>NC_086069.1:27466015-28210432 GCF_948474715.1 Cydia amplana
GTGATAAATGTTTTGTGAGCATTGTAACTTTTTATGCGATTAGGAATCCTTATAGTTTACGCCATGTCCGTCTGCCTGTCTGTACGTCTGTACGCCCGCGGCTTTGCTCCTTTGTCGTTAGCTGCAATTTGGCATAAATATACATATATAAACGCCAACAAACTGAGTTAGGACCGAAAACATATTGCGAATCTTTATAAGTTATATACTATATATAACTCTTAATACTTTGAGAAAAATGTGGATGGAAGTGTACTTGTATAGAGAAGCGTTGGTCCACTTTCCTCTTAAACGTTTCGCACATCGTATACCGTCAAATATTCGGAGTTTCATCGAAAAGGCCTTTGCAGGTTCACAAGGTTGTTGAAGGCTGCCGAGTGCCAATATTGGTAATATTGGCTCGAGATGGCGCGTCTAGAATTCCTCATATCGTTGCGTTGGTTCCGAGATCGGATGATAGTTTTTGGCAAAGAAAAGAACATGCAATAGGTAGGTCAATAATAGGTCTAACTGTTATGCTATAAATAAAAAAGTTGCCGTATGTTTGTGTGGTTTATGTTGTTAAGAACATTAATCATTGCAATAAGTTCAAATTCTTGCAGCAATGTAGGTTTATATTATATTCAAATTTCGTCAAGTGGATGAAAACTAGAGCTGGACGACAACTATCGATGACCCTATTAGGTACAATCTTTATAAACTAGGCTGTAAATGATTACAATAAAATACCACTTAAATACTTTAATTACATACAGCGTGTGTATACACTTGGTACCCATCGTGTTTCAATAGCAGATCTTTATTTATTCACGAAAGTTACTTGTTTTAGGTGTACTTGTAGGTAATGAAAACATGGGCTCAAAATAACTAATAATTACGAACTATTTTAATAACTGGCATTTATCAAGTTTCTTTGAAGAACCGAATAAACTTAGCTAGGGAGTATAATAATATCTAGTTAAGTATAATTATTTTATTTATTAAGGGGAAACTCATTTAGTAAATCTATATAGGTACTTAATAGCCATTTTCTAACTCTATCCAAGAAATAAATTCTTGCTTTTATGATGTCTAACTGACTATGTTTTAGTACGATACAAGTGCGGAAAGTAGGAAATTCGCTACGAGTGGCGATAAATTAACACGACCGAAGGGAGTGAATTCACGAGTTGCGAATTACCTATTCGCACGTGTACATAATACATATTGTAAAAAACAATTCTCCCCAAATAATGGGAAAAGGGATGGAAGAAGGAGGCTAATTAAGTGATTTGTAATCATAAAAACCTTTACGGAAACCTCTATAATCCGACAACGGCCGCGGTTTTTTGTCGATCCGGATTAGCGAGGTTCTACTGTGTCATGGTAGGTACAATCAGCAGCAATAGTTGCTAAGCGGGTGAGGTGTTCGAAATGATCTTGATGCGACTTTATTGTTAAGAAAATAAGAGCGCGTCAAGGTAATGTTGTTCAACATTACCTCGCCCGCTTAGCAACTTCTGTGCTGCTGACTGTACTAAGTACAAGCTATCTGTGAGCCATCTGTGAGCGTAATTGAATGAAAATTATGTCAATTATGACTATGACCTATGGGTCGTTTCTCAAAAAGTTGGCACCGCCAGGTTAAAATTTATGTTTTTCAAAAATTATGCATTTTCGCATATTTTTTTATTGAGATCGTTAAAAGGCAACTTAAACTATTAGAAAATGTGGAAGGGAAGCAATTCCTTCAATTAGTTTAGAAGATATAGGCGTTTGAAAATTCAGGTGAATGACATCAAGGACAGGTGAAAGATATTTTGTCCCCAGGTTATCGATAGTAGAAGCAGGTTATCGAGAAATAAGTACAAATTCCACTGAAAATATTGACAGGTTATCGAGAGGCTCCATTAACCTGTGTCCGTTGCCGTTTACCTGGTTTCTTGTCATCATTCACCTGAACTGAGTGTCATTCACCTGTCCATCACATCATTTTCAATGCCTTCTAAAAATAATCGAAAAATGTGTCATTTTCTATAAAAAGGGACCTTATTGTCCACTACGATGATTACAATAGTATGTTAAAATTTTGGATTCTGACCCACCTCACCTTCGATACGATCCCCAATTTAACAATAAGTTTCTGTGAATAAGTAAACATTCAAACTTGCTGTCACCCTGGCAGTACCTAGTGGAACTCAGGTTTGGTGCAACTAAGGCACATGCTGTTTTGGTCATCCAACTCGTCTTGATGAGCACTTGGGAGAGCAGTACCCAAGATAGCGCTGATGCTGGACCATCGCAGTACCTAGTGGAACTCAGGTTTGGTACAACTTAGGCACACGCTATTTTGGTAATCCAACACGTCTTGATGAGCACTTGGAAGAGCAGTACCCAAGATAGAGCTGATGCTGAACCCTCGCAGTACCTAGTGGAACTCAGGTTTGGTGCAACATAGACACACGCTGTTTTGGTCATCCAACACGTCTTGATGAGCACTTGGAAGAGCAGTACCCAAGATAGAGCTGATGATGAACCCTCGCAGTACCTAGTGGAACTCAGGTTTGGTGCAACATAGACACACGCTGTTTTGGTCATTCGACACGTCTTGATGAGCACTTGGGAGAGCAGTACTCAAGATAGAGCTGATGCTGAACCCTCACAGTACCTACTGGAACTTAGGTTTGATGCAACATAGACACACGCTGTTTTGGTTATTCGACACGTCTTGATGAGGACTTGGGAGGGCAGTACCCAAGATAGAGCTGATGCTGAACCCTCGCAGTACCTAGTGGAACTCAGGTTTGGTGCAACATAGACACACGCTGTTTTGGTCATTCGACACGTCTTGGTGAGCACTTGGGAGAGCAGTACCCAAGATAGAGCTGATGCTGAAGCCTCACAGTACCTACTGGAACTTAGGTTTGATGCAACATTGCAACATAGACACACGCTGGTTTGGTCATTCGACACGTCTTGATGAGGACTTGGGAGGGCAGTACCCAAGATAGAGCTGATGCTGAACTCTCGCAGTACCTAGTGGAACTCAGGTTTGGTGCAACATAGACACACGCTCTTTTGGTCATCCAACACGTCTTGATGAGCACTTGGAAAAGCGGTACCCAAGATAGAGCTGATGCTGAACCCTCGCAGTACCTAGTGGAACTCAGGTTTGGTGCAACATAGACACACGCTGTTTTGGTTATTCGACACGTCTTGATAAGGACTTGGGAGGGCAGTACCCAAGATAGAGCTGATGCTGAACCCTCGCAGTACCTAGTGGAACTCAGGTTTGGTGCAACATAGACACACGCTCTTTTGGTCATTCGACACGTCTTGATGAGCACTCGGGAGAGCAGTACCCAAGATAGAGCTGATGCTGAACCGTCACAGTACCTACTGGAACTTAGGTTTGATGCAACATAGACACACGCTGTTTTGGTCATTCGACACGTCTTGATGAGGACTTGGGAGGACAGTACCCAAAATAGAGCTGATGCTGAACTCTCGCAGTACCTAGTGGAACTCAGGTTTGGTGCAACATAGACACACGCTGTTTTGGTCATCCAACATGTCTTCATGAGCACTTGGAAAAGCGGTACCCAAGATAGAGCTGATGCTGAACCCTCGCAGTACCTAGTGGAACTCAGGTTTGGTGCAACTTAGGCACACGCTATTTTGGTCATCCAACACGTCTTGATGAGCACTTGGAAGAGCAGTACCCAAGATAGAGCTGATGCTGAACCCTCGCAGTACCTAGTGGAACTCAGGTTTGGTGTAACATAGACACACGCTGTTTTGGTCATCCAATACGTCTTGATGAGCACTTGGAAGAGCAGTACCCAAGATAGAGCTGATGATGAACCCTCGCAGTACCTAGTGGAACTCAGGTTTGGTGCAACATAGACACACGCTGTTTTGGTCATTCGAAACGTCTTGATGAGCACTTGGGAGAGCAGTACCCAAGATAGAGCTGATGCTGAACCCTCGCAGTACCTAGTGGAACTCAGGTTTGGTGCAACATAGACACACGCTGTTTTGGTCATCCAATACGTCTTGATGAGCACTTGGAAGAGCAGTACCCAAGATAGAGCTGATGCTGAACCCTCGCAGTACCTAGTGGAACTCAGGTTTGGTGCAACATAGACACACGCTGTTTTGGTCATCCAATACGTCTTGATGAGCACTTGGAAGAGCAGTACCCAAGATAGAGCTGATGCTGAACCCTCGCAGTACCTAGTGGAACTCAGGTTTGGTGCAACTTAGGCACACGCTATTTTGGTCATCCAACACGTCTTGATGAGCACTTGGAAGAGCAGTACCCAAGATAGAGCTGATGCTGAACCCTCGCAGTACCTAGTGGAACTCAGGTTTGGTGTAACATAGACACACGCTGTTTTGGTCATCCAATACGTCTTGATGAGCACTTGGAAGAGCAGTACCCAAGATAGAGCTGATGATGAACCCTCGCAGTACCTAGTGGAACTCAGGTTTGGTGCAACATAGACACACGCTGTTTTGGTCATTCGAAACGTCTTGATGAGCACTTGGAAGAGCAGTACCCAAGATAGAGCTGATGCTGAACCCTCGCAGTACCTAGTGGAACTCAGGTTTGGTGCAACATAGACACACGCTGTTTTGGTCATCCAATACGTCTTGATGAGCACTTGGAAGAGCAGTACCCAAGATAGAGCTGATGCTGAACCCTCGCAGTACCTAGTGGAACTCAGGTTTGGTGCAACATAGACACACGCTGTTTTGGTCATCCAATACGTCTTGATGAGCACTTGGAAGAGCAGTACCCAAGATAGAGCTGATGCTGAACCCTCGCAGTACAAGTGGAATAGACTTGGTGCATCATAAGCATACGCTGTTTGGTCATCCAACACGTCCTTGGAGAGCAGTAGGTACCCTAGATAGAGAAATCATATTCTTGCGGATCGTGTAGTTTCTGATTTAATACAAAATTGAAGAAACTTGATCTTAAAATTCTTCCCGCCGTGTACCGATATGTGTATGTGGGTCCGGGTCCCAGCCCCAGTCCCAGTCCAAGTCGAAATCGAAATCGCCAAACGTGTACTATGCGTCGTTGAAGAGTTCTGTTCTGATCATCATCAGCAGTTCCACTTCATCAAATGCGACAGTTTTTAATGAAAATGCTTGATTTTCTGATGAAAATCCAAAAGTCCCTATACGCATGCCTTTAAGATTTGAGGAGTTCCCTCGATTCCTCATGGATCCCATCATCAGAACTCGAGATTGACAAAAATGTGGCTTAAAAACTTAACTTGCTTAACAAACATAACGAAGATGACAAATCTACAAACGTGAACTATGCGTCGTTGAAGAGTTACGTTTTGATCTTCATCAGCAGTTCCACTTCATCAAATGTCACTTTTCTAAATGTATATGCTTGATTTGTAAATGAAAACACAAAAATCACTATATGTATGCCTTTAAGATTTGAGGAGTTCCCTCGATTCTTCATGGATCCCATTATCAGAACTGACCTCTCTCTCTCATCTCAATACACAATAAAAGAATTGAGCATGTTTTCACCTTTGTACAAAATATTTTAATAGGTCTAAAACTAAAAACCCTCATAAGGTACCTTTTCCCATGGGATGTCACAAATCTACTTAATCACTGTTTGAGTATATGTAACGTGGATTTAAAATAGTTATCGTTCACCTGTCATATGGCAAGTGAATGACGCTTCATTCACCTGCTATTGCATCATTCACCTGACTTTTTTGGACAGGTTAACGAGACGTAAGACAAAAGTACACAAATTTGAATAATATACAGCTTTAACAGACAGGATAGTTTTTATTCCTAAATTAACACACAAAAGCGATATTACCGCTATACAATTATATAGTTACGAGTATTAGTTGTGGTATCAGTGACATTAACCTGACGCAAAATCTCATCCACCTGGCAGTTTTAGCCAGGTGAACGATATGCAGGTGATGGGGAAAATGGCAGTTATATCGCGAATACACAAAATGTATTAGCTTGATGAACTCCATACTTAGGCATATAAAACTAAACTATTGATTACGTTACATATCTTAATAGTAATGCGATAGGTTACTCAATTAGCAAGATATCCACGCCAGGATAAAGAGTACTTACCCATTACAAACTCCAATTTCCGATACTTTGTCGTTTGTGTTTTATTTGCGGAGCACAATAACCACGTCTTCGTCCTACCAGGAGATAGCTGATGACTGACGCCTTCGGTTCGTGCGGAGTGAGACGGGAAAGGTGCGGTGGGGGTTATACAATCGTCGTGAACGTGACGCGACAGGTGAATGTCAAAAATTGCCTTGGACAAACTTTGAAGCCGAATAACTTAAAATATAAGCATAATATTGTTATGCGATAGTAATACTTTAAAACTTAAGGATATATGTTAATAAAATCCGGCAATGACGTTAAATTAAGTCAATAATTTATGTGGTTTTCATAGCTCGAAACATCAGTACCTCGCGTTGGGACACGACAGGTTAGCGGATAAACGTAGTTACAATATTTTTTTTTGTAATCAATATTTAGTAAATCTTTTTCAAAGTATTAGGCCTCTGTGTAAAAAGTCTCTCTAAATATGTGTTAAAATTTTATATATAAAAATTATACATAATGAAAAAAAAGTTCTAACATAAACCTATTGACAGGTGGCAGTGCCAATTTTTTGAGAAACGACCTATGACAAACACCCTAATGTCCAAACATACTAACATTTAAATAAAATTTAATTTCTTAGAATTACGAGGGTGGTATGATAAGTAGTGAGCCTTCGGCCTACCCATAAAATTAAAAAATAATAATATTAATATAATTTTTTTGTTTTTAATTTTCAACCATGTTTTCAACGTAGTCCCCTTTCAACTTCATGCACTTTTCCCAACGCGTCTCCAACTTCTTTT
This sequence comes from Cydia amplana, assembly GCF_948474715.1. NCBI lineage: Eukaryota > Metazoa > Arthropoda > Insecta > Lepidoptera > Tortricidae > Cydia > Cydia amplana. The sequence goes on from NC_086069.1 coordinate 27,472,927, forward strand.
AGCCCTCCAAAAAATATGTCTTCGGAAACTCTGCAAAATATTCATCCGTGACCTCTATGACCTCTTCATTTGACATGAAGCGTTTGCCTCTGAGCCAAGAGGAATATTTGGGAACAAAAAGAAATCGCAAAGAGCCAAATCCGGGGAATAAGGAGCGTGCGGCAGTATTTTGTAACCCAATAGATCCAGTTTGGCCTTGACGATGTAAGATGAATGGGCCGGAACATTATCCTGGTGAAACATCACTTTTTTGCAGGCCAAACGGGGACGTTTTTTTTTTAATTGTTCATCAAATCGAGACAACAAATCAGAGTAATATTTCCCCGTGATCGTTCTTCCTTTCGCTAAATAGTCAATGTGGATAATTCCTTGCGAATCCGAAAAAGCGGTCGCCATCACCTTCCCGGCCGACGGAACCGTTTTTTTGCTTTTTTTGGAGCACTTTCGCCGGGACACTTTTCACTTTGACTGTTGTTTCGTTTCGGTAGTATAGTGGTGGATCCACGTGTCATCCACGGTAACGTAACGCATAAAGAAGTCCTTCGGATTACGCTTCAATAGTGCTAAACACTCTTTGGAAGTAGCCACACGATTCTGCTTGTTTTCTTTACTTAGCAAACGCGGTGGTGGCAAATGGGTATCGGGCTGATAACTTCCTCATGCCCAAATGTTTATGAAAGATATTTTATACACGCTCCAGTGACAAGCCACATACCTCAGCTACCTCCCTCAACTTCAGTCTACGATCGTTCGTCAACATATCACGGACTTTGTTGATGGTTTCCTCCGTGGTAGCTTCATTTGGACGTCCTGGGCGGGCCTCATCAAACACAGTTGTTCTTCCATTTCTGAACTCGTTATAATAATATAATAATATATATAATAATATAGCCTTTTATTTCTACATTTTTTTTTTTTACATTTCAATGTTTATATATGTATGTTTTATTTTATGTGGATCCCTTATGGGTGAAGTGAACTCGTTATACCACCGCTAAATTGTGGCAATCGAACGTGAAGCATCGCCATACACGCTATCCATCTCGTTTTTAGGGTTCCGTAGCCAGATGGCAAAAAACGGAACCCTTATAGATTCGTCATGTCTGTCTGTGTTTCTGTCTGTCTGTCCGTCCGTATGTCACAGCCACTTTTCTCCGAAACTATAAGAACTATACTGTTGAAACTTGGTAAGTGTAGATGTATTCTGTGAACCGCATTAAGATTTTGATACAAAAATAGAAAAAAAACAATAAAATTTGGGGGTTCCCCATACTTAGAACTGAAACTCAAAATTTTTTTTTGATCAAACCCATACGTGTGGGGTATTTATGGATAGGTCTTCAAAAATGATATTGAGGTTTCTAATATAATTTTTTTCTAAACTGAATAGTTTGCGCGAGAGACACTTCCAAAGTGGTAAAATGTGTGTCCCCCCCCCCCTGTAACTTCTAAAATAAGAGAATGATAAAACTAAAAAAAAATACATGATGTACATTACCATGTAAACTTCCACCGAAAATTGGTTTGAACGAGATCTAGTAAGTAGTTTTTTTTTATACGTCATAAATCTGATAAATCGCCTAAATACGGAACCCTTCATGGGCGAGTCCGACTCGCACTTGGCCGCTTTTTATTTCATCACGCGTTTTCCCCTTCAACTGACCGATATTGTCCTTTTTCCATTTTACACACAAAATTCCGCTTATTATACTGTTTAAAAGGCTATAATTAATTAAGTAATTGACGGAATCATTTGAAACTGTAAATTTTCCCGCGTCTAAGATGGCGGCTGTAGGTAAAGACATTTTTAATATTTAGCCATACATACCGCATTGCTTCAAAGTTCATTACTTATCATACCACCCTCGTGACCCTCGTAATCGCAATATAATTAAAGCCAATTTCGTATGTAAATCAACAAAATGTCGATATTTTTGTTATTCATACGGTCACCCTTGTATAAATGAGTCCCTATCTTTCCACGATCACGATCAGGGGCGTAACTACACGCCATATGTCAACATTCGATTAGCATGTGTCACCTTGCGGGCGATATCGCTAAATCAGTAGGTAGGTGGTAGGTAGACATGTCATAATCTGTCGATGAAACAAGTCGAATATTTCCTCCTTATTGAAAACGGAGTAGGTAGGTACACAGTGGCAGATGCAGGATTTTGATCGCAATGGGTCCCTTAAATTTTCGATATACCTACCTAGGCACGGAAATGGTTTATTCCCGCACTAGTGCGGGAAAGTAGCGCCATATATACCTACTGTAATAGTTATTTACAGTACATATGGGGCCACTTTTCCGCACTGGTGCGTAAAATAGCACTTTTCGTGCGTATGTCGAAACTTTAAAGTGCCATATGTACGTACTGTAAAACGTTGTTCGATACACGTGCGAATAGGTAATTCGCAACTCGTGTCGATTTAAAACACTCCCTTCGGTCGTGTTTTAATTTATCGCCACTCGTTTCGAATTTCCTCTTTTCCGCACTTGTATCGTAATAGTTATTATTATTATATTTTCGATACAAGCGCGAAAAAGAGGAAATTCGAAACGAGTGGCGATAAATTAAAACACGACCGAAGAGAGTGTTTTAAATCGACACGAGTTGCGAATTACCTATTCGCACGTGTATCGAACAACGTTTTACAGTACATATGGCACATTAAAGTTTCGACATACGCACGAAAAGTGCTATTTTACGCACTAGTGCGGAAAAGTAGCCCCATATGTACTGTAAAAATATTTTAACAGCTGGCCACTTCATTCCCATTCTGATTAAGTAGCTCCCGAAAAGCTACAATCTTGACGTGACCTACTCTTAAATAAGTTTCTTTAGAACATTAGGTACATTATGTTCAGTGAACGCATCTGATTATGTTATGACAGTTTTCAAGTTAAAGTTTCCCAAGCAGGAGCCCGCACAAGCACTATAGTTGGGAAGGGGCGCTCGGGTCGGCGCCACGCGTTCCATGTTTGAATTTAAAGTCGCGTTCCAAAATTCCAAACCCGCGGAACGTTCTAAAACTTTTTTTTACGGTACCTATCTAATGGCTTGAGGGTTCTGAAACTTGGCTGTAGGTATTAATGAATGCGCGTTAGTGAAGTGCGTTTTGTTTTTCGAATGGTTATTTCATAAGGAAAATTAAGAATATCTCGTGAAAATTTATGAAATATAAGTTGCTGAAATAAGCTTATTTTATAAGCACATAGGTAGGTAATTTTGTTTTTCAGTATCTGTGGCTATAACTTAAATACACTTACAGTACATCTCTTGTTCTATTACGACACCCTGTGCTATAATAAGCACATTACGTAACTACGACGAAAATTTAAAGGGCCGTATATGGGGCCGTATATACATAATTATGTAGGTACTGTGACGACCGGTCTGGCCTAGTGGGTAGTGACCCTGCCTGCTAAGCCGATGGTACTGGGTTCGAATTCCGGTAAGGGCATTTATTTGTGTGATGAACACTAATATTTTGTTCCGGAGTCATGGATGTGTTCTATGTATATAAGTATTTATTTATCTATATAAATATGTATATCGTCGCCTAGTACCCATAGTACAAGCTTTGCTTAGTTTGGGGCTAGGTTGATCTGTGTAAGATGTCCCCCAATATTTATTTATTATTTACCTACTGTAAAACGTTGTACGATACACGTGCGAATAGGTAATTCCTAGCCTAGTCGGTAGTGATGTAGGTAGTGATCCTGCTTATGAAGCAGGAGGTCCCGGGTTCGAATCCCGGTCAGGGCATTCATTGTGTGTTTATCACGAATATTAAATTTGTTCCTGACTTATGGATGTCTTTAAAGTATGTATATCGTCGGGCTTTGCTTAGTTTCGGGCTAGGTCGATCTGTGTAAGATATTTACCTATTTATTTACCTAGAACTGAAACACAAGTGGAATTCGAAATGTGACTGATTACGTTACTCATAAACTTCGTTAGTGTTTGAAACTTAAAACTCGCGTTAGTGCCGTAAAATTAGCGAAACAAAGGTTCGGCACGTCAGAATTATTATTGCCGCGAGCTTCGTTTGCTTTACTTTTGAGTGAAATTGGTACCTACTCCTACTTACAGTCACCAGCAAAAATATATGACTGTGGGCAGCCGTGCAAAAATATCTGATGCTCCATTGGAGGCATAAGTATATGACGACACTACCTCGGTAAAAATATGTGATGCTTTGTGGCCGGCAAAAACATCGTTACTCTGTATCCGCATAAATATCGGATCGGATCGCTTAAAAATATTTGATTACTCATAAAAATCAAAATTATGTGATTATTCTCATCTGGCATAAATATCTCTCCAATGTGAATGCAAATACATCGGATGGCAGACGGACCGCCTATATATCTGACACGAAATTATGAAATATGTCATCAATCGGCAAAAACGAACCATACCTGGATAGCATAGAGCCTTACATTGTTTAAAGTGATTTGACAATTCACGAAAAGAGTGCAGACTTGTCATTGCATATGTCTGTCTCACATATTTCATTTGCAATTTTAAATTGTGACATAATTCAGGTAGACTTTTAATAGACAATGTGTAATAAACCTCCTTCTTACATAAAAAATAATGATGGAGAGGTCAACCTGTGAGACTGACAAGGACAAACAATAGTAGCGCTTTCGCTGCTACTCCTACTGAAAGATACATAAGACTATCCCGTTTTGTCATTTCCCCTACCCCTCATGCCAGATCCAGTTATATACTAGATTCATGATTGCAATACGTTACAATTCAAAATTATATATCCAGTTTATTCCGTCAAATCGATGATAGAATATAATGTGAGACAGACATATACAATGACAAGTCGGCACTCTTTTCGTGAATTGTCAAATCACTTTATACAATTTACCGCTCTATACCAAACATGTATGGTTCGTTTTTAAAGGTCGATAACATATTTGTGATTTTCCAACGTGTCAGATAAATAGGCGGTCTGTCGTCCATCCGATGTATTTGCTTTTACAGTGAAGAGATATTTATTCCAGATGAGAGTAATCACATAATTTTGAATTTTATGAGTAATCAAATATTTTTAAGCGACCCGATCCGATATTTATGCGGATACGGACTAACGATATTTTTGCTGGTCACAAAGGATCACATATTTTTACCGAGGTAGTGTCGTCATATACTTATGCCTCCAATGGAGCATCAGATATTTTTGCACGGCTGCCCATAGTCATTTATTTATGCTGGTGACTGTACCTACACAACGTGAAACTAAAATAACGGACTAGTCGAACTTTGAACACGTAAAGTACAGTCAGCAACAATAGTTGCTTATCGGGCGAGGTGTTAAAAAGAATCTTGACGCGACTTTATTGTTAAGAGAATAAGAGTCGCCGGCTTAGCAACTTCTGCTGCTGACTGTAGGTATTTACGTATCGTAGGTATTTTTACAACACAAGATTTTGCAATGTTATGTTATCGATCTCTTTGATAAAACCACGCAACGTCATTATGTTTGGATTTGTTAGAATTGTCTCTGTGAGTAAGGTTACCTTTACTATTATTTATTCTGTGTGTAAGGTAAAGTGTGCCTGGCTTTTAAGGGTTCCGTAGCCAAATGGCAAAAAACGGAACCCTTATGGATTCGTCATGTCTGTCTGTCTGTCTGTCTGTCTGTCCGTCTGTCCGTCTGTATGTCACAGCCACTTTTTTCCGAAACTATAATAACTATACTGTTGAAACTTGGTACGTAGATGTATTCTGTGAACCGCATTAAGATTTTCACACAAAAATAGAAAAAAAAACAATAAATTTCGGGGGTTCCCCATACTTAGAACTGAAACTCAAAAATTTTTATTTCATCAAACCCATACGTGTGGGGTATCTATGGATAGGTCTTCAAAAATGATATTGAGGTTTCTAATATCGTTTTTTTCTAAACTGAATAGGTAGTTTGCGCGAGAGACACTTTCAAAGTGGTAAAATGTGTGTCCCCCCCCCCCTGTAACTTATAAAATAAGAGAATGATAAAACTAAAAAAAATATATGATGTACATTACCATGCAAGCTTCCACCGAAAATTGGTTTGAACGAGATCTAGTAAGTAGTTTTTTTTAATACGTCATAAATCCCCTAAATATCCCCTTCATGGGCGAGTCCGACTCGCACTTGGCCGCTTTTTTTACATTGGGGCCCGGCCTGTTAGCACATGGATTAGTGTTTAATGCGTTATATATTTAATGCCACTATTAATAGTATTAATATCAAGTAGGAAGAAGCAAAATGTATGAACTCGCGAAAAACATTAATCAATGTGTAACAAACATGCCCCAATGTGTAGTCCAGCCACACTTAGCCGTACGCCATGACCACACTTACCCGTATTGACCGTACTCATTTTCCTTATCAAATAAAGTTCTCAGGGTAAAAGTAGAGAAAGCGATAACTTTTAAAATTATTGTATCAAAGCGACTCGTTGGGCCTTCTGAGTAATTTAAGGTAAATTGTCAATAATTACGCTCAGTCATTATCTATTTGACAGGCGCCATGTGAACTGCCCCACAATGGACGGAGTCTTGTGAATGAGCCATCATGGCGGTGCGTTCCTGCCTCTTCGTCGCGCTAGCTTTCACAGTCGGTGAGTAAATTACATGCCATTTCTAAAAAAAAAAGAAAAGAATAGAAACAAAGTCCTTTCCCTAGCTTTAATGACATGGTGCATGGCAATCACGCAACATTACAGACAAGTGAGGAAGTGTCATTCGAACGGCAATATTTCGCACGCGATAGGAATAGGATATAGCGAAACGTTCTCAGGCAGAAGGCCTGGCCTAATTGTAGGTTGTTAATGGGAATACTTTTTAATTGCATGGCTTTGCTACTTAGTCCTATAAAAACCTAACTGGCCAAGTGCGGGTTGGACTCGCGTCAGTCGCGTCCCAAGGGTTCCATCATAATCAACACTTAATAGGTTTTCTTGTAATTTAATTGTGGGTAGGTATATAGTTAATTTATAACATTTAGCTCCATTTAGCTGTTCCAACCAGAGAAAAAAATCCAACTGGTATTAACATTTGTTCAGTGTAATGTTGCATTAGGGTATTTAGGCCATTTAGTAGGAAAAGGAGAAGCAAGAAACGAACGACATGCATAATTTTATTATAAATGAACAGTTCTACCTGAATAATCTCCACATAGAGATACCTATAGGTAAGTTGGCCGTACGTAGCGGCTAGCTATGTAGTATGTATGCATGCACATAATAGTTAGCTTAATCTAAACTCAATGGCTCTGCAGCAGTCTCCTAAGAGACTAATTAGAGCGGACAGCGCAGCGCTGGCAACATCGGTTAATAATTGAGACTGCTTAATTTGGCCTGATCCACTCTGGAGGCCTTTGATCAACCGCTAGGCCGATAATCAGACTAATCTTAATCAGATTTGATTAAGGAATTACCTAGCTAGAGGCGTATTTTAAAGATTTGGCGCCCAGACCAGTTAGATTCGCCACCCCATTAAGGATTACGACGCTAGACCGGGCTAGGGCCGGGCTGGAGCTTCCGACGCTACGTTTTCTATAGAAAGCACCACGTGATCAGTGTGATCACCGACCAGCCGTCATAGAAAATGACATGTCGGACGCCACGGCCCGGTCTAGCGTGAGTCATCCATTAGTACGTGATGATAATGTAGGTATCCCATATAAGGAAATAAACCCGGTTTTATGGTCCCTTGCAGCCTGCCGCCCCGGGCCATGGCCCCCCTGGCCCGAGGTTAAATACGCCGTTAACCTAGGGCACAGCTTTATAAGGGGGACTTTTGCCAGATAGAATGGCAGGAGTAGACATTTCATTCCAGAGATCACGTTTTGTATACCATATATGCATAGAGTAGGACCAAGCTAACTCAAGCGGTATGACGTCTCGTCTCTCATAAGGATTTGTATTTTATATATATACTAGTGGCTCTGTGCGCTGTAGACCTCGCGAGCAGAGCTTAAAACTGAATAAATGTATGGAAAAAATATTTATTAAAATATAGGTATAGTACATGTAATATAAACAAAAAATTAAAAACTACATAAAGCTACAAACAAAAATTAAACGAATACGCTTAACCCGCGCTTGATAAATAAAAAATACGAATTTTTTCATTTTTTCAAAATAAAAAACAACTATACGAAATTTAAGTATAAAAAAATACAAAAAGTTATGTAGCAGTATACTATTACTGGGGATGGAACCAGGGACCTGCCGATGCAAACAAAAAAAGCGAACGTTTGCAAAATACGCCATTATAGTTCTTACTAAAGCTGACGAAATTTGCTACTCATTCTCAAGTAAAAACTAAATATCTAAATACCGCCAAAACCAGCGATACAAATTTTCTGAATTTTTGGCCATTTAATCTATAAACATATCTCAAAAAGAAAAAACTCTTATGTACCGATACGACTATTTGTTTAGGCGGGAGCTATCACGACTCCGCTATTTTGAAAAATTTCCAAAAACCGGATCGACAAAAAAAAATTATTTAGTCATAGAATTCGGTCACAAAATTTCACGAAAATCGGTTAAGAATTGCGACCTGTAGAGAAGAACATCCGGACATACAAAAGCAAAATGCCCGAGTCAAAACGTAGACCTTCGCTACGCTTCGGTCAATTACATTATTACATATTACAAGTGCTGGGGGTCAAATGTCAAATATCTCCGCACAGTGGCGGATTTCCCATAAGGCACAGTAGGCTCGAGCCTAGGGCGGCGACTCGGCGAGATATTAGGGGCGGCAAATTGTGACAAAAAAATCGCTGATGATAACAAGAAATAACTTAAAATTAGGCCAGGCAACGAATTCTCAAAAAAATGTATAGAGGTAAATGCTTGGAACACAATTTTTGACTTCGTAACTTTGTTTGAACTAGTTAGGAGGTGAACATATCAAAAGTCCCCGGCCGTAGCCCTTGAGCCGGGGGAAGAGGGAGGTTTGAAGGTCCTATTTTTCGGTTTTTCGCTTATATCTCGGAAACTATGCGTTCTAACGACTGATCATTGTACAAAATGAAAGCTGATTAAATTTGCTACAAGTTTTATTTAGTACCTACAGTTTTTCGATATCTTGAGGGCCCTCCACAGTTATGCGCGAATCGCGGCGCGAAGCCGCGAACGCGAGTGTGGCGTCGATTTCACAGATTGTTCACGCCTTCGCGCCTTGTTCCCCGTTTTTTGTCGGTTTTTCGGCCAGCGTTAAAGGAGGCGCGAAGCGCGAACTTGCAAGTCTTCACAATACACACTATTTTGGCTCATCAGTTGCAAGATAAATATTAATTCTATTATATATATCGGCTATATTTTACGGTTTTACAACAAAACAAAATGGAAAAATAGCTACAGCAAGTATGATGCCTTAGATAAATGACAGTTAAACTCGATCAGCTGATGCTTTTCAGCCATCTTGGCTCGAACTAAACTGCGACCCGAGAACCGAGAAGTTTCACCGAGAAGTTTGCGAGTGTGGAGTCAACGTCAACGTCGCGATATGTTCGCTCGGCGAAGTCGGGCCGCGATTCACGCACAATAGTCTGGAGGGGGCTTGTATAGGGCCCTCCACACTCGTGCGTGAATCGCGGAGCGAAGCCGCGAACGTGAGTGTGGAGTCGATTTCGCAGATCTGCTACACTGTTAAAATCTTTCGGGTTCCTTTCCTCGTGAGCACCGTGAATATTATTGATGGAAATTCAAGAGCGGCTATCTCAAAAACTAAACAAGATACTCTAGATCAGCCATTCTCAAAGTGTGTTCCGCGGAACCCTAGGGTTCCGCGACACCCCTGCAGGGGTTCCGCAAGAATTTAGAATTATGCTTATTCAATAAAAAAAAAAAACACTTCTAAAAACTATTGTTTTATTGTAGGGTTCCATTAAGTTTTTTTTTTTTTTTTTTTTTTTATTGAAAATTTTACATAAAATACAGCATTTTAGTACCTTAATCTAATGTTTCGCCAAACTGTGAGACAGTTTGTTGGCGGTGCGCTCTAGAGTAATCTTAAGCTAAATTAGGTACACTAATTATTAATAGTAACAAGTTAGCATTAGGAACATAAATTTACTTATATGTATGTATCTTAAATCTATCTTGCGAGACAGCATCACACTCAACTATAACCATGCGTAGATCTTATATCGTAGAGATAAGGTCCACGCACGGCCATCCAATCACATTAAATTGTATTAAGCTTTGTTAATGAATTACTTTATAAATATTATGTATTCCAATTATACTTTACAGTCTAGCCTAGTAGGATTTCAATTGAATCAGTTAAGAGAGATAACCTAACATATATAGTATTTGTTTAGTACATGACATTTCATGACATGAACATAACAGGGAGAATTCTTATAATATTAAAGCGGCACAAAAATTTGTTAAGTATTTGTTTAGTAAGTGTTTAGTATTTCGCTTTCCAAAAGGGTTCCGTCAAAAAAAAGATTGAGAACCGCTGCTCTAGATCGAAAAACTCGACTGTATAAAACTTGTAGCAAAATTAATCAGCTTTCATTTTGTAGGTATTTATAATGATCATGTCACAACGACGCATAGTTTCCAAGATATTATAAGCGAAAAACCCCCGCTCAAGGGCTACGGCCGGGGACTTTTGATATTTTCACCTCCTAACGAGTCCAAACAAAGTTACTAAGTTAAAAATGTGTCCAAAGCATTTCCCTCTATACCTTTTCGTTGCCTGACCTAAATGTAGTCAATATTATGGGTGCTGATGCTGAAGGGGCGGCTACAGGGTCTGAGCCTAGGGCGGCAAAGACTGCAAATCCGCCACTGTCTCCGCAGCTGGCTGTGCCTACTTTGGAATGGAACGTACTCGTAGAGAACATACGTGTCCAGCTCTAAAATTAGCTCAGATAACAGACCAGGACATCCTAGGCGCATAATGTACTCGCTCCAGATTAGCTACGACCTACATGCATACGAAAACACTAATTTATTCTTTGTCCTAGTTGCCGACTGATTTATGACCACTTTGTGTCTTTGTTGCCTTTTCTTACTTATGCTATCTTGATGCCTGTTTGGATTTTTTATTTAAATATAATTTTACGGATAACAATGTGCTGTTTCAAATAATTAATTGCATTCAACCGATTTCCAAGACCGAAGTGATTCTATAAGAGCTCCGTGAACAACGTTTTGTATGGACCTCTAAAAAGATAACATGTTATATAAGTACTTAGGTATATACGTACATCTATATATATAAATGCAAGTGTCCTGACTGACTGACTGACTGACTGACTGATTCATCAACGCAGAGCCGAAACTACAAAAGCTAGAAAGTTGAAATTTGCACACTAGGTTGCATTTGTAAAGTGTACAAGAGATAAGAAGCGATTTTGAAAAATTCAACCCCTAAGGGGGTTAAAAAGGGGATGAAAAGTTGTATGGGGTTCAAGTTTTAGTTTAAGCTAGGAATTTGAAACTTTGTGAAAATGTATTATATTAAAAAACAAGAAAACTAATTTCAGCGTTTTCGAAAATTCATCCCCCAAGGTGGTGAAAAAGGGGTTGAAAGTTTGTATAGAGATCAAATATTTTTGTGAGTGTGTGACTTATCTTATCTCGGGGAAAACGCGCATTTTCGAGTTTTTATATGTTTTCCGAGCGAAGCTCGGTCACCCAGATATTTACGATATAATTGTTGGCTTTTGCTTTTCCAAAGGTATGTAACTTATAATATAGGTGGTCGGCTCTGCTATAGTTATTTCACCATATAAATTATATGTAGATAAGTAGAGTAGGTACCTACGTAAACGTACCTAAAATAAGTCTATTGTATAAATTCGTATGTACTCGTACCTATGTATATATATATACCTACTCCTTGCGGAATCTGTGCGGCCATTACAGCGGTCTACGATACAGGCCGCTTTGCCGATGATGGACACCCATATTATTAAAGTTTCAATTTAGAATAATGGTAAATGAGCTTAATAGGAGCTTTGGACCGTTCTTCAACTTTTAGATCTGCTAAACTTACCTAGTGAAAGTACTTTATATCGAATAAAAATACCCGCTTGAGTACCTACAATACAACTCACAATTTAGGCGCCCAAATGCCATATTTGCATACCTGATTAATTTTGGTCGATCGGTGTTTTTGTACAGAATGCGCGTGCTCGCTGCAGCTGTTAGAACTGCGCGTGCCTGCGCACGTGGCGCGCGGCGCGCGCGCAGCGCTCGCGTGCCACTGGCAGCTCGGGCCGCACGACGTGCTCTACTCCGTCAAGTGGTACAAGGTATGTTGCTGCTGGAGCGGCTGCTGTGGCCACTGGCAGCTCGGGCCGCACGACGTGCTCTACTCCGTCAAGTGGTACAAGATATGTTGCAGCTGAAGCTGCTGCTGGTGTGCAGCATTCGCGTAACGTGCTATTGCTGCGGACAAAGAAGTCAAACTTGTACAACGACCGTCATAGTTGAACTTTGTACATTATCTATTTAATTTAGAGCCTTTCTAATTCCGTGAACTATACATTGTGTACATTTTCCAATTTCCAATAGATCCAATAATTCTCTGTTAATAATTCAATATCCAATCGCTCTGGCCAATGGCTTGAGAGGCCGGAGAAGTATAATTGTTGGTTGGAGATTGGACGTTTTAGGATAAATCATTGTTTTACACGCTAATTAATGTTTGATTAAAGGACGGCAAGGAGTTCTTCCGCCACGTGCCACGAGACCCGGAGCCGAGGAGGCGGTTCCCGCTGCCCGGGGTTCAGGTTGAGGTATTTACGAGTAACTTTAATAAAAGTGCCAACCTCTGCCCCTCTCCGCTTAAAATGTTGACGACAAAAGTTTGTGCTTTGAATCTTTTTCATAGACAGTTCTTCCACACTTTTTTTAAGAGAAATATCATTTCTGCATTTAACTTACTCTAAGTTGGTATGTTCTAGAAATCTGTTCTTCCACACTTTTTTAAGAGAAATATCATTTAACTGCATTTAACTTATAGCCTGACCAGTAATATATGATAATTGTCAAGAGGGCGCTGTTATTCTCATGTATAGGGTGACAATTCAGTGTAGTATGAAAAAAATAGTTCAGTGAAATTCCGCAACATGGCGCACCCTCAATAGATTCTGGTTCACCTTTACTCTAAGTTGGTATGTTCTAGAAATCTGACTCATCGGGCTCAAACGTGACGCTAGGCCCGGCCGAGCTGGAGACAGAAGGCCGCTACCGCTGCGAGGTGTCCGGCGAGAGACCTCTCTTCCCCACCGTGTCCGACCACGCCGACATGGCCGTCGTCGGTGAGTCGTAGATTGCTTTTACAAACATTATTAGAACATTAAGAGAAACATTGTTTTGGTCGGGGCGAGAGAACCAGTATTAGGATTTTATACAAGTGTTTTTCAACCCCATCTAACCGAAGTTAAATCAAAAATAGCAGGATACATTGTTGTCAAATTTAGCAGTCACCAAACAGGAATGATTGTCTTCTAAAGCAATTAGGTATTTAAATTAATTACCTATATACCCATTTGAAAACCTGTAGGTACATTTGGACGGGTCTATATGTATATTTTATGGCCATTATATACCATTTACTAAGCCAAGAACTATTTAATCCTTCTTGCCTGCACATTTGCTACGAGCAAAACTTTTGTCTAACTTTATTTCAAGTTAGTAGGTACAGAATAAAATTACTGAGATAATATCTTTCACAACTAAGACAAGGGGTGATATTCCAATCTCAAGAGACTAATGCTCAGAATAACAAATATTATAGTCTAAGATACGGATACCCTCATCTGTTAGGTATTTGATTCAGACCTAACTGACTACATTGAAATATTTGCTCATAAAAATTTAGATTTTAGATAACCTATTTAAATCGGCCAAATGGGGGAAAAAGGGACTTCGGCATGTCTACAACAGGGATGTTGCGGATGCCGATTTTTTGACATCCGCGGATGCGGATTTTTAAAGGCTCACATCCGCGGATGCGGATGCAGATGTCAAGATAGGTAGGTACATAAAAAACGTCAAATATTACATTTTAGTAATTTTTATTTCAAAAAACCGGCCAAGTGCGAGTCGGACTCGCGTTCCAAGGATTCCGTACATTAAGTCCCGCTCACGCTTGACTGCTAATTTCTAATAGTTTTTTTTGGCTAATGACTAAATTACGTAGCAGTCTAGCACTTACGCCGATACTAAGACGTTCCTGTACCGACCTGTTCCACATCCGCATCCGCATTAAATCCGCATCGATTTTATGCGGATGCGGATGCAGATGCGGATGTTGAAAATAATGCGGAAGTTCCGCGGTTGCGGATGCGCATGCGGATATTCGCAACATCCCTGGTCTACAAAACCAAGCCATGCGGCGAAACAACACCAATATATGGCTGTTCCCTCTATCGTATAACGTTATCCCGTACCTAGACTTGAATAGTTTGGCCCAACATCTCATATCAAGTTATACTGGTTGGCTGGTCACGTACGAAGTTCGTCTCGCCCTCTCGTTAAGCAACGAGGAAAGCGGTAAAGTTTCTAACTGAGTGTCCCAGACTCCCAGATGATATCGGACGGCGGATGAATCTTAATATTTTACGGCGTAAGCCGGGGCGCAAGTAGAATAAGACAAGATTATCTTTGTTAACTCTGTAAAAACTTTTTCTTGAAGTTCTTGGACGGTGCAAAGTTGCAAAGCTTCGACTGTTTTTTCATTTCGCGTTGGTATTGTTGTATTATACTAAACTTTAATTACACAGTAGTAAAGAACTGGAATCAGCATACTTATAAATCATAGTCTTATCAGCATAGTTATATTTTTTTATAAATAAATATTTTGTTTTAATATCGCAGATACTAAATTACTGAAATTGTCAAGTTCGTTAGCTAATTTATTACCCATTCCCAATCATCCTGCTTTTTCAAATTGTACCAATTAAGTACCTACGAAAAACAACATATTGAGACAATCGAACTGTCATCAATCATCATCATTGTAATAGTTGTTTGTCTGTTCCAGTGCTCCCGGAGAGCGGTCCAACGCTGAGCGGGTTCGGGTCGCGATACCGCGCCGGCGAGCGCGTGCGAGCGGCGTGCACGGCGGGGGCGGCGCGCCCAGCGCCGACGCTGGCTTGGTGCGTACATTAGTCTACTCTACTGCATATTATTATATAGTTTTTCTACTCCAGCACTTAAATGTGTCAATTAAATGACTGACAGTGATATCTAAAGCAATGTCATTTGAATGCTTTGTCTATAGGCTCATAAGATGACTGCTAGCAGTCATCTTATGAGTATAATACAACTGCTTTATTTTTTTTAAAGATACAAGTTCCGATCATCTTGATTGAAAGATGTATGTTTTCATTTACAATAATAACTCAATTTTTTTTAAATAATAACTCTTTTTTTTTTTTTTTTTTTTTTTGCTGCAGCTGTCATAGAAAAAGTAATGTATGCAAGAGCTCATAATTGGTTCTTAAAATTCTCGGGTCTTTTTTTACAAAACTCGACTACGTCTCGTTTTGTAACTTCGACCCTTGAATTTTAAGAACCCTTATTATATCACTGTTGCATAAACTACTATAGTGTTGCAATAAAAAGCAAAAGAAAAAATACCTACAAGGAACAAAGATTTTTTCGTTGAATTGTTTTTTTCCCTAATAAAACCTTTGAAGAATTGCAGTTAAATTTCCCTAAATACGTAATATATAAGTAAGTAAAGCCTGACTAGTAATATATGATCATTGTCAAGAGGGCGCTGTTATTCTCATGTATAGGCGCGGCGCGCTCTTTCTTTCTTCCGTGAGGGTGACAGTTCAGTATAGTATGAAAAAATTAGTTCCGGTGAAATTCCGCAACATGGAGCGTGATCATATGTTCCTGGTCAGTCTTTACATAGGTATTATCTACACACTTTATTTTTTTAATCTACCTACTACATACTTGGTAAAAGGTCCAAATGTCAAGAGTGTTCAGAAATGACAATCGAAAATAATTCTATCCCCCAAACTTTGGTGTATTTTTGTAGGTACGTGAACGGCGAGCCAGCGCCACCCGCCGCCCTCGGGACCTTGGCGCGTCGCACGCTCAAGGGCCTCGAGACGGTGACGCTGCCGCTGGACTTCAGAGTCACCGAGGACCACTTCCAGAACAACGGCTTGAAAGTCAAGGTGACTGTCATAAATGTCATAATATAGTGGTTTTTATAAGAAGAACTTAACAGTTTCGATTTGGATGTAACCATCCAAATGTTCGGATCGATAGAGCTAACGATTTTGATTACATACAAATACCTACATTAAAAAACACCATAGAATTAATATGACTAGAACAACTGTCAATCTTCAAAAGTGCGACCAAAAATGAAATGCAAGTGTGTGCGTAAATTGTCTATGTGAGATCGAAAATAGTGATGTCATGTTACAACATATTAATAATCTGTCGATGTTTGATTGCTTTATCGACTACTTTTTCAAATGTGTTATTTTAAACGTTAAAATTCTACGACATTATGACGTATAAATAACACTTGCACTGCGTGTACTATCAAAATCGTTGCAGACTTATCTTAATGTAACTCTTACTGTGTTGGAAAGTGAAGTTTAAATTTACCGCTAAACATGAGCACCTTCAAAAAGGTATAACAATCGTTATTATTTGAAGTCGGTTATAAAAGCTAATATCTTAATGATGTCTTGTGAAGAAATAATTACATAGCTATTAATATACCGACAAGTTATCGATACTGTCATATGAACATTTTGTCAAGCCCTAGCGTAAAGTAACAGGTTATGTTTTTACACAAAATATTTTAAATTATAGACTAATATGATAAAATATTAGCACACAAAGGAAGAAAAACTTATAATAAACTTTTTCTACTCCAGCACTTAAATGTGTCAATTAAATGACTGACAGTGATATCTAAAGCAATGTCATTTGAATGCTTTGTCTATAGGCTCATAAGATGACTGCTAGCAGTCATCTTATGAGTATAATACAACTGCTTTATTTTTTTTAAAGATACAAGTTCCGATCATCTTGATTGAAAGAGGTATGTTTTCATTTACAATAATAACTCTTTTTTTTTTTTAATAATAACTTTTTTTTTTAAATAATAACTCAATTTTTTTTAAATAATAACTCTTTTTTTTTAATATTAACCATTTTTTTAATAATAACTTTTTTTTTTTTTTTTTTTTTTTTTTTTTTTTTTTTTTTTTTTTGCTGCAGCTGTCATAGAAAAAGTAATGTATGCAACAGCTCATAATTGGTTCTTAAAATTCTCGGGTCTTTTTTTACAAAACTCGACTACGTCTCGTTTTGTAACTTCGACCCTTGAATTTTAAGAACCCTTATTATATCACTGTTGCATAAACTACTATTATAAACCGGCTTCTTACACTTTTTACGCTGTTAATTTGACAAAATATCGTTATGAAAATTTCGCTAGGAATATCATAAATCCTCTGAAATTTGTGTTTGCTTGGATTATTTGGCACTGTAACACTGAAATCCGGCACACTACAAGACGCAATCTTCACTGAATTACTTTATTTAATACTTTTCGTCCTAATCCGTGTATATTTTTCAATTTGAAAATTACTGTGATACGCTATTGGCCGTCCGCGGCCGTCGTCAAAGTCAAAAGTGGTCACGTTTTCTCATTGGTAGTCTGACTCTTTCGCACTCATGGTATGTTCATATACGTGATGGCTTCCCTTTCGCACACTTCAGCTGTCTGTCAAGCGCGAGCGCGAAAATGACAAGTCTGTGAAAAACACCAAAACAGTACTTTTTACTTATTGAACTTCTAGCCACGTCTAGCTCGTAGTTCATTTGTTGGAAATAGACACTAAAAAATTCTGCGACAGGGAAAAAATATACTAAAAAAATAGGAAATCGTTCAAAACCAATAATTAGTTTAAGCAAAAATCTATAATTTAATAATATAATTTCTTTATCCAGATAACTTAGGCACGCGTTACGAGATTTGGATAAACACATTTCATTTCGTATAACAAAAGTAAGCCTAAGTAAAACTTAATATGCCTGATTGATTAGAAAACACTATAGAACGGCAGGAACATCGTAGAACGCAGGTAATGAGATGAGTTGAAGCACTCGAGTTCCGAAACTACCGGTAGATAGCTTTAGTTCATCATTACTTTAACACGAGTTGGGACCGCAGGCGAACTTGTGGCGTAATGGAATGATAACAAACTTTATTGCCGTCAAACTAATATTATATGAAGAGTCAGGAATTTACCTACTCACTTATACATACCTACTGAACTACCTAAGTTGTTGGTGTACGATTTAGCAGCTTATACATACAGGTTGATTGGGGAGACGTGAGCAGGATCAACCCTACGCATTCAGTAATATTAATGGATCGATAAAACCGATAGGTACCAAATTCAATCGATCGATTAAAAATAAAGTTCATTATGTTTTTAATAAGAGATAATATAAGTCAGTTGAACTCAGTTAGAATAAAAAAATACATTTCGAAATCTAGATTCATGAAGTTGATTTATTTTTTCACAGTGCCTAGCAACCATAGAGTCCCTGTACTGGCGCAGCAACGAGGAGAGCGCAGTGCGCGCGCGCGACAAATCATACGACACCATGCAGCTGCGCCCGCGCACCGTCGCCGCCGACATCGTCGAAAATATCGGCGGCGCCGACGCAGGGATGAGTGCGTCTAGCAGCGCGCAGAGTCATGTGTTCAGTGTGGTGATCTGTATTTGCTGTGTAATAAATATTTTATAAGAAACTTATTGATTTTTTTTCCTTAACCGTCTGAAGAATAACTTAAAGCTACTCGTATAAGTACTATGAAAGAATTATTATCAATTAATATATAGGTAGGTATATTTGATTCCTAATAAAAACACACATGAAAATTTTAGTAAGTAGGTATTGTTTTGAGTGAAGTAGAAATTCTGGCGTTAAAAGATTCTTGTTCGTACTCATTTCGTACTGGTATGGCGCATCAGCAACGTGGTCGGCGCAGCCAGCAACCACCGGCCGCCCACCGAGACTTTCGGCGTAGGTACCTAATAGGTACGAGCAGAGCTGGGCACCGTTAATCAAAAAGTTAACTTCGTTAATCGTTAATCCGTTAAGTACATAAAAAGTTAACTTCGTTAAACGTTAAAACGTTACTTTTCAAAAGTTTTAACGGAAGTTAATGTTAATCGTTAACTCGAAATCGTAAATATACGCAATAGGAAATAAAACTAGTAGAAATAATCATAAATTTTGATTTTTATTAAAGACTAATCTATGTACTAATTAACAATATTAACATGGTAATCATTACTAATTAATAATAGTATATAACAAAAATATCATTCGCTAGCATCTGCCGCTCGGTCTCGAATAGTAAGTAAGTTGTTATATTTGTCTCGCTCGCACCCGTGTATCTTATATGGCAACTGCTCAGGTTGCCGCGATCGACTCTGTCATACTCTCGTAATAACAAAATTAATACGGCGCACGGGGTAAGCAATATTAGACTCTTATTCAGTAGTACAAGCGCGCGACGATTCGCGCTATGTAAAGTTGCACTGCATACAAACCTAACGCAAACTAGTCGGAACGTAATCGGCGCGGCGCGGCAGCGCGCGGCCTCGGTGTGAGTAGGTACTTAGGTATTAACGATTAACGGACTTAAGGAAAGTTAACGGAAGTTAACAAGTCCGTTGCAGTTTTTTAAAGTTAACTTAAAAGTTAATCCGTTACTCGAAAACTTAACTTCGTTAATTAACGGATTAACGGACTTCTGCCCAGCTATGGGTACGAGGTAGGCACGAGGTAGGTCTACATTTTATAATTTTAAAAGAATCGTGTAAGATCATTTTGAACACCGCGCCCGCTTACCTTTTTGCTGTCGACTGGACGTTCGAACCAAAGGTTGGAATCTAAGTTACCTCCTTTACGTTCGTTATGACATAAATGACCAACATTTGATAAAAAGGACAAATTATGCCAGTCACACAAGAATGTCACCGTACCTTTCAAACTCTAATTACGCACAAAACACTAAAAGTTCAAACGGCTTATTCCACTGAAAACACGATGAAATTGATACATTTCCATAAGGTAAGAATCCAATTCAAGATAGTAGGCAGGTAATGAACCTACTTATACTTTGGCATCTGTGGCTGCAGGGAAGCTAAATAGATTTCAAATACCTACTCCAACTCAGCATCAGCAAGGTTCTTTATTCTTATAAATCAATGTGCAAAGTTGCAGTTGATCCGGAATAAAGATAAGTAATGTAACTTAATGCAGGTAGAATGGACTTTAAGCGATCGAAACTCGATACTCTTAGTTGGCAGTCTTTCGTTAGTCAAAATGTGCAATTCGCTTTTTGATCTACCATACCTACTTGTACAGTTCGCGCACGAAGTCCGAGGAATTTCGAGCATAGGCACGAAATAAATAATAGTACTAGGTATAAAAGATTCAAACGCTTCTATTACGACAGATATGACCGCTAGGTGGCGCAAGCGCGAGCAGGCGTCCGTTCCGTAGCGGTGTGCGGCAACTACTATAGCTAGACACCAAAATTGGTGTACATGTAGGTACAGGGCCGGATCTAGGGTAGAGCGAGTGGAGCGGCCGCTCTAGGCGCCCAAGGGGGGCGCCAAAATGGCAAACGAGAAAAAACATTTTTTTAAAGAGTGTGGCGAGGGGGGGGGGGGGGGTGGAAAATACTTGAAAATTTCAACGAAGGGCGCCAAAACCCGATTTCGCTCTACCCTGATCAAGGGCTCGGACCGGCACTGTGTAGGTACTTACTTGTAGTGATACGCGACGAATTCGCGGAGTGAGCCACGCCTGGCTGAGGGAGCATCAGGCGTAAGTGGGGCTTCTCTACAATCTCTCGGGCTTCGTAAAAGCGAACTGCATTTAGATAAATCAGGTAGGTACTTATATAGGTACCTTTTCATTATGGTTGAGACTAAAATGTCCATACATGGTTAGTAATTTAAACATTAAAATATATTTCTAGTGTTAGTACGAAATAAAAGGAGAGTACTACTAGACTACTAGACATTATGCTTAAGTAATATTAAACAGTGGTTACTTTTGTAGGACAAAATTGCAACATCTACGTTAAGCTGATGGATTACTTGGATTAGTACCTGAACGATGTCAAATTGTAACATGATGCATGATCACAACGAGTTAAACTCACCTAAATCATTTCACAATGAATTCGAAGGTGAGTCATACATTAGTAATGTGGTACTTAACATACTTATTCTATGTTTATTCGGATAGGGAATTTGATTTGGCGCCGTATATTAGAAAGGTACCTACAATTAACTTTTACTGGGGGTACGTAAATAACTTAGTAAATCAGTGCTCGAAGACTGGTTACAGTTATTATTAAAATAGATGGCTCTATCTAGAATTTTGGATGAAAAGGAATCATCTCTTTCGAGGAATCCGATAACATAGGTAATCACCTATACGTCACCGTTTACAATTTGCCGCTATAAGAAGGTGGGTTGTGTAGGGCAGGTAGAAATAGCAAGATTACCGACAACATAGAAAAATCTAAAATCGTTATCTGCCTCATTATCGCTCTTCTCTGTAGCTCGCTCTCTTGCATGCAGCAAGACAGCGAGCTACAGAGAGGAAGATAAGGTTTTTTGATTTTACGTAGGTCCTCAGGGAGTTGCCTTCCGCGTTCGATTTTTATTAGTTTTTGATTCTGAATCGATTATTCGACTGATCGATTATTTTTTATCATTGATCAGTATTTTGTATGCTGGTAACATCAGTGTAAAGACGTATTTAGAAGTTTTTAACTATACTGGGTCAACCAAATCTTGTCAGTAAATAGGAACAAAAAAAACTATACTCATCCTTTTCTTTTGGGTGCTAGTAATAGTGTTAGACAAAGATAGTATGATTCTCTCTGCCTATGTTTGAAATCAAACAGACCTTTGACACACTATAAGTACTTTTTAATATACTGGGTCAACCAAATCTTGTCAGTAAATAGGAACAAAAAAACTATACTCATCCTTTTCTTTTGGGTACTAGTACTAGTGTTAGACAAAGATAGTATGATTCTCTCTGTCTATGTTTGAAATCAAACAGACCTTTGACACACTATAATTAGGTAGTCTCTTCTTCTTCTTCAACCTAGCGTTTTCCGGCCTAGCGCCAGGGTCCGCTTTCCTGCTCAGTCTTCTCCACTTAATTAGGTAGTACTAGCACCAAATATTTTTTACGCAATCACCATAAAATAATGAGAAATCTGTTAATGCAGCTGTTAATTAGAGTAGTTACTTAGTTATAAATAAGAAACAAATATAATAATTCTTACTAATTTTTATTACGATAAATAACGACATGCTAGTTTTTGTACGCGCTTATATTTAAGGATATTAAAAACGTCTCATGCTTGTTTTGATTTGAGGTTTGACATTGACGTTGACGCACAGTAGTGAAATGGTAGTGAACTTCGTCGACTTCGTCGTTTAGGCAGGTTGTTCACTGTTCAGGGACAATGTTTATTTTGATAAAATCGTAGTTCATTTGCAACTAGTTATAGCCGTATTCTATTACATGAAGATTACTTCTAATAAGCAGTTTGTTTACTTCAGCTGTACTCTAGAATTTTCGATTGTTTTTAAACATGTCTCGTAGACCCCATACAAAATCGCGTATAAAAGTGTGTGATAAATCTGTTTTCCATCTTCAAGATAAAAAGGCAGATGAGGGCGTGTTGACGAATGGTCTGATTAAGTCGGCTAAGCGTACGGGGCAGCTCAATCTGAGCGGGCGCGGCCTGGGAACTGGTGAGTGACTTCCTGACTTTGATATTCGCTGGTTGATTACTTCCTACTGCGCATTATAGTAAACACTTGCGGAGACAGGAAGTACAGGTTGGGTGGAGACTATTGTAGGAATTTGGCTTTACAGCTTTACATTAATTGAATGATAAATAAGATTTTCACACACCTCTCCACAGTATTAAACTTGTATAGGTACTTAAGTTATGGCATTTCCTCCTGAGACAGAGAAGTAGTTGTTTTGTTTGTTTGTATCCAAGGTTAATTTTTGCAAAAATAATAATTTTAAATATATTTCAGTCCCAGAAAATGTGTGGAAAATAGAGGAGTTGGTGTTAGAGGAGGCGAAAGAAGTGGATTTTGCCCGCGAGGACCGGCACAACTGGTGGAACAGCGAGCCCCTGAAGCTCCTGGACCTCAGCTCCAATGCCATTGCGGCCATCCCCCCCGAAGTCAAACTCTTGCCGGAGCTTGTCACTTTAAAGGTGGGATTAAATTCTGTATACACTCAACAGTAATTAAAATATTTTGCCCGAGGCGCGTTTACACTTGCCGTTTTGTGCGTGAGGAAATAGCCTCGCGTGTATGCTCGCTCTGTGTGGACTCGGCTATTTAAAAAAAATTACTGACATTTCTAGTACATTTCAATATCCTTGATATAAATATCTGTTAGGTTTTGTCTTGTAAAAGTTTGTTATTGCTAATGAAAAGTAAGTAATTTTTCTAATTTAAGAGAATTTAACAACTTTTTAATTTTTAGCTTCATGACAATGCATTAACCTCGCTGCCAGATGAAATAGGCGAGCTGAAAAACCTGTCTAACCTGAGCCTGAATCATAACAAGCTGGCAGCTCTGCCGACGTCCTTCTTCAGGCTCGGTGAGCTTCGGTGGCTCAGCCTTGCTCACAACCAGCTTGAGAAGATCCAACCTGACTTTGGCGATTTGGTCATGTTGACCTTTCTGGTTTGTATGTTATAAAACTTCCATAGCAAATTTGGTGATCAAATTTTAAAGTATACTTGGACTTCTCTATTAAACTGGAGAATGCAGTGTCACTCAGCAGTGCTCCCCACATTTTTAGTATTATTATAAGTATTATAATGTATGAATAGGAGTTTTCCACCAGGTTTGAATATTACGAATGGAACTTATAATTTGTCTGAGTATGCTTCGATCTTCGAGACATGCCATGCAATATGAACAGACCAAAATTTAAACGAACTCCTGGCATTTTAAAAGTATATGTAAAAAAAGTGGCATTCATAAGCACCTAATGGTAAATGGTAAATAAATGGAAAGAATCTACTCTTCACTGTACATGTGATTAATACCAATGTCTTGAATTTGTAGGATCTGTCCCACAACAAACTCGCAGCCCTGCCCCCGGGCATGGGCTACCTAGTGCGCTTAGTGGAGCTCAATCTGTCACACAACCAGCTGCAGGAACTACCGCCTGACATCGTCAATCTAAGAGGTAACTTGTAGGATCAGTCCCACAACAAACTCGCCGCCCTGCCCCCGGGCATGGGCTACCTAGTGCGCTTAGTGGAGCTCAATCTGTCACACAACCAGCTGCAGGAGCTACCGCCTGACATCGTCAATTTAAGAGGTAACTTGTAGGATCAGTCCCACAACAAACTCGTCGCCCTGCCCCCGGGCATGGGCTACCTAGTGCGCTTAGTGGAGCTCAATCTGTCACACAACCAGCTGCAGGAGCTACCGCCTGACATCGTCAATCTAAGAGGTAACTTGTAGGATCTGTCCCACAACAAACTCGCCGCCCTGCCCCCGGGCATGGGCTACCTAGTGCGCTTAGTGGAGCTCAATCTGTCACACAACCAGTTGCAGGAGCTACCGCCTGACTTCGTCAATCTAAGAGGTAACTTGTAGGATCAGTCCCACAACAAACTCGTCGCCCTGCCCCCGGGCATGGGCTACCTAGTGCGCTTAGTGGAGCTCAATCTGTCACACAACCAGCTGCAGGAACTACCGCCTGACATCGTCAATTTAAGAGGTAAACATTATTTTAAATTAAATGTCAAGTCAAATAATTGAATTTACTATGGAAGTGGGATTGGGGAGACGCTAGGTATTTAATATGTCTGAGTCTTACGGAAGTTTTGCTATTAACGTTGCTAATCTGCACGGGGAGGTATTGCAAAATAAATTAACACAATTACCTATTCATTTCTTGTTATTATGCTGTTTCTATTTGTTATTTATATGCAGTTTGCATAACACGCGCATTGCGCGGTTGAGTGAGTTTATTGAATACTTTAGGTAAATCCCACGGTCTTTAGACACGCGTCGCCACTTATGTACTCAGACGGACGCGGCGTAAAAATAAATAGGTTATGGTTTGTGGAGCAATTCATTTGCGATTGCGATTTTGATATCCTAGGTCACTATCAAATACCTACCTTCTTACAGCTTGTTATAAATGCGAATGTTCAATTTGTCTGTCTGTTATCTCTTCACGCTAAAACTGATGAACTGATTTAGATGACATTTTGTATGGTGATAGTTTGAGTCCCCGGGAAAAACATAGAATAGTTTATATCACGGAAATCGTCATTGCACAGTCACCACACGGGATATCGTGACGCCATTTAGTCCTAGCTATATTGGTTGTTCCATACTTACGATATGGTATGTCCAATGTAGCTAGAACCCTAAATGGCGTAACAATCACAGAGCGTGACTGTACGCAGACAAAGTCGCGGGCAGAAGCTGGTACTACGTACTTTGTGTGGTGTCCAGGGCTATAACCGCGAAAATCGAAGTTCGCCAATTGCGGCCATTTTTCTCTGTCACTCTAATTACGCCTTCATTGGAGTAAAAGAGAAAGATCCCTGTAATTTGCGAAATTCGATTTTCGCGGTAGCCTCTCTGTGTCTGTTTGTACAAAAGTTTTATTTAATTTTAGACCTAAAGAAAATGAACATAAGCAATAACAACCTACGCTCGCTGCCGGCGCTTGGGGAGCTCCGGCGAATGGAAATGCTAGATGCGAACCACAATGATATTCAACAGCTACCGGACTTCTACGGGTGTACAGCTTTAAAAGAAATCTATTTGGCTAATAACTACATTAAGGTAATACTAATTTGATTGCGCCCATTAAAGTATGACAAATGGATCTTTCAGAAAAAAAAAATACATACGCGAAAATGTAATAATTCTATCTCGGCGGAAGATCAAACTTTCGCCTTTTTTAATTGACTAAGTAAATATAGCTGGTCAACCAAATCTTGTCAGTAAAAAAGGCGCGAAATTCAAATTTTCTATGGGACGATATCCCTTCGCGCCTACATTTTTGCCGCCTTTTTCTACTGTCAAGATCTGGTTGACCAAGTATAATTCGTTTTTTGACTCTAAATTAAGTAAGCCAGTGAAATCGACTCCTTTTACAAAATGTCATTACTGCGGACTCCCTTGGGTACCTACCATTTTATTCATCTGTATTTATCGAGATGTGATAATATAAAAAAAAAGGAATCTCTTATACATATTATAAGGACTTACAGGATTTTTTTGATATGTAAAAGTGAACACTATTACTTTATTTATCTCCCAATGTTTTAGGAAATAACTGAAGAGTTTTGTGATCAAATGCAACACCTGAACGTATTGAACATCAGAGACAACCAACTGGAAGTGTTACCGGAGAATGTCGCTTTGCTACAGAAGCTGAAACGACTAGACCTTAGCAACAACAATCTTAACAAGTACGTATTTCTATATTACACTATTTACACTTCATGAACTGTATGAACGGCGAAGGTCTTTTTGATGATTTGATGGTGCCATGATAGCTAGAGCTAGTAGCTCTGTTCGGAAGATGCGGTTCGATTCTAAGAAGAAATGAAAATAAGACACTAATTAGCGTCGCTAGCTAGTGCAGTAGTGAACGAACGAATGAACAAGCTCTTTTTTATCTCGCCTAGCAACACTTAATTAGCGCTCTGCAAATTGTATAATGTAATGCCCGCTTTAACCTTTTCGACGCCGTGTCAAACACAAAAGCTGTCACGCTGACGCCACGTCACCGAAGTGTCAAAACTGAAATTGAACTTTATGCATATGCACGTAGGTCTATGTTGCTCTGTGATATGTGACCGATTAATCGGTCTTTGGCGTTGAACCTATGGTGCGGATATATCTATCATTGACGTACAAAAGGTGAACCCCTTTCTAGTAATGCATGTTAATTATAAGATGTAATTATTTTTGAAAAGATGTGTCCCGCCGAGTTTGTTGCCGGTCCCATATTGGGATACCCTCCTCCAATTGAGGCGAGATTTAAATCTTCTCGGGGCAGAGGTGTAGGGTTGGAGCCGGTCTACCTAGCTTTATTTGACGTTCATAAGCGCATTGTAATTATGCCTACTTGAATAAACTATCTTTTATCTTATCTTATCTTAACGCCACGCTTGTTGTGTGCGGCGCGTCATCGTGTACATTGTTGGTATCTCTTCTCTTCTCAGCGAGTATGTGCCCACTGTTGGGCATACGCGTCCAAATCTCCTCCAAGGAGCCCGCTTTGCTGCTTCTCTCCTCCAGAGTGGGCCTGCAATGTTTTTGATGTCATGTTCCTATCTGATTGGACGGCTTTGATCTGGTCTTTAAGAATGAGGCCTCCATGGGCTCCACGCTAGTACACGCTTGCTCCACCTCCTATCATCTGCGATATATGTGCCCGGCCCAGGCTCATTCGAGTATCTTGCGGAATGCACGAACTCCACAATGACAATATAAAAATGCTATCTTAAACGCCAAATTCCTACGAAAGTATGAAGTTTAGAGTGGCACTTCCATACCTTAACAGTTTTAGAGTCTTGCACAGACCTGTGTTAACCTAGAAGGACTCATTAGGTTTTATAACATATACCTGTGTTCTCTCCTATGTGCCTATAATTTTGAGAAATGCTACGGATTTCTACTATTATTTTTATGTTGACCACGTGTCCCCGTTTTTAGGCTACCCAAAAACCTCGGCCTCCTAACCCAACTGCAAAGCATCAGCATGGACGGCAACAAGCTGTCGTTCGTGCGACACGACGTGATCCGCGGCGGCACCGACCGCGTGATGCAGTTCCTCCGCGACCGCGTGCACGGGGAGATCCTGGCGGAAACCAGGGTCGACGAAGACCAGTGGCCGGACAAGTTAGTCTACTTACAAGTTTACCAAATATCACGCTAGATGGCGCTGTGCCGCGCGCGGAGGTTTCTACATCGCGCTAACGACATTTTTATTGGACTTGTATATAAGGGTTGGGGGGGATTGTCCGCATGATGAAGTTCCTCCGCGACCGCATGCACGAGGAGATCCTGGCCGAAACCAGGGTCGACGAAGACCAGTGGCCGGACAAGTGAGTCTACTTTCAAGTTTACCAAATATCACGCTAGATGGCGCTGTACCGCGCGCGGAGGTTTCTAACTTTCTACATCGCACTAACGACATTTTTTATTGGAATTGTATACAAGGGTTAGGGGGCACTATTTTTGCTATTATGGGCTTTATTTGTGACCGCATGATGAAGTTCCTCCGCGACCGCATGCACGAGGAGATCCAAGCTACAGTTAGCGTCAGCAGCAATAGTTGCTAAGCGGGCCAGGTGTTCAAAATGATCTTGATGCGACTTTATTGTTCAGATAATAAGAGCGCGTCAAGTCTTAGCAACCTCTGCTTCAGTGCTTCTTAGCAACTTCAGTTCCAAGAATTGTTATTATTTTCTTTTAAGGTTCTCACTAAAGAAGAACCAAGCATTAATGTTGCCCGGCCGAGAGTTGACGACGGTCCCCGACGAGGTGTTCCGTAACGCGGCCGAGGCGCAGGTGCACATCGTCGACATATCCAAGAATAATCTGACACAAGTGCCTACAGGGTAAGTGCGTTAGTGCGCAAACGTAATTCAGTGACGAAAACCCGACTATCGGGTATTTTATGATTTCGTTCCCAGGCCGGACGACCCCATAGTCGAGATCGTGGTACATCATTACACCTATAAAGAATTTTTTGTGGCCTGCGCGGATGTCTTGTTTGGCTGGGTGGCAAATAATGTGTTAAAATAAAAACTTATTTTTCACCACACCAGCTTAAAGGCTCTCTTTGATCGTCAAAATCTGATGACAAAGTTGCATTTTATCCACAAGAGTTAGGCAAAATAATTAGATGCAAAAAAAAATCCTCTTGTTGGTTGGTGGGATTGACTTTTAAGTGATGATTCTGAATGATAAATATTTAGTAGCATTCATTAATATTTGATTTGCAATGTTTTACAGTTGATATTTTCCTCGCCTTGGTATTGTGAACAATTTTGTTATCTGCACTCAGTTAGGAAAGTTTATTTAGCCCTCGTACTTTGAAATCCTCGTTGTGACGCTATTTTTCAATATATCTTTCCGTCAAATACTTTCTGCTGATAAGAGCAGAGAAAGGCATTGATATCGAATAGAATGTGATTCTCATTTACTTTTATGATTTAATTTTTAGCATATGCTTCGTACGAGAGACGCTATCGCAACTAGTCTTATCTTCGAACCACCTGACCGAACTGCCCGCCGAGGTGGCGCAATGCAAGCACCTGCAACTCCTGGATATCAGCAAGAACAGTCTTAGCCAGCTTCCAGCTGACCTGGAGGCTCTGAGGGATCTGAGGGAGCTCGTCATATCCAACAACAAGTAAGGCTAACTGGCGCAGTCACCATGTACCTATGTAGCTTGTAAGTATACGGTGACTCGGTGTATAGTCCTGTCTTCGGACCATCTGTCCGAACTCCAAATTGGAGATTTCGTATTAGAGGCTGTGCGGAAAGAGACGAGACTCTTTTTCCGCACAGACTCTAACTCTTTGCGAAACTACTAAACTTATTTATATAAGGTAATTCAAATTTTAATCCTTATCTCCTTACGTGAGATGATAACGCAAGACCCACTTATTGTTTATAGCTTCACGAACATCCCACATTGCGTGTACTCGCTGGAGAACCTCGAGATCCTACTGGCGGCCGAGAACAAGATCAGCGAGATCAACGTCTCGTCGGACGCGCTGGCGAGGCTGCCCCGCCTCGCTGTGTTAGACCTCGCCAACAACAGCATCGCTAGCGTACCACCAGAGCTGGGCAACTTCACACACCTCAGGTATCTTCTTTTGAGTCATGATCGATGCACTCTATAGGTAATGAAGTGAACTTTAACCAACAGAATTAAAAATGTAATACCAATTCTATGAAGAAGAAAAAATTGTTTTTAATGCAATACATACAAACTTACACATACATATAATCACGCCTCTTTCCCAGAGGGGTAGGCAGAGACCACGGATTTCCACTTGCTACGATCCTGACATAAATACCTCTTTCGCTTCCTTCACTTTCATAACATAATCTTTCTTTAACGCAATATTTTGAGACCACAGCTCTGGATTTTCGGTGGTTAAATACCACCTGCCTGTGAAACCAAAGTTAGTTGGCATTTTCTTAACTTACACTAACCATAAATACTGGATCAGTATGTCCTACTGTATGTAGCGATGTCATTGCCTGATATTGTAACATAAGTATATTTCCAGGTCTCTAGAGCTGATGGGCAACGTGTTCCGGCAGCCGCGGCACGCCGTCTTGGAAAAAGGCACCGCCTCAATACTGTCGTACCTCAGGGACCGCATCCCCGCCAAATAACGCCCCAGAGGGCCACAGCACGCTCCGAGCCCCACTATTGGCTGTGCTAAGTTGCTGGTGGGGGTAAAACGACGTGATGATAATATGAACTTTCTTGGGACGACATCTTAGGGTTCATTCTATTATTAGGTCACAGCAACAGCA
Source organism: Cydia amplana (assembly GCF_948474715.1). Classification (NCBI taxonomy): domain Eukaryota; kingdom Metazoa; phylum Arthropoda; class Insecta; order Lepidoptera; family Tortricidae; genus Cydia; species Cydia amplana. The sequence continues at coordinate 27,503,596 of NC_086069.1, forward strand.
CATTTTGTGTGATATTTAATGGATGATCCCTTGCAGCTGCCAACTGTCAAATAAGCAACATGTCTTACACCCACTAGCCCGGCGCCAGTCATGCACGGAGCGAATACATTTGTTTTAACGGGTGTATAGTGGTCGGCCTCAGGAACGAGCGTATGTTTCGTGATCGGGGTTTCTGAGGCCACGCTGAAGGGTTGGGGGTACTGCAGTGGGGCTAAAAGGGACAGCTGATGCAGGTAAGATGCGCATTTATTCATGTTTTACATTGGAATACGTATCCGTACCACAGACAAGACATCCTCTAGACTGAGTATAGTAACGCTACCCCCTCTGCCACTCATACCGTAATTTTACTCCATCTTCGAGTCCGTGTCTTTGAACGGACCAATCACGGCACGGGATTCGCTCTCCTCGTCCCCCCGCACCCCCGTATTTTTGGCAGCATCGGTTTCATGAAATAATTGCTCTAAACTCAGTCTAGAGGATTCCTAGTCTATGATCCGTACAGACCGAATACGTAGACGAACAGAGCAGACGAGTACGTATACATATGTAAATAGAACGTGACGCTGTGCGCAGCGTACGGCGTACGAGAACGAGGCCTTACGGCCCAATTCGAACAATGCTTGTAAGGTGTCACAGCGATACGCTACCGATCAGTCAGTGTCAAAAGTGACATTTCTTCAACCAAAAACGTCACTATTGACACTCAGATCGCTATCGTATCGCTGTGACATCTTATAATCACTGTTTGAATTGGGCCGTTAATTTCTCGCAGATAAAAACGTACCATAAGATTTTCAGTAAGGTCCGTTCGCATATGAGACTTCTATTTATTTTACCATCTGTTTTTTAGAATAGAATAGAATAGAAATATTTTTATTCGTGAGCACAAACACAAAAAAGAAAATTACACAAGCAGAGAAACATAAAAAAGGAGAGGGTGCCACGAAATGAATATTTGTCTTGAATACGAATCCTCAACTGAGAAAAATAAAATAAAAAATCCCATCCAGAAGAAAGTATAAAACTTACAAGACTTTTAGAGGTACCAACAAACGCAAATAAATGTGAATACAAGTTGTAAGGATTTTTCTTGTATTCCAACCTCTTTAAGAAATATCTTTACCAACTAGAGTCTGTGTGGAAAGTGGAAAGAGAAGACTCGCGGAACGCACAGACTCTATCATGCTTCCTTCCGGATCGGACTATATTGAAAGCTAAGAAAACCCATCAAAAATAGTTTTTAGTTACCATCAAGTAGATATTAAGTCGCTATACACGCGGTCCATTGCGTTTTTCTATTTTAGGTATAATATAATTAATGTATATTACCTCGATACCGTCATGTACGATTCATAACGCGGGAGTAATTATTAGAGCCAAAGAAAATTGAACCTTTTGTACGGTAATTACAGTCCATATTATAATTCCACTAGCGCGGGGCGCCGTGCAACCAATATTTAACGCCACGCCTATCATGTGCGGCGCGACATCGTGGACCTTATCGGAATGCACGAAGGTTGATATTGCACTGTAGCCGCGCGCGTCAGTTGACGACTTTGGCGGTCCAAGCGTTAAACATGGAAATATCATCCTTACTGTTCAATGTCAATTCGTAAACCTTATATGGAATGTACTACAGTATACAAAGTACAAATTCCTTTTACAGAAATATGTGTAGGAATTACGCAATGGACATTGCTATTGCTATACCATACAGCCAGAGAATATCAAGCCAAAGTAGTTTTAGAACACCAAATATTATGTTTTGCGTACCTGTGTCACCCGCCATTTTGTTTATTTTGTTGTTTATGCTACTTGTTATGCACTTAAGTTAAATCATTGTTATGTTTTGAGCTTGTTATTAAGTAATTAATTTGAGTAAATATTCTTATACAAATATATTAGGTTGTGACATTGTATTAATAATTATTAAAAAAGAATAATAATTTAATGAAATGTCTTGAAGATAAGAATTGGATAAAAAAAATCTAAATTTATTTATTATACCTATTTTAGAAGTATTATCTATCAACTAAAAACATTCTACGTAACAAATACGCCTAAACTATGCCAAATACGGAAAAAATATTTTTTCTGACAAATCTATTATCGTAGAAACTTGCTCAATGGAAATACAGCCAAACGATGAAATAATTATATTTTTATTGCAATGCGCACGTTTAAATCTGCAGCTATCATCACCATATTTAAAAGGATAACGTAACATAGCGATAATAGTAATTTTAATTTTCCCAAGTTCGCTTTTATGTTAACGAATGCGAGAAAAAAGTATGTAAAATGCTAACGCACAGCTATAGGTAGTAAGTTTTCGAAATTAATAATTTTATGTATTAACATTTTCTACGACATTATATTATTCCGACCGTTCAGACGGGTCTCTATTGTTTCCCAAAAAGTTTTAAGTCATAATGTATTGTTTATTTTGTGTATTGTAAACGCGTCACGTTTTAGGATTTCCATAAAACAAACCTAACCTAACCTATCTATAGGATAACCTTACGAAAATCCTGAAACGTTCGGACTTTCTCAATTCGATAATTGAATTAGAAAAACATGTATTACGTTTACATCGTTGTTACGCACTATTGTGATATATGTACCACGATTGCGATAAATGCTGGTAGCATTTTGTAAAGAAGCGTTCCACCCGAATGAAGATAACATAGGTTATTACGTTACGCGTTAAAAAATATAAATAAAGCGGAATGCCAAATAGGAATGAGTTCAAAATATCAGCTCTCTATCTTTGTCAGAAGTACCTATTAGAAATGCCTCTCCTCCCAATCGAAATGAAAAGCAGAGTGGACATAAGAGTACCTGTCTTTGACTTGCTAGATGTAACGTTCTTTTGTTACTTGGCCAAATAAAGAAACTTGAAACTACCCATTATATACTTCTAAATTAAAAACTATAAAAAAAAAACAACGCTATACCAACAAAATCCATTTTATGCCAAATATGCCTTACATGATTTTGGAAAAGAGCTGATACTCTTCAAACTGCTGAATCAATTCATATGAAACATAGCTAAGAGCCACCGCAAGAAAACTCGCGTTCACGTAAAAAAAACTGCATTGAAATCTGCCCATCCGTTGGAGAGATACGATGCCATAGACAGACATTAGCGTCTTCTTTATGCGTCGGGGGTTATAAAATAGGTTTTATGCTGTCGTTGTACAATCTTCTATTATTACATAACTGTCATTTTCGGTGGAATGCTTCTCAATGTTTTAAACCACTAATTACGTACGGTTTGCAGTATTTGCTAGTATTTTAACTACAAGGCTGTTTCCCCAGTTATATTATCTAGTCGTAATAAGTCATTGCAACAACATAGTCACGTAACAGAGTTTTTATTGTTAGTTTTCATATACTGGGTAATTCTGCCCTAGTAGCACGGTCGCATTTTTATCGTTTATCACCATGCCTGTCACGTTCTAACAAGTGAGTAAGTGCGAAAGTGACGGGTATAGTGATAGTCGATAAAAATGGAATCGTGCTGAGCCCGCTGGGGTTATGATAAGGAATGACAACGTGATAATGATGATTCATTTGAACAAAATTGTTTACACGAGACCAATGTGAATATAGCGAAAAAGCTCTTGAGGTTTTCTATGGAATTGCTCAATTTTTATCGCGATTCCGTGTTTTTTTTTCATGCGATGATCATATAATATTTATTTTTGAGAATCTTCATAATTTTTTTACAGACTTAAGTAAATTATTTAAAATTACTTAGGTTCCCAATTTAGTTGCATATTTTTGTCATTTCTAATCCCAACACGGAATCACCCAGTACCTAATAAATAGTGATTTATATTTTTATATAGTATTCAATGTGAAATAAATTATTATATTTAAATAGACAAGTTAAAAATATAGACCTATGTTTGGAATGTATTACAATTGTATTACTAGAGTTTTATTTTCGAAATAAGTTTGATATTTGTTTGCTCTATTTACACATTTATTACACGTATAATTGTTCGGTAGAAATCGTTGTAGCATTACTTTAAATTTTCAGCAGACTATTTTCATTTTTGCTAGTTAAATTTGTGTTAAGCGTTTAAAGCATATAATTTCATAATTTCGGTGTCCTCAATTGCATGAATTCCATTTATAATGTGTCCATGCAATTTTGCAGTATTTTTCTCTGGATTGAGTATTATTCAAAAATTTAATTCATGAATCATCACGTTATTTAAGAAATAACACCAATTCGTGTCCAATTTACCTATTAGGTACCTAATTAGATGCGCTAAAACATCTTGAATCTTGTCAATGATTAATTGATTAAAAATGCGTTAATTTTGTAATTAAAACTATACAAAATCAAAATAATTTTGATTAATTTAAATACATGCTTCTCGTTATGATCGACTTTCGATCACGTACCTTTTTTAATTTTTTTAAAGTATTGGCCATTTTTAGGGTTCCGTAGCCAAATGGCAAAAAACGGAACCCTTATAGATTCGTCATGTCTGTCTGTCTGTCCGTCTGTCTGTCCGTCCGTATGTCACAGCCACTTTTCTCCGAAACTATAAGAACTATACTGTTGAAACTTGGTAAGTAGATGTATTCTGTGAACCGCATTAAGATTTTCACACAAAAATAGAAAAAAAACAATAAAATTTGGGGGTTCCCCATACTTAGAACTGAAACTTAAAATTTTTTTTTCATCAAACCCATACGTGTGGGGTATTTATGGATAGGTCTTCAAAAATGATATTGAGGTTTCTAATATCATTTTTTTCTAAACTGAATAGTTTGCGCGAGAGACACTTCCAAAGTGGTAAAATGTGTGTCCCCCCCCCCCTGTAACTTCTAAAATAAGAGAATGATAAAACTAAAAAAAATATATGATGTACATTACCATGTAAACTTCCACCGAAAATTGGTTTGAACGAGATCTAGTAAGTAGTTTTTTTTTTATACGTCATAAATCGCCTAAATACGGAACCCTTCATGGGCGAGTCCGACTCGCACTTGGCCGCTTTTTTTTCATGTAATTATGTTGGTATTACAGCAATATGTATCATACGCTAGTTTAATCAATCGTTTGTATTAATTGAATTTGCCTCACAGTAGATGTCTGGGCTTTCTTTCTAGACTTTAAAAAAATCTCAATGCCAAGTTGATATCGATCATAATTGTAAAGAACCATTGTTTTGTCATTTTTCCATTTAGGTATTTACATATTGTGTGCAGTTTCCTAGAATTCTAACTCTGCTTCGACTTGGGGACCAGCAGAGTATAGCAGCGCCACCATAAATTAACGTACAATTCCAAAACGTAAAATAGAACGATCATAGTGGACCTGTCACACTTTATCACTACCATGTCGAAACAGCTTAGACGGACTTTAATTTCTTATCATTTATAAGTAGGTATAGGTACTAACTGCCTGTAGCTTTTCAGCACAAATTGCAATATAAGTAGATAGAGTGTGGCATTTTGCAATAAAATATCTAAAACTGAAGCCAATCCATGATGTTTTTCTCAAGTCACCTTCTAGCAGCAACATTTTTATCCATCTGTAGGCCTAATGCCCTTGCAATAAAGTTTACAAATGGTCACAGCAAAATAGAGAACCGAAAATTCTTTATCTGCCTCTATTGCATATTCGAGCGATAAAGAGGCAGATACAGAAATTTCGTTTTCGCGGTAGGGCCTCGCAGCTAATAGTGTCGACGATGGTATTAGGGAGTAGGTACATCACAAGGGAGCACAGGTTTCAAATTTAAATCGTATTTTCCCGTCACAAAGTGCATTTTTCTTTGAATAGACGTTGGCCGTATATCGTCCAAATTAAGAAGAATGTCAAACATACGTAATATCTAGTATTTGAGTTATATGTTAACAGAATTAGCATTATTGCAGGCAAATGAAGGTGTTACTAGCTTGTGGAATATTATTTATGTGAAGATCAATGACGTAGCCACCTACGTCGTGAGTCCGAATTCGTAATAAACGTACCCGGGGTTTTGGGACTGTTTAACACTAGCTGTTTTACATTGTAGAAACAAACTATTTTTAATCCATAGTTTGGTAACTATTTTACAATAAAAATATCTGGGTGACCGAGCATCGCTCGGAAAACATATCAAAACTCGAAAATGCGCGTTTTCCAAGAGATAAGACCTAGCTAGATCGATTTTTCGCCCCCGAAATATATTTATTTATTATATTATATATAATATATAATATAATAAATCAATATACAAGAATTGCTCGTTTAAAGGTATTAGATAAATAAGTAGGTAACTACACGAAATTAGTCCTTCGTAAGTGCCTACTTAATAAAAATAATTTGACACAAACAACTCCATAAAAAAATAATTACCTAACTCCAATTTGCAAAATTTCAGAATATTTCAGACAACCTGTCAAACCAAGTAAGTAAACATCGTAATTTAAAAGCGATAAATGTAAGCACCGCGTATTAGTGTAAGTAGCCGCAATTGTCCGTAATTTGGTACACCGACGTGATGGTATGCCGCGCCCGGACATTTCCATGACAATGGCGCGACGTTACCGAATTAACATAACAGATTGCTTTATAGGTCAGCGTCTGCGGTTGTTGTCATCGCATTTGGAGCCTTCGGATCAAACACGTAAACATTGGGCAACCTTGGAAATCTTCGAGACGCAGATATGCTCCTCAAGTGTTATTACAATCTGACAATCTCGATCCGCCGGTAGCTGTGACACGGAAAATATCAGGATAAAATATAGGTAGCGCAGAAGCGCGGCACCCAGACAGTACTAAAGTCGCAACGATTCCTACTCATATTAGGTACTGCTATACAGGAAAGGCCGTAAGGGCTCGTTACAGTTGTTACATCCAATGTTACATCTGCCTTCTTGTCAGTTCTTTTTGCCATCTTTCTGTTGAGGGGGACAGGGAAATAACAATAATAATAAACTACCAATAGAGGGACAGGGAAATAAAATTAGAAATGGTGCATACATAATAATTAATAATAAACTACCAATAATAGCCCCTTTGGGACCTAGAGCTCTCTTTACACTGGCTTTAAAACTACTCAAGCGAGTTAGCTCGACATTTGGAACACACGGTCAAGCGAATACGAAGCCTAATCATAACCAATTAGTCAGCCTGACCGTCGTTAATCATTTACCCGCTTGTTGAACATGAGCAGCCGCTTATTTTCAACATTTCGGATTGTTTCATCACATTCAATGGCGCCATTGTCTTAGTCGATTATAGTTGTGTGTTTACGTTTCCTGTTTTTGTATGGTCGTTCATGAATATGACATATGAGTGTTTGGGACAGACATGCTATAAGAAGAAAACGAAAGATTTTGTGGAAGAAAATAGAAATAAAATGGTGAAAATTGGCGTAGCCAGGCGTGGCCGAAACGGCCCCTCGCACTTAAGAGGGCCCCGCGGGAAACCAACCCTTTTATTACCTAGGTATAAGGCTCAGTCACTGCACTTTATGGACAAAGAAGCGAGCTATACTTGGAGTGTCTCATCAAAACCAATTCTGCAAATTAGAATTTCTAACCAAGATCGTCGAAATATAAGCGACTGGGCGGTGCACATTGCTCGGAAGTTTCGCTGATGAAGTGAAAAGAGAAAGAGAGATTAAAAAGATGACAGATCTAATATTGCAGGAAACCTTTGGTCGAGGACTCGAGGGCAGCGCACGACCCATCGTTGTGGAGATTCCTTAGAAAAACCTTTCGGCTGATGGCGAATTGTGATGATGAGGATTATGATGTTATGTTTTCAAGTACTTAACAGCGACTTTGTAATATGTAGGTAAGTACCTCTACATATTACCTATTTGTATTAACCTACCTAATGTCCTCTACCTGTCTCCTTAGCAATTAGACAAACATCGTCCTCTTAAATAAGGGTTATTAAAGTCATATTGTTTCGTATACTTAGTTGTATGTTAGTACTTACATCCACCATTAAATATCATGACAGCGGCGGACGTCACGATGTTCCTTCCTCGACTGATGCAAATTGCGCTAGGCGGATGATTTGGAAATCCGCGGAATAACATAGGTACGGGTGTAATTTTTATTAGTTGAGCCCGTATGTTTGCGAAACATCAAGTGTTATCTATTACAAGATATTGGTGGACGGATATAGGTGAGTCGATCACGAAGACGAACCAGTGTAAATAAGCTATTTGGTTTAGGATTGGTAACAGGCATCTTTAGTCCCATGAGTCTAAATTAGATAATTAGACTCAGTTTTACGACTAGAAATTTATTTTAAATCGTGATCAAACCTATACCTAATTAAGACTCCAACATCTAATAAATACATAGATAAATGGCCTATCCAAATAATAATAACCCCTATAGGTACCTCTACTTACCTACTGCGTAGACCCATCACGGGGTCACATTTCATGCAGGCTTGCCGCGATCGACTCAACGATCGTAAATCAGGCGCAGTCGTATCATCGTTCGGTTTCACTATCGGTCGCGTCATTCCATTGTAACTTGTAGCATAGAGAAAAAAATACATAGAGTGCTCACTCCATACATCAGTTTTAGTACCAAAAAGACTATTAGCATCTAGCATTCAGTAGCGGAACTATCAGTACTGCTACTTGACAATAGATGTAGCACCGACCGGAAAGTCTTATGCTGTTGAGATAAGACTTTCCGGTCGGTGCTACATCTATTGTCAAGTAGCAGTACTGATAGTTCCGCTACTCGATGCTAGATGTAGACACTGAAATTAATAGTCTGAACTGATGTATGGAGTGAGCACTCTATGATTTTTTTTCTCTATGCTTGTAGTGTAGTAAAGGCATAATGAGCTGCAAGGTCGCGCGGCGGGGCACGGCTGCTGCACTTCATGAGGCGTAGATACTCGTAGACAGGTAGTTTCAGCGCGCGCGCCGATGTCGCTCCGTCGCTTATTCCCGCTCTGAAGACCCTTAACTTTCTTGACTAGACTAAATTTCACTAAAATATATCCTTTTAAAACGACATTCAAAAAGACACATCGGCGAGGCAAGGACTTTCGCGATCTTCGCGCATATATCACGCGACTCGACTTTAAAATATATATTTGATTTAAAATGTGACTTTATGGACAGCGTATTACATCTTGTATTATAAATACAAAAGTGCTACACTCATCGTGTTCTCTCTTAAACCCTGTTTGAGTTGAATACGTTTGACTTCTAGTTCGGAACCTGACCACACACGCGATGGTTATGTTAGTTCAGCTGTGGCCCGGTTACAATAAGCTATAACGGATTGCACAAGTGCTTCCCTACAAGTTTTCCAGTGTTGAGTCACGTCCCAAATGTACTAGGACTATGTGGTTTTGGAGTATCTGTGTCTTATGATCTAGTGCCAATAGTGTTCTGGCTGGATGGAGTCTGGCAAGATGGAGCGCTGGCTAGTGCTTGTTGTGGGTCTGCTCATGCAATACTTCGGCGGTAAGTGAAAATCGTTTTACAGTATGGGTCATAAACTGAAATAGATGTCATATAAATACTGAAGGAAAAGTGACCGATCCCGTGAAAAAGTGCCGACATCAAGACAAGGCAGGATCAAGGCTACATTCGAATTCGAACCGGCGTCTTCATCTTTTACAGTTGACACAACGCCATAGTATTTACATCGATTTCAGTTTTAAATTTATTAATAATTATAGTGTTATGTAGACTTAAAATAAAAGCACATCAAGTTTGTTCTCTAGTTGTAGGTATCATTTAAGTCAGCGGTCGGCAACCTTTTAGCAGCCAAAGGCCACATAGTAAGTAACGAAGTTGACGCGGGCCGCACTTTGTTAATATTTATGACTAAACTAGACATTGTCGGTTGTCAATATTACATACAAAATAGCCAGGGAGGCTCGCGGGCCGCAAGTAACAGGTTCACGGGCCGCATGCGGCCCGCGGGCCGCGGGTTGCCGACCGCTGATTTAAGTAATCATAGTCACCATTGACCAAGTACTCACCTATACCTACGAGACATAGGGGCCGGTATCTATTCAAATATCCATTTTTGCTTACCTACCTATACTGGAATGAAAATGTCTTGAAAACATAATCTTTCAAGAGCAAGACTCGTTGCACGTAACGTAACGCAAGGCAGTTCAGTTACCTAACGTAAACTTGACGCATTTTAATTAGTGCATCATCTTGGTAATGCATTTATTCTAACTCCTTAAGAATATGGGTCATACACGTTTTATTGTGTAGGTAGGTATACTTAACTCGTTCGCTTCTTTCCTGTAGACATCACAAAGAGAATTTGAAGCTAATTTTTACGCTGCACCCTTATTTACTATTTTTGTTTATTTTAAACTATATTGCACATTAAAAATTAGAAAAGTACAACCGACGGACTTATGCCTCTAGGCGCGATACCCTTCCAGATAGTTATACATATATTGTTTCTGTACAGGGGCCTTACCATGATGTCCTTCAACTAGCGATTCTGTTTAGGACCTAAACTGAATCGCAATAAGGACATCATGGTAAGGCCCCAGCTCCAATTTACCTGGGTCGTTAACTTTTAATTTAACGATTGTTCACAGAAGTGACCTTTTGTACTTGACCCGGCCAGATATTACATTTGATAAATGTACAGACGACCAACATAATTACGTGACTATTCGTTCGCATCTGTTTCTACTTTTCGATTGGCATTTGTCATCTTGTCACCCAAGGAAACGATGTCACTGGCTGACATGCAATCTAGCTCTCGTCGGATCATTAGCTGCGCTAGATGTACCATCGCCCACACTCTTAACTGTCCATCAATGGACCTTATGCCCTTTGTAATAAGGTCCACCGATGTACAGTTAAGAGTGTTGCTGTTTGTACGCTTGTTTGCCGTGAACTCTGGTGATTAAGATTAGACGCTCTTTATTATGGACTATACACCGTGGGCTCGAGTAACCCGACCGATTTTAACCACTGAGGTCATAAGGAGCAAAAAATGTTAAAGACATAATTACCGCCATATATTTGTCTTAAAACTAATGTATGGCGGTCGGCATCAGTGTGCTCGATAAATGATGCTATGAGGCGTTAACATTAACACCTCTTTACTATTTTGTTTCAGAGGGCCGTGGGCAGTGCCGCAACGGGCAGGAGCTGAGCTTCGCGCGCTGGTCGGGCGCGAGCCCGGACCAGGCTGCACCGGTCTTCGTGTACGCGGCAAGCGGAGAAGAAGAGGTAATTAATAGGTATTTCTTCAGCGGACAGTGGCCAAGAACAGCATAGAAAGCAGTAGCAGTTAGCAGTATAGTCGGTACGGCACAGTTTTCCATGTGCTATCAAATGACCGTCCCGTGAACTTATGCTGTAACCCTCATCACTTGTCCGCAAACCGGCATCTTGTCTTTTTCCGTTTCTTTAAAGTGGAACCATCTCCATAAGAAACACTCGCTACCACGCTGATACCTATATAACAGGCATGTAATATTGAAATAAAATATACTTAAAACTTGGTTGTTTAAATTGGCAGTCGCTGGCAGGAGCGTGCCTGGCGCGCTGCCGCGAGCTGCCAGTGTGTGCTGGCGTTGTGGTCGCCTATTCACGGGGGCACTGTCACGGCGTCGCTGCGGAAACAGAAGAAGTACTCCGACCGGACAACGATGTGGCTTACTTCAAGAAGATCTGTGCGATATGTGAGTATAGACTTGTTTTTTTGGCAGACAGGACCGACTCGACCCTATCTCTAGCTTAACTTCAAGACACGAAATGTGTTTTTACCGCGTTCTGTTATTGCCCTACAGTTCTTAATATTATTATGTCCCCCAGTGCCCGAAGGATGCGTGGAGCGGTGGTGGGCCGTGGAGGCCACGCCGGGGTACCACCTGCATTCCGAGAGCAATGTAAAGGTGGTCCTGAACACCACGGCGCGGGAGTGCTACGCGCTCGTCCTGGGCACAAAGGGGGAGCAGCTCTACAGGTTAGTAATCATCAATATTAGAAGTAAGGGGTTATTAGATATATCCTGGAAAGGAATAGAAAACACTGATTTAAACTTCACGATTTTTACACATTATTAAATTATACAACGGGACTTAATCGCGTATCTAAGTTTTAAGATTTACCTCCGACGTTTCGAGGACGGCGTTGTCCCCGTGGTCTCGGAGAAGACTGGCTTAAGTTGACATCAGCATCGTCTAACCGCGCGAGTTTTTCGAACTACCCGCACTTGGTCTTGTTTATCCGCTTGAACGTTTTGCGCACTAGGGATATCACTCTGTCGACACACAACACTAACGATATTCGATTTATCGACTGTCGATATTCGTTTACGCTTACATTTACTAATGACTGTGATTAAGTCCCGTTGTATAATTTAATAAGGAATAGAAAAGTATTGTATTATGTCATTTTTCGGTCGATCTTAGGAGAAATAAATCGGACGCACTCAGTCAAGCCTTTAATCTGAATAACTTTTGTTCAAACCGCATTACATAAATGGTGGACCCACTGTTTCCCAGGTCGGCGCAGTGGGTAAGCGCCGAAGGCGCCCTGGACGCCGACGCCGTCAAAGCCTCCGACTCTGCGCTGGGCAACTGCATCCTCAACGCCGAAGACAAGTTCACGGAGCCGGAGTCCTACAGGGTTGCCAATTACTACACGTTCTACGTAGAGAACCAGTGCAGGTACGACTGTAAGTATAAAAACGACCAATAATGCAAAAACATGATCAAAATTGGAAATTTAAGTGCAACGATTGGGACTGTTATTTAAAGTCGGTATATTTTGTTGAGTGTACACTGCAAAGACTACAACTTTTGATTAATTTCATTTAGTCTCTAAAACCAAACGTTGGCTTTTCACTTCAGTTACCAAGTGGGTATGCCCATACCAGTTATGTAAAGCTGGGCAATATCGCGATAAAAGCATTAAATAAATATTATTTACTCTTAATTTTAAGTTACATTTAAAATTTTCAGATCCAAAGAAGATAGACAGATGTTCCTACGAAGAATATTACAACCAAACGCTGAAACACGTTGAGTTAACTTATAAAAACTTCACCAAAGATGAGGTGTGTAATTATGTTATAAGATGTTTGTATGCATCGTATCTTAGTTGTTTCTACGGTTAGCTATTTCTTTATAAGTCTTGTCATGTACAAATCTTAGTTTTGCTACCATTTCGCATTTTTCTCTTTCAGCTGGAAGAGATCCCTTAAGGGTATAAGTTCGCCTTTGTGTTATGTACTTGTTTTGCGCAAAAAAATATTTTTAATAGGTACTACTAAATTATTTTTTCTATCAATTTAGCTTCCTCTGGTAAGTTAGTAGTTAGTATTAACTCCTTTCTTAGCCATTTTATCCAGGTTTACATTTAGTTTTTCAACAAAGACTTCCATGTAAAACTAGGTATTTCCAAAGCAATTTACCGTGATTGTACCTAGGCAAATATGTGTCTTATCTGCTCACGAACCTACAACTTACTAACATAATGAATAATAATGAGCATTATCTACTCGACGAATTACTGGCAGCAATGTTATGATTAGGTATGTGTTCGAGGAAAATATGCGCAGGTCATCATCATATCATTGAAGTAACATCATGAATGTTGTTACACGATGGTTTTCTAGTAGTAGTGGCTTTATGGATAAATTGAGACTAAAAATACTTAGTTATTGTATTGTTTTTACTAGTACATAATAAAGTTCATCTTTCTTGCTTATGTGTCTACTTGATCTTGATGGTAGGTTTTATTTAAAAAAATCATAGATTTAGGATAGCTATCTATTAAAAATCTTAACTACGTACGTTCTTTATTTCTTTGATGTTTTTTTATACCTTTAATTGGTTGATACAATAACAAGAATGCAGGTGAAAAATAAAAATGCACTATTATTAAAAGTACTTGCCTATTTATAATAATACTATTCAGAAAATCACTTGATCATTTCATTCCAATTGGATTGTCAGTGCAAGAGCGCCTGCGAGTCTGAAACGCGCTTCGTATGCCGCGGGTTCACGTGGCTGCCTCGTGAGGGCGAGGCCGGCGGGCGTGGCAAGGCCGGCGGCCCCGGTGCTCGCGGCCTCTGCGACCTGCACTCCGAGGACCTGGTGTCCACCGGCTCGTGGCTGATTCGCCGCGCCGCTCAGGCTGTGTACTACCGCCGTGTTATCTGCCTCAATAGTAATGTTTTTTTAAAGCTTCTTATTTAACTTGTTTGTTTTCTGTTTACACTGAACTCAAAGTATAGCTTAGCGAGGGGTGTGGCAGACATCGCGGTTAACATACTTAAATACATACAGTATATTTACGTACCTACATAAGTAGTAATCTAAGTCTTTAGCAATGATTTTGGCTTCGGTCTTTCGGATGATCCATATGATATTAATTACCTATACATATTTTCTATTGCAGTAAGCGTGGACTGCTCGGACGACTCGCTGATAGTGACGTACCGCCCACGCGGGCAGTTCCGCGGCCGGATCTACGTACCGGGCCGCGGCGAGCCCTGCGGCGCGCGCGGCGTTGGCGGCGCCGTCCGGCTCAAGTTACCACTGTATGGCGATTGCGATGTCAACTTCGCGCATGCCATTTCGCATACGCCTAGTGGAGTCCTTAATAGGTGAGAAAACTGGTTGTGGCTCTATTTTATATGGTAGTGACGTTCCGTGGCTTCATCTACGTGCCGGGGAATATAAATATATTACACTTAAATGTATTATTTTTAGGACGATGGCTTACGTAATGGTTATGATCCAAAACAATCCGATTATCCAAACGGCGGGTGACCGCTGGGTGCGAGTGGGCTGCTCGCCGGGCGAGCGCGCCGCCTCCGTGCCAAAACATGTCAACGCCGCCGTCGCCGTGAAGGATACCGGGTAAGCAAAAACACTTAAAATGTGTTTAAACTAATTAAATTATTTAGAATCAATGGTAATTTAAATAAAACTCGAGTAATTCCCAGTCTAATATGACATCTTTCAGGCGTCCATCCGAGCCGAGTAGTGGTGCACCGTTGCCGGCGTCGGCGAGCACTGTGTACAGCGGCGGCGCACCCGTCTCCATGTACGTCGTCCGCGCTGCACAGGATGCGCCGCCCGCCGCCGCCGTCTCGCTGGGCGAGCCTTTAGAATTGCGCATTGAGTCCACAGGTATGACACACAATTGTAGAATGTGTAGAATGTCTAAGAAGGTAGTGTTTATTGCACGAGTTTTTTTTATTATTTAGCTTGAACACACTCCTAGTGTACCTACTTGAATAGGATATCTATGACCTGGAATCCAACAGCATCACACTTGAAAAGCCTGAGGTCAAGTCATCAGTCAGTCAGATTACATTATCAATAGGATGCGCTTAGTTTGTATAAAGATTTAAAGAAGATGCTCCTTGACACCGCCAGAGATCCTACGGCTGGCTCATTCCTTGGCCAAAGAATCGGAGTTGCCATTCAGCGGGGGAATGTAGCCAGCATTAATTATGGGCACCCTTCCGCAGGGATCGGATCTGGGGGACTATTTGTGTTAGTTGTTATTTAGTTTTTATTTAATTGTAATTTATTTTATAAGGTGATTTTTTTTTACATTATCAATTGTGTTCTATTATATCTACAAATAAGTCCTACTCCTACGCCATTCTTTGCGATCAGATTAAGATACTTGCGGAACTCAAGCTCATGTATAATTATGTTGTAGAATTAATATTCCTAAACCAGACTTTTTGTTTATTATTTGCAGAGGAAGCCGAGATCGAAGCTTACCACTTGGTGGCCTCGTCGCGACTCGGGGACAGTTCCGTCCTGTTGCTTGACAGCAGAGGGTGTCCCACCGGACAGGTAAAATTTAAATTACTTATTGGCCTTATTCCAAATAAGTACTTACTAAAAGATTAGATTCAAACTTTTTTAATAGGTAATTATTATTCGGCGGAAAGAGGAGATCCGCAAGAGAACCAATGTAGTTAAAAAACATCGCTAAGAGTTAAGCTTAAAGACATTGCCCGCTGGCCACACAGATTCTCGCGAACGTGAGGAAAAGGTGGACCGAGAAATCGATTTGAGTAGCGCGCGACCAGTGATTTGGAGATCCTTGAGGGAGACTTTAGAGTGCTATTACTTTTTCGATTGGTGAGATGAAATGAGATCTGTTGCAGGTGGACTTCCCCGCGTTCACACGCAGCGTGTCGGGAGGCACGCAGCGTCTGTCGGCGCGGTTCAAGGCGTTCCGCTTCCCCACATCACACGTCGTTCGATTCGCTCTGATGGTGCGGTTCTGCGATAAAACTTGCGACCCGGTGTGTATCCCTAAATAAATAATGTACAATTACCTACTTATTGAACATTATTATAAAGACGCATGTGATACCCAATTTCCATAGTTTACTTTATGATCGGTTCATCGCTTAGGTACATATTAGGTAAATGCACTTATTTATTTTCATTACACAGCAGCTCTTTTTTTGATTGTTCAAAAACGGATGAGAAAATTGCGTATAAATAAATAAATATTATTCACACGTGGGGCAAAGTAATCTAATAAAATTTTGAGTTGTTCCCTTATGTTGGATGGTAGAATTGACTTTTAAATTCTGATTTTGAATGATATTAATTTAATAACATTCATTTTGAATCGATTTGCTTTGATTATGTTTGATATTTTAGAGTTGATATTTTCCTTGTGTCGGTGTGGTGAAAAATTGTGTGTTTCACTCGGTGGCAAAATTTGTTTAACCCTCGTGCCTTAACTAACCCATGATTTATTTTCCAGGTGAATTGCATCCAGCCATCGGCCCGCCAAGCGCGTATGACCAACGACACGTACTCTTGGGAAGACGGCGACGGCGGCGGCGTGCCGGGCTCGGTGGCTCCGGCGCGGCGCGCGGGCGCGGGCGGCGTGGTGGCGCGCGGCGGCGCGGCGCCGTGCCCGCCCGCCGGCGCCGGGCGCATGCCGCTCGAGCTGGAGATGGTGGTCGGCTCCGGGGATGTGGTGTCCGCTGACACTATGGTCCGGGCTGACCATCGGTCTAATATACGTGAGTATGAGTAGATATACTTGGTCAACCAGATCTTGATAGTAGAAAAAGGCGGCAAATTTGAAAAATGTAATGTATCGTCCCATAGAAAATTTGAATTTCGCGCCTTTTTTACTGACAAGATTTGGTTGACCAGCATTACTTAACATCGATAGGGTTTACATCAACATAGAAAATAATACTACGTTTTAAATAACGCGTTACGTCTGTACGTTGTCGACAAAATGAAACATTGCCACAGAATAAATAATAGTACTAAGTACAGAAGACTCACTCTCTAACAAAACGCGTCTGTTACGATCAGAACTAGGGTTGCCAACTATTTTTTGGTAGAATATAGTATTTTCCAGAATAAGGCACCAAAAATATAGTACATTTCAAAAAAATATGGTACTTTTAGATAAAATACTAAACATAAGTGTAACATACGTTTAATCGGAAATATAGTATTATAGCGTACTATATATTTTTCCAAAAGTATATAGTACAGAGAGCCAAAATATAGTACAATACTATATAATATAGTACGGTTGGCAACCCTAATCAGAACAGATATGGCCGCTAGGTGGCGACAGCGCCACGCGCGGCTTATGGCTTTCCCCAAAATTGGGGCCGAACCGGAGTGAGACACGCCTGACATTGCGTAGAAATTAATTGATATTGTGAATTTTATTAAACCTATGTTCTCTTATCACCTATATTTATATATCGGTGCCGCGCGCAAAGCCGAAGCCAACACTTTGAGGCTGTTTCGACATAAAATCTAATGTAAGAAAAAAGTATACCAGATATAAGGCATTATTATCTACCTACTACGCTACTACTTACATATTCTCTACTACCCCGAGCTCAGCACTGTATTAATTGCTGCCTGTAGAGATACATAAATTGGAATTTCTAATATAGGTATACCTACAGAATTAATTAGAAAAAAAACAAGATAACTCACCTTATTAAAAGTGCAAATATGATTAATGATGTAAATAAATATGACAAATAGCTATATACGTTTCATGATATGATATGATTATGAAATAAATAGGAATCAATGTCTCACTCGACGGCCTCGGTTCCGGTCGACTGAGCTCTTGTATAACATCATTAACAATTAACGCGCCTAGGCACGTAATAGTCGCACTCCGATGATTACCACAATTAAATAATTATGCGAATCATTAATGCAAAGAAAATTGTTCTATCATGTTAAATCGTAAAAATACACGGGTCTGCATTACTGATTTTTAACCAAGTTCAATGTCATGAACGAATTAAGAGACATATCGTTTTAATGTACCTATTAACAGCGTGTTAAAAATAGTGGGGAACCGTTTTAAGGGCCTATTCGGAGTATTCGGTATCGTGTTGTGATTAGGACCAAGTAGAAGAATTTTTTTATATGGGGCAGGTGCCGCAGGTCGTCCGAGTCGGCCAACCCTCCATAAAACATAAAATTGTTTGCGCGATGCGCGACCACAATATGTCTGCAACATGTAGCGAGTTATTTGCCGCGTCTGGCCGAATCCATATGTAGGTACAGTCAGCAGCAATATTTGCTAAGCAGGCGAGGGGTTCAAAATGATCTTGGTGCGAGTTATTGTTAAGAGAATAAGAGCGCGTCAAGGTAATTTTGTACACCTCGCCCGCTTAGCAACTTCTGCTGCTGACTGTATATGCAAGATATGTTTGTTTGTTTGTACACAGCGGAGGAGTCGCGCGAGTTGGATGACAGGCTAGTGTGCGTGCATGAGCTGCTGCTGGTGGCGCTGGTGCTGGCCTGGCTGGCCGTGCAGGTGTTGCTGCTGCTGGGGTGCTGCGTCCTCGTCAAGCGGTATGTTGGGTGGTCTTCACATTTAATGCGGATTCGCACGCCGTTCTGGTGTGTGAGCGAGCCTTCGCTGCTTACGTGCATAGCGCTGTCTCCCACTCACACCTAGGGCCTAGCCAAGTGACAATCGTTAAAGAATGCCAAACGAAAGTGTAATAATGTACGGAAATGATCATGTAACTTTTTGTTGCATCTGTCATCCCGGTACATTTTATGAATTTACTTGGCAAGCGTCACATTTCCTGAATAGCTTTAACATCCGTTATTTTAAAGATTGATGTATAAACGCTTAACTAATTAACTGTATGTATATCAGGTACCGCAAGCTGGCCGAGATGAACATGCAGAAGGATTACCAGGCCTTCGACAACGTCGGCTTCGATTCCATGTCGACACACCGCCGGGTTCACTGGCCCGACCAGAACATTGATGTGCTGCAATAATGGCGACCAATCTGTACTTACCTAGATTGTATAGGGCTTCACTTACAACAATAATAATTATAAAATGCTTAGGTCGTCCTAGTTGGTTACATAATTCAAAATCTGAATGTCGGTTACTTATTTATTTCATATGGGCTGATTTTTACAGATGTTGGTTTTGTCAGGTCGTACTTATTTATTTAAACCTTTGATGCGAAACTCACCAAGCGAGCTATGGAAAGTTTCAGAATTCAGCAAGAGAAATGCGCGCGCATTTAGTATATTCAGAAAAACAGAACTCAGGCTGAGGGTTTCTTACTGTTGACCGATGCAGTCGTTGAATTAGTTGGTACAATCATTTTGCAAATAAAGCTTTGCATATAAGATTTTATTTTTAAAACAAACCCGGTGTGATTGTATTGTACATACTTCTTTACTAATAATTAAATCTTCCTATTAAAATACAAACGCTACTAAAAAGATTTATGAAGGTAATTTTGTGTTAGTCGACTAAACTAAAATGATGCGTATCAGAAAGTAAAAGGAGATTCCAAAACGCCTTGTTTCAGCTAAGGAGACTGCTCATTCGTATTAGATATAAATAGTTTAAAAAGTAGGACTTAGTTATACCTTATACCATATTTTATTTATTTACCTAGCAGTAAATTTTAGTAAACTCTTGCAAACATTCCAAAGTGAATTTCCTTATTATGTGTTCATTTATTATTGAGTGCTTTACTGAAAATATTTAAATTAATAAGTTTGTAGATAAAAGTAGTGTGTTGTGAATTGTTATAGGTTATGTTTTTAATAAATGAAATAACGAGTTTTTATATTATTTTTATTCTTTGAACATTCCTCCTATTTTTTTTTACATTTTTCCTTGCATAATAAAATAAATAGCTTTACACATACCTAATCAGTAAAATCAACAACATTTAACCGACATCAGTATTATCACATCACGGTTATATCCAGTCAGTTGGAACAGCGCTTGATCAGCTTGAATTATTGAGTAGAACATAATTGGATAGATTGAAATTTTTTACCGGTATTCGATAATCACTCATGGCCCATACCAAAGATAGAGTAAGTACATATCTTACTAAGCGGCAATCAGGTTGACACTGCACTATTATAATTTACAATTTACTAAACAAAATACGTACCTATACTTCTAACACTCATTGTGGCTGTACGCCGAGCAACAAAAGTGCATCACCACTTTATGAATGAATTGGCTACTTTCCTACTACTTCTTTATTAGAACTGTCAAAACGATTTGCTAATATGGAATTTATATGAAAACGTGTGTAGTGACGTCACAGTCAACTCACCTACTTTTTATACTTCCATCAGATTTATTAAATAGAAATTGTGTTTAAAAATAATTGCTATGTATGTTTTTCTAATAATTATCTGGTGCTTTATTTCGTGCACGGTCTGTAACAATTTATTGTAAGTAGAGGAAAGTACCCAATTCCATTCATAAACGGGTCATGCACTTTTGCAGCTCGCTGTAGGTACATGTGTGATTGTATACCTTACAGTAAACAGCATATGGTCCTTCGAACCGGATCTGAACTTGGCGCAGCCCGGTCATTCATAGTAATTCAAGTCGTGCAGAATATGTTTAAGGTAAAGAACCTTTTCTCAAAAATGGACGGCAAAGTCGACGTTGCCGGTTAAAAAATAGGTCGCGAAGTGCGTAGTTTATGGTCATTCAAAAAATTAAAAAGTTAATAACATTGCAGTCTCCATTTCGGGACTGCAATGTTGCATACAAATTCCATTATTTAACGAGTTCCAAATTTTTTAAAACTTTAAATGGCCATATCAAATGAAGCCATAGGTCCATTAAACAGCCAAACAGATGATCAGCACTTATTATTATAATGTTGGTACCGCGACTATTTAGGTGTCTCAAATACGTTGGCGTATTTTCAGCAGAAAAATACGTCTTTTTTTTTAAAGGCGGCAAAGCAAATCTTTTTAATGGGTTTACTTTATTCTGTGAAAATTAGAATGTTGCTTCTGTAAAATATTTCTATTTCTTGCACCATTTTTGAGAAAAGCACTAACTGGAAGGCTACTTGCTGGCTTCGGATTCAATTAAACGGACTCCCAAGGTCGTCCGTTTAAAACGAATCCTCAGCCTGCAAGTAGCTACTTCCGAACCTCGACAATAATGTACTATTCCGTTGAAGCTTTCCACGCTAGGCTATTACAGAGATCACAATTTCACGTAACATCAGGTACTTATTTGAAGCAGATAGAAGATTTGGTATAGTAAACGATTTACGTTGAATATCTTTGCCCCGCCCTGACATTTTTAAATACACTTTTTGCCCAATTTTCTCACCGGCCGATATTTTTTGGTTTCGGAAGTTCCGGAGGAAACGACAAAAAGTGTTTTTTTATCGGGGTCGTTTTATCGTACCTAGCTGATGTCGGGCAAATAAAAAGATCATCTTTGATATAAAGATTCCAGTTATGAGTGGGCTTTAGTTTATTGCGTGGCTCTAGCACTCGCGGCCACAGGCGCCTGTGACGCTGACGCACTCGTCACGGGGCTCACTGGCTGGATTATATGGAATTTGGTTGTTTTGGGTCGGACAGGAATTCATCCCGCGGGAATTTATAGTTCGTTTTTTTAGCATCAGAAAGAACTTGAAAGAAGGTAAGCGATTTTGACATGTCTTTTAATTGAAAAACACATTTTAAAAATCAATAACTATCACTTATGAAAGCGGAAGACTATAAAAGATCGTATCAGATTCATAATCGTTACATATTTACCGTGACTTATTTTTGAAATGTGTTTTTCAACTAAAAGACACATCAAGATTGTTTACCTTATTTCTAATGTTAAAAAAACGAAGTATAGGTACCGTAAAATGGGGTGAGTAGGTGCAAAACTGGCATTCAAACCTCGATAACATTTTATTTTTACATATGCAAACTGAATGGTGTACATAATAAGATTAATAAGTGTTCCGGAAGTTTGTATTTTCGTTTTTATTTTATTTTGGGTAGTTCCATTTCATAACTTTGACGATAAACAGGAAAACCCACCTCACCCCGTAGTCCCTCGTATTTGGGGTGAGTTGGGTTTTCATACAAAGGTGATTTTGGAAGATTGTTGGATCGATTTTTTTTTTATTATAAGTATTACTATAGCTCCAATTTAAATTGGAATGCATTGTTTTTGTGGCAGTAGCCTTAAAAAACCATCTCACCCCCCTTTCAAACCTTCTCTCCCCATTCATAACCCAACTGTCCCCGCGAAGCCTACTCACCCCATTTTACGGTATCCATGGTCTATTGCGTGGCGTTAGCGGGGGCGGCTATGGGAGCGGGGGGCGCGGGTGGCGCGGGGCGAGCGGGCTGCCGCGGCGCGGCCTGGCGCACGCTCTGGCGGCTCGAGGCCGCGTTGTAGTGGTACCCGTCGAACTTGTCCGCCGCCGGCGCGGGGTACGTCGCCGTGCCCATGTACATCACCTGGTTATACAGAATATAAAACCAATTTTTAACATGCAGCGATGCGAGCGATATTCCAAATTTTATATTAAAGGAAAAAATGGAAAAATTACGCTTCCGGCAGGACTTGAACCCGCAACCTCCGCAATCCGTGCGTTAGCTCTGCCAATTGAGCTACGGAAGCCTACCAGAATCTTGCGAATTTTTCCATTCCTTCCCTCATGCACACGCCTTTGGGGTGGCGTATAGCGACATCTACCGAAAGATGTAATCGTCACGGATTGCGGAGGTTGCGGGTTCAAGTCCTGCCGGAAGCATAATTTTTCAATTTTTTCCTTTAATATAAAATTTAAAAATATAGAGAATATGTCAATAAATAGAGCGATCTCAATGTTACCACGAGGAAACCAGTTACTTAATTGTTATATTTGTAGCTTGTAAAGGCTTTAGTCGAAGAATCAGCAGATACTCGTAGGAATTTGTCTCACATAACTCACCAGGCCGCATAGCCAATTTGCCAATCGTTAACGCGCGTCGTAGTCATCTCTCTCTCTTCCATATTAGTGCGACAGTGGCAGTTGCGTTTCGTTCGCTACGGAGCGTAAACGATTGCACGTTGGCTACGCACCTTAGGACTGATCACCTTTCACTATTGTAGCGATACACATTCCTTCTAATTTGTATTCATCAGCGTCATTTAGACCAAGTGCAAATTGTTCGTCTGAAGTAGTACGAGCTTGGAGGATATAATCAAACGGAGACGCCTTGTCTGTAATTTTCTGTACAAAACAGTCTGCCGATTTTTGCGGGGGAGGGGAACGTCAAATGTATGCGTAACGTAAAAATAGCCATGTCAGATAAACGTCAGTCCATACATTGTGTATGACCGTTGGCCGCCTGTTTTCGACAGAGGGGAAAGCCTGTTAATGGCTACTCATATCATATCATATCATATTTATTCATCAACAATACAAGATTGTGTTTGAAGTAAAATAAAATACCTAACAATTATCATATTAGTTTTTAGACAAAATACTTACTTACTAATAACACATTTTAGGACAATATTCACGTTATACATAATGAGATCAAATATGGCATTTATGAACAATATACACTATAACTAGACTAAATCAGTATTAAATAACTCATCCAAGCTATAGAAGCAACCTCTTAACAAAACTCCGTTTAGTTGTATCCTCCAAGAGTACGAGGTAATCTTTCTTGTTAGTACCTAAAGTCGGTTCTCATTGGTGTACTAAACTACTAACCTGTGGCTTGTACCCGTCAGGTCCAGCTTCGTACTCGACCAGCTGCATGCGCCCGTCGGGCAGCAGCACGTGGTAGGAGCCGGTCGCGCGGTCGTCCTTACGCTTCTCGTTGTGACCGAAGTCGAGGCTCACGCCGCTGTCTTCCACGTTGTACGAGAAGTCGTAGTTCGCTGGCAACTGGAAGATCGGCGAAGCACTACATATAGGGTGGCCCAAGAAGTAGTGATGTTTTATTTTTTTAACCGCCCTTGAAGTTGTGAACATACTGGGCAATTTTATCTTTCTTGGCATTATTTTTTTTTTAATTCCATTCAAAGATCTAACGATAGTAAATGTTACCATACTGAATTGGCCTATCTATCAGCTTAGCACACAAAAAAATCAAGCATCTACCGCAATCATTCACGTCACCATAAATAAAAATCTCATCGTACTCGGCGATAGGTGAAAATTTAAAAAAAATCATAACTCCGAAAATACGAAAAATCGCGGAACATACATGGGGGTGATTCAGATAGCCCTCTAGGTCCTCTACCTCCCAGCTTCAGTATATCACTACTTCTTGGGACACCCTGTATAGTATATACAGAGTGCTTCCTGTAACAGGAGCAATAAATTAAACTGTAGGCTGTACTCCTCAAACTGACCGACATTTGTTCAGCAACTTTTGAAAATAACTCAGGTTTTGATTTTTATTACACTTTAAAGTTTATTCTAAGACGCAATGTATTGCAAATTTTGTTATGTTTAAAGCGTGACAGGCAACGTCAAACACACTGATGTCAGCGTACATTGAAGGCAATATTTATTTTGTATGCAAAAGAGGAAGTCTAAAGGATTCTTAATTTTTAAAAGTTGCTGAACAAATGTTGGTCAGTTTGAGGAGTACAGCCTACAGTTAAATTTATTGCTCCTGTTACAGGAAGCACCCTGTAAATGACTACCATAAAATATCCTCCAACCAAATTAAAAAATTAATAAAGCCCCCCGACTATAAGATTAATAAGAGTTGATGATCCTCAAACGGCTGAACAGATTTTCATGAAACATGGCTAAGAACACTCTGGATAAAATTATCTATGACACAAAAAAAAAATTCAACGAAAATCGGTTCATCCGTTTGGGCGCTACGATACCACAGACAGACACGTTAAACTTATAATACCCCTGTCTTTTTGCGTCGGGGATTAAAACCAAAGTCGCTTCCCGCTGTCCCTATGTATGCATTAGATCTTTAAAACTACGCAACGGATTATGATGCGGTTTTTTTAATAGATAGAGTGATTCAAGAGGAAGGTTTATGTATAATTTGTTAACCCGTGCGAAGCCGGGGCGGGTCGCTAATAGTTACATAATAAATAAATCTTATGCATGGTAGTTTCATGGTTTTGTTGTACGAGGTGAATTTGGCAGGCGGGCGGGTGGCAAGGTGAACTTTTAGAAGAAAATCAGTTGGCACAACCGTCATAAGATCAACCAAAAGCCACATTGAATCTGATACTGTTACTGTGTAATGACTGTAATGAATCGAGTTATAATATACGGCTGAATCTCTTCATTTATTTATTATTTTATTTATTTATTTGTTATTATTAATACGTGAATACTTATAATCTAATACAGTTCCCTGCAAAACTGTTTGCACAGTTTGACTGCAGGCGCGAGTCTCTGTTGTAAGTACTTACATAATCAACGTAATTAACATATTAAAAATTAAAACTAACATCGTAGCTATAACTAACTTCACTTGAGTGACATTTGCAGGCACAGGCATACAACTGTCACCCAAGTGTTTTCAGTAAGTGCAGCATTAGTGCTTTTTTAAATTTAATTTTATTGGGCTCGAGCCTGATATTTTCAGGCAGACTATTTAAAAAATACGGCAACCTTTTTCTTAATGTTCTGTCTCCATAATAGTTAGTAACGCATAATTATAGGATTAAACGAACTTACCTGAAGTGAAGTTCAATCCTGATTATATGAAGTATTTATTTCTGGATAATTAACAATGTAGTACATCTCGCTCGCTTGCCAATGTACGCGAATTTAGAGCCGCCATAAAAGAAAAAATCACCAACTGTCACGATGACACTTCATATAGTTTAGAGTATTCATACACTAATTGGGAAGTAACCATGGATCCATGGTTACTCGAGGAGGGTGGGGATATCCCTTATCCAGAAATAAATACTTCATATAATCAGGATTGAACTTCACTTCAGGTAAGTTCGTTTAATCCTATAATTATATTCGTATTTATTTCTGGATAATTAACAATGTAGATGTTTAGAGAAGAGAATTAAATAATTTGTAAAAACCAAATATCTCAAAAATCTACCCAAAAACAAGCACTTGTCTTTTTGGTAAGAATATACATATATATCTATATATCTATATATCTATAATGGATACCTATCTCTATATATCATCAAAGGTAAACTAAACATAAGTTGCTATGAGACATCTTAAAGTAGATCAATGTTAAAATAAAAATTCTCCTTCCTATGACATGGGAATTATCAACAATAAAATTAGAGTCTGCTATTTTAATAGGTAAATACTTTGAGAATCAAAGATTTACTGTATACAAAATTTTGAACATGTAAATATATCTAATAAATAAGTATCTAACAAAAGTAGCAGACTAGTTATCTGAAGCATCCCTCCATTATATTAAAACATTAAATTCACTGGTGAGACCTGCCCTTATGATCTTTACCTTATCCAATGTGAGACATGATAATTGTCATATGTAAAGAAAATATAGAAATATTATTACCCCCTCTTTTAGTACTAAATAGCATCTAAGTAATGTATGATATATAAATATAAAGCCTCCATAAAAGAAAGAAGACATGTGAATGGCTACTAAAATACCTTGTACTTTCTTGTTACTTGTCTAAGATACGTAAGACAAGGTTTTAAGACATTATGATGCCATATTTTTCTCTTATATTGTATTCGTTTATTCCAATAAATACATAATTTCATTTTATTAAAATTGTGTCAATAGTCATAGGTTCTGGGCATCACCCAGTAAGTAAAATCTTGACACTATTAATTTTTCTTAGCTAAGGTCTTCAAAGAGTTTTGCTATTCTAAGTAAACATAAAAATAAATGTACTAGCTATTTGTTGAAACATGAAGTAACTACCCCTGTAATCTTAGTTTCAAATTCTCAAGTTGATTTATTATTCGTGTCATACACCCTTAAATATACTCGCATTGCTTCTCATGCATGCAATTAAGCGTAATTGATTGCATGTCCATATTCTAATCCGAATAAACTCTTCTTTCCCCGTTTGGAGAATCTTGAGACATGTTTGGAGCTGTTTAAACTAAATATAGTAAATTTGTTACTACATGGTGACTTAACACCAGATAGTTTACGTTAGAAGGGATTAAGTACCCTTATTTAAAATATTGTTAAGTACTTAACTAAGCTAAGTAAGTATTCACTTGCTTACTTGCTAATTATGCTAAACGGGGTATTACCAATTATATAGCCTACACTTAAAATACGATAAATTGCTTTCCTAGCTACAACAAGTTTCACTTTGTATTATATTTTAATAATTTATTTCCTCATCATCATCATCCTATCAGCCAGAGGACGTCCACTGCTGGACATGGGCATAGGGAATATTTTATTTAAGTACTTATTATAAATATCTACAGGTACTTATATAAAAAGATGATCCTGTTGGGTAACATTCTTTCAATTATTTGTTCTAGTATTTCTCACCACTACAGAATCTAAGAAAATAAGCAGTTTAAACCAAAACAACATGTAATTAGGTAAAATAATGTAAAACATTTATTTAGGGACTGTGTGAATTATAAAACCACACATATGTATGTGGATCGGTCTGTGACGTTTCGTGTATTATCCCATAATAAAAACCGCAAATCACTTGTAAGTGACATATGTTCGTACTTCGTATGTTGTACATATGCATACACCTCGAGAATTCTAAATAGGTACTAAGAAAAACAGAAAATGACTATTTATATAACATAGTCATGAGTTATTATGGATCGACAGTTTGTCTATAATGCTCTGTTAAGTGCCCAAAAATATCTTCATAGATCAGCTTGAACAGTCGTAAGACTGCTGAGAGGTGTAACTATCTATCCACTTTCTGTTGGATCTTTCTGATCATATGCGTACAGAGAGTATAAAGAAAAGCATATAAATGCAACAAAATGATCTGTTGTACATTTTATTATACTTTTGAAATTGTTTCAATTCACTACTGATTATTTATACATTTATAATTGATTAATTAGATCATTAGAGATAAAAGAAAAATATCTATTGCTCATTATGGCATAAAATGGGCATAAAGCATAATTTTACTTTCGGAATCCAATCCTTCTTTCATTTCAGCTCTACTATTGATAATTGTCTCCGATGGACCTGACCCATTATCATTAGCCCCCCAACCGTTCAAAGTAAATTTACAGTACCAAGAGGTATCAAACATTCTAACACAAATATAAATAAATACGTAAGTAATTATATTATCTTCATTTTATGTTCTGGGCTTAATTTGGCTAAGCCCGTTACTGTTTTAAAAAGTCAAGGATTCTGCTATAGAGATTTGTTACTACACTACTGTTCAAAAGTTGGGAAATGTAATATAGCTATTACATACTTACCTATAAACCTAGCTAATTATCTACCTACCTACCTACTTATATTATATTACATACCAACCTAACCATTTCTCTTTCTTATCACAAATGTATTCAAGTCTGCCATTTAATGGGCATAAACTTGTGCTAAACTGAACCCTATCATTTTGTAAAAGGGTTCCAAAAAATAAATAAATGTTACCACTGGCTTATAAAGGTCTGAAAGTTTGATAAATAAATGAGTTTGAAGCGTTGGGCTATAATTTAATTGATATTAAATATCCATCCAATGGCTGACTGATTAAGATTTCATATGTAGGTATAGTTTCGGTATTGTATCCTTGTTCACCTACAGTCTTGTATTTTATACAACATACTTCTCATTATCTTACATTTGAAAGTAATAATAAACTCACTTAATTCAGTATATAATATCTTTATATATCTTTTGAACATTTTCACCGAAGGCAATTGGGCTTCAAGAACTTAAAATTCCCATGCTCAACTGACTGAGCTATCCGGGGACATTTCATAATTTTGTTCACACTATAATTGTGACATTTTGGCTAAAATAAATTAGTAGCCCTTGAAGGGTTATGTTATGATGTTATGATATTAGAATTTTTTAGTAAACTTGTATGGCAATTTACCAAACTGCCTGAAAAGGGAACAAGTTATCCATATTCACACAATATGATATATTATTATGAAACACGCTCAAGCTATAGTAAACTTGTAAGAGTGAAAAAAGTATAAGCCATTAACCCCAGGATATGACCTTCACAATAAGGCAGTGGTTTGGATCTAGTCCTTATAAAGGCTGTTAAATAGCATTCTTTTGTACACTAGTATGTGTGTGCTGAACACTGCCACGGCACTTATTTATTTTATTATATTAGTGCAGGTTACAGAAGTTTTGATTAGCAAAGAAATAATAAAAATGGTAGGCCATTCTTAAGCCTTAAAAGGGTTCAGCATATATTATAAATGCTTAGCATATACATTAATCCAGAGGCATTATTCCAACAGCATCCAGAATATTGTTATTATTTGTAAACAGTAAGTAGATGCTTAATTAGCATACAATTTGTTTAATGCCGCTAGCGGGCTTGCTAATGACAGAATATCATCTATATCAGAATATGCTTGTAAATGATACAGGATCACATCCATGAGTGTGACGAAATTCATGCACTGAATTTCAAGTGCTAATGTCATTATAAGAAATTATTAGGTAATACAAAACAATTCACAAATGTAAC
Organism: Cydia amplana; assembly: GCF_948474715.1. Classification (NCBI taxonomy): domain Eukaryota; kingdom Metazoa; phylum Arthropoda; class Insecta; order Lepidoptera; family Tortricidae; genus Cydia; species Cydia amplana. Next base: position 27,533,501 of record NC_086069.1, read on the forward strand.
GCTGCAAGTGTGATTGGGGCCTTTGGACCCGGCATGGCTCAGAACAGGTTTTAGTTCTTAAGTTTTGTATGTACGTATTTATATTATTGAAATAAAAAATAAAACTTTTCCCATTCACAAATTATCATCCCACGGATGAGGTGTTTCTTCACATTTAATCCATTTTATTATTGAATAGTGATACTCGTGCTCGTCCCACGGACGAAGGGCTCCTTGCTATGCAATAAGCATTATATTATAGTCAAAGTGAGTTGAAAAAGATCTGACCTTCGTTCCACGAACAAAGCACAATGTTGCCACGCAACATGTGGATATTTTCAAGCCAACATTTCAAACAATGTCCCACGGACCTAAGTCTATGTTCTCTATAGAACGAAGCACAAAATGTCGCTACGCGATATGTGAATATCTTTAAGTCAACACCTCCAACAATGTCCCACGGACATAGACAAGCTCGTCACACGAGAATGTATAAAAACTTTGTATAGGTACTCTATAATAAAGTGAGGTTAAGTATGTAAATATCTTTAAGCCAACACCTCGAACAATGTCCCACGGACATAGACAAACTCGTCACACGAGAATGTATAAAAACTTTGTATAGGTACTCTATAATAAAGTGAGGTTAAGTACATGACTTGTATCAGAAGTCCAAGTTTCCCCACGGGAGCACTCTTAGCACCTTCTAGCTGCAAGAATTTAGAAAATGAAAACTACTTTTGTTTACTAGCTGACAAATGCTGTCCGTAAAGATGTACAAGGCTGTACAATGTACTTACCACAGTCCGTGGTACTTACGTTGCGATATTTACAAATTTCATTTTCCATGTACACATTGCACTGTATATAGACCTTTTAGGTATAACTGCATGGGAAAAACTAGTAATTACTCGATAAAACTTAATTTTTAATAACTATGCGACAGATGCGTTACGGCGCGCGCAAAATATATGAAGTGTCATCGTGACAGTTGGTGATTTTTTCTTTTATGGCGGCTCTAAATTCGCGTACATTGGCAAGCGAGCGAGATGTACTACATTGTTAATTATCCAGAAATAAATACGAATATAATAGTTAGTAAGTTTATTGTACAGTCTTACAGTAGGTTCCGGAGCAGGCTTCTTGCCGCCGCCGGGCTTGGGCGGCAGGTACTCCTGGCTCGTCACGTTCGTTATCAACAGAAACCAAGCTAACAACGATACCTGAAACAATGCAACCGAATACTTAAATAACGATACCTACTACGCAAGATATAATATCGCGCCAAGGTGGCCCTGGCCGCGTAGCCAAGACGCCAATCGCTTACGCTTCGTAGCGATCGAAACGCAACTGTCACTGTCACACTAATATGGAAGAGTGATAGAGAGACACAAAGCGTTTCGTTGTCGAAGCGATAGCGATTGTAACCTTGGCTAGGCCGGCTGTTCTTAAGCTTGCCTGGTTTCTAAATTGCATACTGTTATAAGTGGGAACCATAGACAAAACTGCAAGTTCACATTAAATATGCTGGAAAAATAAAAATAACGTTTAGCCTTCTTAGGCGCAGGAGTAGAGCATTAATTAGGTACACTTTTAGTTCGTGTTCCAGTCAGTTCCGTTTTAAACTCCTGACTAATAATGTTAGCAATATTCTCCTTTAATTTCACTTGTTACAGACATCCCTATTACAGACGTTTACAGTAGGTTACTTGGATCAACGAATTTAAAAAGAAGGTACCCTGAATTTATATCTACAAAAACTAAAACAACCTATGTCAGTCCATAAGGACACTTATATGTATAAGCCAACATGTGGTCACGATGAACGGGCCTCTAATCTTTTAGGGATAAGCGGGGTTATTCCCACTAGTTACCACCAAGTTGTTACCAATGGTAACTACTGGGAATTTTTTTCCCACCTTTTACCACTGGTAACTACTGGGAAAAATTATTCCCAGTAGTTACCACTAACTCGGTTTAGTGGTAACTACTGGGAATTTTTATTCCCAGTAGTTACCACCAAAATTTTGTTAGAGTTAAATACTAATAAAACAGTATAAATAGTATAGTATAAATATAGAGTGATTTAATAAATAATTATAAGTCGATTAGTGTTTTAGTAAACTGCCTTAAAAGTGACCAAAATTAACACAGAAACAGTTTAACCGGTACTAGTACAAAAACTATAATATATGTAAGGATAAATGTAATAATCCATTCAGATTATTTCTCAAGTGATTTTATTAGGTAATTCAAAATCACACAATATTTATACTATACTATTTATACTGTTTTTATTAGTATTTAACTCTAACACAATTTAAGTGGTAACTACTGGGAATAAAAATTCCCAGTAGTTACCACTGGTAACAACTTGGTGGTAACTAGTGGGAATAACCCGATAAGCGCAGTTGACCTGACCCTATACCTATACTATAGGTCCTATTAGTATAGTTGCACTTGCCCCGACTGATAATAGTTATTCCAAAAAAAACTTACGCAAATAATTCTCCACATTTTAACCGAGATGAATGATCTGTTCGACAATGCCAGCAGGATGTAGGGCTCCGTCTATATAAAGCCGCGGGGTTGCGGTTGCGCGCTCCGCCCCTCGCATTTTTCATTACCGCCGAGCACGACCTACGAAAATTTCGACAGAAAAGCAACCGATAATTGCTATTAAGTATAGTAATAATGTAAAAGTGTTAAATAGTTTCATTTCTCAAGCCTTGCAAATCTGCGTACTTACCGCAAATTAGGTGACACGGTGGTTGATTAAACTGGTTGTGTTCACTGATGATTAGATTAAAGTGTGCCATGGAAACACATAGCCATACAAAGTGAACAAACTCTAATAACATTACCCACTCTTGTATATTATTTAATTAATTAAAAATTTAGGCGCGAAGTGTTATCGTCCCTTAGGAAATTTAAATTTCGCGCCTTTTTCTACTGACGAGCCCAAAAAAAAAAATTTTGCCCGGCTAAAATTATTATGTCAAATTGCTATAGATAGTCGACCTCTTTAAATTTTAATTATACTTGGTCAACCAGATCTTGACAGTAGAAAAAGGCGGCAAATTTGAAAAATGTAGGCGCGAAGGGATATCGTCCCATAGAAAATTTGAATTTCGCGCCTTTTTTACTGACAAGATTTGGTTGACCAGCTATATTTATAGCAGGCTACAGGCACTTATCAGCCCTTTGACACAAAATAAAAAGTATTTATTTTTAAATGGCATTTGCATATTTTTTTTGATGAAATGTGGCCATTATTACTTTATTATTTATTTTAAAATACTATGATTCTGAAAAAAGAAGCATGAAGATAAATAGACTATAGTAAGATTATAATTCAAAATACATTTTTTATTGTAATTTTCTTTATTATACGTTTTAATTTTATTGTAGTATCGAAGAGCAACGAATCGATACTATCGATAGTTGTACTTTTCTTCTGGCAACACACGTCATTCGTATTTTGACATACGCGTGACATTGACAATCGGAAGATTTGACTTGACACAGCCAGCTGATACGATAAAACTCCCACCGAGGAGCATGTAGAACAGGAAAAGGCATTTAAAACTAAATACATTCTTATCATCATCGTCGTAACACAAAACAAGCTTAAAATGAATTCCCTAGTCCGAAATAGTAGGTTGGCATGCCGCGCGTTTTCAACATCGCTGGTGCGACAGTGCGCTCAGCCGCCTAAGAGGACGCCGAAGCAGTTCTTCGGGCCGATAACGTGGAAGTCCATGGCGGTGACGGCGGTGGTGGGCGGCGGGCTGACGGGGTTCATGCTGTACGTGAGGAAAGAGAAGCAGGTGGCGGTAGATAGGGAACGTAAGCGGCAGCTCGGCAAGGCTAAGATCGGAGGAGATTTTGAGCTCGTGGACACGCAGGTATGGAGTTAACTGCTTAAGGCCTACTTCCACCATTCCACTAACCCGGGTAACCGGTTATACCTGGAGTTACCATGGTTACCAGTACAATTTGATGTTAAGGGTTTTAATAAGTTTTAGGTTTTTTAGTAAGTAATGTGTCACACACAGGGACCGGAAAACCCCTTTTAAAGATTAATCGTATCGATAAAGTAACCCTATTAAATGCTTACCCAGAGGTCATGGTTACCCTATCGTTTGGCTTACCCTATCGTTATGGTAACCATATTGAATATGATTAATCATATTAGATGTGGTTACCAAATCAAATAGGGTGTAGATAAGGTAGTTAAGCCTATAATATTTACCGCTTACCCCTTCATAGGGTAACCCTTTTCCCGTCTCTTTTCTACGTAGGCGGCGATTCTACCTTTCTCATTGAACAGAACAGGATAGATAGAGATAGGTAGGCGGGGACGGGGGGGCGGCAGCCGCAAAAGCGAAACAAGTGGAGTGAATTGGAGCAGTCACATCACATTCTGTTCTGGAGTCCTCTCTAATTACTCGTGTTACTCGCGTCCTGAGTTTGGTGACACGACGTCATGGAATATACAGGTGGATTTTCTTTTTGGGTCAGTGAGGGCAGCTACCAGATCCCGTGCTGCTACGAGAAAACGGTCTAAGAAGACCTTCCCTCGATTTCAAATTAATGAAGATTGGCTTTTACAGGTTTTGGAAAAAACATACAGGGTGAGAGGAAAAGGTCATTTTTGACAAACTTTTTTTTTGATGCCAATCGATCCAATTCCCATTAACCTGTCGAATCCCACGATATGACGTCACCATAAGCGTTCTGGCTCATATATGAGCCGTGGGAGCTGACAGATTAAGGATCAAAAGCTTGTATGGAACCAAAAAAAATTTCCGGCTAGAAAAGCCACAAATTGAGGAAAACTTTTCCCATACAATTTGTATGAAAATGAAAACTTTTATTTTTCAGATGCTATTTTTGTATGCCAATCGATTCCATTCCTATCCAGTATCATTCGTTTCCTAGGGGTCAACTTACGGTAATGTACTAAAAAAGCCACAAATTAATAAATACTTTTTCCATACATTTACTATGGATATTTTTTTTGGTTCCATACAAGCTTTTGATCCTCAATAGGAATGGGATCGATTGGCATCAAAAAAAAAGTTTGTCAAAAATGATCTTTTTCTCACACCCTGTATGTTTTTTCCAAAATCTGTAAAAGCCAATCTTCATTAATTTGAAATCGAGGGAAGGTCTTCTTTGACCGTTTTCTCGTAGCAGGACGGGATCTGGTAGCTGCCCTCACTGACCCAAAAAGAAAATCCACCCTGTATAAATGCAAGTGTCCGGACGGACTGACTGATTCATCAACGAAGAGCCGAAACTACAAAAGATAGAAAGTTGAAATTTACACACCAGATTACATTTATAAAGTGTACAAGAGATAAGAAGCGATTTTGAGAAATTCAACCCCTAAGGGGGTTAAAAAGGGGAGGAAAGTTTGTATGGGGTTCAAGTTTTATTTTAAGCTAAGAATTTGAAACTTCGTAAAAAGATATATTATTATAATACAAGAAAACTAATTTCAGCGGTTTTGAAAATTTATCCCCTAAGGTGGTGAGAAAGGGGTTGAAAATTTGTATGGATATCAAACATTTGTTTGAGTGCGGGACTTGAACCTTTGTATTGGGGATATTATTAGAAGACAGGAAAAGTAATTTCAACGTTTTGTAAAATTCATCCCCTAACAGAGTTAAAAAGGTTTTGAAAGTTTGTATGAGGTTTAAATTTTATTTTAAGCGAGGAACTTGAAACTTCCTAAAAGGGTATTATTTCAAAACGGCAAAAAACGAATTTCAGCGTTTTTGAAAATTCATCCCCTAAGGTGGTGAAAAAGGGGTTGAAAGTTTGTATGAAGATCAAACATTTTTGTGAGTGCGGGGCTTGAATCTTTGTACAGAGGCATATTATTAGAGTACAAGAAAAGTAATTTCAGCGTTTTTAAAAATTCTTTGAAAAATTTGATTATTTTTGCGCTACGACGCACGGTTTAGGAGATACAGCATTATAAAGTTTTTTTTTGTTTTTTTTTTATATCTCTTTTGTGTTTTTTTTTTATATTAATTAGGGGCTTCTTACAGAGGAATGAACATTTTAATATTTTTGCGCTACGACGCACGGTTTAGGAGAGACAACCCATAATCATTTTTCTTTCTTTTTTTAATTTTTTTTTTGTTTTTCGTGTTTTTTAAATATTACTTACGGGATTCAAAGGGGAACGAAAATTTGATTATTTTTGCGCTACGACGCACGGTTTAGGAGATACAGCATTATAAAGTTTTTTTTTTGTTTTTTATTATTTCTTTTTTGTTTTTTTTTTTTATATTAATTAGGGGTTTCTTACAGAGGAATGAACATTTTATTATTTTTGCGCTACGACGCACGGTTTAGGAGATACAACCCATAAACATTTATCTTTCTTTTTTTTAATTTTTTTTAGTTTTTTGTGTTTTTTAAATATTACTTACCGGTTCCAAAGGGGAACGAAAATTTGATTATTTTTGCGCTACGACGCACGGTTTAGGAGATACAGCCCTATAAAGATGAAAACTGATGATGATGATGATGCTTAACCAAAACATGTCTATGGTTCACTCATCTGTCAGAAATGACAATTAAAATTAGGTTGGCAACAATGTATTCCATACAATATTTTTTAAGTGGTGATTACACGAAGTATCGTAAAAGTGCCAAAAAGATACTGCGTGTATGCACAAATACTTTTTTGGGGAATAGACTAAAGACTTGTCTTGACAACTATAAGAGAGGGGTTTAAAGGTGTGTGCACGACCCTTTAAATGACAAATAAAAGTACGGGAGTAGAAAAAACATTTTTTTTTAAATTTTGGCCATATGAAACATAGAAATGTAGGTATATTATTATTTACCAAGTCCAGCCCCCTACTAAATAACTATGATTTTTAAACCGGGAAAATTTCCTTATCGGCCGGGACGCCGGGACACCGTGCTTCAAACCGGGACATGTCCCGGCGAACCGGGACGTATGGCAACCCTACCTTAGGGGCTTGAAACTTCGTAGGTTGTGATGTGAAATACAAGTCTCATGCGTTGTATAATATTAATAATTAACAACTGATTAACCGTCCTACTGCAATCTTTTGCTGCATAATGTTCTAAGCTAACGTAGAATATATATATATAACCACCAAGTGAAGTAAGTATTCACAATATTTTGCAATTTAAAATTCCGCCGACCGCAACGCACTATTACGAGCTCCGTCCGAACAATTCTATAAACACAAACAGCAAGCTCGGACTTGTTCGCCGCCGCCGCCCGGCAAATCACAACGATATTTTCGCGCACGGACAAGCAATAATAGCATCTTGATCAAAGGCGTAAGCGCTACGGCTAATGCATAAAGTCTGTTTATTTGTGTGTGTAGGCTCGCTCGTGCCGCCATACTTGTACCTATTGTCAACCATGCGCTTGTATGTTGCTGCAATAATCAGCCGAAAGCCTTGGTCACAGAGATTAAAATAGCTTGATCGCATTTGAAACCCACTTCATAGGGAAACTTTAATAAAGGGTTTTTGGTTTTGGTAAGCGCTTACCCGAGTTAACTGTATTCAATTTGGTAATTTTTTCGTTTGGGTAAGTCAATGATGTGCTTTCCGAATTGATAGGGTTTTTAAAAACCACTCTATCATTAACCCGGGGTAAAACCCTCTTCAGGGTAAGCGGTTCCGGTCCCTGGTCACACAGTGCTGTAATAACTCATTCTACTTTTGTATTGGAACTATTAGTTCTGCTTTCAGTAAAAATAATATTGAGAGTTACTTAAAAAATAAATTACATATGTGCAAAAGCACAGCAATATTTGGACTTTAAGGATGTTTGTCATTTTCATAAGATGCTTACCGGATGAATGTCTTCTATGATCTCTAACCTCTATTTGCATGACCACTTTTTGCTGGTATTGTATGTAATTACCCACATAAATTGTGCAACACAATACACATAAATTGTGTAACATAAACATGTTTATTTATTGTTTTAGGGCAAACTGGTAAAGAGTGCAGATCTCTTAGGCAAATGGCTATTGATATACTTTGGATTCACCCACTGTCCTGACATTTGCCCTGATGAACTGGAGAAATTAGCAGAGGTTGTTAATAAGCATGGTGAGTTAGAAATTATAATTTAAAATTATTGAAACAAATTGCAAGAACAACTAACTTCACAGTTACCTATTGTGTTTTGTTGCTGTATACCTTTCATTTGAAGAATTAATGTTTTAAAGAGCATTTCGCCAAAATTTAACTTAACCTCCTAAGACCCCGCATACAAATTTATGTACATATTCCAAAAAATATTATGACTTTCATTGAGTAACTAAGGGTTCCAAATTCAAAAACAAAAATGCTTCTGGATCTCAGGAGCGTAAAACATTATCACTTTAATGTTTCTGAGAAGCTGACTTCTGGTTTGACACTGCAAAATTTCCAACTAATCAAAATCAGATGGCTAATAGCATTTTCAGAAGTATTAAATTGCAAGTGATATAGTGAAATGTTCATAAGGATACATAAACGTAACAAAAAACTTAATTGTTTACAGATTCAACTCCGTCTGCACCACCGTTGCAACCAGTATTTATATCTGTAGATCCTAAGAGAGATACACCTGAGATTGTGGGAAAGTAAGTTTATTATTACAATATTTAATGAACTGCCTAGCTAAAATAGGTAATAAATCATTCCACTAATTCATGTTTCGTTATCGGCAGATACTGTAAGGAGTTCTCCCCACGGTTTCTAGGCCTGACCGGCACCGTGGAACAAGTACAGAAGGCGTGCAAGTCGTACAGGGTGTACTTTAGCGCGGGGCCGGAGGACGTCGACAATGACTACATCGTAAGTGTATCTTGATCTAGACGCCTAGCCAGATGATTATCGTTTATAGAACACGGCAACCATAAAACCACAAACCACGTTTTAAAACATAAGCTTGTATAGTTCGTTTTTTTTTAGCATTAAAAAGAACTTGAAAGAAGGTAAGCGATTTTGACATGTCTTTTAATTGAAAAACACATTTTAAAAATCAATAACTATTACTTATGAAAGCAGAAGACTATAAAAGATCGTATTAGATTCATAATTGTTACATATTTACCGTAACTTATTTTTAAAATGTGTTTTTCAATTAAAAGACACATCAAGATTGTTTACCTTATTTCTAATGCTAAAAAAACGAACTATAAGTAAAGATGAGGTTGGTCTGTAGTTATAATTATCATTGGTACAAAAAATGAAATTTTAGCCAAAAAAGATATTTACTCACATTTATAGACGGGATTAATAACTAGCTTAAATCTAAAATAGGCCCTCGAGGCTTTGTACTAAGGATGCTGGCGGCATTTCCTCGCTGTATCGCAATGCTGATACGTTGTGCGGGTCTATCGCGAAACTTATTTTATTACCCGTATTTACCGACGTTTCGACACAGGTTTCACTGGTCGTTGGTGCTGGTAAGCCGCGTATGTCAGTTAATGTGTGTTCAAAACGCGAAAGTTGTAAATATTATCATAGAGAAAAAAATACATAGAGTGCTCACTCCATACATCAGTTTTAGTACCAAAAATACTATTAGCATCTAGCATCGAGTAGCTGAACTATCAGTAAGTACTGCTACTTGACAATAGATGTAGCACCGACCGGCAAGTCTTATGCTGTTGAGGTAAGACTTTCCGGTCGGTGCTACATCTATTGTCAAGTAGCAGTACTGATAGTTCCGCTACTCGATGCTAGATGTAGGCACTGATATTAATAGTCTGAACAGATGTATGGAGTGAGCACTCTTGTCTTATTATATTTCTCTATGATATTATAAAAACGTATTACTTCGCAGGTGGACCACACCATCATCATATACCTGGTGAACCCCGATGGCGAGTTCGTGGACTACTACGGGCAGAACCGCAACGCGAAGGAGATCCACGACTCCATGCTCGTCAACATACAGAAGTACGAGGCCTCCAAGAACTCCTCGTGGTTCTGAACGGGTCGTCACCACAGACAAGACATCCTCTAGACTGAGCATAGTAACGCTACCCCCTCTGCCACTTATACGGTAGTTTTACTCCATCTTCGAGTCAATCCCGTGCCGTGATTGGTCCGTGTCTTTGAACGGACCAATCACGGCACGGGATTCGCTCACCTCGTCCCCCCGCACCCCCGTGTTTTTGGCAGCATCGGTTTCATGAAATAATTGCTCTAAACTCAGTCTAGAGGATTCCTAGTCTATGGTCGTCACACAGAACCACAAGCTCACTTCTGTTCTCGAAGTTAAAAATGTTTAAGCTTTTTTTTTCTTTTTTAATGGACTTGAGGGCGGTGTATGTTTAAGCTTATTTTTTGGTAAAGGACGCTAAGAATGAAAAACTTGCCCATGATGCCAGCGGTCAATGACACTGTGCGAGCGGAACAGCACAATGTTTATTGCGCGTGCGGTAGAGAGAGGAACATGCGGGTCAATGTTGTTGGAAAGTGTCTTCGTAAACTAAAAGAATCTTGTTTATAGGTAACTGCATAACCTGTCAGATCTGGGCGTGAAAGGAAACTATGAGAAGTCCATACGAAGATATATATTGTCGAAAGAAATAAGCACTGATTACAAATTTAGGCTGTTCAGCAGAAAGGTCGAAACGAATGTAACAGCATCACGCACGCGAACAAAAGCTGTATATCATTCAAACATTTAAATTTGTTCTACGTGCGTTTATGCAGTTACCTATAAACAAGATTCTTTTAGTTTACGAAGACAATTTCCAACAAATGTACGATATTCTTCATGCTTAGTGTTGTTACTTTAGTGATTTGTGACATTGTCTCGGCTATAAGCGGGTCCCGAAGTCCTATTCTATATGGATTTTAAAAGAATGTAAACGAAAATACGTTATTCGTTCATTTTATGCAACATTCTATGGAATGATACCGTTGGCTGGATGACTGGGTGTGCTAGTTTTTCAGTTTCGGTACATAGGTACTTTCAAGATACATAAATCAAAATTGTGGTTAATTGTTTTACATATGTTTTTAACTTTCGGGAACAGAAAAGGCGAATTAACTAAAATTTGTGTATGACCCAATCCGTACAAAGCTTTTAATTAGATTAGACATGTCTATAGTTTCGAACTATTTTTGTTTAAGTGAAATAAATTAATTTGTTACTAATAGTGTTTCTTTGTTCAATCACCATGATAAAGTAAGTTATCTCTGTCATCGAATCAACAGTGAATAGATAGATTTAGAAAGTATTTATCATCCTCGACCCCATCTTTACTTTTTATGGATTGAGATTGTGGTGAAATGCTATACAAGTATGAGAGTATATTTATATATACATTTCGGGGATCTCGGAAACGCATCTTCGAGAAATTTGCTATATGGCCGTTTTCGGGGGCGAAAAATAGATCTAGCTAGGACTTGTCTCTAGGAAAACGCGCATTTTTGAGTTTGTTTTCCGAGCAAAGCTCGGTCTCCCAGATATTTATAAATAAAACAGCACACATTAAGACATCAAAATATAATATTAAAAAACCGGCCAAGTGCGAGTCGGACTCGCGCACGGAGGGTTCCGCACCATCAACAAAAAATAGAGCAAAACAAGCAAAAAAACGGTCACCCATCCAAGTACTGACCCCGCCCGACGTTGCTTAACTTCGGTCAAAAATTACGTTTGTTGTATGGGAGCCCCACTTAAATCTTTATTTTATTCTGTTTTAAGTATTTGTTGTTATAGCGGCAACAGAAATACATCATCTGTGAAAATTTCAACTGTCTAGCCATCACGGTTCGTGAGATACAGCCTGGTGTCAGACGGACGGACGGACGGACAGCGGAGTCTTAGTAATAGGGTCCCGTTTTTACCTTTTAGGTACGGAACCCTAATAAAACGGCACACATTAAGACATCAAAATATATTTAAAAATCCGTTATCTTCGGGTGTATCACCACGCGCTCCTCAAACGCGCTGCCCACGAACCCGTCCACGCGCGTGTACACGCTGATCCGCTCATCCACCACCAACAACTCCGTTTTAATCTCCCCGTTCTCTTGAAGCACCAATTCACCCGTCACTTCCAAAGGCACTTGCTCGCCGATGTCTTTCGCGTAGTTGTCGTACTGTTCGATGTGTTGGACTATGAGCACTTTGTTTTTCGGTTTCTTTTTGGTCTCGTGCGTCTTTAGGTGCTTTACTAGGTGGGATTTGGTCGGGTATTTTAGTGGGCACATGGCGCATTCGTATGGACGCTCGCCTGGGGAGAAATTTGCAATTAGACAGTGGTAAATGTTGCCTCAGTAAATATTTTTGAAGACACACATGATACACATTTAAAAATGAACCTTGTCTGAAATAAACCACATCAGCGATATCACTTCAGTATTTAGCGGCAAAAAATATGTAGATAAGTAACGCTATAGCACAGTTTGTCATTCGATGAAGCCGTCTAGACAGGGCAATCGTGCGGGGTGCGAAGGGTGAGTCGCGCGCACCCGAGCTGCATACATCGCCATTGTTAGTAGCTCGGTACTACTCACCGAGCTAGCGTGTCTTATTTGAAATGTTTTTGTTATTGTTGACAACCCTGCTGTGTTCTTGTGAGGTGGCGGCATTTACGCAAACATCAGTAACATCACAGGCGTCGGTCAATTGTTACTTTTTACACTGTGGCTATAGGTAATGTTTGGTTGTAGTTGATGAGTAGTTGAAAGCGCTGGTGGCCTAGCGGTAAGAGCGTGCGACTTGCAATCCGGAGGTCGCGGGTTCGAACTCCGGCTCGTACCAATGAGTTTTTCGGAACTTATGTACGAAATATCATATATGATATTTACCAGTCGCTTTTCGGTGAAGGAAAACATCGTGAGGAAACCGGACTAATCCCAATACGGGCCTATTTTACCCTCTGGGTTGGAAGGTCACATGGCAGTCGCTTTCGTAAAAATTAGTGCCCACGCCAATTACTGGGTTTAGTTGCCAAGCGGACCCCAGGCGCCCATGAGCCGTGGCAAAATGCCGGGAAAACGCGAGGAAGATGATGAGTTGATGAGTAGTTGAATTATACATTCAGTAGTTAAAGTTACTAGAAGGAGGGTAGTTGTGTTGCTTTATGTACGTATGGGTTTTGAAATGTAGACGAATGAAACAGCAATACAGCGTCTGCTGTATTACCTGTGTGTATCCGCGTGTGGTCGCGCAGACGCGCGGCGCTGACGAACGCCTTGGGGCACGCGGAGCACGCGAACGGGCGCTCGCCCGCGTGCAGGCGCAGGTGCGCGCGCACGTCGAGCCGCGCGAACCTGCACACACCAACATTATACACGAGAGTGAATGTGTTACGAAGACCATTCTGAACAATCTTTGCTATGGGACCAATTCAAACAACACGAAAAAATGGCTGTTTCATACAGTTCTGCTAACCAGAGGTCGATGGTCTATTTTCTATGGGGCATCCGCATGTTGAGCGAGGATTACGTAGGTCTTAAGGGGACGGTATATGACGTTTTCGATTTAGAGCTCACTTTGTGCAATCAATTTGTTCAAGAAACGTTTAATAACTGCATTAAATTATACGTAAATTTGTTCACGAAGAAGCCGTGTACCGGCTCTTCACGGCATAATATTTTTTATTTGCTGTAATTCTCTACAAATCGACACTAAAAGTATCCAAAAATCAAAATATGGAGTTCCGTTTGAGCAACACGCATTACAGTTTTGCCTTTAACAGTAATTGAGTTGTTGTGTGATTTTGAAAGCTAGATAACTAAACTAGCAAATTATTATCTACTTATATTTTTACTCACAAATACAACACAGAAATTCAATCCCAAATGTAAACTTTCGTACAATTTCCATACATTGACGACATCACTCAAAATTCTTCTTCGAGTCAGATGGCCGCTGGCCTTGGATCGAAGCAGACGTGTACTTCGTCGTAGCTCGTTTTTGACATTATTTAGACATTTCATCATATACGCATACGAAAATGTATACCAGTAGATAAATTGTATTTCAAAAAACAGGGTAAATAAATTTATTTAAAATTTGATTTGTTATTATTTACAGGTCGTAACGATCGAAAACAGCAGTAAACTATCCTAAAACAATACGATTACAATTGAATTTAAGTAACTTGTTCCTTCAAAACCCGCTTAAAATGAAAAAAGTTTAAAGACTCGTTTTACTGATTGGGACTGATTTTCATTATGCTGGTATCAATTTTGCGTCATTAAAAAAAAGTATATGACTTCTGTACGTCAATGACATTTGATGTCAATTGTAATCTTGTATTTACGTTAGAGAATATTATATATTCATTTAAATATTACTTACCTATTAATACGAAGCGTAATTCGTTTAATACCTGAAAGTCTTAGTGTCTACACCTACTTTGTTGCCGTTCGTTCCGTCTATATGTGTGCGATTACGTGCTGTTCTCAATAATCAAGAACCAAGCCATAATCTTCAAGAATAAAATAACAGCAAGACCAGCATTTAGTACTAACTAGTTTTTGCGGATTTGGAGACAAGAGATGAAGCTTACAGGCTAATACCGCTGCGGTCTGGTTATTGTTATGTGTATATATCGAGTATTATATAAATTTACTATAAAATAACAATGTTTTATTTCAATGACATTATGTGCGTAGGTATGTATGTTTCGGTGATTATAAGAATTTTGTCCACACAATAATTGTGCAAAGCAGAGACTGCATCATGCTTTCTTTACGGTATAAGCGGTATGGTACCGTTATTATTTATCAATACCGGTTCGTTTTGAAGGTAAAAACTATACCGGTTGAAATACAAAGTACGGTACCGGTATAAAATTAAAGCAGGGACAACCATTTTTATAGGTGTACAGTCAGCTGCAGAGAAAAGGTACGACCAGATAGATAATTGTATGCAGGGGTGGTACCTTTTCTCTGCAGCTAGCTGTACCTAAACCATCATTGACCGAGCGTTGGCGAAGGTCTCCGTTTCAACTTGGGCAAAAATGCTTTCGTATGTCCGAATTCTTCTCCTTTGCATATCACATTTCTCAACTGATTCTCGTGAAAATTCGGTAGTCCGATATAATTATTCGGTTTCTTTTTTTTTTGAACAATTTAAAATAGGCAGAAATTGTCATAAAGGACTTAAGCGCTAGTAGGGTCTGTGACACTTAAGACCACTGCGATTATTAGGTACTTACTGGCCCCTATTTCACTACGACCACGGTGACAGGTGCGACAGTTGTCGACATCACTGTTGCTGACGTCACAGGCCTCCATAGGCTACGGTAACCGCTTACCATCGGACGGGCGATGTGCTTGTTTGCCACCAACATTTTAATAAATAAATAAACTCCATTATATTGCCACTAAAAAATTCTTATTTTGCGAAGCTAATGACAATTGTCACAAGAAACACGGCAACTGTATCGAAATTGCGACACAGAACTCATTTCCTGTCAAGACTTACCGAAAATTCTTTGAAAAATCTTGTGACAATTGTCACAAGATTTTTTCGCGAGAGAAATGTCTGTTTTATCCGATATAATAAAGTTTTTTTTAATAATAGGTACAATGACGGTGGCAAACACGAATACGGCCCGCCCGATGGTAAGCGGTAACTGTATTATTAAATTGTACAACGGGACTTAATCGCGTATCTAAGTTTTAAGATTTACCTCCGACGTTTCGAGGACGGCGTTGTCCCCGTGGTCTCGGAGAAGACTGGCTTAAGTTGATATCAGCATCTTCTAACCGCGCGAGTTTTTCGAACTACCCGCACTTGGTCTTGTTTATCCGCTTGAACGTTTTGCGGTTCCGTTGTACAATTTAATAATGTGTAAAAATCGTGAAAGTTTAAATCAGTGTTAGCGGTAACTGTAGTCCATGGATGCCTATGGCGTCAATAACAGTGATGTTTTTGTCGTACCTGTCACCGTGGTGAAATAGGGGCCAGATTACGCCGCGCCGCGTGGAACGTGAGGTGCATTGGGGTAAATGCATACCATTCACTCAAGGAAAATAATCTCCCTTATAAGATCACTCGTGTGTCTGCCATTTTGTTAAAGCCAATTTTCACCATAACTACTGGACTAGTTCAATTGAAATTTAGTACACATATGTCAAGTAAGGAAGTAGTAAGTCCGAAGATGAGTAACGTAAATAAATGAACTTTTAACTTTGCGGCGATTTTTGGTATCAGGTTTGGTATCTCACATATCAGATATAATACATAACTATAAGTAGGTGAGCAAAAATGTACCATAACCTAACTCAGAATTGTATTACATAAATACATATACAAAAAATAGTTCAACGCCAAAAGATTAATGGAAGACCTATGTCCTATAATAGGTGAGTTGGTCTTAAACAAAAAATATGCAATAAAAATGTGTAACTGTGGAACCCATAGTGAATCCTACTCGTACATGATCGGTTTTTATATTATGTACCTATAAGATATTTTCTACTTTATACTTTATAAGTGTACCTACATAATATTTACTTATAAGCAGTTGTCACGTAAAATATTTGTAGATTTTTTTGGAAGTATGTGTCACATCATCATCATCTTCCTCGCGTTGTCCCGGCATTTTGACACGGCTCATGGGAGCCTGGGGTCCGCTTGGCAATTAATCCCATAAATTGGCGTGGGCACTAATTTTTATGAAAGCGACTGCCATCTGACCTTCCAACCCATAGGGGGTAAACTAGGCTCTTATTGGGATTAGTCCGGTTTTCTCACGATGTTTTCCTTCACCGAAAAGCAACTGGTAAATATCAAATGATATTTCGTACATAAGTTCCGAAAAACTCATTGGTACGAGCCGGAATTGCAATTCGCACGCTCTTACCGCTAGGCCTCCAGCGATTTTTTTGAAGTATGTATAGCACAAAAAAAATATTTAGAAATGTAACATTTAAGGTAGGTAATTAAAATACGGTATAAACATTATTGGAGAAGACTTGGAGGAAGTGTCATAGGGATCTACATTCGATGCGTGGAAAACAAGTTCTTTTGTCTAATTATAATCCATCGGCAATCACGCGAGCGCATAAAACGAAAATCATTTTTTTTTCACTCCCTAAAACTCCCTTAACCTAATAACAGTAAAACAAAAAATAAAATATAGAGGGTTACCAACCAGCCAAAGAATTATAAGTAGATATATGCACTTATCCCAACGCACCTCACGTTCTACTCTGCACGGGGTTCATTGCCGTTCCTACCGCCCGCCGTAAGTAACTATCAACACCTACATTATCAAGGCTACGATCGAAGATAATCGCTTCAGCACTGAAATAATACCGGTGGAATACCGGTATAATATTTTTTATTTTAATTGTATTAATTTAATAGTAAGTAGTGTAAGATATTAGGGGTACATTAGCCAACACTGTTTCCATATATTTTCAAATTTTATTTTGTCCGCCTTAATTAAATTTTGCACCCTGCCGGAACTTTATTTATTTAAATTCTCATTTGATTGATTTCGAGCCTTATGAAAAGTCGTATAGAGTAGTAAATAAAATTTTACATCTGACTTAATGACATCTGGTTTTATTCGGTTTAACTTTAGAAAACGCGTATCTCGACAAAGCCATAATGTAGAAAATTGTCAACAACCAAATGAATTATTAGCATTTAAATACGTCACGTGTGACATGAACAGACAAGGAAAGCAAGATTAAATGTATTGTTTCTCTTTCTTCTTTCAATGGAACGCTTTTCCTAAAAGGAGGCCACTAAACTCAAAACGCTATCTTAAAAAAAACTTGATGGGTCAGTGACCTGTCCCAGTAAAGTGAGGTAGTGTGCGTGAAGTGCGCTTGTGTGTGAAATGGGGTAAATTGACAGAATCTGAAAATTTACCCACCTCTACCGTCACCTTAAAGGACCATGTTTGAAATTGCGAAAATATTGTTTGTTTTTCTTATTTTCTCACGGGTGCGAGTGGGACAACGTGTTGAACGAATCCTACACGTAACGATGCGAACATACACGCCGGAGTAGCCAAGCAGATTCTCTAGCACTGCATGCGGTAGACAAACCTTTTAGGACATAGCTCACACCTGTAGGGTTTCCCGCCGTTGTGTGTACGTACTGTACGTACTTAGCTCTTTAAAAACGAGCCAGGCGTGAAGCGTCGCGAACACAGTACATTACAGTGCAACATAGTGTAGCAGTTAATACTTTTCTGACACAACACTTAAGGCCCACTTGCACCGTCGCACTAACCCGAGGTTAAGCGGTTAAACCGTTAATCCAGTGTCAAATTGTACTGGTAACCATGGTAACTCCAAATTTAATCGGTTAACCCGGGGTTAGTGGAATGGTGCAAGTGGACCTAAGACGATTGGAAGGCCCAATGTCCTTGAGCGTCAGGGCGGAGCTAAGCGCTCTGTACCCGCACCACCCGCTTACCCCGCTCGCTGCGATCGTACGTGAATTTTGTATCGCTGCACCGCCACGAGGTTCAAAGAATAAGATACAGCCCAGAGGCGTGCAGTTGGCGCTATACTCGTATACCTTTTGTTTGCAGATATTTTGTTGTTTGAGTATGAGTAGATAATGCATTTAGTGGAGGTCGTAAATTACATTTCACGGTTAATACGACTCGCGTCCTGTTTAAAACGCCGTATAAAATTATATTATTATTATATATTACTTACCCATCCTGTTACGCACCATGCTGCACGTTTGTGTAATTGACATAACCGTCGTATTGAATTGGTAGAGTGTCATTCGATGGAACTTGCTAACTATGTAAGTAATCAAACTTGATGAATGAATTTACTAGTGACTTTTGTTGACATAGTTAGTTCCATAGAATGATACTTTATGCAATACGCCGTCAGCCAACATTTTACGAGTACGGTACGAGTAAAGCATTATGTGCGATTGCCAAGTCATTATATGTATTACAAATTAAAGATATATATTTGATACAGTTTTAACACCCCCTGGCACTGATTAAAATAACCGATTTGGTTTCACATTACATCTCAAAACTCTTTTGTAGTAGAAGCGTTGCGAAACTTGCATCTTTTTACATGTAATGTTTTTGATGGGATCTCATCTCTTTTTGTAGGCAGTCCTTCTTTTCGGGTACTCATACTATGTATACACATATCATAAAGAAACACGTCTTCATTCATACTCACATCGTACATCGTAGTGTACCTTTACTTTACTACCTACTATTTGTAGGAACTGCAACAGTAACTTTGTAATAGCAAATATTTATATGGGATTACAAACTTACTTATGCAGTTCTTAGATCTTTAAAACGTGACTGATATTGCAATATTATTAGGTTTTCTATGGCTTGATAAGCTGAAAACTACTTATGTTTAAAATTTGAAGCTTGTGGATATACTAGAAGTACCTTAGAATTATGATGATCGTAGGTGAGTGAGTGAGTGAGTGAGTGTGTCAGTGTCGAAAATAAGGAACTTTGACGTTTAATAACTACTAGTTCAAATTGAATGTTTTTGAGAATATATCTTAAGCATGTTCAGCCCTATATATTACTGAATATTCAGGGTTTTAGCTTCAGCCAGCACAAAATTACAGGACGTCGAAAATGGCCTGAATCGCTTCGAGAAAAGGATAGTACGGCCGTGCCTCTTTTTTGCTCGACTTGGCAGGGGCACTGCCGTGCCCCCAGATTTACTTAATAAACTAACATCATTTTAATGGGTAACAATCCTTAAAATGTAATGGTTTCTGAATCAAACTATATAGTATATACCTACAACATAAATTGCCAATGTTGATCAATTTTTTTTAGAAATCGAACTTTATTAAAAACGTTAAATTTTAATGGCAATATGTCAGCGCATGTTCGAAAACATTTTTTATATATTTCAAATGAAGCTTTCTCAAACATAAGTGGAAATATTGTCATTACGTTCGTAATAATAGGCTGCGAAACACCGTGTTGCGCGCGCTAAAGCGCGTCACAACCAAATCAACATTCTGCAGTTATTTAATCTTTGGCCACAATAACTCCAATTTTATAGCACCTCGGCTCAGAACAAACATGCAGAATACAAGGAAGGCACGGAGCGACGAGTGACACAGCCTCCTCGTCTCAAAGCTAGCACACGACTGCCGGCCACGCCTTTTTCGAGCTACATACGCACAAAATGTTGAAAAATATTCGATTTCTTAAAAAAAATATATTTATTAACATTATTCTACGTTGCATTTGTAGTATCTGTTAAAACAATTATTCTAGTCTAAAAATAACTTTAATCGAATAAACCGTTTACTAGAAATAGGCAAAGTTAGTCGCAAAACGGCCTGTCGTAATGTTCCTTTTTTGGAAAAACTATAAGTCATAGGGAACAAGTCAAACGTTAGAAATGTTGTACATAAAACGTAAAATCATATATATTTTTTTCATATTTTTTTGTTGAACCGTTAAGACGATATAGACTCTAGAATGTTAGAGTTTTAGGCCAAAAACAGCGTCTAGCGCCTTAATCGAAGATTGAAACTGATCTTTTGCGCACAGCTCGCAGCTGTAGGGTTTCTCACCAGTGTGTACTTAGCTCTTTAGGAACGTGTCATAAGTTAAGCCTCGCAAACACATTACGAGGAAATGTAAAGTGTCCTTCTATGGAACTTGCTAACTATGTATTCAAATCGCCAAATTGAAATCGTCTCTGAATGTCAATTTACTAGTGCCTTTTGTTTACATAGTTAGCAAGTTCCATAGAATGACACTTTAGTGTAGCATGCGGCAAAGTTAATCATTTTTCCACTTAACTTTCTCTAGACCGACCATTTGCCGCACAGCTCACCACTGTAGGGTTTCGCACTAGTGTTTGTACGTGATTAGCTCTTTAACCTTTTGAATGCCAAACGGCGCATCTATTTGCGGTGCCACTGACGCCACGTGGGTAAAATTTAGTTTTGTGAATAAATAATGCCAACCTAAAAGTGGGGTGTTTTTCAGCAGATTTTCACCAAAAAACGAGCGACGGCAAATGCCGTCTTTGGCGTCGTTGTCACGATTTTGCGTTGACGTCAATTGCCGTCTGTGGCGTTCAAAAGGTTAAAATCAAGTTATATGTAAAGCGTTGTGGGTAGACATCATTTGAGTGCAATGTACTTTATCAGCCATTCCTTTCCCGTTTCCCAAACTATAGTGGATAGCAAAGAGTAAAGTAAGTATATAGGTAAAGAGAGCCCTCTTGAAGCATTTTATGGAAACTCATTTGAAAGAGCCATCTCTGATTCTCCGCCGATACTAAGTATGTTTGTGTGCGTGCACAACTACATATGCATCCATACGTGTACTTTCGTTCCACATAATATTAGGTCTACTCGGGCGGTTTACAAGTCCATTTTTTGTTTGGTTTCTTGTAACAAAAACCTTTAATTATTTACAAGAAATCAAACAAAAAATGTACTTGTAAACCGCCCAAGTAGACCTAACATTATGTGGAAAAGGTTAATGTTATCAATAATAGAATAAAGAAAAAAACAGAATATTAAATTCAATATGTTTATTGCATACATGTTTTACATCACATTATCGCTAGGAAAGTACAATTTTAGGTAAACAATAGAAAACAAAGCGAGTGTGGTGAAAAAGCATTCACACACAAGAAAATACATGTTAATAAGAAAATATGATTAATTTACTACGCACAATACAAGCACATAGTCTAGGCATTGTAGCAGATTTATCGATAGTGGCGTGCCTTATCAAAAGTAGGTACTTATTAGATACCTACCACGAAATAAATTTACTCTAAAATAGCGTCCATATTGCACAAAATAACACAGAACTCAACGCACTTTCTGGAGGTTTTCACAACAGGGCATGGCAGGGCAGGGCAGGCATGTGTTTTCATTCGGGCTATAATCTAATTTCCTCCAGCACCATAACCAAACCATAACGAAGAAAATGGCTCAACCATCACTAAAATATTTTTAATTTACGCTCTTCCAGTGACAGCTAAAAAATTGCATGTCTTGGCCATATATCTAGTATTATATACTTAGATGAGCTATACGCGTGCGCCCGTGAGGGACAGAACATACGTGATGCGACCAAATTAAAAACACTTTTTGACGTTCCTGACAACCTACCAAACATAACCTACGTAATTTGGTCGGGTTATTTCAAAAGCGCTTTCTCTGCTACTCCATACTAAAAGTTCTATAAGTGCATCTCGTTCGGTCAACTGGCTCCTCGCCCATTTCATCTATATAATTATGATTGTACCTCTATGGTCTTGGCGGTTATGCAAGTGTTGCCAGCATAAACAAACAGCATAATTAAATCACATTTTAACAAAACTCTTATTTTTTCGCAAAATTAATTGAAAATTATAATAATTAAAAATATGAATTCGTACTTATTTTAATTTTAATATTAATGCCACCAAAATTATATGAATTTTATAGTGACATCTGGTGACGTAGTTTGTGTAATCGGAAGTCAACTTTACGCAATAGTATGTTGTCGGGGGCAAAATATAGAAATCGCCTGCATCTTTACTGACGTTAACTACATTCCTAGTGTCCCCCCCCTGGTGGATAGATACTAACCTCTTCCCGCATAGTTCGCAGCTATATGGTTTTTCCCCGGTGTGTGTTCGAGCGTGAGTCTTTAGTGAAGAGCCTGAAGTGAAGCGTCGCGAACACACAGAACACGAATAAGGTCGCTCACCTGCAATAATGCAGCACTTTATATTATGAAGTACAAGTAAGAATATGTAATAACCAAATAACGTTTATTGCTATAACATAACGTATACATTTATTCAGCAAATAATGCATTTATACCTAGGAAATACAGAAGTCAAATATCCACAACGCAGGCTTCGTCAGGTGGCCACAAATGCAAATCTGCAACATGCTTCGTCCAAAACAAACCAACGATGATATCCGCAACATTATGTTTAAAATCTTTCAGACAGGATTTGAAGAAACTTTTGGTAGGAAAGAGCTAATTTCATTATCAATTTTATCAGGTATTCAGAGCAAACGTTTAATACAAAATAAAAATAAACATTGTTAGAACGCCTTACCAGTATGCGTACGCATGTGTAGCGTGAGATTGGAGTTCTGTATAAAAGTCTTCCCGCAGACGGAGCACACGTAGGGCTTCTCTCCTGTGTGCGTGCGGAGGTGGGTGCGCAGCGTAGACTCGTGCCGGAACCTGCACAATATTGAAACAATTTTGAATGCGGTAAACAAGTTGTGTTAGACGACTATTATTGCTACTAAAGCACTACATTAAGAGAATAAGTCACCATCAACACAGCTGGGTTAGCAGAGTTTATCCTGGAGTTCCCATGTTTACCAGTACAATTTGACACTTAGTTAACGGTTTAACCGCTTAACCTTGGGTTAGTGGGATGGTGCAAGTAGTAAGTAGGTTATGTGGATAGCTGTCTGGCTTGGATGTGAGTTATCGACTGGCAGGCGTGTGGCGTGAGGTTGGAGTGGGCTTTCGTCTGGGTTAGGTTTTGTGGGAGATGTGGAATTGTGGATTTCGTTCTCATGAGTCGCATATATTTATTACTAGCTTTAGCCCGCGACTTCGTCCGCATGGTGTTAGTAATTTGGGTAGCTTATTTTTACCCAATCTGCTTTTTAACGATTCCCCATACAAACTTCCACCCCCTTAAAGGGAGATTTTTGGAATAAAAACTACCCTATGTCCTTCCCCGGGACTCAAACTATCTCTATACCAAATTTCAACTAAATCGGTTCAGTGGTTTAAGCGTGAAGAGGTAACAGACAGACAGACACACTTTCGCATTTATAATATTAGTATGGATGAGTCCCTCACTGTCTCTCGCAGACGTGGCACGCGTGCGGCTTGAGATCGGAATGGACTAGCGCGTGCGAGGCGAGCAGCCGCGCGGACGGGAAGCGCTTGTCGCACACCGGGCAAGCGCAGGGTAACTCCCCCGTGTGACGCGCTATATGAGTCACTCACTGTCTCTCGCAGAAGTGGCACGCGTGCGGCTTGAGATCGGAGTGGACCAGCGCGTGCGAGGCGAGCAGCCGCGCGGACGGGAAGCGCTTGTCGCACACCGGGCAAGCGCAGGGTAACTCCCCCGTGTGACGCGCTATATGAGTCACTCACTGTCTCTCGCAGAAGTGGCACGCGTGCGGCTTGAGATCGGAGTGGACCAGCGCGTGCAAGGCGAGCAGCCGCGCGGACGGGAAGCGCTTGTCGCACACCGGGCAAGCGCAGGGTAACTCCCCCGTGTGACGCGCTATATGAGTCACTCACTGTCTCTCGCAGAAGTGGCACGCGTGCGGCTTGAGATCGGAGTGGACCAGCGCGTGCGAGGCGAGCAGCCGCGCGGACGGGAAGCGCTTGTCGCACACCGGGCAAGCGCACGGTAACTCCCCCGTGTGACGCGCTATATGCGCCGCGAGGAGACTGCCGTCCGTGAAGCTAGAAAGGAAAAAAGTCATTAATAAACATCGATATAGATGAATACTATTCTGTTCACGGATATCCTACTTAACGAATTGAGATTTTAGGTACATACAATGTGTGGCCGACGAGTAGGCTTACGGCCTGGCCACGACATTGCGCGACTGGCTTCGGCTAAGGCGAACGAAAGGTCCGATCGCTGTGTGTCGCTCCAACCTATGGTTTTCGCCTTAGCCGGAGCCAGTCGCGCAATGTCGTGGCCAGCACGTTACCCATCGTGAAGGAGGCAATTTTTTGGATATTTTGCACTTGCAAGTTTTCGTGTCGTTCACACAGATGTATGAGATGTATTTGGAATGCGAATGTTTTTAGGGTTCCGTACCTCAAATCACTCACTCGATCACTCGTGCGTCTGTCTGTCCGACCATTCCCCTCTTTATCTCCGACACTACTGGGTCTTATATTTTGAAAAAAATACACAAAATAGTTCTTTACCTATAGATGACAGGAAAACCTATTAGAAATGTGTGTGTGTGTGTAGCGTGAGTCGGATTTAATGTTCGACTCGCACTTGGCCGGTTTTTTTTGTGCACAACGGACGATTGTAACTATGATATGACACACTGATTTAAACTTTCACGATTTTTACACATTATTGTTGGCCCCGTGGTCTCGGAGAAGCCTCCGAGACCACGGGGACAAGACAACGCCATCCTCGAAACGTCGGAGGTAAATCTTAAAACTTAGATACGCGATTAAGTCCCGTTGTACAATTCTATACTATAGGAGTGTGTCATAAATGGCTGAAGCACTGGGTGCAGCTACATGCCCCAGTGTGTCAGAATTTGTTTTAAGATTATGTTTGTACTAACCCTAGCTTTAAGAATTAGTATTTATGTTACTAACACATTATGGACTTTTGTTCGAAATAAATGATTTCAATTTCAATAAATCTGACCGCTTATCGCACATGTGGCAGGCGTGGTCCCTGGGCGCGGGTAGGCCGGAGTGCACCCGCGCGTGCCGCCGCAGGGCGTGGCGCTCCGCGAAGCCCTTGCCGCAGCGCTCGCAGCAGACACTACTCACCGCTTATCGCACATGTGGCAGGCGTGGTCCCTGGGCGCGGGTAGGCCGGAGTGCACCCGCGCGTGCCGCCGCAGGGCGTGGCGCTCCGCGCAGCCCTTGCCGCAGCGCTCGCAGCAGACACTACTCACCGCTTATCGCACATGTGGCAGGCGTGGTCCCTGGGCGCGGGTAGGCCGGAGTGCACCCGCGCGTGCCGCCGCAGGGCGTGGCGCTCCGCGCAGCCCTTGCCGCAGCGCTCGCAGCAGACACTACTCACCGCTTATCGCACATGTGGCAGGCGTGGTCCCTGGGCGCGGGTAGGCCGGAGTGCACCCGCGCGTGCCGCCGCAGGGCGTGGCGCTCCGCGCAGCCCTTGCCGCAGCGCTCGCAGCAGACACTACTCACCGCTTATCGCACATGTGGCAGGCGTGGTCCCTGGGCGCGGGTAGGCCGGAGTGCACCCGCGCGTGCCGCCGCAGGGCGTGGCGCTCCGCGCAGCCCTTGCCGCAGCGCTCGCAGCAGACACTACTCACCGCTTATCGCACATGTGGCAGGCGTGGTCCCTGGGCGCGGGTAGGCCGGAGTGCACCCGCGCGTGCCGCCGCAGGGCGTGGCGCTCCGCGCAGCCCTTGCCGCAGCGCTCGCAGCAGACACTACTCACCGCTTATCGCACATGTGGCAGGCGTGGTCCCTGGGCGCGGGTAGGCCGGAGTGCACCCGCGCGTGCCGCCGCAGGGCGTGGCGCTCCGCGCAGCCCTTGCCGCAGCGCTCGCAGCAGACACTACTCACCGCTTATCGCACATGTGGCAGGCGTGGTCCCTGGGCGCGGGTAGGCCGGAGTGCACCCGCGCGTGCCGCCGCAGGGCGTGGCGCTCCGCGAAGCCCTTGCCGCAGCGCTCGCAGCAGTGCCGCTTGCCGAGCATGTGCCGGCGCACGTGGCGGCGGAACACTGTGCGATCTGCGCAAACGCAACATTTATTGACTTATTTTTCAATTTATTTGGGACAAAAAACAGTAACACACAGGGTTAAGACACAGAAATAGAATACAAAGGGTAATAAAGTGTGAGACCAACAACATCGTCCACAGATTACTAGATTACCTACTGATAAATCTAAAATATATAGCGCTAGGTAACAACATAAAGCTAAAAGTAACAAAGCTACGATTACAAAATAGTATAACTGTAGTAAAATAGTATAGTACTTATATAGTATTTAGCACAGTTACAATTTAAGGAAACTGTAGGTCTTGCATGGGTTAAAATATTTATGTACACATTTTTGGGTATGACCGTTTGTTTCTCAATAAATTAAATAATAAAAAAAAACTAAAATCATATCTATAGAGGGTAACTTTACTGAGTCTGACCAAATTCGGAGAGGTTAATTTAATGGAACAACTTTTACTATCGGGCTCACCCCGAAATAGCGAAATAATTAACTGTTTGAAAAATTAAATGTTGAAATACTACTACTAATTTTTTTTTTTAATTCATACACTATTTATTTTACCTACTCTATGGTACGCCGTAATGAGCTATCTACTCCGGCTTTCATAATAGCGGCTTTAGTTATTATTTTGCACTAGTGACTTTACGCGTCTTAGCGCCTACTTACGGATGGTGTACACTAACCCATGGAGTTACCATGGTTAACGGTTTAACTGCTTAACCTCGGGTTAGGTGGATGGTGCAAGTGACCCTTAAGGCTTCGTCACACAGGCGCGTTTTCCGGGCGGCGCGTGAGCGGGGCGTGAGTGTTTTATATGTGACGAAGCCTTTAAGTAGCATTATTTTGTCTCACTTTGAACATGTACTTACTGTTGTACTCCTTCTGGCAGTCGGTGTTAGGGCACGTCCACACGGGCCCCTTGAGGTGCACAGCACTATGCAGCTGTAAGTCGTGTGCTGATGTGAACGCCTCCTTACACTGCCCGCACGCGTTCGCCTCAGTCTCTTTTTCATGCTTTTTCATGTGGTTACGGAGAGCTTTCATCTTTTTGAATTTCTGTAGAATAAACAGTACCACCGCCCACACTGTTAACTGTACATCGGTGGGCCTTATGCCTCTTGTAATAAGGTCTTCCGATGTACAGTTAAGAGTGTTGCTGTTTTTACAAGTATCTTATAGTTTACTCCATGACTTAACAAAAACTAAATTGTCAGTAAAA
Source organism: Cydia amplana (assembly GCF_948474715.1). Classification (NCBI taxonomy): domain Eukaryota; kingdom Metazoa; phylum Arthropoda; class Insecta; order Lepidoptera; family Tortricidae; genus Cydia; species Cydia amplana. The sequence continues at coordinate 27,561,133 of NC_086069.1, forward strand.
AAGCATACAGTAAACAGGAGACGTATTAAAACTTCACCAATGGAAAAGTGCGGTTAAATCTAAACGTAAAACCTGACAAGATTTTATATGGCAGCTTAATTATTAGGCAAATAGGATATAATTATTACCTTATTGCATGATGCGCAGTAATAATTCCGATCCTTATTATTTGTAACAGATACTAATTTTCTAAGATTCTTCTTGCCTGAAAAACAAATATTTTAAATTAAATAAAACAGTTCTGATCAAATAAAAACCATTAGTTTACTCTCTACACCATTAGTTTACATTTACTCTCTAGTGCATGTCATAAAATAATATTTGTTAAAATTTGAACCTTAATAGCTGTCAATAGAGTTTAATATTCTTTGTGTGCACTGGAGGCTTAAGATACTGTTGACACATACCTGCTTTCGTGATTTCCAAGATGCTCCTAAAAATAAGAAGTCTGATTAATTTAATAAATTACAAGACCATCTTGCATTTGTTTCAATTTTGGAATAAAATGACAAATCATTCAAACAAATTAGGGCAATTAAAGTTTAATCGCCCAAATTTGTTTAATTATTCTACTATTATTTTACTATCTGGAAAATATTTTATTTATTTATTTTGTTCCAATTGACCGAGCAAAGGTCTCCATTTCCGCTTAGGCAAAAATGCTTTGGTATGTCCGGATGCTCTCCTCTGCAGGTTGCACTTCTCAACTGACTCAAGAAATTTCATGAACAGGTTTGGTAGTTTATTAGATAGAATTGTACTGTCTTTACGCTCTTTAGAAATTGACAAAACGGTGAAAATTGGCATAAAGGAATAAAAGTACAGTGCTATGGCAATTAAGACCATTGCCAGTTTGCTTATCTCAAGGTCTACTATACCATTCTGTCATACTAGCGTCTCTGTGAGTATGACAGAATGGTTAAATTAAACAAATTCGGGCGACCATACTTGCAATTTGAATCTGGGAAATTAAAAAATAGGAATAAGTAAGTACTAATTCCTTTTACAATCATATATTCCAATTGTAATATATGATCATGATCCAAACCAGCCTGTCAACTTACTTGCTGTCCGTTTCTTCATTGCATTGCTCATCGTCATTGATCAGGTCTTCTTCTAAATACTGTATGTCTGTAACTGAGTTATAAATCACATCAGTTTATGAAACAAATAAAAAATAGCGAAATTGCGGAAACTGTTGTAATTAAATTGATATAAAAAAAAATTGGCTCACCACTCGAGCCTGTCTCTCAAGCCTGTGAGTTCAAATATCTTTATATTTGCTTAGTCAAATATTGGACGTAGTAAACTAAAGTGGTGTAGTGTAGTAGTGTTGCTAAAGCAAGCAGGAACCAACCTGAAAGTCTTTTTTGATAATTGAACCTTAGCATTAAAACATAAAGGAAAATTTTTAAAGGAGATTTAGCGCAAGTTGGTTCCCGTTTGCAGAAGTTGCATCCAACTATAGTTCGTTTTTTTTAGCATTAGAAATAAGGTAAACAAAAAAAATAAGTTACGGTAAATATGTAACAATTATGAATCTAATACGATCTTTTATAGTCTTCTGCTTTCATAAGTAATAGTTATTGCTTTTTAAAAAGCGTTTTTCAATTAAAAGACATGTCAAAATCGCGGTATCATCTTGGGTCGTCCCATTCGTTTTTCGTCAAGTTCTTAAATTAGTCCTATTCTGCTTTCGTCACTCATTCTACATTGAAAGCCACCGACGATTGTGACGAATGTAGAATGAGTGACGAAAGAAGAATAGGACTAATTTAAGAACTTGACGAAAAACGAATGGGACGACCCAAGATGATACCAAAATCGCTTACCTTCTTTCAAGTTCTTTCTAATGCTAAAAAAAACGAACTATAGCAGAGGGCTCTGCAGGGTACAAATTATTTTGATCTAATAATGGTATTTTTTTAATACATTTCTTTTAAACTGTAAGCTTACTTTCATCATCCTCATCTTTGATTTCAGCTTTGCTTACAATTACACTGATATTTGACTCCCTGAAAATAAAATTATAATTAATAACACTTTTGCTACAGCAATTAGTTAACATTACTACTAACTTATGTTTTGAAATAGAAAATAAAGTGAAGATTACCCTTTTCTAATGATAGTTTCTTCTTTTATTCCAGCTCGTTTTAACAAGGATTTTATAAAGTCATTTGATTTAACACACTTCATCCGGAACTCATAACAGTGCTCAATCTCCGCTCGGCACGATCCACAGACTTGCGAGGGGAAGTCATCTTGAGACATCTATTTTGGTGGTGACAATTAATTGCATTTAAGAAAATATTCATATTCTTCAATTTAGAAACAATACTAGTACAGTACCGTAAACTCAGATAAGTATAGTCCTATAATACAACTGTGTTTCTGGTTTTTAACATTGATTATTTATGAGCCTTTTTGATTCGTACTTTTTATATTTATTTGGTTGCTTATATACTAATGTTTATTCTATATTGTATACTCAACATAATCAAAAAATATTTATACCTACACATTTTACTGGAACTTGAATTTGGACCATAGTTGTAAGTTGTGGACTAGAGTTACCTGAGTTTAAGGTATTAAAGAAACATTTAAAAAGGAATTGTACTGCAATTAGAAACAAGCATTTAGAGTTAAACGGCACTTATTTAAAAAGATTTATATAAAGAATCTACTTACATCAATAGATGTTAGTGTAGCATACATTTCCGCAAGACCTCCGTCTTCCAGAGGCATTAAAGGCTCCATTTGTCTATTATCTGTTAATAAACACACTCGGCACACGTTTTCCACATTATCCAAACTTAATTGTTCTTTCAACATCTTGCAATCGCCAGATATATCCTCCACAACTACAACGCTCATGCTTGTTACGGATTTTAAGTCTATATTTTCGTTAGGGTGTTTATTATCTATAATGAATACATTGTACTAATTTAAAACTATGCATAAAACCAGTAAAATTACTAATGACATTATTTCGGAAACAAGAAATCAGCAAAAACCCGAAGCAAAAGTACAAGCTTCTCTTCAAAGTGAAATGTCAATGTCAAATGTCAAAACAAATGTCATGAACTCATGAAGAGCGTTCGTAAATAATAAAATATATATAGTTGGTCAAACCAAATTGTCAGTAAATAAAAACAAAAAAATGTATAATTTTAATTTTTAACAAGCAGAAACGTCTGCGAACGATGCTATTAAGCTTAGAATAAATTTAAAAGTGGAAAAATTACTGCCTTGGGTGAGACTTGAACTCACGGCCTCTGGATCGATACTCCAGCGCTCTGCCATCTGAGCCACCAAGACCTCATCCATAGCCAGCAAATCTTTCCACCATATTATGGGTCAAGGGGACCGTAGCGACATCTACCACCACTTCCACTCTTCCACTTTCAAATTTATTCCACAACTCCATTCCATTCCAAATTCCATTCTTCCACTTTTAAATTTATTCTAAGCTTAAAAAAATGTATACTCATCCTTTTCTTTTGGGTGCTATAGATGGTCAAGCAGATCATGTCAGTAGAAAAAGGCGGCAAATTTAAAAAATGTAGGCGCGAAGGGATATCGTCCCATAGAAAATATGAATTTCGCGCCTTTTTCTACTGACAAGATTTGCTTGACCATCTATAGTACTAGTGCAAGAAAAAGATATAGATGGTCAAGCAAATCTTGTCAGTAGAAAAAGGCGCGAAATTAAAATTTTCTATGGGACGATATCCCTTCGCACCTACATTTTTCAAATTTGCAGCCTTTTTCTACTGACAAGATCTGCTTGACCATAGTATGATTCTCTCTGTCTATGTTTGAAATGAGACAGTCTTTGGACAAACTATAGTTGGTCAAACCAATTTGTAAGTAAATAAGAACAAAAAAAACATATAGCTGGTCGTAGCAGTAGAAAAAGGCGGCAAATTTGAAAAATGTAGGCGCGAAGGGATATCGCCCCATAGAAAATTTGAATTTTCTACTGACAAGATCTGCTTGACCAGCTATATACGAGCAGCACTAGTACGAGCGCAAGACAGAGAGAGTAATGATTCTCTCCGTCTATGTTTGAAATGAGACAGTCTTTTGACAAACTATATAATTATATAGCCGGTCAAACAAGTTTGTCAGTAGAAAAAGGCGCAAAATTCAAATTTCCTAGGGGACGGAAACGTAGTGATTATATTCTCTTTGGGGGACGGTTAACCCTTCGCGCCTATCGAGGGTACCAGAGGGCTTACTTGTGGAAGTTGTGCATAGAGTTGGTCAAACGACCGCTTCCTGCACTGTAAGCACAACACAAGCACGTAGGTAAACTCAACACACACATAACATAAGACTTCACAAATCATCACATAGCATAGCACAACGCACACAACTAACAATAAGTAGGACACTATTGGTACAAATGGTACACACCCAGAAACAACCAATGATTTATAACTCAAGATAGGTTATAGGTGTTCCAAAATTGAAGCGCTTAACTTGTGACAAATTGGACAAGTTTCCTTTAGTCGCGGCTGGACAAGCGAGGAATGTGCACGTGCTAACGAGCTCTCGCACACCGAAAAAGAAAGGGTCGACCTTATGTTTAACAACGAGTGTGACAAAGATGAATGGAATGAGAAAATTAATCAAAAATAACAGATTTCTTCGTAGGCACAGAAATAAATAAGGAAGTATTTTTTGTGCTGCTCAAGTATGAGTATAACCTATTTATTATCATTGTTATATAATAAATCAATAAATGGTTATATAATATCATTGGAAACAACGCGTATACCTACCGAAGGCGTTGTTAATTTCTGGCAACAAAACACTTTACAGGATGGAGGAGTTTTAGGCGGCTGGGGCTGGGAGGAAAATTTCCGACGCAGCCGAGTCTGGCACATGCTATGTACGCTCGTGATTCCGTTTGCGTATCTTTCGCTTGTGCAGGGCTTTTAATCGAGATCGACACTCGCTGCAAAAATTAATTTAGCTCTCTAGTTGCACAAAAAAATGTGAATGTAGGTAGTTTACTTAAGCAGGTACCGTGTGATGTACAGTCGCCATCAGATATATCGGAGCGGCCGACGCGCTCAAAAATACCTGAATACGCACTCTAAAGCCTTGACAATACAGGCGTGTTTAGATATTTGTGACCACCTTGGCATAGCTTGGCAAAAAGCGCAGAATAACAGTTTATCTGTGGATATCTGTGTTGGTTTGCATAAAACCAGTATGAGTCGGTGTGGGTGAGTGTCAGCAGTCACTGGAAATAGCCTATTTTGCTCGTGACCGTTATAACAAACAACGATTTAGTGTGGATTATTATAATTATTATTCGTAGGTATTATCTACATATACTTAAGTCTCTTTAGCACACATTGATTGATTTTGTTAGAACCATAACAATCGTTATAATGGAGACAAGCCTGCCACTACCCTTCACCGATAAACAGCTGCCAGAAGGCAGACATTTATATAGTACCTTACAACGATAGCAGTAAAAGTCGTTACTTTCAAAATTGTATACTTTATTCTAGTTCTTAGTCTATGACCCGGTAATTGGAGAATTCAGGAAGATTCTCGAAAAGTCCAATTAAAGTGAAATTGATCGACATTATTAGATCATCTCGCAATAGTAGTAGTCTTAGTAGTATAACAATAAACAGAATTCGATAACAATTGCTATCCATTGACTCGGTAGAAATGACATTTGTGCCTAGAATCATGTTTAGTTTAAGTCGCATAATGGCCTCAGTTGATAAGGGTGACCTGAGGGAGATAATGGTCGTGGAAGCGTCTCGGGCGCACTGGACGCTGGGACCTGCGAGCGCACACAACGTATCCACACGAGCACGAGAGAGGCTGGACCCCGGGCCCACACCTTTCCCGTAACTAACCTCACCAATATGTTCATTGGCATCACTTCTAGTGGAGACAACGTCAATTCCCACTACGATTACTTAATTTGAACGCTGGAGGTAAGTCCTATTGTCATTATACTTATCTAAGGTCAACTAGCGCGGTCGATTTGCCAAGTTTATAAATATTAAGATAACGAGGAGCCATGGAAATTAGTTGTTTAACAGTTGACTCGTGGATACCGGGCATATACGAGCACTCCCCTGATCCCAACATGCTTTGGTTCATTCATGGTAGAATGGCAATAATTTACAAAGTTATATTGAAAATAATGTAATTACTTATGCCATCAACCCAATCAACACTTTACCGGCGTATTTTACTTCCAGCTGTCGTGTACTAGGACTTACTACGATCCCCAACTACAATGGCGCTAGATTTTGTAGCTGGATGTATCGGAGGTAAGCAACAATTATATAAAAACCTTACATAACACGTATACGTTGGCGGTTACATAATTTACAGTGTAATTTGTTAATGTTCTTTGCAGGCTGTGCTGGGATTATAGCCGGTCATCCGTTGGACACCCTGAAAGTGCACGTGCAATCAGGCAGAGGAAGCGCGCTGGAATGCACCAAAAGCCTCTTGAAAGGAGGAACACTCTCCACGGTTTATCGTGGGGTATGGGCGCCTTTAGGGGGAGTGTCGGCAGTGAACGCCATAGTTTTCGGAGCTTATGGAAACACTAGGAGAGCGCTGCCTGATCCTGACTCTTTGAAAACGCACGCAACGGCCGGCGCGGCCGCTGGACTCATGCAGAGCTTAGCCTGCGCGCCTGTTGAGCTAGTGAAAACTCGACAGCAACTTTCAATACCAGGAGATGGCCTGCCCGGAGGAGCTTGGGCGGGAGCTCGACACATCTTACGAACGGGCGGGATTCGAACTCTATTCCGCGGACTTACGATCACGGCCGCCCGTGACTGCCCCGCATTCGCGATCTACTTCACGTCGTACGAGATGATGACGCGCGACGACCGGTCGGTGATGACGGTGTTCACGGCGGGCGGAGTCGCGGGGGCTCTGTCATGGGTGCTGTTGTACCCTGTTGATGTGGTGAAGTCGCGGCTGCAAGGGGACGTGGTTGGACGGTATGCGGGCGCGTGGGACTGCTTCAAGCAGTCGGTGCGTTCCGACGGCTGGCGCTGCTTGGGCCGCGGGTTGAGCGCGGTGACGCTGCGAGCTTTCATCAGCAACGGCGCGTGTTTTACCGCCGTGGCGTGGACGGAGCGGATGTGGCAGGAGCAGGCGCTGGCTAGCGAGCCTGCCGCGGTTGCCGCTGCGCACTCGCTCTGCGCCTCCACCGTCATGAGCGAGGCCGTTTGTCAAGAGAGTGCAGACTACTGATCCTGCTGGACACCAGTTTTGAATACACCTTACGCGAGTGATGACCGGAGAAGGTCGAGATTGTACAGCATTATCGTTGTTATTAGTTACTTTGTACTTTTATAATTTAAAGCAAATTAAACATGGAACATGTAGGTATGATAATAAATCCAACTTTGTAAAGTCCTTACGAAGTTTTATATCATTCATACATAACAAGGAAAATAACTTTTTAATAAAATTTTGAAGGTAGACCCTAGGCAGCATTAAAATAGAGCTAGCTGAAAAATAGGTAGGTATTTAATGGGGGAATGACTAGGAATAATGCATCCACGAAGGTTAGATTTGGAACAAAATTTATATTTTATGATTAGGTAAATAAAACGAATAATAATCCTCTCAATAATATATATACTTGTCCGAAATTTCAATAAGGAGGTACAACTATCAAAAAATATTCCAAAAATATTCTAATATTACTACAGAAATGATTCACATTATGAAAATATCACAACATTATAAATAAGCCAAAATTGCTAAAACCAATGTAAATGTTAAAAATAAAGTACGGTTACATATTAATTTAAAAGTAATAATTAACTCGACTCTAGTAATATTTTTAGTGTTTCATATTATTTGTGTTATAATATAGTAACGATATGGTGGCTTATCTTCAAGTAACAAACAGTAGTAAGTAGCCTGCAACAAACAAATAGGTGTGTATCAATACTTAGTAACAGTACCGGTGGTCCAGTATAACGTGACCTCCAGATCCGAAACAAGTATTCCTTTTCGGAGATCTGATTTACTTTGGTTTTCCTGGGGCGATGCGCAATGACCTGGAAGAGCAAGAGACGGCTTAAGCTTTGGATTCCTCCGAAAGCGGTGCCGTCATATAGCGGCCGTCATATAGCGGCCGCAAAAGACGGCCGTCTTTACGGTGACGACATGTGGAAAGTACCACGGCGTCATAACACACTGTCAGCCACCAAGGTCAAAGCGGCAAATTTGAAAAACGTAGGCGCGAAGGGATATCCTTCTGACAAGATTTGCTTGATATATTTACTTGGAGGATGAAATATCATCAGAAGAGGAAAATAATCGTAGTACGGAAACAATTATTCAAATCTCGTGTCATTTATTCAAAATGGCGTCACCGCTATCTAATAAAACGTTCACGAAACTATCGACACCGTCATGACGGCCGTCATCTTACGTTACGTTGACAATCAACGTAACGTAACGCCGTCTAGGAAACCGCGCCATCATGTTTACATAGACAACATTCTAACTTCTAGTGACGTCATTCACCGCTATATGGTGGCCGTCATATGACGGCACCGTTTTCGGAGGAATCCAAAGCATTACTGTCAGAGTGAGAATCACGCTCGAAGGAGTGAGTGAGAAAACAGCTGCCTTTTGCTCTCGAAGGGTTACATAAGTAATGTTTCATAGACTGGATACACATCACGCATGGTTCTAATTAAAAAACCCATTTGGACATCCGAGTTAATACTTGAATTAGCCACTCAGCCCTTCGTTTGAAACGTGACGTGATGAATAGTATGACACCACGACTAACATTAACACCACTAACACTATTATTACTATCAATCATCAAACTGAGCATATTGGACATGCAGTATGTCCAATTAATTGAATTAATACATTCACCGCTGAGCTACGGTCGTAGCGTTACATCATAGCCAATAACATAGATTTCCCGGTAAATGCTTCGTAGAGGCAAAACGAAATCGTGTCCTGCATTAGCAATAGCGCTGAATGGGTTAAAAAAGTATATTCTACGTAAAGATCTGCACGTCAGATGTTATGAGCTGAAAGCCACCGCCAGCGGTGACCGCGGCGGCTGGTGGCGGGAGCACGGGCACGTTCGCCTGGTTCACCATCATTCCCAGCTCTTCCAGCTTTTTGCCATCATCTGGACGTCCTTACCAAGTAATATCGGAAGGCAACCACTCGCTGGTCATCCTCCTTATTAGCCCTAACTGCTCCATCTTGCCGGCATCAGTTGGACCTGTGAGTGACCAACACTATCCTTACCAAGTACGGATATCAGGGGGCAGTCACTCGCGGTCTTGCAGCTGCGGGGGCGGCGGGGGCACTGGCACGTTCGCCTGGTTCTCCATTAGCCCGAGCTGCTCCAGCATGTGGTCATCAGCTAGACCTGTGACCAACACTATACTTACCAAGTACGGATATTAGGGGGCAGTCACTCGCGGTCTTGCAGCTGCGGGGGAGGCGGGGGCGGCGGGGGCACGGGCACGTTCGCCTGGTTCTCCATCAGCCCGAGCTGCTCCAGCATGTCGTCGTTGTCTTCCATTAGGTGGACCTGGAGACCAACAAAGTACAGTTTGCATGAACCGCCAGTAAAAAATATATGCCACGTTGGTGCAACTCGAGTCGAGTGGGTACTCGAGTCTTTTGAGTCTAAACTTGAAGAACTCGACTCATTTTTGAAATGAAATGTTTTTTTTTTCAGGCAACTATTGGCCCATAGATCTACCTATCTACTTTCAGTGCATATCGCTGTTTATTTGTGGATGGCATCGTATCGAAATATTGACGCATTTCGGGTAAGGTACGTATTTATCGATATGTATGCACGTCATTATAATTATTTGGTTCTGATATGATGTCAATTCGTTGCGAAAAAATGTTATTGTTCTTGATGTCCCGGGTCAGAGTTCACTTCAAACTAGCTCATCAGTTTAAAACAATAGGAAAGCACAAGTGAACTTACATACAGAATCAAATTAACATACTTAAGTTAAAAAAGTGGGTCTGGGTGGGTCACGTTAGCCACATGCATCCGGATAGGTGGGCTAGTACCTATCTACCTATAGCCACCAAGTGGATGCCGCAAAAGAAGCGCGGAGGTGGCAGGCCCAGACGGAGATGGCGGGACGAGTAAGATACCTTCATCAGTAGGTTAACTGGCCCTGGTAAAACACAACAACGGGTGTTGTGGAGATCAAGGGGAGAGGCCTTTGCCCAGCAGTAGGACACTATAACGGGTTAACAAAAAAAAAATGTGAGTGCGTTACTCTTGTAGGCACAATTCGCTAAGTTTTAGAGTGAGCAGGCAAAGGCGTGTTCAGATATTTATGAGCGCTTTGGCTGCTTCGATATAGGTACCTGATGGCGACTGTAACATGCACGTGTTAGAGTATTGTTGTTCTATGTACAAATTGTCTCACGTATAAAACTGACCTAATTAAACACTTAACCATGGTATAATAATATACTCCGCCTGGTACTCTCTTCCGAGATTCGCGAATGACCTAACTGGCACTTGCCTACGTCATCATGCTGTTTACAGGTTCTCAAACTTTAAAATGTGGGAGAATTTTAACCAACAGTGAAAATTATTTTAACGGCATTAATTTTAAGTTATTCATGTAGAAACATAGTAAAATAAAACAAATCTATACTGCACTTTTCACTCCTACTCTTACAGTTCCGAATAGAGCAGCCAACCATTTTCGTAACAAAACATTAATTACGAAGCTTACGACGTGAAAAGTTTGGAAAACACTGCGACTGCTGACACTGAGCGAGAAGGAAATAACAATTAACACGCGTTCGACAAGGACGGTCGGTCAGGGACAAAATGGCGGATTGTCAAATGTGACAGCGCTATCCTGTGTTGCCAGTAGTGTAAACAGAATTACCCGAACGTCTGAAATTTCTTTCGTGAATCGGAAGATATTGCTAACGAATAATTAAAAATGTCGTGTTATTGTAAAATTTAAGATAAAATACATATAAATGAAAATTATTAAATTATAAAGAAATAAATTAACTTATTAACCATACATATAATGTACCCATGTAACATGTCGCCAACAAACTGTTTTACAGTTTGGCGAAACTTTAGTTATAAGTACACTGTACTTTGTATTTTGTTAAATAAAAAAAAAAAAAAAAAAAAAAAAATGTTATGTTGAAATAAAGTGGCAATGTTATTGTGACGTAGGCAAGTGACACTCTGGGAAGAGAAGACCATGTTTTATTAGACCATGCACTTAACACAACATCACGTGAATTTTACAGCATTTGTTATTTATGTGGGTAGGTACGATACGAAACCACGGTTGACAAGAGAAACAGTAATTTACCCTACTGCTAAGATTTGTAAACTACTTTGAAATGATTATATTTTATATTAATATTACTGATTATTAATTATTTATAACGGAGTTTATTGATAAGATGTTCTAATAGTTTTATTCTGCATAATTCGATAAATGGACGAGGTACATGAGAAACTACTTCTGTGACGTCACTTACCGAATGACAAGTGGCATGATCAACCAGTTGCCAGGTAGAAATGAGTATAAAAGGGACCGACCGATCCATTATTATTTTCATTCTACTTTGATCATTCTGCTTTGATCACTGAGTTAATCATCGCCAAAGGAATATTGAAAGTTAAGTAAATACTATGTTGGTAATTATTGTAATAATTATGTACTTACTTGATTAATTAGATGGATTAATTAATTAATTAAATTATTTCTTACTGAATTATAAACTAATAGTGATTGTATTTATTTGTTGTTGATGATAAGGAGAATAAATTGGATTATGTAATTTAATAAAACAGTTTTATTTTCAATTACATCAGTTTATTATTTTATTTATCTTACTTAAAACTTAGATAGTATCCAGTTATTGATTTAGCAGTTTTACATAATTATGAATCAAGGTAAATAAATATCTTAATGATAAGTTTTGCCTTTGCAATTAATATTGACTATTAATTTTGAATTTTTATTAATATAAAAAAATATATATATATTCATTAATCTAACACACGTATTGCCTGATTACGACCATTTATAATATGTTACGAGTATTATTTTATAAAGTTTGATTGCTTTAATGATTATGACTATTCGTATTAGATAAGGTCAAATATAGCGACTCAACAAGAAAACGATAACTCTACTTTTTCACGCGCACAAACAGATCCAAGAGCGTGATCATACCCGCAATAAAGTACAGTCGGCTGCTCAATCAGTTTTTAAACATTCAAATACGTTCAGTAGCCGCGAAAGTTACAAATATGTGTATGAGCAATTGAACACTCAAGTCTATGTGCTTCTTTCCATTTAGGCTAAATCGGTCTTCTACGATTTTTTTTTGCTTTCAACGTGCTGCTATTTTATGGTAACCTTGATTGCTTTGCTTGTGTAAAGCGTTTAGTTTATGAACGCTTGCAACTCGAGGGTTCATGAACGTTGCCGAGCCTTTGAACACTTGTACATTTGAAGAAGGGAGTATACAGTATCTTGAGAATACCTCATCCATGGACATATCCATGAAATATTGTAGCTTGAGAGGATCTGAAACTGCGTGCGTAAAGTAGTGGATTCAACTTCAAGATGACTTAACTTCAAGTGTTCACGACTGTACTACATAATACGATTGGCAGTTGAGGCGGCCGTTTCAGTGCGAATAAAAACCGCACATCACGATAGTTTAGAAACCTACGACCCCGTCACGTGTGATAATATCGTGACCGCTTCAATCGATTGACAGTCAAGCAAGCGATAACCAGACAAGACTGCTCTCCGATAACGTACGCTTTGTTATTAATGATGAGATCGTGATACACTGGTAGGTACGCCTCAGCGTTCTAATGCCCCGCTGACAAGCAATGTGAATAAAGGTTCATAAATAATTATTCTTCAGATTATATTTCTTATGAGGTCAGGGGGCACTAGAGATTAACTGATTTATAATTAACTGACTAGGAGAATTATGAAGATTCTATCAGGGAATCTACGGACAGCACTTCGAATACTCGAAACAGAGGTTGAAGATGATCTCCTCCAGCAGTTTCCTCCTCATCCGAAGCGGACGTGACGACCCACAGTGTCGACGACTCCCATTTAGTCTCAGGCATGACATGTCAAATAACACTGATGTATAACTATAACGCTACCAGAAAATCTACTCCAAATGCCCAATAGTAGCCACAGAAAAAGGCTTCGCTTCGAGCAGCTATATTCATCGCTGCTTCGGGACTAGACAGAGAGACCCTTCATCTCACCCCATTAAAAAGTACTTATCTAACATTATCCAGGTCCTTACATCAGGCAGGGTGGAGCGGAGCGCAGCAGTCCGTGGCGCGCGGTCTCCGACTGCAGGATCTACTGTGTATCTTATTTTATCTCCTTAAGATATGAGTCCCGGGAAAAATGTATAAAGCTGGCAATTCTTATATCAGGCAGGGCGGAGCGCAGCAGTCAGTGGCGCGCGGTCTCCGAGAGCAGGATCGACTAGTGTATCTCATTTTATCTCCTTACGATATGATTCTCAGGAAAAATGTATCATAAAATGTTAATCCAGGCTAAGATAAAGCTGGCTAGTCTTACATCAGGCAGGGCGGAGCGCAGCAGTCAGTGATGGCGCGCGGTCTCCGAGAGCAGGATCTACTAGTGTATCTCATTTTATCTCCTTACGATATGATTCTCAGGAAAAATGTATCATAAAATGTTAATCCAGGCTAAGATAAAGCTGGCAAGTCTTACATCAGGCAGGGCGGAGCGCAGCAGTCAGTGATGGCGCGCGGTCTCCGAGAGCAGGATCTACTAGTGTATCTCATTTTATCTCCTTACGATATGATTCTCAGGAAAAATGTATCATAAAATGTTAATCCAGGCTAAGATAAAGCTGGCAAGTCTTACATCAGGCAGGGCGGAGCGCAGCAGTCAGTGATGGCGGGCGGTCTCCGAGAGCAGGATCTACTAGTGTATCTCATTTTATCTCCTTACGATATGATTCCCAGGAAAAATGTATCATAAAATGTTAATCCAGGTTATAAAGCTGGCAAGTCTTACATCAGGCAGGGCGGTGCGCAGCTGTCCGTGGCGCGCGGTCTCCGAGAGCAGGATCTTCTGCCGCTTCTCCTCCATCAGCCGCTCGCGGTGCTTGTGGATGTAGTCGTACACGTTGGGCAGCCCCATGATCACACACGCTGACAGCGCCGAGCGGTAGATGTTCATGTCCGTCGCTTCGTACCTGATACAATATAACATATCAACAATAATGGTCACAATAATTCGAGTCAAAATATCTTGTATGCACATTATCATTGTAAAAATTTACAACTGTACCTATTAATGCTTTACTTCTTAGGCAGGCATCTATCATGTTGTCTATTATCTCGACACCACCACACTAACTAACGCATACCTAATGCGGAGTGGCATATTTAAATTGTATTCTACTTGTACCTACGTAACTTATGACCGTCCTCACCTCAACGGAGATGGATCGGTGAGAGAACGTAGAAGAAGGAAATGAACATTGTCTTATATAACCTCAAATAATACATATACGACATGGTTTTGGTTTGTCTTGACAACCTTTCTCATCCACCTACTTACCACTCATTGGTCCTCTCATCATAACACTCCACATGGTAAATAGTGGTGACGCCGTTGAATCCACCGATGGCGAAGATCATGTCGTCAATGACCTCGATGGCGAAGTTGCTGCGAGGGTTGTACATGTCGGGCACGGGCGACCACGTGTTCGTGCCCGGGTCGTACACCTCGCCGCTGCACATGCGCGATATGCCGTTGAAGCCGCCGATTACGTATATCTGGAAAGACGAGATTATGTTGATGTTAGCTGGCTCACAGGAGACTGTTTTCTTTTTAGTGAGAATGCAGCGCAAGCCTCACTATTCAAACGTTACCATGATCATATGAATGTCATGTTAAACTGAACAATAAATACAACAGAATACTGTGTAATTTACCGTCCCATATCACATAGCGTCCCTTGCCAGGGTGGCTTTAAACTGAAACTAAATGATCACACTGTTGTGGCTTCAGAAGAATTTTACTAAGCTGTTGAATGAACTCCCTGTCGAGGTTTTCTCAAAGGACTATTAGTGATGGGTTCTTCGTTTTTCAGGAGTTTACAGTCTTTATCAGGGGTCGGCAATGCCCTAGAGTTTCAAGCGTCTTTACTTACTTACCATTAGACAGGATATTATATGCTTGTTTTCGATGGACGTGGTATTTAAAATGGAGAAGTTTACCAACCTTGCTATGGTAGGCGATGCACGAGACGCCGGAGCGGCGCGAGCGCATGGGAGCCAGGTTCGTCCACTGGTTGGTGTCCGGGTCGTACACCTCTACGGTGTTCATGCACTCCTGCCCGTTGAAACCTCCGGTTATGTAGATCTTGTCTGTGAAACAAACATTCATAACAGTCACATATTGGAAAATTAAAAAAGACCTATCGGTTACATAGGAGATTAGATTTTGTCTCTAGAATAGCAATAATTGTAATTATAAATTCTAGTCCCTGTTTTAGAAATTTATTTAGACGATGTTTTCATGTTTACTAGCAACTATCGATATAATAAAACCTCGATATAATTATGATATCGATACTCGAGCAAAATTACGCATTTTGATATCATTGACTATCGGTGAAAAAATTAAGTAAGGTAAACAAACTCAGAACTAATAGCTTTTTTAAACGCGTCCCTGACCGTTAACTTACTACAGATCAGGCACATCCATTTCGTCAATATATTCAAAACATGGCTATTCAGTATAGGTAATGGCTCGCTATCAATTATATTTCACGGAACATTCGCCTCACACAGTCACATAGTGAATCTACAGCAAAGCAACTCACTGTCAAGAGCAGCGGCGCTGGCATCCGACCGCTGAGCATTCATCGGGGCCACCAGCGACCACTGGTTAGTGCGGTGGTTGAAACGCTCCGCCGTGTTCTGGCGATGGTGACCGTCGTAACCGCCCATAGCGTAGATCGTCTCCCCGAGCACGGCCACGGACACGTAGCAGCGACGAGCGTTCATCGGTGCCACCTGATACAGAAGATGAACTGGATGAAGTAAAGAGTATTAAAAAAGCGGCCAAGTGCGAGTCGGACTCGCCCATGAAGGGTTCCGTATTTAGGCGATTTATGACGTATTAAAAA
The DNA here is from genome assembly GCF_948474715.1 of Cydia amplana. NCBI lineage: Eukaryota > Metazoa > Arthropoda > Insecta > Lepidoptera > Tortricidae > Cydia > Cydia amplana. The sequence continues at coordinate 27,577,360 of NC_086069.1, forward strand.
AAAACTACTTACTAGATCTCGTTCAAACCAATTTTCGGTGGAAGTTTACATGGTAATGTACATCATATATTTTTTTTAGTTTTATCATTCTGTTATTTTAGAAGTTACGGGGGGGGGGGGGGGGGGACACACATTTTACCACTTTGGAAGTGTCTCTCGCGCAAACTATTCAGTTTAGAAAAAAATGATATTAGAAACCTCAATATCATTTTTGAAGACCTATCCATAGATACCCCACACGTATGGGTTTGAAGAAAAAAAAAAATTTTGAGTTTCAGTTCTAAGTATGGGGAACCCCAAAAAATTATTGTTTTTTTTTCTATTTTTGTGTGAAAATCTTAATGCGGTTCACAGAATACATCTACTTACCAAGTTTCAACAGTATAGTTCTTATAGTTTCGGAAAAAAGTGGCTGTGACATACGGACGGACAGACAGACGGACAGACAGACAGACAGACAGACAGACATGACGAATCCATAAGGGTTCCGTTTTTTGCCATTTGGCTACGGAACCCTAAAAATGAGTGTAAAAAAAACAAATAGGTATTTACTTGTTTAGATCGGTTTGCAATATAACACTTTAAACCCTCGCGTTTTGTACATATATTTAATTTCTGAAACGTCGGAATTTAAGGTAACAACAATGAAAATATATCGCGTTAGACCCGTTTGTCAAATTAAATATTTATTTAGATCGCTACCTAAGTAAAATCCCTTTTGTCTGTCTCTATGTTTAATCATTCGTTTTTATTGGGATGTGTGATGAATAATTGGCGTTCCTACTCGCTATAGGTAGTAGGTAGTGCTGGAAAAGACTCAAGTGTTTAGGACTCGGCTGTGTAGAGTTTTTCTTATTTAAGGCACCATAAAACTTGGGTTCTTTCCAGTTATTACTTACCTCACGCCAGGTCTTAGTAACAGCATCAAAGCATCGGCACGAGTTAAAATAGTCCATCCCATCAAATCCTCCAATGACATAAATGCAGTATCCCAAGACCGCTGTGCCGTGGTACGCGCGGGGACCAGCGGGATCCACCTCTTCTACCTGCAATATAACTCATTGTTATCACCTGCGTTCAAAATAATTAGAGAATCTCGAATAAAGATTACCTTTATCCAGCGATCTGCGCGGGTGTCGTAAGTTTCTATAAACGCCGTCGGTGAACCACCGCTCCACCCTCCAATGGCAAACAATACCTTTAAAAGTTAGGAGTTCTCACTTCAATCAGTTACGGAATTTATTATGATCAGCTAAAGCGCGAAATCCTTACTTCATGTGGTACTCTCGGGCGAGCGATTTCCGGCGTGGCTACCTCTCCGTCTCGTTGGGCTATCATCTCAAGGTCGTAGAGGAACTTTAAAGTCTCTATGATGATAGGTCGTGAACCCTCGTTGCCAGTGACGTACGGGTGGTCTTTGACGTTCTCCAAGAAAAACTAAAAGGAATATCGATTAGGGTAAGGTTTTTGGAGACATTAACAAAGAAGGGTCTCACATCACAACTACCATTGATGTGGATTTGGTCAAATTAGGTCGATTAGAAATATCATTGCATCCATTTAGTAAGAGTGAATATAATATGACATAATATGCCCAGTTCTAATGTGACTTTGACTGGCTCTCCAGCAGCTCCAGCAGCTTTTGATAACATCCGAACGGTAGAGACGTTCACAATAATCTCATCCATAATAATATAAGAATTAGGAAAAAAATTCCGCGTCAACAAGTGTAGTGAGACCCTAACAAGAAGTTTCTAACTTGAGTATCAAGTAATCCAAGCCTTATGCTGCCCATCAACTTGACAGTGTGCTGCCAACGCACGTCCGGCTCATAGTTGACCCAGCGCAGCACGGCCTCCCACACCGCCTCCTCACTCTTCACGTTGAGCTCGTCTTCAAGGATGATGGAGTTAAGCTCCTCGAGAGGAAGGTGGAGGAACTCGTCGCTCTGCGCTGACACGGTCACGAAGTAGCGGAGGAGGTACCTCCGAGCGTCGGCTTCCAGTTTGTAGCAGAACACTCGCCTATGGACCAAACCAGAAAAGAACCAAATTAGCAACCACCAGGTAAAGTCAACAAGTTTAATACGAAGATATCTTTGCTGTTCGAGTTGAAAGGGACCCAGAGATCTAAGGCGTCATGTGCAGTCAAAATAGAGTCCTGTGGTCAGTGGTCTAATTGAACTTAATCCTGCTTCCGTAAAAGCGTACGTTTGTCTTTAGAGCCAAAAACCCTTTAGAGCCAGGTGGGGAAAGCACACTTGGGAGTTGATCTTTACCGTCTCTCACGTCGATCCTACTACCTAGCAATCGTCATGATCCCAACGCTACTCCTGATGGGATTAAACGAGGTCCGCAAATGGCCACAGCAGATCTACACATCAAGAAACGCATGGAAGTCCACCGTCATGAGGAGTTCATAGACATTGTCAGTGACGAAGTTGTCAGTGACGCCGATGTGCCGCAGGCACGCGTACCCCGCGACATGGATCTCGAAACTGCTGCTTGTGTTGTTGTCGATCACATACCTAGCAAACGTCATGATCCCGAGGCAGTTCCTAGGGTTAAGCGAGGTGCGGAGATGATCGCAGCAGATCTGTAGCACACCAAGGAACGCAAGGAAGTCAGCAGTCATGAGGAGCTCGTGGACGTTGCCGTCGGTGACGTCGATGCGCCGGAGGTAGGCGTACTCGATGAGGAGGAGAAGGATCTCGGAGCGGACCCCGGAGATCAGGACATCGCTCTGCTCGCGGGAGTGTAGCGTCGTCGTGAACAGAGCCCTGTTGAGATCGTCATTTAATTTTTGATGTTAGTATGTATACGTTACCTATACCTTTTCAAATTTTTATATTTTTTATAACCCTTAGTAAAGATTTCTAATTATTTGTTCAGTTGGAGCTCCTGTATGAAAAACATTACGCTTAATAGGTAGGTTTACGTTTACAACTAGTTAATATGTCGATGTAGAGTTGTAGAAGAATGGTATAGCGTGCCATTAATTGCTGGAACACTTCAGGTAAAAATTTAAAACACTGATTTACAAACATGTGGTCTCGGAGAAGACTGGCTAAAGTCGACATCAACGCGCAACTAGAAGATGTTGATGTCAACTTTGGCCAGTCTTTTACGTCTCCGAGACCACAGGGAAAATGCCGTCCTCGAAACGTTGGAGGTAACTTTAAAACTTAATTATACGCAAAAACGTCCCGTTTTAGAAAATAATAATCTCACTGAATTTCGCAGACGTCAATGCCCCACTTGGGCCCCAAACTACTTAGAAGGCTTTACTTATAGCCACTCACAGAAAGTAGGGACTGCAGGCTGACAGTATGGCGCGGTGGACGGGGAACGCGGCGCCATCGTCGGCGCGCACGATCGCGTCGCACAGCAGCCGGCACTCGCGCAGCCGGTGCAGCGCCTGCATCGCCGCCACCGACATGCACCGGCCCGTCTCGCGACCCGCCGTCTGTCCAATAAGGGCTCATTTATGGTCGTTTCTCAAAAAGTTGGCACCGCCAGGTTAAAATTTATGTTTTTCAAAAATTATGCATTTTCGCATATTTTTTTATTGAGATCGTTAAAAGGCAACTTAAACTATTAGAAAATGTGGAAGGGAAGCAATTCCTTCAATTAGTTTAGAAGATATAGGCGTTTGAAAATTCAGGTGAATGACATCAAGGACAGGTGAAAGATATTTTGTCCCCAGGTTATCGATAGTAGAAGCAGGTTATCGAGAAATAAGTACAAATTCAACTGAAAATATTGACAGGTTATCGAGAGGCTCCATTAACCTGTGTCCGTTGCCGTTTACCTGGTTTCTTGTCATCATTCACCTGAACTGAGTGTCATTCACCTGTCCATCACATCATTTTCAATGCCTTCTAAAAATAATCGAAAAATGTGTCATTTTCTATAAAAAGGGACCTTATTGTCCACTACGATGATTACACTAGTATGTTAAAATTTTGGATTCTGACCCACCTCACCTTCGATACGATCCCCAATTTAACAATAAGTTTCTGTGAATAAGTAAACATTCAAACTTGCTGTCACCCTGGCAGTACCTAGTGGAACTCAGGTTTGGTGCAACTAAGGCACATGCTGTTTTGGTCATCCAACTCGTCTTGATGAGCACTTGGGAGAGCAGTACCCAAGATAGCGCTGATGCTGGACCATCGCAGTACCTAGTGGAACTCAGGTTTGGTACAACTTAGGCACACGCTATTTTGGTAATCCAACACGTCTTGATGAGCACTTGGAAGAGCAGTACCCAAGATAGAGCTGATGCTGAACCCTCGCAGTACCTAGTGGAACTCAGGTTTGGTGCAACATAGACACACGCTGTTTTGGTCATCCAACACGTCTTGATGAGCACTTGGAAGAGCAGTACCCAAGATAGAGCTGATGATGAACCCTCGCAGTACCTAGTGGAACTCAGGTTTGGTGCAACATAGACACACGCTGTTTTGGTCATTCGACACGTCTTGATGAGCACTTGGGAGAGCAGTACTCAAGATAGAGCTGATGCTGAACCCTCACAGTACCTACTGGATCTTAGGTTTGATGCAACATAGACACACGCTGTTTTGGTTATTCGACACGTCTTGATGAGGACTTGGGAGGGCAGTATCCAAGATAGAGCTGATGCTGAACCCTCGCAGTACCTAGTGGAACTCAGGTTTGGTGCAACATAGACACACGCTGTTTTGGTCATTCGACACGTCTTGGTGAGCACTTGGGAGAGCAGTACCCAAGATAGAGCTGATGCTGAACCCTCACAGTACCTACTGGAACTTAGGTTTGATGCAACATTGCAACATAGACACACGCTGGTTTGGTCATTCGACACGTCTTGATGAGGACTTGGGAGGGCAGTACCCAAGATAGAGCTGATGCTGAACTCTCGCAGTACCTAGTGGAACTCAGGTTTGGTGCAACATAGACACACGCTCTTTTGGTTATCCAACACGTCTTGATGAGCACTTGGAAAAGCGGTACCCAAGATAGAGCTGATGCTGAACCCTCGCAGTACCTAGTGGAACTCAGGTTTGGTGCAACATAGACACACGCTGTTTTGGTCATTCGACACGTCTTGATGAGCACTTGGCAGAGCAGTACCCAAGATAGAGCTGATGCTGAACCCTCGCAGTACCTAGTGGGACTCAGGTTTGGTGCAACATAGACACACGCTGTTTTGGTTATTCGACACGTCTTGATGAGGACTTGGGAGGGCAGTACCCAAGATAGAGCTGATGCTGAACCCTCGCAGTACCTAGTGGAACTCAGGTTTGGTGCAACATAGACACACGCTCTTTTGGTCATTCGACACGTCTTGATGAGCACTCGGGAGAGCAGTACCCAAGATAGAGCTGATGCTGAACCGTCACAGTACCTACTGGAACTTAGGTTTGATGCAACATAGAAACACGCTGTTTTGGTCATTCGACACGTCTTGATGAGGACTTGGGAGGACAGTACCCAAAATAGAGCTGATGCTGAACTCTCGCAGTACCTAGTGGAACTCAGGTTTGGTGCAACATAGACACACGCTGTTTTGGTCATCCAACATGTCTTCATGAGCACTTGGAAAAGCGGTACCCAAGATAGAGCTGATGCTGAACCCTCGCAGTACCTAGTGGAACTCAGGTTTGGTGCAACTTAGGCACACGCTATTTTGGTCATCCAACACGTCTTGATGAGCACTTGGAAGAGCAGTACCCAAGATAGAGCTGATGCTGAACCCTCGCAGTACCTAGTGGAACTCAGGTTTGGTGCAACATAGACACACGCTGTTTTGGTCATCCAATACGTCTTGATGAGCACTTGGAAGAGCAGTACCCAAGATAGAGCTGATGATGAACCCTCGCAGTACCTAGTGGAACTCAGGTTTGGTGCAACATAGACACACGCTGTTTTGGTCATTCGACACGTCTTGATGAGCACTTGGGAGAGCAGTACCCAAGATAGAGCTGATGCTGAACCCTCACAGTACCTACTGGAACTTAGGTTTGATGCAACTTAGGCACACGCTATTTTGGTCATCCAACACGTCTTGATGAGCACTTGGAAGAGCAGTACCCAAGATAGAGCTGATGCTGAACCCTCGCAGTACCTAGTGGAACTCAGGTTTGGTGCAACATAGACACACGCTGTTTTGGTCATCCAATACGTCTTGATGAGCACTTGGAAGAGCAGTACCGAAGATAGAGCTGATGATGAACCCTCGCAGTACCTAGTGGAACTCAGGTTTGGTGCAACATAGACACACACTGTTTTGGTCATTCGACACGTCTTGATGAGGACTTGGGAGGGCAGTACCCAAGATAGAGCTGATGCTGAACCCTCGCAGTACAAGTGGAATAGACTTGGTGCATCATAAGCATACGCTGTTTGGTCATCCAACACGTCCTTGGAGAGCAGTAGGTACCCTAGATAGAGAAATCATATTCTTGCGGATCGTGTAGTTTCTGATTTAATACAAAATTGAAGAAACTTGATCTTAAAATTCTTCCCGCCGTGTACCGATATGTGTATGTGGGTCCGGGTCCCAGCCCCAGTCCCAGTCCAAGTCGAAATCGAAATCGCCAAACGTGTACTATGCGTCGTTGAAGAGTTCTGTTCTGATCATCATCAGCAGTTCCACTTCATCAAATGCGACAGTTTTTAATGAAAATGCTTGATTTTCTGATGAAAATCCAAAAGTCCCTATACGCATGCCTTTAAGATTTGAGGAGTTCCCTCGATTCCTCATGGATCCCATCATCAGAACTCGAGATTGACAAAAATGTGGCTTAAAAACTTAACTTGCTTAACAAACATAACGAAGATGACAAATCTACAAACGTGAACTATGCGTCGTTGAAGAGTTACGTTCTGATCTTCATCAGCAGTTCCACTTCATCAAATGTCACTTTTCTAAATGTATATGCTTGATTTGTAAATGAAAACACAAAAATCACTATATGTATGCCTTTAAGATTTGAGGAGTTCCCTCGATTCTTCATGGATCCCATTATCAGAACTGACCTCTCTCTCTCATCTCAATACATAATAAAAGAATTGAGCATGTTTTCACCTTTGTACAAAATATTTTAATAGGTCTAAAACTAAAAACCCTCATAAGGTACCTTTTCCCATGGGATGTCACAAATCTACTTAATCACTGTTTGAGTATATGTAACGTGGATTTAAAATAGTTATCGTTCACCTGTCATATGGCAAGTGAATGACGCTTCATTCACCTGCTATTGCATCATTCACCTGACTTTTTTGGACAGGTTAACGAGACGTAAGACAAAAGTACACAAATTTGAATAATATACAGCTTTAACAGACAGGATAGTTTTTATTCCTAAATTAACACACAAAAGCGATATTACCGCTATACAATTATATAGTTACGAGTATTAGTTGTGGTATCAGTGACATTAACCTGACGCAAAATCTCATCCACCTGGCAGTTTTAGCCAGGTGAACGATATGCAGGTGATGGGGAAAATGGCAGTTATATCGCGAATACACAAAATGTATTAGCTTGATGAACTCCATACTTAGGCATATAAAACTAAACTATTGATTACGTTACATATCTTAATAGTAATGCGATAGGTTACTCAATTAGCAAGATATCCACGCCAGGATAAAGAGTACTTACCCATTACAAACTCCAATTTCCGATACTTTGTCGTTTGTGTTTTATTTGCGGAGCACAATAACCACGTCTTCGTCCTACCAGGAGATAGCTGATGACTGACGCCTTCGGTTCGTGCGGAGTGAGACGGGAAAGGTGCGGTGGGGGTTATACAATCGTCGTGAACGTGACGCGACAGGTGAATGTCAAAAATTGCCTTGGACAAACTTTGAAGCCGAATAACTTAAAATATAAGCATAATATTGTTATGCGATAGTAATACTTTAAAACTTAAGGATATATGTTAATAAAATCCGGCAATGACGTTAAATTAAGTCAATAATTTATGTGGTTTTCATAGCTCGAAACATCAGTACCTCGCGTTGGGACACGACAGGTTAGCGGATAAACGTAGTTACAATATTTTTTTTTGTAATCAATATTTAGTAAATCTTTTTCAAAGTATTAGGCCTCTGTGTAAAAAGTCTCTCTAAATATGTGTTAAAATTTTATATATAAAAATTATACATAATGAAAAAAAGTTCTAACATAAACCTATTGACAGGTGGCAGTGCCAATTTTTTGAGAAACGACCTTATACGATGCGAGAACTCGCATGCGAGTTTCATTACATTGCGGGTTTTGATCGGTCGGTATGAATTGGACGTAACCAACAGTCCGCAATGTAACTATAAAATCGCATGCGACTTTGCGCGCCGTCTAAATCGCCCTAAATATACGTACACTTGCAATGGTTACCACATGTGCATAGCAGACGGCAATAGGCTTCCCTATATATATTCCCGATTACGATGTGGAACATTATAAATAATTTAAAAAGAATGTGAAGGTAAAAAAAAACCTAAAAATTACAATCTCGTCACAAGACATTACAACAGAAAATCCTCACTTTATAGCAAATATACCTATAGGCCCAACAGTCAATCAGTCAGTCAGTGGGCTTTCGGCGCGTTAAATAAATGCCAAACGGATGTGAGTGTGGCCACACTGGCGAGCAACCAGCGACAGAGATGGCGCACAATGACGTCATACAGCAGCCGGCCCTTCTCGTGACCCGCCGTTTGACTAACAACGCTGTATCACACACAATAGAAGAGGTATCTCGTGACAGTCGTAGTCGCCAAACGCCGTCAGCTAAACAACCACTAATAAATATAGCCGACATGCTCAGCAATCCAAGTCTAACCCGAGGGAGGAGAAACACGTTTTAAAGTCTAAAGGATCAGTTGTTAAGTAATCCTAGCCGTCAAAAGAAGGTCGCCAGAATACGTAGGCAATAGAGCCCTTAGCTTATTAAATTCGCTTTGCCAGATCCAAGCAGAAATAAGGGCAAGCCAAGGCAGCGATGCATGGCGCAATGTCATCGCCAAAGATCTAAGACACCTGTGGGCTAGCGGAGACGATGTCCAGGATAGAGCGAAATGTAAAGGGAAAAGTAGTAAAGCGGACCCCGTCACCGCACGGGACAAACGTAATAGGACGATAATGAATTGTAGGTACACTGATTAGATAGCTATAACATCTCGAGCTGCTATTCATTATATAGGTACTTGTATCATTCTCTGTTGATTAGTGGAAAGGTGAAGGAAACAAGACTACGGTTTAATTATAGAAACATGGAAAATTAAACAAGCTTAACAATAATAGATCATTAATTATGTTCAAAGTAACTGATTAGGTACCTATTCCTATTCGTACTCTATTATGTATAGCAGGATGTTATTAACATTAATGATTATATAGGTGAAATCTTTATAAGTTTCATCATTCGTTTAGAAAACATTTTCGACAAAAACAAGGTTGATAGCCCGGATCGCGTTCAACAACACGGTTTGAAAACGTACCTAAACACATCCAGTAGGCGTGTGCAAGCGCGCGACAGATCAAACTTCTTCCAGCGTTTCTGCTCCAGCGCAGCCAGATGATCGCTCGGGACCCCACTAAACCTGGTACTACTTACAGTGTTGTTCGGGTCGTTTTCCATTGTAAGAAGACTACCGCAAAGTCATCGTCATAATCAAATTGTCACGCATCAACAAATCGCAAACGTAAAGCGGAACGTGTCGCGTCACTAACGGGATTTAGCTCGTAATTTTATAAAAGTAACCGTAAAAAATAATCCAAAATAGCAAATCAAGTCATTTGAATAAACATTTTAGGTTAGCAAAAAAATGATATATGAATGACAAACATGTCACACCTTTTTTTTCCAGTTGACATTACTAGATAACAGTATTTTCATTTTCAGCAGTCGCCTTGCTGAAATCAAAAATGTTTATAGTTTTAAGTTAGGTAAAGGTCTTCGCTTGTTTTCATACCGGCTGATAGTGAGTTTGAGGTTGGATTAGAAATAATTCATAAAAACGCCGTGTTTGATATCTTCGAGAAATCTATAACTACGCTACGCTATACAATACTAGTTGTGCGAATAAAAAAATATTATGGAATAATTTTACACAGTTCGACCTAGTTCAACAGTAAGCCCAATAAAGCTTATGTTGTGGGTAGTGGCACTATACGATAATAATATTGTAGTTTATGTGCAATAGAAAAATATTAAGTAATAAATACTATACATAGAAAACATGAACTACGCTCGAAAAACATGACCCTTCTTCAGTAGCCGGATAAAAAGTTTTATACTTCGCACCCTTGGTAAAACAACGCAGCATCTGCATAATATAGGAATTTTCGAAAGATGGCGAACCATACCTTTGGGCTATTCTTGCCTAGATGACGTTAATTTTAATATAATTACAAATTAACACATATCAGTGAAAGGATAAGGATCAAAGTCAAATGGCGTTCTATCAGTTTTAATCTTCTGTCAAAAGATGGCGGTGAATTTACTGCGGCTACATAGTTAATTTGCCATGACAGTAACTCTCTATAAAATCTATACTCTTTGCTTGTATCAACGACGTTGGAGTGTAAAGTCTATTTTTTATTCGGTAAACTGAAATGACAGTTCATTTCATACTATGAAATGTCATTTTAGTCTACCGAATTAAAAAATGGACTTTAGGTACCTAGCACGCGGCACTTTTGCGACGCCGGCGTTATAAGATTGACAGTTAGGTACATAGAGTTAGACCAAGTCTGCAGCGATTTTGATAGCCCACGCACTGCAAGTGTTATTTACACGTCATAAATTCATAGAATTTTGGGTTTAAAATGACACTTGCACTGATTGGGCTATCAAAATCGCTGCAGACTTTTCTTGGTCTGACTCTATCTACTTGATACTGATATATCTTAAAACATTACAATAAGTTTTACGGATGGTAAAGGAATAATCAGGCATATTAAAGACATAGATTTTCGATCATTCAAATGATTTATTCACTTAACAATTCTTAATATAAAAACAGATAAAACCTATTACAAACATAACATTTACACAAAAACAATATTTTTATACTTACGTTCTTACAGTCATCGTCTTAAAATAATAACATGTTATTAACTAAGTTACTTAACTACTAATAGTACTACTTAACCACCTCTTGCGTCGAATGATGGTCCAGCAACATGTATAACTGACCACTAGTGGACCTTGTATGTTTGTAATAAGGTCCAGTTTTCAGTTAACAGTGTGGACGATTATACAAAATGTATTTTCGCGTCCCTAGCGTAGACGTCAAATAACTCATGGTTGCCGTACTAGCACCCCGATACAGTTGAGTTGTTGACAGTGTTGACTTAGCTATTGAAGCTTGCATGGCGGCCGAGCAAGTTCGAAACTATACTAATTTTATTTATTTCCCTTCATTAAAAAACTTAAAAAAGTGACGGAATACGCAATTATACTCGTAGCGTACGCAGCTCATTATACTCGTAGCGATTGCTACGCTGTAGGTCCGTAGCAGGTCTACGGATGCTGATATTTTGGTTAGAGTTTTCTTATAGATACAAAATCAAGTACTTATAAGTAGTTACGTAAGTAAAGCTTTGTAAAGTTTTAAGACATGAAGAACGAAAGCGTAATTAAAATTCGACGTACGTAACTTATATTTTTATATAAAAAAAACAACAAGTTATACCGTTCAAACACAATACATAGTGACCCGTAATTCTCTAGAACTTCATTTTCAAATCAGACAAATGAATCTTATATGTATAAATAGTTAATGATTAATGAATTTGACTTAATTGGTTGAAAGTGAAATCTCGCTGTTCGTATTATGTAGTACAAAATGCAATACTGATAACTTGTACTTGACAGTAAAATAAATCCAAACAGCCCTTCTGTGTAAAGTGGAGTCCAGACGAGACAATTTTTCGCCAATCTTATGAAATTGTCCGATCGAATCAGGCCGTGCGGACGCAAACGCCAATTTGATTCCCCGATCAAATCAGCAGGTGCGGACACAAAAATGCCAATTTTCGAATTTTCTATGGAATGCAAATTGGTTTTTAAATTTTATGTACGTGTGGATGCTAGATGAGATTGAGATTTAAGTAGGTATACTCATATTTATATAGTATATGAGCGTTTTTTTTTTGTTGTCCTCTACACTTTTTTTCAAATTTGGGATTTTTTATGTTATTTCTACTCAGAATCACGAGCTCTTTCTATCCTAATAGGAGAAAAAAAGTGTCCTAAGGTTTTTATTTCCATTACGTCACCATTTTTCATAGACTTTGTATGGCGGTCGCGGAATGGAAAGATCGAAAAATGTATGGAAATTTTGGGACACTTTTTTCTCCTATTAGGATAGAAAGAGCTCGTGATTCTGAGTAGAAATAACATAAAAAATCCCAAATTTGAAAAAAAAGTGTAGGGGACAACAAAAAAAAACGCCCATGATATTTTTTAATATTGAAATCCATCAGATCAAGTTATTTATTTTACTTGTTTATCTACAAAGGTTTTATATCATATAAATTGTGTAATGACACTAATGACGTTAAAACTTGATAGTAAAAATTTTTGAAGGAAAAAAATATTTTATTCTTTTGTTTATCCTTATGTCACAGTCTCAAATTTTGTTTTATTCCCCGCCATAAATTAGTATGGATTATGGTGGGCAACAAATAAATTCGACCAATCATAATGTCGCATTGCCTATTAGGCAGGCGCCTATTAGGATCCTACCATCTATGGCTGGCGCCATCTAATAACCTTTGACAGTTGCCAACCCCGTTCAGCGAACACGTCCAGCTGTCATTTAAACAAGATAAGCACATGCTGCTATCCCGCTCTAACATATGATGTTTAGTTGAGCGGTCGGCATATCGCGCGAGCTGTGACGCCATGCGCGCGCAGCCGCGACAGCAGCGACTTGTAGACTACCGGTGCGAAGGGAAGCACAACACATGCTGCTATCCCGCTCTAACATATGATGTTTAGTTGAGCGGGCGGCATATCTCGCGAGCTGTGACGCCATGCGCGCGCAGCCGCGACAGCAGCGACTTGTAGACTACCGGTGCGAAGGGAAGCACAACGCCACGCTCTTGAATTTCACCTGCAACCGACACAAAAAAATCACATCAAAACCTCGCTTGCTGTTCATAAATAACACATATGCCTATGCGCAGAAAAACATAGTAATACGGTTAGAAACTAATACCTTGCTTTTTAGACGGGGCGCTAAAGGTAAAACCTTTAAAATAACTTAGCTAAGTTTACAGTCGTGTATTGATAAATGCCAATTGAAAAGTAAAAAGGTTTCGGCATGACAGGAGCGTACGAAAAATCGCATGATCATTAAATTTCCATTTTATAAACGATTGTTATTTCCGCTAGATTTTCAGGTTAGTGTATACTATATAGTTAGTCGTTCCCCGGTCCAACATTACGAAAAAAAAGGTAATTCGAAACGCGAACGGACGTTTATTTATTGAGCCTTTTGCTTTTTATTTCATCTTGGCACTCATGCGCATAGTGACCTCCCGTCTCTTTTTAACAAAGACACAGTACACACTCACTGTCGAGGAGTCTTGGCAGCAATAGCTGTATGCCCCGATGACTCCCCGGGAACAGTTATAAATCATAAATCATAAATAAATCATTTCTTTTTCGTGATAAACTAGTTAAACATACAAAAGTAACATGATAAAGGTTATAAATTCATAATTACATATTGTTTACCACGAAATGGGCTCGCCTCAGCATAATGCTGACCCAAGAGTCGGCGCTGATCTTCCGGCGAGTCCATTTATTGTGGGCCACGATCGCAGCTGTACGGCACGTGTTATCGTGATTTTCCGTCTCTTTCCCTGCCCTACGTCTCATACACACTCACCGTCTATGATCATCTTGGCGGCAATGGCAGTGGGCAGCCCGACGGTGCGCGCCATAGCCGTGTATCCCGACGGATCGCCACGAACTGTCATGGTGACCTCTCGCCTCTCCTTGCGCCCGTCTCGCCATGTCACGCCAACTTCATGCCGAAGCACCACGAAGTCTGTCTCGTCGCCGCCTGTATATTTAAATGAAAACATTAAATCCCGTCAAGCCCTTACATTGAACTATTATTACTACGTATAGAACCGGCACAGAGGACCAGTATTTTGCGCCATGCGCTGTTGTTGTTTTGACAACAAATCATAGAAGCGGAGCGTGAATCTCGCGGCCTAGACACGTAAGCGCCATGAGTTTTACGGCGCTTACGACGTTTTGGTCGCGTGGTACAGGTTGCGATTGCGACAATTTTATTATTTGGTATGGCTTCTCTATAGTAATAATAACTCAATGAGCTCTTAACCAAGATCCCTAACATACAACTCTAACTACTTGTCTCCCGCAATCATAGATATAAGTAGAATAAAGAACAACTTATTCCACGTCGTTCTTTCATCTGTGAATTGAACAGCTTCGAGTCATGCTATCCCCGATGGTTAAATTTATAAATACCAGGGCTAATATCTAATTCAAATTCGTATCGTATTAAAACCTAGTTCGCAACAAATCATCCCACATAATGTAGTTCTTCCACATGAAAATAGATGTCCCAACCCCCAAGCGTGATTTCCTTTCGTGACCACTTCCTTTAGCTCTTACCTACTTCATATCAATGTCAAGTGATCTGCCTATAGTACAATAAACACGCGTTTTGCCATACTATTAATATTTTTTATTGGCTGTATAAGTATCTATACCTTACCTAATTTCAACTTGTTAGTCAAGTAATGGCTGACAGTGTCGAGCGGCGTGTTCCTCTTGACAATAACGCTATCCTCGAGAAGCCCCAGAGACTCGAGCCCGGCCGCGCCGGCGCCGCCGATGCGCTCCGTGAGGCGCGTCTTCAGGTTCTCATAGAAGATGGACGAGTCGGTGAGGCCTAGCAGCTCGCAGGCGAATTGACGCTGGAAATTATGAAGATTAGAATAGAGAGCGTTTATTCGTGACAAAAAATAAAAGAAAACAATAAGTAACACAACATAAAAAGGAGTCCAGACGAGACAATTTTTCGCCAATGTGATGAAATTGTCCGATCGAATCAGGCCGTGCGGACGAAAACGCCAATTTGATTCCCCGATCAAATCAGCAGGTGCGGACACAAAAATGCCAATTATCGAAGTCAGTATCTATGAAATGCAAATTGGTGATTAAATTGTGTACGTGTGGACGCTAGATGAGATTGGCGCCAATATTTTCCTGATCAAATCGGTCGATTTGCCCAGCCCGTCTGGACACAGCTTAATAGTCACGAAATGGTCCTGACTCAGCATGGTGATTAGTGTGCTTACATACCTACTTAGGTTTGGCGTTGAAACTTATGCTTGTAGAAAGAGAAAGAGATAATAGAGAGACCTCTTTCCAGGCAGGTGATAAGCCTGGGGATCGAAATCCGATGAAAGTTTATTAGAAGTTGTAATTTTTTAAACGGACATTCGGAAACGCGTTGTAGGAGAAGTATGGGCTCTTCAAATTTAAGTTTATACTATGTGTTTATGTGATGTGTGTGTGATGTGACTTCTTTCCTCCTCATCGCGGTTCAATGAATTACCTAGATATGTGAAGTTATAGGTATAATAACATACCCAAGTAATTTCAGGTCCTTCTGGATGGAGTGAGGGGTGCGGGTTCGGGTCCACCAAACCGAACAGCTGCATAGCGATCATTGTTTCAGCGAAACCTGAAAAGTATTGGCAGTTGTGAAATGGCCAAGATTAGTCCAACATGAACATAAGACTTCAAGTGTAAAGGCGGAACACGTAGCTTGGATTATTGGTGGTATGGTTTCATCGACGCTATATTATTCTTCCAAGGGTAGTTTGTTAGGTATATTTGTAATTTGCGGTGGGAGAATGGAATGGGTTATTAAGCATTAATTGACTAGCACTAGTGGATGACTGTTGACATGTCCTGAAAGCAATTGTTTTGAATCTCTTGGGGCTATAGTTACGTTCATTTTTGATGTGGGTCTTTTTTAAGAATCAGGATATGCCGCGATGTCATTAGTATCCCTATTTACCTCGGTACCGGATGGTCCATCTGAAGATGCTGTGTGTTTCCTCTATGGCCTCTATGCTATACAACTTAGCTATTAAAGCTTAGTTATTAATAAATACTAAGGCACTGATCAGTATCCACGTATCTACCTCTGTAGCGGATGGTGCCTCTGAAGATGGTGTGTGCGTCCTCGATGCCGTACAGCTTGGCGTACTGCGTGCTGTCTCGGTTCGGGAAGCCCTCGAAGGCGAAGCCGGGTAGGAAGTCTAGTTCGCGAGCTACGGACATCAGCTCGCCGCCGCTGAGGACCTCCACTACCTATGTACAAGTAAAATTAGATTAAATGTTTCAGAATGGATTGAAATATTCTGAATGTGACGCCCGCCTGGTGGCTATGGGAAGGGACGCATTTGTTCACTTGACTTTATTGGGAGAATAGTGCTATGAGCTAAGAGTAGAGCGAGCTATGGCTAGGACTAAGTCCATGATGACCTTACTTGGGCTGTTAGGTATACGTTTTTAGGAGTCCGTACCCAAAGGATAAAAAACGGGACCCTATTACTAAGACTTCGCTGTCCGTCCGTCCGTCCGTCCGTCTGTCACCAGGCTGTATCTCATGAACCGCGATAGCTAGACAGTTGAAATTTTTACAAATGATGTATCTCTGTTGCCGCTATAACAACAAATAAAATAAATATTTAAGGGGGGCTCCCATACAACAGACACGATTTTTTTGCTCTATTTTTTGTTGATGGTGCGGAACCCTCCGTGCGCGAGCCCGACTCGCACTTGGCCGGTTTTTTTAAACATTCAGTGAAGTCACTTAAGTACCTACGGTTTAACTCAGGGATTTTAATCTGCGTCGGCGCGCGGCTATCGTGACCACTGCTCATGCACTGAGCGCCTACCACGAACCACGTTCGACGTGTTGCCTCTCTGTCGCACTTGTGAATTCGTACGTAAGTGTGACAGGGAGGTAACACGTCACACGTGGTTCGCGGTAGGCCCTCTGTTTGAAAATAGACATTTAGACAACTAGGTAGGCTCTCCGAATCATGTCGCGCGAGAGACTAAAAATACGCGAGTTAACGGTAAAATTCGTTTAAATCGTTCGAAAGTTAAAAGCCTATGGCTTACCTGTCCTCTGCTCAAGTATTTAGCCGCGGAGATTGTGTTGAGCAGCACGCCTCGCGGGTTCCATGAGAACTTGTACCTCAGAGCGTTGTCACTGAACTCGGGCGCCGGCAGACCTATAACATATTGAATGTAAACTTTCACAATTTAATATGATAGTATTGATAGTACAAAAGAAATCAGGACTTAAATTGTGTCTAAAATACACTTAAAATTTATTGCAGAATCCAACAGGTTTCAGATTTTTATTCGTAAAAAAATACAGATTTTTACACGTCATAAAACGACGTTTAAGAACACTATTTTTTTTTCGGAACCAAGAAATACCTATCAGGATGTAATTTATTTTATTTTAAATAGGTACCAACGCGATTGTCATTTGATTAGATGTCCAAATGAGTTTGGATATCATCCGTAGCGGACCACGTACCGGAAGTCACAGCGCCGGAAGGCCAAAGACTAGATGAACCGACGATCTGGTTAAAGTCGCGGGAAACCGTTGGGGGGGGGGGGGGGGATCTCTTGGGGGGGGCTCTGTCCAGCAGTGAACGTCTTTCGGCTGAGATGATGATAATGATGATCATCCGTAGCGCGTTCATCATCAGGGTCAAACATACCTCCGCAGTAAGAGACGAAGGAGTCGACTCTTCCGCCATGGTTCTGGACGTCGTGGATGCACTCGAGAGCCAGGAGATGGTCGATGCCGGGGTCCAGGCCGACTTCGTTGAGGATCGTCACTCCGGCCTCCTTAGCACTGTAATATGGATAGCATATTGTAGAGTCGGCTCATTGAAACCATGAAGAAATAAGTTTTGGCAAAAAATTCATTTTCGGTACAAGCTTTTAGAATAGAAAATAGAATAGAATAGAAAATATTTATTTGGTGTAAAAAACATACATTATTTAGGTACAACAGAAAATTAATTAAAGAAAGGTACACCAAATAGGATGCCGCTTTATCGCTGAGTCGTTTTATCGCTGACTGTAGGTACTTTTCTTTCCACAGGCAAACTAATACTCATTGAGACAATTCTAACAACCTCAAACACTTTGCGCTGTTTTATCACAGAGTTCCCTTGGACATCTCCTGTCGCCACCACCAGATCAGCTCCATTTCATCATAATATTGCTATGTCATCCGATTTACATATGTATGCTAAGTTTTGGTAATAAAGTATTAATAGGGTCTCACCGGCTATGTAACTCCTGCACCTCAGGCCTCACATAAGACGCCGTGACCATGTGCGCTCCGGCTTCGATGGCGGCTCTCGCGGCGGCCCCGTGCAGTTCGTACGGCAACAGGGACACCACGAGCCGCTCACCAAGTATGACGGTCTTGTGGTGATAAAGTATAAGGCTCTCACCGGCTATGTAACTCCTGCACCTCAGGCCTCACATAAGACGCCGTGACCATATGCGCTCCGGCTTCGATGGCGGCTCTCGCGGCGGCCCGTGCAGTTCGTACGGCAACAGAGACACCACGAGCCGCTCACCAAGTATGACGGTCTTGTGGTGATAAAGTATAAGGCTCTCACCGGCTATGTAACTCCTGCACCTCAGGCCTCACATAAGACGCCGTGACCATATGCGCTCCGGCTTCGATGGCGGCTCTCGCGGCGGCCCGTGCAGTTCGTACGGCAACAGAGACACCACGAGCCGCTCACCAAGTATGACGGTCTTGTGGTGATAAAGTATAAGGCTCTCACCGGCTATGTAACTCCTGCACCTCAGGCCTCACATAAGACGCCGTGACCATATGCGCTCCGGCTTCGATGGCGGCTCTCGCGGCGGCCCCGTGCAGTTCGTACGGCAACAGGGACACCACGAGCCGCGCGCGCGACACCATGGCGCGGAGCGCCGCGTCGTCGTCGGCCTGCAGGAACGCGGAGCGCACGCCGTAGCGCTCAGCTAGCGCATCCGCCTCCTCCTTTACTTGAGACGCTAAAATGTAAACCAATTTTTAATTTTTAAGTCCGTGCTTGGCTAATACAGAGATGTTTTTATAGTGTTAATGAATTTTTAAATAATGATTTAATGGGATTTGATTATGTATGACTTCGACTTTAAGATAACATAGGAAATATTTGTTTGTACACCTGTAAAGGTAGAGTCTTGGTGAGTCCATGTGACAATAGTAATTACCGGCAATGTAACCCATTTCTCACAAACAATAAAGATTATGATTATGATTATATTATTAAGATTCACTCTGTAACAAAACGCGTCTATTACGACAAATATGACCGCTAGGTGGCGCAAGCGCGAGCAGGCGTCCGTTCCATAGTGGTGCGTGGCAAATACTATATGGCTATTAGACACCAAAATTAGTGTGGGGCGCATTGTACTTATTGTAGGTACTTGTAGCGACACGACGAAAACGCGGAGTGAGCCACGCCTGGCACGATGTGTTATTTCGGCCATCCTGTGGCCGTAATGGAACTTTAATAACACGGCCAAAGAAAGCGGCCTTCTGTTGGGAATAGTTGTATAGTCAAACCTTGGTTTCGCATTTTTTTCGTTAATTTTTGTAGGTTTTTTGTCTCACGTTGGAGTAACTAGGAACTTTTTCGTACATTAACAGACGTAATCGAAGTAAGTCATCGGCAATAATAACGTACCGATAGTAACAGAGATATTTTTCTCCTTCGCGAGGTACTCGACCACGGGAGCTGACACCAGTCCACTGCCCAGGATGACCACCGAGTTCTGCTGGTCGTTGCCTTCCACCTTGTGGCGCGATCGACTGCAAAAGGGATTTACAAAATTATTTAGTTACTCGAGAATTTTAGGAAGAATATCCTTAGGCGGTTTTCACATTGGATGCGGATCGGCACGCCACTATATATACGTGCATAGCGCTGGGTCGCTCATACAAGTCATACACAGCCTATACCGGCGAGCGAATCCACATCTAACGAGAAGACCGCCTTAAGAATGGGTCACGCTAAAACGATCCGGATCCGGGCCGAGACTTCGTTTTCTATAGAAAGCATCATATGATCAGTGATCACCGATTACCCAACATAGACAACGAAGTGTAGGACGACTCGGCCCAGACACGGGCCGATCCAGCGTGAGTCATCCTTAAAGCAGTTCGTCAATCAATTACTAACATTTTATAGGTAGGTACAGCGTCCGACTTACTTGTTTGATGATCGCAATTCGTTAATGTATTCGAAAGGCGGCGTCAGTGTGCCGTTACTCGTGATTATGGCCTGGAAAACGTAGATTTTGTATAATTATAGGTAGTTATAAGTCACTTATTTAATATTTGAATAGTGCTATGCTATGCTCATCAACAAAGAAGGAAAGACTTTCTATGAAGCTACATCAAGACTGATGGTATGTATATGTAGGTATATGGGGTGATACGATGAAGCATTAGAACTGACACTAATACTTCGTAGCGTCGATAACTTATGTCCATGAAATACAAAACTTGCCCCATTACCCCATTAGCACTGAACCAGAGATATAACGAAATCATTCTAAGTTTATGGATCTTATGACTTACTCCTTGAACGACGGGCGAGAAGTTGTGTTCCTCCAAGGGCCGCGAAGCATCAGACTTCATGATGTCCTCGGCGTAGGGGAAGAGCAGGTCTCCGAAGAAGTCCGTGGACTCGCGCGGCAGCTGCGTCGGCATGTTGTCGATGGAGCACACCAGCACGCCGGGGCCCTTGAAACTAATATTTTTTTGTCAAAAAAAATATTTTTGGTACAAGCTTTTATCGCTGACTGTACTTTTCTTACGACAGACAACTAATACTCATCGAGACAATTCTAAAAACCCCTAACACAATTAGGTTGCGTTGTTTCATCACAGAGTGCCTATGGCCACCTCATGTCTCCATCATCAGATCAGTTGGACAGTACCATATTATTGTATTGTCAGCAGAACTACATACAGCTGCCAATTTTCATGGCGCTACGATCCTTGGAAGGTGGTTAAATTAGTTACCTTAGATTCCATTACATAGTTACATACAGGTCGACCTAATAAAAGCTTGTTTTACTTTAAAACCATCTGTCTATTACAGGCCGCGGCCGCCGGCTCCCTGACACTGCGGGGTTGCGTATTGCATCGCAATCATAATGTGATTTTTAGTGTTTAGTTTATACTTTTATAATTGTATGGGCCACTAGTTGCCTGAAATAATGATTTCATTCATTCATTCATTCATTATTAAACAAATTGGTTAGGTACACGAGTTACTTGGTGTACCTCACCAAAAACATATTCCACCTTTGGTCCTTCGAGCCGGATTTGATTCAGATGCACGCCGAAAAAGAGGTTGAAATGACAAACCTTTTAGTGTCCTTATTCCGATCGGCGTCATACAGACAGAAGGGCGTGTCGATGGTGGTGCACTCGTTCATGAACTCGATGGAACCGCCTGGATCCGCTGAGATGTCGCAAATGGCCAGCATTCTGGGAAATATATAGGAAGAACTTTTTAAGGATAAGTACATAGAAGAAAAATTACAAATGATCCCAAGGGCGTAGCCAGCCAGTGAACTAGGGGGCGGCGAGTTGATAGGCCTGAGGGGGAAGGGGGGCAGAGGCCACAGAGGGGCATGCATTGTATGTAAAATTTGAGTTCCAGGGGGGAGCAGCTACCCCCCAGGCAGGTACAGGCAACCTGCCTACGCCCGTGGATGATCCTCGTTGTGTCTGGTTCTGATTACATAATGCTAGATCTAGCGCCTTCAAGATTACTGTTAGTACTATAGTACTGACCGGTGCGGCAGAGCGGGGGCGCCAATGCTCTTGGGCAGCCAGGGCGTGTTGGAGGGGATGAGGAGGTGCTTGGCGTCGGGGATGGTCAGCAGCTTGGGGCTGTCCACCGCCCAGTAGATGCAGTTCACCAGGACAGACGTGTATGGCGCTATCTGTTGATGAAAACATGTTTTTGCTTAATCAAATTTGGTAGTGGTGGTGAGGATTTAACCAGAACCAGTTTTTTCTCGGATACGCGTATAAAGGGGCCACTGATTAACAGTCCGCCGGACGATATAGGCCTGTCAGTTGTTTGGAGCTCTCAACTTTTTGTTCTAACTGACAGGCCGATATCGTCCGGCGGACTGTTAATCAGTGGGCCCCTTTAGGGAGCTGAAGCAAAGCGTTTAGAGCAAGTGCATGGGAGTTTCATTACATTGCATCATTTGATCGGTCGGCTGAATTGACGTAACCTCAATGGTCCGCAATGTAACTAAAATCGTATACGAGTTCGCGCGCCATTTAAATCAGCCCTAAAAGGCCCCAGGAGACAGGAGTAGATCAGTTAATTTAGAAATGCCCTGCATGTGAATAAATGACCGAAGACATGCGGTATTAAATTCCAAAAAATACTTAGTGATCTACCGATTACAAATGTGAATGAATACGTTGAAAGTGAAATCACATCAAAAGTATTAACCCAGCTCACTATGACCGATAACGTAGCCGATGTTATTCTGTGGTATTTGTTTACTACTTACTACCTACGTTATCTAGGTATCTCATAGATAAACTGCAAGGGTAATGAGGCGCAATCTTGATGCGCTGTGTGCAAGTAATCAGCTGTTTATCGTAAGCACTTGTCTATTGAAAATAAAGTGGTACTTGTGCTGGCAATCAAGTAAAATGAATGAATATGTAGTTGATATGTAGATTGCACAAAGTAGATAATTAAATTAAATAGGTCAGCACCGTGGAAATTTATGAACGCGAGTTTAATAATTGAATAGGAATTGATTGATGTAAATGGCAACTTTGACAGGTATAATAATATGTAGATTACTTGTGTATCAGAACATTCTTTGCTACAGGCCACCGTTTACGAGTTATTTACAAAAAATATTAACAATTGATTATAATTAACTTTCTACCTTAAATATTTTTTTAAATATTGATCCTAACGAAAAAGCGTATTGAATATTTAATGTAGACAATTTTATGAAGATTACTTATGTATCAGAACATTTTTGCTACAGGTCACCGTTTAAGAGTTATTTATAAAAAACTACAAAGGGACCTTTAAATCAGATTTAAGTTTTCTAACACAACATGACTGATCAGTTCATCAGAATCACATAACATAAATTGACCTCCGCATTGGATAGAAAGCAACATTTAATGTTCCAGTATTCAAAGAAAGTTAATTGCTGAATCAAAACAACTAAAAATGTTCCAGAATCCCCAATTTTAAACTACTACGTTTTTTGCTTATCGATGTCAGTGTCGTAAGCGCCATCGGCAATAAGGTCCCTTTTCATAGATAATAGCACATATTTCCATTTACGAACCTGCTGAGAAAGAAATTCTATATATATGCAGTTTCAAAATCAATGAATCATAGTATCCGCAGTCTACCCTAATGTCTAATCGAACGAGCGAGCAAAGCGAAGCGAAGTTCTTACATTCGACTTGGGACACGCGGCTGGCTAGGGGCACGTCCCGGCATTTCGATGTTTTTAAGCTGAACTATCAGAGGATAGTTTGATACACAATAACTTAAGTAAATTTGTTCTAATTTAAATGAAATTGGGTAAACGTGTAGTTGAGGGCATTATATTTTAGTCATTAAATGATGAGCAGGCTCGATCAAGGGGTTATTGAGCTAGAAGAGCTTAGAAGGCTAAAAGCAATTTGAGAGGGGTCTTGCTATTCTGGTCATCTTGTTTGGTATCAAATGAAAGTGCTCGACTTATACATTTTTTTATTTTATTATCCAGTTTTAAAATACAGTTCTATGCGAAACGCGAGTTCTCAGTTCGGGGTGAACTACTAGTAGATGTCGACACGAGAAAATAATTTGAGAGGAGACTCACTAACTTAAACTTTATCAGTTAAAGTAGGAGAATTTGGGATAAACAAAGTGGACCCTAGGCTCTCCGAGGTCGTAATTAAAACAAGCACTAAGATAAGGTAGAGAGTGATAAAGGAAACGTTTAGATATATTTTCCTTGAAGACTCAAATCGTTGAAATATCAAATTGCAAGGAAGGAAGCGGGAATAGTTATTTACGATACAAGTGCGGAAAAGAGGAAATTCGAAACGAGGGCGATAAATTAAAACACGACCGAATGGAGTGTTTTAAATTGACACGAGTTGCGAATTACCTATTCGCACGTGTATTGTACAACGTTTTACAGTACATATGGCTCTTTAAACTTTCGACATACGCACGGAAAGTACTCTTTCCCGCACTAGTTCCGAAAAGTAGCACCATTGTAATGTAAAAATATTACCTTTTGCGCGAAGGTAGAGATGTATCGCTCAGGGTGTTCTTCATACTCCTGCGCATCGTAACCGCCGCCATTTTTCCTCTCCAAATGGTGCCGCCGGCGCACCTCGCACCCGTAGATCTTGTTTGGACCTGTAATCATACACATGTAGATAAATGTAGGTAAGTTTCTCTTGCGTACCTAAACCAGGCGTGGCTCACTCCGTGATTTCGTCGCTTTGCTACAGGTAACTAAAAGTACATCCGTTCCGGCCCAAATTTGGGGAAAGCCATAAGCCGCGCGTGGCGCTGTCGCCACCTAGCTGCCATATCTGTGCTGATCGTCAGACGCGTTTTGTTAGAGAGTGAGTCTTCTGTACTTAGTACTATTATTTATTCTGTGCTTAAACGAAAAAGTGCCTAAATATGAGTAAGGTAAGTTACCCAATGATTGGCTCTTTTAGGTGTCATTAGCCCCGATTTTTCTAGGAAAGTCACAGTGCTGCGTCAAAAAAGGCTGAACAAGCCAATCATTATAGGGTTCGACTAAGTTATATGGTTTTGCCTAATATGAGTTGAAAAAGTTGAAATTATCAAGATAAACTTACTTCCGTGTTCCGCTACTTTTCTGAGCATTTCCGGTGGAACGTATTCGTGAGGTAACTCTGAGAATATTTCTTGACTTCCCTGAAATGTTACAAATTTGTTATCGATGTATGCAGTTTTATTGATTGGTTTAACAAATAGTAGTAGACGCTAGACGGCACTATACTATACCCCAAGGCGGGGCACTGAGTCAACTTTGAGAAAGTTTGAACGACCTCTTCACTCAGCTTTGCATCCAACAACCCGAATTATCTGCTGTCATAAGCCATATAACACAAACGTTGTTTTGGTCATAATCCTCAGCAACGAGCCAAAATACTTCAGTAAGTACCTATGTAAATATAACTGTGACATTTCATGGGTCAGTTAAACGAAGGTGCCTAAAGAAAAAGCGGTTACAGGGATATTTTAGAACCAGAGCGCTGCCGAATACCAGTCCCAGAGTATCCGTCATACCCATACATACCTGGGAAACGTTTCCTGAGCCGGTAAACACGAACGTCAGCGGTCCCAGTGATTTAGGCATCATGCCGAGCGCCACCTCGTACCCGGCGTCTCTGATGGCTTGCCGCGCCATGCTGGAGTTGCGGTAGTTGTGCGCTGGTCCAATGTGCTGGAATATACACGCTGTATACATCTCTTTCTAATCAAACAGATAATTGGCCTCTCTAGGAAGTGTGGATGAGGAAGGAGTTCCAAAGGCTTTTTTTTCATACACTGCTACTCATCAGCACGGCTTAGTGCGTGCTCCCCACAGTCGCTGCAAAATGCGTCAAGGTCGCATCTCTATTTTAGTCTGCTTCTACCCCGGTAAACGTGCGGTGTCCATTCGGTAGCCAATTTGGCCCACCATTCTGGGTGCATTCGGCAGACGTGTCCTACCCCCGCCCAAAACATTTGTTTTTCAGTCAGCAGAATAACCGTGAGAGCTATAAGCAAAGAATTGCAAGTTCAGCAGTATGCAGAACTAGTCAGCTTGAAGACTTGCTTCTGCTTGAAGTATGTCATTTAGTGGAAAACCGCTTGTACTTTACGCACTAGCGTCGAGCACCACTCTGACCTTAGCGGTCGTTCTGAGATTTCGGAAAATTGCGTGATGTGTAATCAATAATCATCTAATGTGAACAATGTGATAACCATAACTATTCTTTGACATGTCATTCGGATAAGAACAAAGAGGAAGAGCTATGTCTAATAATTCTATTTTTCATATTAGGGCGATGACAATCAAGATTATGGGTCGCCTGGTAATCGGATACGCTTACGATAGTCCTAGAAACATTACGCGAAGTGACTGTGAGGTGTGACTAGAGGTGTGTTAGTGATACCTTTATTGATGAACTACTCGTAACATATTGCTTTGGTTGGCTTTGGTCTACCGATCTTCGTTTCATTTTCTTTAGTGGGTCAATGTAATCTGAAGGTAAAATTGTCACATGGCAACCTTATCCACGAGTATCCAAGATATCTATCTATATCTAAGAGCATATTTATTACCAACTAGCTGTTGCCCGCGACTTCGTACGCGTGGATTTGTATATTGGTGGTTATATATTCTATATTAGCTTAGAACATTATGCAGAAAACGATAGCAGTAGGGACTGCAGTTAATCATTTGTTAATTATTATACACAACCTGGCTACGAAGTTTCAAGCCCCTAACTGAATAACATTGTTCTCGATATAATCCCTCTCAACCCCCAGCATATTTTCAAGTCCACTATTTAGTAAAACCTACTACCTAACTACCTATTTACGAAGTTTGAAGTTCCTAGCTTTAAATAAAATTTGAACTCTCTACCAACTTTCAACCCCTTCTTAAACCTTTTAGGGGATGAATTTTTAAAAAAGCTGAAATTACTTATTATGTATTATAATAATATGCCTTTATACAACGATTCAAGCCCCGCACTCAAAAAAATGTTTGACCTCCATACAAATTTTCAACCCCTTTTTTACCAACTTGAGGGAAGAATTTTCAACAATGCCGAAATTACTTTTCTTGTATTCTAATAATATGTCTTTATACAAAGATTCAAGTCCCGCACACAAAAATGTTTGATCTCCATACAAACTTTCAACCCCTTTTTCACCACCTTCGGGGATGAATTTTCAAAAACGCTGAAATAACTTTTCTTGTATTCTAATAATATGCCTTTATACAAAGATTCAAGTCCCGCACTAAAAAAAAATTTTTGATCTCCATACAAACTTTCAACCCCTATTTAATCCCTTTCAAGGGATGAATTTTTAAAAACGCTGAAATTACTTTTCTTGTATTCTTATAGTATGCCCTTGTACAAAGATTCAAGTCCCGCACTCAAAAAAATATTTGATGTGCATACAAACTTTCAACCCCTTTTTCACCACCTTGAGGGATGAATTTTCCAAAACGCTGAAATTAGTTTTCTTCTCTTTTATTATAATACCTTTTTACGAAGTTTCAAGTTCCTAGCTTACAATAAAATTTGAACCCCAAGACAAACTTTCATCCCCTTTTTAACCCCCTTAGGGGTTGAATTTCCAAAAAACGTCCCATAGCTTTTTTTGTAATCGGCTATTATGCCTTTCTAAGAAGTTTCAAAGCATTTGTAATGGATTCAAACTTTCAACCCCTTTTTAACCATTTTATGGCATGAATTTTTAAAAACGCTGAAATCACTTTTCTTGTATTCTAATAATATGCCTCTGTACAAAGATTCAAGCCCGTTCTCACAAAAATGTTTGAACTCCATACAAAATTTCAACCCCTTTTTCACCACCTTGAGATATAAATTTTCAAAAACACTGAAATTTTTTTTTTTTCGTTTTAATACCTTTTTATGAAGTTTCAAGTTCCTAGCTTAAAATAAAATTTGTACCCTGTACAAACTTTCAACCCCTTTTTAAACCTGTTAGGGGATGAATTTTACAAAACGCTGAAATTACTTGTATTATCTTCTAATAATATCCTCAAATACAAAGATTCAAGTCCCGCGCTCGAAAAAATTTTTGATATCCATACAAACTTTCAACCCCTTTTTCGTCACCTTAGGGGGATGAATTTTCAAAAACACTGAAATTAGTTTTCTTGTGTTTAAATTTAATATCTTTTTGCAAATTTTCAAGTTCCTACCTTAAAATAAAATTTGCACCCCAAGACGAACTTTCATCCCCTTTTTAAATCCCTTAGGGGTTTGAACTTCCAAAAACGTTGCAATTACCTTATTTTGTAATCGGCTATCATGCCTTTCTAAGAAGTTTCAAAGCATTTGTTATGGATTCAAACTTTTAACCCCTTTTTTACCACTTTACGGGATGAATTTTCAAAAACGCAGAAATTTGTTTTCTTGTATTTTAATAATATATCTTTTTACGAACTTTCAAGTACCTAGCTTAAAATAAAATTTGAACCACATACAAACTTTCAACCTCTTTTTAACCCTGTTAGGGGATGAATTTTACAAAACGCTGAAATCACTTTTCCTGTCTTTTCATTATATCCCCAAATACAAAGATTCCTGTCCCGCGCTCGAAAAAATGTTTGATATCCATACAAACTTTCAACCCTTTTTTCACCAC
The DNA here is from genome assembly GCF_948474715.1 of Cydia amplana. Classification (NCBI taxonomy): domain Eukaryota; kingdom Metazoa; phylum Arthropoda; class Insecta; order Lepidoptera; family Tortricidae; genus Cydia; species Cydia amplana. The sequence continues at coordinate 27,605,920 of NC_086069.1, forward strand.
CTTAGGGGATGAACTTTCAAAAACGCTGAAATTAGTTTTCTTGCATTTTAATAATATATCTTTTTACGAACTTTCAAGTACCTAGCTTAAAATAAAATTTGAACCACATACAAACTTTCAACCTCTTTTTAACCCTGTTAGGGGATGAATTTTACAAAACGCTGAAATTACTTTTCCTGTCTATTAATAATATCCCCAAATACAAAGATTCCAGTCCCGCGCTCGAAAAAATGTTTGATATCCATACAAACTTTCAACCCTTTTTTCACCACCTTAGGGGATGAATTTTCAAAAACGCTGAAATTATTTTTCTTGTATTTTAATAATATATCTTTTTACGAACTTTCAAGTACCTAGCTTAAAATAAAATTTGAACCACATACAAACTTTCAACCTCTTTTTAACCCTGTTAGGGGATGAATTTTACAAAAGGCTGAAATTACTTTTCTTGTCTTTTATTAACATCCCCAAATACAAAGATTCAAGTCCCGCGCTCGAAAAAATGTTTGATATCCATACAAAATTTCAACCCTTTTTTCACCACCTTAGGGGATGAATTTTCAAAAACGCTGAAATTAGTTTTCTTGTATTTAAATTTAATATCTATTTGCAAAGTTTCAAGTTCCTAGCTTAAAATGAAATTTGCACCCCAAGACGAACTTTCATCCCCTTTTTAACCCCCTTAGGGGTTGAATTTCCAAAAACGTCGCATTTACTTTATTTTGGAATCGGCTATTATGCCTTTCTAAGAAGTTTCAAAGCATTTGTAATGGATTCAATCTTTCAACCCCTTTTTAACCCTGTTAGGGGATGAATTTTCAAAAACGCTGAAATTACTTTTCTTGTCATATAATAATATCCCCATATACAAAGTTTCAAGTCCCACACTCACAAAAATATTTGATCTCCATACAAACTTTCAACCCTTTTTTCACCACCTTAGGGGATGAATTTTCTAAAACGCTGAAAGTATTTTTTTTGTATTTTAATAATATATCTTTTTACGGACTTTCAAGTACCTAGCTTAAAATAAAATTTGAACCACATACAAACTTTCAACCTCTTTTTAACCCTGTTAGGGGATGAATTTTACAAAAGGCTGAAATTACTTTTCTTGTCTTTTAATAATATCCCCAAATACAAAGATTCAAGTCCCGCGCTCGAAAAAATGTTTGATATCCATACAAACTTTCAACCCTTTTTTCACCACCTTAGGGGATGAATTTTCAAAAACGCTGAAATTAGTTTTCTTGTATTTAAATTTAATATCTATTTGCAAAGTTTCAAGTTCCTAGCTTAAAATGAAATTTGCACCCCAAGACGAACTTTCATCCCCTTTTTAACCCCCTTAGGGGTTGAATTTCCAAAAATGTCGCATTTACTTTATTTTGTAATCGGCTATTATGCCTTTCTAAGAAGTTTCAAAGCATTTGTAATGGATTCAATCTTTCAACCCCTTTTTAACCCTGTTAGGGGATGAATTTTCAAAAACGCTGAAATTACTTTCTTGTCATATAAGAATATCCCCATATACAAAGTTTCAAGTCCCACACTCACAAAAATATTTGATCTCCATACAAACTTTCAACCCCTTTTTCACCACCTTGGGGGATGAATTTTCAAAAACGCTGAAATTAGTTTTCTTGTTTTTTAATATAATACATTTTTACAAAGTTTTAAATTCCTAGCTTAAAATAAAACTTGTACCCCATACAACCTTTCATCCCCTTTTTAACCCCCTTAGGGGTTGAATTTTTCAAAATCGCTTCTTATCTCTTGTACACTTTATAAATGCAACCTAGTGTGCAAATTTCAACTTTCTAGCTTTTGTAGTTTCGGCTCTGCGTTGATGAATCAGTCAGTCAGTCAGTCAGTCAGGACACTTGCATTTATATATATAGATTACTGGCAATCGCCTTGATAAGATAGTAAATATATATATACATAATCAAAATCAGGGTCTTAGAAGATGAAGGTAGGTACATTATAAATAATCATATAACAATAACCTAAATTCTAAACAGGTTCTTCAGAGAATCAACCCAATAGTAAATCTCCTCGCTATTCGAAGTCTGTCAAACATCGTCAAATTCTCTAAAGACTTTACGCCTCCGGGTGATCTAGAACGTTTACATACCATGAAGGGTGTGTGGTGCCCCAGCGCCAGCAGTCGCAGCCCCAGTCCATGTAGTATGTTGATCATGCCCGCGACGCCCGCGTACTTGCCGAACGCTACCACCCGGTTGCCTGCATCGTCCATCAGCTTTTCGTAGTCTATCAGTCTGATGTTCTGAACAAAAATGCTATAGGTAAGTGTAGTTTTAGACCAGCAGTCGGCAACCTTTTAGCAGCCAAGGGCCACATAGTAGTTAACGAAGTTGACGCGGGCCGTACTTTTTACATATTTATGACTTTATCAGACATTGTCGTTTATCAATGGCAAAGCAGCTGACATACAGACTATATTTGTCTTACAAAAGAGAGCCATTCGTTCTATATATAACTTAAGAGCGCGTGAATCATTAAGAGAACTTTTCAAAGAAATTAATATTTTAACTGTAGCTTCCCAATACATATATGATAGTATTATTTATGTTATTAAGAATCTAGACTCCTTCACTAAGAATTCTGATGTCCATAACTTTAACACTAGAAATAGTTATAAGCTTGCTATCAGAAAGTTTCGTGTCCGTAAAGTACAAAAGTCATTCGTTGGGCAATGCATTCATTTTTATAACAAGTTACCTGAGGATGCTTTAAGATTACCCTTTCCAGCTCTTAAGAATTACTTAAAAAAGTCATTGATGTTAAAAGCTTATTACAGAGTCGAGGACTACTTGACAGACAAACATGCATGGTCCAAACCAGAAACTAACTAATAAAAAGTAGTAGCAATTAAAAACATTGTATTATGTATAGAGTTATAGGTGACACAGCTCAGGTAAGCAGGAAAGCACATCAAATATTATATGTTGGTAATTAATAATAATCAATCAGATTTATATAATATGTTTTCCCATTTCTTTTAATAACTTTATTTTCTTTTCCTTTTGTAAGAATTTGATATGTTTTCTGAAAGAGCTACGATTTTGTATGATTCCATGTACATATGTATATTTTCTAAATCAAATTTCTATTACACCTTATGTGTATAATTGCATGAATTCTATAGTAATTTAAATTGTATTTTTTCCCTTATTTTCTCGTAATGCATGTTAATTATAAGATGTAATTATTTTTGAAAAGATGTGTCCCGCCGAGTTTGTTGCCGGTCCCATATTGGGATACCCTCCTCCAATTGAGGGGGGATTTAAATCTTCTCGGGGCAGAGGTGTAGGGTTGGAGCCGGTCTACCTAGCTTTATTTGACGTTCATAAGCGCATTGTAATTATGCCTACTTGAATAAACTATCTTTTATCTTTATCTTTATCTTTATCAATATTATATACAAAATAGCCAGGGGAGGCTCGCGGGCCGCAAGTGACAGGTTCAGGTTGCCGACCGCTGTTTTAGACGGTAGCTGAGAAACGTTTTGAAGTTCGAATAGGCAAAGGAACAAAGACAAAATCGGGTCAAGAGAAAAAATATCGTAAGCACAAGCTCTGTTGTGACGTTTCGAACTCTCAAGTGGAGTTTACTGCGTTGAGCTAGATTCTGCTAGAATTGCTAGATCAATACACTTGCTAACTTGTTTTAACAATATTTAATTAATGCCAGGATGGCAATGTTTGGATCGGACAGACTACCGAAAATCGCAAATAATGTGCGAGAAGTCATATTTTGTTCGTTATTAATGTCTATGGATTGATGTTGTTGATGCCGATGCGATGCCTCACTCCTGAATATGACAGAATTGAAGTTGCCTTAAACAAAAAGGGGCGCCATTTTGTCGATCATAGCACAGCAGCAGCATTAGGCTTATTGGGCTCTTGTGCCTTGATGATGTCCAAGAACGGGTCAATTTGGGATGATGTAAATATGCATCGGATCTGCCTTACGCCTGGATATGACAGAACAGTTACCTTAGCCAAAATGGCATCCAGCATGGGCATATTAGCTTCCTGTGCCTTGATGGTGTGCGAAAAGAAGCAGTAAGTCTTGTTCGGGATGAGGAGGTCTATGGGGGTCTGCTTCACGCCGAAGATCACGTTGGCTTCGCTGATGTCTTCTTGGATCACTGCGCCAGCGCTTATGTAGGACTAGAAATTTATAGAACTTAAAAAATCTGGCATAGAATCTGACCAAGCTAACTCGGTAGCGATTTTGATAGCACAGACTGTGCATGTGCAAGTGTAAACATAAACGCGAAACTTGTATTCAATTATGTTTTGTTCGTCGTTTAAAATAAAACTTGCACACTCTGTGCTATCAAATTCGCTGCCGAGTTAGCTTGGTCTCACTCTGTTTCATTTTCTGGTTAGATAATTTTCAATAAAAGCTTATGATTACAATAACAATCATCAGAACATTCAGAACATATTGTACGCATAAATATCTTTCTTATTGTCGCCATTTTCAAGCATGTGGGGTAAGCGTGCCGATTACGGGGTTGAAGATATGAAGCTTCCCGCTCTGGCCGCTCCCATACCGACTGGTCTACACTCACTTGCACAAAGTACCAATGACCACGTACCTGCATGGGGTAAGCGCGCCTGTTGGAGGGCTGTACGATGACCTTGACTCCGTTCCGCACGAAGCGATTCACGTTTAACGGAGCGAATGGCGCCCGCCGCTCCCATACTGACTGGTCTTCGCGTCGGATGGCTATTACTTTCCGTGACTGCAACAAAGGGGAAATTTAAGAAAACAATCTTGATGTAATAAACTGGAATGAGCATGTAATTTTTAGCCGATAAATATACTAACCCCAAGTACTAAAATGCCGGTTTTATTGACCAGTTCACTATCCAATCAAGGTGATTTCTGTACCAATCATGTACTTCTTCTGGACATCTACTGTTTAGGGTAAAGGGTAGGGAAGAAGAAGAATTTTGTACTAAAATTACAAATCGGTTAGACAAGTTGGGGCAATTGAAGTGGGGAAACTTAGTATCTTAGAATGTAAAAACAAAATTGAAGGCCATTTTTAACCGCCGACGCTAAAAGAGAGGTGTTATACGTTTGACGTCAATGTCTGTCTGTGGCAGCGTAGCTCTCCAACGGATGGACCGATTTCGATGCGATTTTTTTTACGTGAAAGTGAGTTGCCTTGCGGTCGCTCTTAGCTAATATGATTGATAAAAATCAATCCAGCAGTTTAAAGGTTATCAGCTGTTTTGCAAAATAAAGTACTCAAGGCATTTTTTGGCATACCTAATGGCGTATGGGGTTTTTAAATTTTTAATTTTATAGTTGTATGTAACTATGTATATAAGTAGAGACAGTCAGCATTAATAGTACCGGATGAAACAACGCGCTAAAATATCTGCCTCATTTGCTCTTTATTTAATTAAAATTTTACGAAATCGTAATTGTACTTGATCAGAACGTGTGTGTAAGCTAAGTTCTATAAATGTAACGTATTACGAAGATTTGCTAAATTATTGATACGGATACACGCCCAGAAGATAAGGTAAAATTGTCAACAAGTTTAAGGTGAGAATCGACACACATTAGACACTATCTACGTTTGATTTCATTAATCGTCATTGACAACAAGATAAACATAGTCGATAAATGATTACGATTACAAGCAAATCTATGGCAGGGTAAACGAAATGAATTAAGAATAGATTACCTATCATATGTTTTTTGAAAAATATGAGTATGAATAAATAGGTAATCGCGGCTACATCGATCGGTTAGTAGAAGTTTTTTGAAAAATATGAGTATGAATAAATAGGTAATCGCGGCTACATCGATCGGTTAGTAGAAAAGATTACACCAACTTTAGTTTTATACACCTACCTAAGGTCAAGCGGCGAAAACACACTGGGATGCCGACGATAGGCGGATTTACCCTAACTTTATTAGACACTAACATTTTTGTGGAGTTTCTGGACTAATATTTTAATTTAGTTTTACTTTTCCTGTTTTCGTAGCACAAGAATTCTTAAGATATATAAAAGTGTGTGTACTATAATAACATAAGGTTACTTTCTATCCAAAAAAAATGCAAAACTCATGAAACCTTAGGGCTAGTTTCGACAATTGAGACAAACTAAAGATAATCTATAAAGGGATTAATCATAGATTATACAAAACTGTTAACATACGCTGTGGTTCTGCGTAACGTTTGAAACCCTTGAATGTCTTGAATTATTGTAGGTTTCGAAAGTTCGGCTTCCACCTTCGCAGCCGCCAGTAGACCTTACGAGACCGCAAATGGCTTTCCAGAGGTTCTTCAGCCAGCCTTCAGGCGCTACAGCCGTAGCGGTTCGCTAGATAAAGAAATTTCATCCTTGTTTGACCTACTTAAATACAACATTTCTGATTAATGTGACGCTTTGTCAGTTTCAGGTGGAAAGACCAACGAACTTCTTAGAATAGCTACTGCTACCAGTAGTGCGTACGTAGTGGTATATTCTCTTTTGTTAGCTACTGAACTCTGAGTAGAGCTAAAAATCAGACTCAGCTGTACCAAGCTGTACAGCGCATAGATTAATATTTTGCGCGAAGGTTGACAACGTCAAATAATGTTTGACAAATAAGGTTTGACATATTACATAATAATTAATATTATTATTACATATTATTAATTTTATTATAGCCAACCAAAACTTTCATTGGCCCAGAACCTAGAATTTTTACTTCGCGTACATACCTAACAATTTATTTAAGATACAAACGAGAATGCCTAAACCTACCTTGGTAAACATTTACTTATTGAGTAAGTACCTGATGTAATTGCGAGTTATTTGCGACAAGTTGTTTATGAATTCTTATCGGTAATTACTCATTTAATATATCTGTTAACAATCAAATAGGTATCTAACGCTAATTTACCAACGGAAATCGTTATAAATATTCCTAAAAAAAAATTGCTGTCACATTTTTATTAATAATTGTGATAAGCCCGAGTAATTAGTATGACAGAGAAAAATGCCCGCAATTTGCGAACTTCCATTTTCGGGGTTATATTATATAGCCCAGTCCACACGTCACCAGTTTTAAACACACCAAAATTGTTTACATTGCACCAGTTTTAAATTTAAGCACTTACCTTATTTGCTGTCGAATAGTATGCCATGTGATGTATGCGCTTCGAGCGCAGCGCAGCCGATTTATGTAACATTTTCCTATTATAATTATACTAAATTAATTGGTAAATATAATGAGCCACAGATCCAATGTGCTTCATACGAAGCGCGTGGGTAAACTATTTGTGTATAATCTTATTTAGAGTAAGGAGCTCCTTAGTTGAGAATAACAATCGACTGCCGTTATCACTTCGTGATAATGATAGCTCATTATATATTTGATTCTCGGCCTGGAGTCGGCCCAATCATACGTCATTCTTAGCGGGTCTTGCAGCATCTATTTTAGTATCTAAAATATAACTTTTCGGTGACCTCAACTGTACGGATATGATGGTCGTTCTTGTCTACGTGACAGCGTGATAAAACGGTGTCCGTCACTTTCTTTCCCACGGTGTTAAACAGTGACAGTTATTTTATCACGTGGATAAAGATGGATAAAGCTATCCATAATAGGCTGGCAGCTTGAACCGGAATCATCTACACGAAAATAGTCCTCAAAACTTTACTCTCACGCTCTTTGTGTTGGGGTGAAAAGTTGTGTGCAATCGAGACCATGTTATTTGCACTTCATTTCATGAATTTGAGTCTATCGCTGCGCTCACGATGTTATGGTGAATTTTCAATTGCCCGCGGGTGACTAAAGTAGCGCTTTGTATTAAGTATAATTACAGAGACAATGTTCAAGATAAATTTAAAGACAGTTGTCGTACCTTAGGTAGGGTAGGTGCGTTAGTTTTCGTCCACTTGACGAAATTTGAATATATACCTACATTGCGGCACAAATTTGTACGTATTGCAATCCTTAATTTAAAAACAATATATCTATCTACATACAAATGATATTTCGCAAGAACAAAATTAAAAATCAAATATATTATCTGCTAATATGTAAAGTGGGCGAAGACTTGAGCATGGACGAAAACTAGCGCAATGGCCCTATGTCATACTTCCGATAGTAACAAGACGAGCGAGGGGACAATGCCGAAAATGAGTCCACGGTAAAATCCACGGGTGAACAGGCACCTTCTGGGCAGGCTCGCTCCATCGTAGGCCACGTCTTCGCCTCGGCTAGTCTGTGGCCATGAGTAAGCCCATTAATTATATAAAAAAAAAATTAACTCTGTCTATTTTCCTGTAGATCTATGTGACACTCGGAGTTTGAAGCATCCATATTCTACGATAACCGGTTGACTCCTAGCACACGCTACGACCCTACCAACCCGGCCCACGGAAAATGAGTGAGAGATCCGAAGCCAAGTTATGGCCCATGGCCCGTAGGAGTGTGGCCCTCGAGCAAAACAGTTTAAGAGACCTTTGATTTTAAGAGGGGCATTATAACTCGAGCCTGCATTGCTAATAAAACTCGGCAGGCGTTTATTCAGACTGCATTGAAATTCCTTCCTAAAAAGGGTGGATTATTTTAAATGGCATTTATTTTAAGTCGTAATAAACACATAATATGGGAAATAGTCTCAGGTAAAATTCGTATTAAGGCCCCAGTACACAATGGGCCATCGCCGGCCACTCCAAGGGATGCAGCCATGCGGTAGAATGAGACAGCAATATCACTTGCTCCCTCTAACGCATAAATGCGTCCCTTGGAGTGGCCGGCGATGGCCCATTGTGTACTGGGGTTTTAGATAGGTATAGCCGGGCAAACAAGTTTGTCAGTAGCAAAAGGAGCGAAAATCAAATTTTCTACACGACGATGATGTGAATTTCGCGCGTTTTTAAACATGCCGTTTTTAGGGTTCCGTACCCAAAGGGTAAAAAACGGAACCCTATTATTAAGACTAAGACTTCGCTGTCCGTCCGTCTGTCACCAGGCTGTATCTCATGAACCGCGATAACTAGACAGTTGAAATTTTCACAAATGATGTATCTCTGTTGCCGCTATAACAAATATTTAAGGGGGCTCCCATACAACAAACACGATTTTTTTTGCTCTATTTTTTGTTGATGGTGCGGAACCCTCCGTGCGCGAGTCCAATTCGCACTTGGCCGGTTTTTTTTCTACTGACGGAAATGGCTTGACAGACTTTATATTCAATAAGAATGCTAACAAAGAGTAAAGTAAGTATACAGGGCGTCCCACGGCGATGCCACATGGAGGGAAAGTACCTTAAATATCATAGATAGCATATTTTGCTGAAAGAAGACTTCATTTTATTTTTAAAACTTAGTAAAGTTGCATTCATACTTTTTTAATTTTTTTTGAAAAAAAAATGTATGGAAAAAAAATTATCGCGTCATTGGAGGAAAAGTACCTTAATTATTGTAAATGAACATCCAGAGATGTGAAAAATACTTTATAAAAAGTATTTAAATACAAAATACAAATACTTCCTTGGTATACTATTTCAAATGCAAAATACAAAATAGTTTTTGAATTTGTATTTAAAATACAAAATACGAAATAGGTATTTTCAAAATACTTTTTAAAAATACAAATACTTTGCGATAAAAGGTACTTTGAATAGTGAATACCTAGTCTGAATTAAAAAATATTACTCAGAATATCCGAATTGAAAAGACTCTTTATTCTTTGAAAACAGTGTGTCAATCATCCTCTATCTAAAGTGCAAATTTCTAGTTGTTTGCTCATATTAACCGGAAGGATGGATGGATGATGGTTTATAACGGACAATTTTTAAAAGCATTAATTTAGATTTGTAATGTTTTACAGCTAGTATAATGCCTCTCGTTAGTGTGATGAAAACGTCTCGTTGGTGTTTCATCAGGGCAGAAAAGTTTGTTCTCCTCTTGTACCTTGAAACCCTCGCAAAACTTTCCACTTTTTTAACCACTCGCTACGCTTGTGGTCATGTGCGACGTTACTAAACAGATTCAACAGTTCCATGTTAAAAGAATGAGAGAGTTGCCAGGATTGTAACATCAGAAGAGATTGTAACTCTTACCTACATTACCTACTATAAAGTATTTTGTATTTTGAAAATAGAAAATAGGTCCCAAAAACTATTTCAAATAAAATACAAAATAGTTTTCTTCAAAAGGTATTTAAATACAAAATACAAAATAGGTATTTTGCATTTTGTATTTGCATTTTAAATACAAGTATTTCAAATAAGTCACATCTCTGTGAACATCTTACTGAAAGAAGACATTATTTCGATTAAAAAAACAAGTTGAATTGCATTTTAAATAATTTCATGGTTAAACCGGGAATCGAACCCGCTACACGAGAAAAAAAAATACCTTGTAGCTTTGTCATACCGATCGAAAGGCTTCAATGTGAGAATTACTTTTTTGCTAAATAACGAAATAAAAATAAAGGCCATGCATTTTAATATTTTTAATACAAAATTAAATCAATTTATCAAATGCTCAAAATGTTTTCCATCCTGTTCAATACAAAGTCTCACTCTTTTCATTATTTCACTCCCTGTCGATTTTTAGGGTTCCGTAGCCAAATGGCAAAAAACGGAACCCTTATAGATTCGTCATGTCTGTCTGTCTGTCCGTCTGTCCGTCCGTATGTCACAGCCACTTTTCTCCGAAACTATAAGAACTATACTGTTGAAACTTGGTAAGTAGATGTATTCTGTGAACCGCATTAAGATTTTCACACAAAAATAGAAAAAAAACAATAAATTTTTGGGGTTCCCCATACTTCGAACTGAAACTCAAAAATTTTTTTTTCATCAAACCCATACGTGTGGAGTATCTATGGATAGGTCTTCAAAAATGATATTGAGGTTTCTAATATCATTTTTTTCTAAACTGAATAGTTTGCGCGAGAGACACTTCCAAAGTGGTAAAATGTGTGTCCCCCCCCCCTGTAACTTCTAAAATAAGAGAATGATAAAACTAAAAAAAATATATGATGTACATTACCATGTAAACTTCCACCGAAAATTGGTTTGAACGAGATCTAGTAAGTAGTTTTTTTTTTATACGTCATAAATCGCCTAAATACGGAACCCTTCATGGGCGAGTCCGACTCGCACTTGGCCGCTTTTTTAATTATGGTGTGGTGGATATTTAAAATAATACGCCTAAGTTCTGCTTGTAGCTCGTGGACATTTTCATACTGGTTCTTGTAAACTACATTTTATCATGCACTACAATTATAATAAGGAAATGATGCGTACTTCTCAAGTGGGTACTGATTCATTAGTAATAGGTACTTTAAAATGAAAGATTAGTTGCATGCCCATACGGGAATGTCATTATTCTAATCAAAATTTCACATCAAATGAAAAAAATAATGGTCTTCCTTTTGTTTCCAACACTATGTTATTTGGCAAAAAAATAATTCTCACATTGAAGCCTTTCGATCGGTATGACAAAGCTACAAGGTATTTTTTTTTCTCGTGTAGCGGGTTCGATTCCCGGTTTAACCATGAAATTATTTAAAATGCAATTCAAGTTGTTTTTTAAATCGAAATAATGTGTTCTTTCAGTAAGATGTTCATTTACAATAATTAAGGTACTTTTCCTCCAATGACGCGATAAATTTTGTTCCATACATTTTTTTTTCAAAAAAAATTAAAAAAGTATGAATGCAACTTTACTAAGTTTTAAAAATAAAATGAAGTCTTCTTTCAGCAAAATATGCTATCTATGATATTTAAGGTACTTTCCCTCCATGTGGCATCGCCGTGGGACGCCCTGTAGATGGTCAAGCAGATGTTGTCAGTAGAAAAAGGCGGCAAATTTGAAAAATGGAGGCGCGAAGGGATATCGTCCCATAGAAAATTTGAATTTCGCGCCTTTTTCTACTGACAAGATTTGCTTGATCTATATTATATTTCCGGCAATTAAGTGGTATTAGACGTGTGCGCCGATTAAAAAATGATCGGCGGCGGCGTTTGCCAAAAAATCGGCAGCGGCGGCGTGTTTTCGGCGTGAAATCGGCGTGACCTTGACTTTCAGATTTCTTAAGAAAAATTATTAATTTGTTGTTTTTCTTGAAAATTTGATCAATCCAGGTTGCTGGTCAGTGAACTACGTATAGTTTTGAATAGGCAGTGAGTAAAATAGGGTTTGTAAATGAATATAGGATAGGTATAATAACTTGATTTCCCTAGTAACTGGGCTGCAATAAGGGGTTACCTGGTCCCATTGACCTTCGATCGGTAACCCTCCATTTTTTCATGATTTCCATGGTTTTTCGTATTATTTAAAAATGACGTACTTTAACAAAACAGAAATGCCCTTGAAATTTGGATTTGGCATAGTGACACATGACATAGTGGACTGCTATTTTCACTTTAATCGTTTTTTGTCTTACAAGCATCAGGCTCACTGAGACGTATCTTCTTTATCGTTTTTTCATTGCAGAGGATCGCGACTACATGTAATTTGTTTCCATTTCGTGCGGTCATAAGCCGTGTGACTTCACGGTGCAGACTGTCGCAAGCACGATTGCCATTCATTCGGGCTAAATTCATGTTTTTCTCCACATCTTGCGTTAGATAATATGTCCGAAGAATCTAAGGGCTTACCAGCTCACCCATTGCATGTTGTGAAGAGCTGAGTGGCGATATTGTGCTCTCTGAGAATGGAGGGGTTTGTTTTTCTAGCTGTCCTGGTATAAGCAGTAGTCTTCGTTAACACCACATCTAAAAAGCGCCAACCTTTGCCATTTCACACTTTTTGAGGCTCCATGTTTCAGTACCTTACTGGAATATTGAAAAGAGGGAAGCTCGTACCAAGCGCACATTAGTTGCACGTCGAATACCGCTGTTCTTTCAGATCTTATCGAGGTTAGCCATGCCAGTTCTGCGGTGTATTTCGGCGGTGCAACCACTGACACTAGTTAGTTAGTATATCTTGGCTTTATAACTAATGCCAAGATATACAAACTAGCTCACTTTTTCGTAATCGCCGAGTGCGTCGGTAATTACTACAAAACTGTTTGGTTAATTGAAAGCAACGAGTGATAAGAAAATGTTGCTTCATCCATTTACAGCTTGCAGATTTCCGCGGGGCAAGCATTTGCGCTGTTCGCCAGAGAGACAGTGAATCTACAGTGTTGTCACTTTGTCTCTCTCTTTCTATTTCTCGAAATTTTTGGCACACGACTTTTTTAGGAAACTCAGAGTCTTGAAAGTTTTCGCACATCAATGTTCTCAGATTTTTGCTGGACTCCACTACATGGGCACTGTGTTTTCGTTGTCTAGTTAATTGTAAGTCTTTTCATGAGACGAAGCATTCTGCCTTCGTATGTGAGGCAATGTGAATTTACAATTAACAAGATAAATACTACTTCATATTATCGTTTCCTCATCTTTCTTGACGGTGAATACTTAGGATTACTCAGTTACTTTATTAATTGGTGTGTCTAATAGTTTGTGCAACTGAGTATTCTGTTTCATTTAAATAATAATTGTTGTATATTTGTGAACTGTAAAAAATATAATACATAAAAATCCACATTGTAATTCAAATACCATCTTGGAATAGCTAATTAACAACACTCAAGGTCACGCCGATTTCACGCCGATCATTTATCGGCGGCGGCGGCGTGGCAAAAAAACCCGGCGGCGGCGGCGCGCCGGCGCGGCGCACACGTCTAAGTGGTATCCAGACATGACTGATCAAATCAGGCCCCAATTTCACCACGGTGACAGGTGCGACAATTGTAAAACATCACTGTTGCTGACGTCACAGGCATCCATGGGCTACGGTTACCGCTTACCATCGGGCGGGCCGTATTCCTGTTTGCCACCATCATTGTATTATTTAAAAAAACTTTATTATATCGAAAAAAAAAACAGATATTTCTCTTACCAAGTTTCTGACAATTGTCACAAGATTTAAAAGAATTGTCGGCAGTTCTTGACAGGAAATGAGTTCTGTGTCGGAATTATGTGACAATTGTCGTGTTTCTTGTGACAATTGTCAGAGATTCCTATGCGCGCACGAGCAACTTTGTCGCCGCGACTTTGTGTTTTGTCTCTATCGCACTCAAGTGTCGAAGTCAAGTGCGCATTTTATACCTAATGGCTCCTCTACACGATGGGCCAACGCCGGCCAATCCAAGGGACGCAGCCATGCGGTAGAATGAGATAGCAATATCACTTGCTCCCTCTAACGCATAAATGCGTCCCTTGGAGTGGCCGGCGTTGGCCCATCGTGTAGAGGAGCCATCATATTGTTTCTGGGCAACCAATATTCAATACATTAAGGATGTTTATTTTAACTAAGTATTACTAAGTAAGGCCTTCGGGAATAAAGAAGGAATCCGAACCGATCGGGCGCCGCGCCGCCGCCTTTACGCTTGCTTCCACGACTACGCGTCATAGGTAATCATAGTCTAAGAGCTGGCAACTTATTTAAGTTTGTTTATTGGACCGATCGGCGTTTAACTGGGTATTTGTAACGAAATAAAATACAAATAAGTACAAAAATCAAATGTGTTTATTACAAAATTCTCTTATAATTGTTTTACTTTTAAGTATTGTTTAATTGTTTTTTTCCCCAATTTAAAATTTCGATTATTAAATCTCAGAGTCGAAAATATACGAAGTCTCACGAACACTATTAATAAATAGTCCACAGGGAAACACGAACATGGCAATGTAGGTAATTGAATCTCTTGCAGTAATTTAAACAATTCACTTCCAGGATTTCCGTGTAGTGCTTAAAATTGTGTGTAAATGCAATCTCTAATTTTTGAACGTACATTTCCTGAGAAGGCATCTTTAGATTTCCATAAAACGATATACTTTTATTATAAGCTTTGTAGTGAATAAACCTTGTATAGTTCATATCCAGTGAAGAGTCAAGCATTTTGAACATTTCTTGGCAACTCGGGTGTTTTTTTAGAACATTTGAAAAGTAAAAAACTAGCAACGTAGGTCAGAGCATTACCTTTAGGCAAATCTATATGATAATCAATATCACCATTTAAGACTACCCGCGACGTTCTGGCTTGTTCGGGTGGATTAGAACTGTTTTTGTTAATTATGTCCTCAGCTTTAAGTAGCATATCATAAATGTCAGACTCGCAGTTAGTGTTATCACTTTTCAGCATGTTGACATAAAACAATTTTGAAAATGCTCGAGTAAATTGAATAGGTGTTGGCTCAGAACATGAACCACCTTGTTGTCTAATAGACCCGATTTTTTTTTCTTAACTGTCTTGGTTCAGCCGTCTTGTAAATAGGTACTTAAATACCTCTGATTTTAAATCTTCAAACAGTTGTAATACTGACTGAATGGTTATTTGAAAATTATGGAACGTCTTTATCTGATTAGTATTGTCTTTTTGTGTATTACGCTTTTTAGACTTAATAGTGGCAAACATGTGTTGAGCATCTTGTAAAATTAATTTTTGTTCAGGAGTCATTCTAAAAGCTGTCTGATATTTTTTGGCAGATTTTATTTTTGAGGAATTTAGGACGTCAAATAAGTCATCCATTATTTTGATAAATTTTGCTGTTCCTTGAGCCTCCTCGGAGATTTTACCAAATTCGATATACTTACGTCTCAAGCGCAGCGTATACCGTGTTACTAAATATTTGAGCTGCATATTTCACCCTCATCCTTTGAAAGTTGTTCGGTTCTACGTGATCATTCGTTATTTTAGATATCAATCTTAGATTCTTATCTTGTTGGTGTTCATAGAGTGTTTTAATATGATATATAACGTCCTCTTTGTAGTGAAAATTGTTCGATAATAAATTATTACGCACACATTTTAATAAATGTGGCACATCAAAAATATAGAAAATTTTGTGCTCTTCAACAAAAACGTATGGCTTTTCAACGGTCACTTTTTTTATTACTTTCGCATATTTATCAAAATTTGACCCTTGGTCGGATATAATGGCTTTCACTTCTATACCCAATTACCCACACCAAAAAGTTTTGATATTACTTCATTCATCCACGAATCTAAGTCAGCATAATGTTTAGTACTTCCTAGAAGAGCGTAGGCTTTAGGTTGCTTCCAGTTGAAGTATATACCTTGAAGCATTATAACATAGGCATTGCTTGCTATTTCTGTAGATATCGTACCGTTTATATTATGGAATCCGACCACTTCGTCTTTTTTTGTATCATAATACAAGTGTCGTTTGAGTACCATTTCATCTACACTACACAAATAGTGCAATATTTTGCATTTTCTGGTAATGATTTAATTTTTAAAGAGAGACTATTTAGAACACGGTCATCAAGTTTAGGAGGAATTTTCAACTTTAATCTATTTAATGTACCCTTGCTGGGAAGCTTCAGAACAGTTTGGAGGACTAGCGTAATGTAAATTCAAAGCAAATATTTTTAATTCCGCCGCGTAGCGATTGCCTTTGAATTCGTTTTTTATTTTGTTTTGCCACTCAACCAATTTCATAAATCGTTGAGCTACTTCGTCTTCGGGACTGGACAGTATAAAGATGCATTTTTTGTTTCTAACTCTTTTTCAGTTTTTAAAACTTCTTGCTCCAAACGCTTACGTTGGCATTTAACAGTCACGAGTTCCTTTTTCAGTTTTCTTTTACGTGGGGATTTGTCAGATAAGGCTAATGCTGTCTGTGTCATTTTGTTTGATGTTTCAATTAAATCTGTTTGCATTGAAGAACAAGTAAGCTCAGGTTTTTTTATTTTAATTATTTCATTTGATAATATTCGTACTTTTTTGTGAGATTGTAAGGCAGTTTTAGGTTTAGATAGAACTGTTGATTTGGGCTTCGACTCATTAAATGATTTATTATTATTCGGTTGGGCGATCTCAGATTCTATTTCTTTTTGGGTATCGGTTTGTGATTGACTGTGACTATATGTGGAAACCAATATTTTATCTTTCTTTGTGGGTTTGTGTAAGTGAGACAAAATATCTGTGGAGGATTGTGGAAGAGCTTGAATAGATGTATTTTTAGTTGTTATGATTACATCACGAACGTCTGGTGGAATATGTTTCTGTGATTTATCAGGTAATAATTTCGTGGGTGCTGCATCACTTTTCAGCCGCTTCAAAGTTGAAGTTATGATTGCAGAGTCATCGAAATGTGCAGAACAAATAAAGTTTTTTTTGGCCTTCTTCAACTTTTTTTCGTCCAGTAAATCTTCTCTGTCGATTGCTGTTAGCCATTCTTGTCGTCTGCAACATAACGTAACGTTGTTGTTTAACTTCTTGTGCTTATATTGAGACCCGAGCTAGCGAAACCTTGAGCATTGCGAGGGTCTCAAATCAAAGCACGAGAGGTTGAACAAACTTTGCTGTCGAGTGTAATACAGCTTATACAGCAAGTTTCGCAACTCCACCTTGGAAAGGCGCTCTTTATTATTTAATATGGTACAACCACCGTTTTATGTTTCACAAGTATTAACATACACATATACCTACATTTAATGCGATTTTTTTGAATGATAAATATTGAATATATATTTATTATTTAACAAAATAGTCTTTTTATACCAATAATTTTGAATACATTTGCATTATGTATCAACTTGTATTTTACTTCCATTGTTCCAAAAATTTTGTATTGCACTCGGCGGCAAAGTTTGTTCACCCTCTCGTGCTTTGAGGCCCTCGCATGTTCAAAATTCCACTTTTTAAACCACTCGCTACGTTAGAATCTTTCGCTGCCTCGGGTCTCAATACACGCACGAGAAGTTAAACAACAACTTTGTCCCCATGTATAATAAATAACTATTTCACCACACCTGTGCGAGGAAAATACCATCTGTTTTCATTGCAACTATTCTTGTTATACATGTAATGAATATTAATTCTATTTAATTTTTATTATTCAAAATAATCGTTTAAGTATTATTAGTAGTGTAAGGATAAGTGGTGGCATTTTGAACAGAGGGGGAAATAGAGTCGCCTAGGTGCATTTTATGATTAAATGAATAACGATTAAATGATTTTTTGAAAACATATTTCACATGATATACAGTACACGCTATTGTTATCGTTATATACAAGATTATCGTATGCTTCAATCCACTTCAAAATTGTCGATTCTGGTGGGTCATTCATATTGTTTCATTTATATTTCTGCTGTCGTGCTGTTTTAAATTATTAGCCTAGCGTATTACAACAACAAATATAGCAAACAGTTGTCTAAATTGACAACATCAAATTATTTTGTCGTAAGTATCTACAGTTTATAAAGCTTTTGGCCAGTAATTAATTAAGGTTGTTGTATATGGTTAAAAAGTATATTGATTGAATCTGAGAGAGCAAGAGCAATAGATTTTATAAGTAAAGTAAATATCATATAAAATTTGAATTTATTCATTCAATACTCCATTTCCCGCTATATTCAAAATGCCTCCACTTGTCCGTACACTAATTATTAGTCTACCCAGCAAGCTAACGCGTGAAAAACATGTCAAAATTTGCATCAAAATACTTTGGCTCTCCAGAGGATAAAATGTAACTTTACTCACTGTTTTTAAAGGATAAAATCAGCCTTTATGAGCGGGTGAGGTGAAAAATATTTTTTGTTGTGTGAATGTCGAAATTGTTGACAAGAAAGTACCGATTCACGAGAAAGGTCACTAGCTCTTAGACTTTATCAATCGTCAACCGACTTGACGACGACGTACTAATTATAGTGACAGTTAAGGCTTGCAATCCGGATATCCGGATAACCGTTTTATCCGGATATACGTCCAATTTATTATCCGGATTTAGATTAAGTTGATATCCGGATAAAACGAATAATTCGAATACTACAAATTTTAAGAAAACTATCTTAAAAACGTTGAAATTTATAATAGTAATCACGTTGTCGGTTGATTTTAGGTATTTATTTGGATACATTTTTACGTTATATAAACTGTTTATTGAAATATTACTCCTTGATTGCCGACTCTTCGTCGATATTCTATGCAGATCGACCTAGCTACGTAAAGTAACTTTGAGTGTACCACAGGGATCGGAACCGGTTTTTTTGCAAAAACTTAGAAATAGGTAATCATATTTTTATAATTATTTTATACTGGAAATGTAGAACTCAGTTGTGTTTTTAGGTAGGTAACAGTAACGACTTAGTATTATTAGATTGCCCAATTAGAAATGAAATAATTGGCAAAGAACGAAAAAATATCGTTTTCGTTCCCATTCAAAAAATACCGGTATCCGATCCCTGGAGTGTACTTTGTACCATGTTCTTGTCAAACATGATGCGCTCTCATTATTGTTAGCGTCCGAATACCGTTATTAACAAAGGGCGAACAATACGGTTACCATCAGTTTGTCACTGACATAAACACCGTTGAGAACGTAATTTACTTTCTATACATCCCGTTTGCACGAATATGCGAGTGCGAGCGAGATGTATAGAAAGTAAATTACGTTCTCGACGGCGTTTATGTCAGTGACAAACTGATGGTAACCGTACAGAACTAAAATGAGTCCAACGGAGGAGGACTTCGGTTGATATTGAACTGCCGAACGAAATGCAGTAGGGTTTAGCAGATGATGAACTTCTTCGTCATCTGCTAAACCCACATCAAAACCACTATCAAGAAATGAATTTCGCAGCGCAGACTGTATCGCTATAACCTAGTAAATTATTACAAACTAGCGACCCGCCCTAGCTTCGCACGGGTTAATAAATTATACATAAACCTTCCTCTTGAATCACTCTATCTATTTAAAAAAAACCGCATCAAAACCCGTTGTGTAATTTTAAAGAACTACGCATACATACAGACAGACAGCGGGAAGCGACTTTGTTATACATAGTGTGTAGTGATATACATAGTTTGTGTCACCTGTTCGAAAAACCATATCTAATCTAATCAGGCAATTAAAGGTTGTGTATGAAATTCCTTTTTCGTAATGTATGAAATTCATTACGTGGCAAATCAACACAATAATTCGTAGGTACTAACTTAACTAACCTAACCTCACGCGCAGTTACATCAGCTGTATGTTTGCACTTGCACATCAACTTCAAAGCATCGGCGAAAAGGTAGAACGCCAAAAATAGTTTAATACTTGCTGTTACGTAGCCTTGTGTACGTAAAATTGTATTATATTACACTTTTTATTAAATTCACGTGGGTTTTATGAAATAAAAAGTAAGTATTCGAATTATCCGTTTTATCCGGATATCCGGATACTAAAATAATAAATATTCGAAATATCCGGATACGAAAAATGGGCTGATATTGCAAGCCCTAGTGACAGTACATTTTGTGATACATTGTTGTTGATATATGTGTGTACCTATAAGTTATTTATAAGGAGTAATTTAAAGTCTATTTTTTTATTCGGTAGACTGAAATGACAGTTAATAGTATGAAATGACATTTCATGTTCATACTATTAACTGTCATTTCAGTCTACGGAATTAAAAAATAGACTTTAGTAGGTGTTTAATACACCTTACCCAGACTATTGACAAATTCTTAGAAGTAAGTACTTACCTACTCTAAGCTTAGGAATGCATAATTCATTTTAATTTGGTCTAAAGCGCTTTAGTTTTATGCAAACAAAACGAATCAAACAGTTATCGAATTTGATTACTTAATATTTACCTATGTTATGGTTTAATTAAAGTTAAAACTCACCAATAATGACTTACCTTTCAATTTCGTCCGGAATTTTAAAAAATGATAAATCTGCTTCCATATTCTTCCGTTTATTCAGACATCCGTAAACAGAACAATATGTTTTATACGGATTAGATCGAGATTTAGGTTTCGAAGCCATTATGTCCACAGTCTTTTCAATATTGCGCGAGCGCCACGTGACACAACTATCGTGCGAGCCGAGCGGCAGCCCACTGCCATACGCCCGTGACGCCCGTCCGATGGGCGCGCCGGCCAAGCGCCGGCAATGTACATTAACATTAACCTAAACTGTGGAGTGACACCCCCCTTTCCACACTCGCGTTCGCGGCTTCGCCCGCGATTCACGCACATAGTCTGAAGGGGGCTTAATACAAGCAACTCGCGCATAGAGTCTGTGCGGAAAGAGAAGAGTCGTGGAATGTATGGGGCCTAATACATTCCTCGCCTCTTCTCTTTCCGAACAGACTCTATTGTTTGCGCAAACACTTTTTTATCCAGCAGAGCAAGAGCAGCATTATTTTTTACCGATATTGTTACCTGGCCACCCTAAAGTGACAGCTGTCATTGATGTCAAATGTCAACATCTTATTGCGCGATTTGGTAGCGATGCGAGCGTTTTTGTTCTATAATGTTCAATTTTAATCGCCGCGCCGGTGATTGCCGCTCGCCGGCGTTCTGTGCTTGATACTGTT
Source organism: Cydia amplana (assembly GCF_948474715.1). Classification (NCBI taxonomy): domain Eukaryota; kingdom Metazoa; phylum Arthropoda; class Insecta; order Lepidoptera; family Tortricidae; genus Cydia; species Cydia amplana. The sequence continues at coordinate 27,627,317 of NC_086069.1, forward strand.
ATCATAGTTTCAGTTAACATAAAAAAAATCAATCTCGAGTGTGAATGGTGATTTTTCGGCTTTAATAAGTATAGCCAGTTAGTACATAGAAAGTACTGGGGAAGACTCCCATCGTAGCAAAAATGGGCCGTTTCCTGTCGAAAGAGAACCTAGAGGGTTTCGATAAATATAAGGTAATTTTCATCATTCAAAATAACCAGTTTTATCATTAAAATGGGCTTGAAATGTACCTGTATTATTAGTGACTGAATTATTTTTTGGTGAAGTGCGAGTGTCTAACAGCGAATTATTTCTTTTTCAGTATAATTCTATTGATACGAGTGTTCTGAGCAACTATGTTATGCACCCATTCTGGAATTGGTGTGTTCAAGTGAGTAATTTTATCTCAAAATAATCATATTATCAAATGCTTTTTGCCTACTATTTAATTTTCGAAATTTACTTCTAATGTTAATAAGTAAAATATTTAGATAACTAAATATTGTAAATGAAATCATTTAGCTCTTTTTGTAAAAAAATGTTTAGTATGAATGGCATATTATTTTAATAAAAATCTTGGACAATTAATTTACCCTTGCTGTAAAAGTGCCTTTTTAAAAAGGGAAATTTAAAAATAACAATGTTTTACAAATTATCCTTCATATCATATGTTTTTAGAAAAATAAAATCATGATAAAATTAATTTGTACCTAAAATTAGTATTCCTAAATGTTGGTGTATTTTTGTTGTAGTATTAAATGATTAAAAATAAAAATAAGTTCCAAGTCCTACTAATAATAATTGTAAAAAGCAAGTCACAAATCCACTGATACAAGTAGATAGTCTCCATCTTACAGTGCTAGACTTTCACTATAGTAACAAGCAATGGCAGCACAAACTATGGGTTGCGACCCCATAGTGGGTCGGAAGCAAATATTATATGCATATATGCCAAATAGAAAAAAAAGTCTCAGGTGGGTCGCAACCCAGTAAACTTTGGGGACCCCTGCCATAATTATGTACTCTTTCTCACTTTATTATGATAGTACATAATAAAGAGAGAGAGAATTGGTTATAGTTACAATTTTAGTAGTACTGACAACCTATCACACAGAATAGGCGCAATTTATGATGTTGAAACCTGTGCAAACCAATAACCTGGTCCTTGACTAACCAGAGCACCCAAGCATCGTGCAGCTTTTTAGAGATTTATGGCGTTATTAATAAACGCCTGCTAACTAAATCAGTTGATGATCGTCGTTTGTCCCTGTCTGTCGTTATGTCATAGAGAGGGAGAAACGATGATCATCAGCTTTAGGGTCATCAGGGTTAATTTTGTCTCTTCACGTAAATGATCACTCGTGAATTCCTACACCACTAATATTAACGTTTGTGGCTCGCTCCAATTCCAAATACTGGCGATATCTAATGTAGATGGTTGTAGTTGTACTCAAAATTTGGCCAACCCCTGACCTATACCTCGCATTTAATGATGGATCCTATGACCAGGGATCGGATACCGGTATTTTTTGTATAGGAACGGAAACGGTATTTTTTCGTTCTTTGCTAATTACTTCATTTCTAATTGAGCAATCTAATAATACGAAGTCGTAACCTAAAAACACAACTGAGTCCTACATTTCGAGTATAAAAAAGTTTTTGCAAAAAAGTTTTTGCAAAAAACCGGTTCCGATCCCTGCCTATGACAGTTCATTTTAATATAAAATGTCTATCATGTAAAATGTTTATATACATTTTTTGGAATTGTAGCACATTATATTATTTAGATGTAACATTTAAGTACTAATGTAATAACATTAGGGTAAAAATATTAATTATTTTTCAAATTAAGTACAACTAAAAGAGTCTTGACTTGACAACAAACTGTCATAGGGACCATCACTCGGTGAGAGAGGTATAGTCATGCTCATGTTAACTCAATGCTAACACAATTAACTCGTTCCAGTTCTGCCCAGTGTGGGTGGCGCCCAACCTGCTAACCTTCACCGGTTTCCTATTGACCGTCCTCAATTTCCTTCTCTTCTCCTACTACGACTACGGGTTCTTCGCGTTAACTGAGGCCGGTGGTGACGGGATCCCGAGGTGGCTGTGGGCTGTGTCCGCAGTCAACCTGTTTGTGGCCTATACCCTGGGTGAGCATGTGGTTCGTTATGTATACGTATTTTTTTTTTTATTAATTTATTGATGCAACTACCCCAGGCATTATCACAAAAAGGGATATAGTAAGTATAGATTTTTTCAAAATTTTAGCGGATCAGAATTCATATCACGTACTTATATGAATGTACGGACAATTGCATTCCCAATAATAAAGCCTTAGATTTTTATAGTTTTCTCTTTTATAAATTGGACACATCGAATGTCAAATTATGACCGTCGATGGTTACCTATAGTTGTCACTGGAAAGAATATAGATGAGAGACTTAGGGCCCATGGGTTCCGGTTCATCTCTCACTCTCCCCAACACTATTGACCAGTATTGACGTAGACCATATTATGTGTTGCAATAAGGTTCACGCACTATAAGAACAAATTAAAATAATTATTTGAAAATATTTTAATTTGTGGTATTTCAAGTAGACACACTACTATTTAAACTATAAACCAAAAAAAAAACATACGAAGGAAAAAATTACCAAAGCCTCCAGTGTCCAGAGCTGACATTTATTTCGGTTTATGGTTCACGTAGTGACAGTTAAGTGTGTGGACGACACATTTGAAAAACTCGTGCTCGGCTAGGCCGCAACCTTTGCACCTAACTTATGATTGTTTTGCTAAAACACGCGGTCTCCGCATCTACGTGTACATGATGTATTTACATACATACATATAATCACGCCTATTTGCAGTTCCCATCACCATGATGTTTTGTGCATCTATAATTATACTTAACCGGTTTTTAGAGATGGTAGTAAACTACTAAAGTACAATGCCTATGGAAACTTTCGAAAATTGCGGAACTTCACACATAGACTTCGGAGAATATCTGAGGTTCTTATGGGGAAAGAAATTTCTTCATTCCAAAGTGGAAACGTTGTTTTTATTATTTATGAAATTTTCGAGAAATTGTAATTAAATGTATTTCAGATTTTTTCCATAATATATTAAAAACTTATTATTATAACTCTTAACCTATGTTATAGTGACAATATCTATGTATGTAGGTACTATGTAATCTATGTACCTACTCCTATGTACGTGCTTTAACTATTATAAGCATGTATTAGGCCATTGCAGTACTTCCAGAAAACACTATTTAAGTTTTTGGAAAATTCTGCATAGTTTTTGGACTAACACTTTAAATCCGACTTTATAATACAGTTTAGAATTCAATCAATTTTATTGAAGGAGCCAGCGCGAAACGGCCTTGTCTCAGCTTGGGAAAAATGCTTTCGTATGTATGTCCAACTGTCCGGCTGATCTCCTCTACGGCTCGCATTTCTCGACCAATGCTAATGAAATATTGTAAGCAGTTTCGATGACCATATAGATTTTTGGAAGCCATGGAGATCGCAATAATTTAATATTAGATTAATAAGTAATAAGTGTACATACAATTAGACCCCTTATTCTTAAAAGAACATTGGCATATAAATATACATTCAAATGACCCTAATCGTGCATCGTGTAGTATAGCGGCAGAAATAACTCCCTTCCGCTACTTAGCCATTAGCCGTCTACACGATTCTGACGTCACGGATCACATTGCGTACCTACTTACCTGCAATGAAATTACTAGAACAATAATGGACTAGGTATAACTCAAGTCTTATAAGTGTATGCAAACAGTTATTGATTGTACCTGTTAGATGAGCATTAACTCTGGTCAATGGATTTCTGTTTTTATTTACCTACCCCTGACGCAACAAAAGGGGTATTATATGTTTGACGCCAATGACTGGCTGTCTGTCTGTCTGTTGCGTCGTAGCTTTCAAACGGATGGGCCGAATTCCATGGTTTTTTTTACGTGAAATCGAGTTTTCTTGCGGTGGTTTTTAGCTATGTTTCATAGAAATCAATCTAGCAGTTTAAAGAGTATCAGAACTTTTCCAAAGGATGTGCGTGTGGTGTCAGTAACGGACCGGTTTTAAATTTAGATATTGTTAATATTGTATAGACAATGTAACAATTAACATATCGTTTGCTCCAATCCCGATGCCACGCTTTAGTGACCTCCTTATCTCGCGCAGATAACGGAGAGTCGGACCACATCCTCAAACGATTCTAGACCACAGACATCTTTGTAGACCACGCAAAACTTTTGCTAACTATTAAGTTCTGTGGGGTCCATTTTTGCACATATTGGTGGTCAAATTCGATGAGTTTTACAAGCTTTTATTTAACTTGCAATGTACTATCTATGTATGTTTGTAAGGGTCAAATCTTGCAAGTTAAGTTCGACCCACTTCCAGACTTCTAATGAAGCTGAAAATTTGCATACATATGTAAATTGGGTGACAATGCAATATTCCGTGATCTCCGTGATAAAACAACGAAACCTAATTGTGTTTGGGGTTTTTAGAATTGTCTTGATGGGTGTTAGTTTCCTATGGAAAGAAAACTACAGTCAGCGATAAAAGTTTGTACCAAAAATGATTTTTTTGCCAAAAACTTATTAAGTTTCCGTATCCTAAGTGTCGATCATCCAGCGGACTGTGTCTTATGAACAGTAACATGTAGGTAGTAGACAGTTATTACATTATTTTCGTACTTAGTTCCTACTTAAACGCAAGGTCCGACGTCGAAAATGTACCTACTACATAGGTCGGTCATTCCTAAGATCCCATGTTACGCAGACATGCGGGCGCTTGTTCTAATGCAAATTACGGTACATGTAACGTCTATTGAGATATATCTCTGGACTAGACACAAATAAACAAATATACATTATTTCTCTATGTACATTGTTTTAATACATTGGTTCAATGCATGCAATCGAGATAGTCATGTGTAGACACTAGACAAACATATTGTAGTAATGCCTCATTAATAATGAGTTAGGAATACCTAATCTCTCTATTATCTTTGATAATAAGTTATTATCTATTAATTCTACTCACGTGATACAAGTAGTCAATCGGGCATCGATTCCTAATTATTAATTAAAATTTAACCCTTTACCAGGCTAAGGGATATATATTTCCCACATACGGCACTTCAAACATGTGTTCTATTTTCAATGAGCAAGACTGAGATTCGATTGTACGTTTTTGAAATGTCAGCCTGGTACTTAAAAATAAATAAGACTGGGAAATTCCTAACTTTTTAAATTAGTTTTTTTTAAATTTATATTTAATAATAGATCATTTTCTTCATTATGGAGTAGGTACCTAACAAACAATGCCTCAAGATTTGCTTTTATAAAAATCTTAAAAAAAAGATGAACACCTTAACACAGGTAGTGGAAAACAGAAATCGTACCTACAATAAATATATTGAAATCTATTTCATGCGCCCTTAGCGCCCTCTGTATTGAGCAATAGGCTACATGACTAATTTTTTTTTATGGTATCAATCGATCGGGTTTGTTTTTAGGATCAAATGTCTATATGGGACCCATTGCATTAAAGTAACACAAAAGTCAGAAATTGTAGTCAAAGTCCGACAGTCGCACTTCACTCGCGAAACGCCCTATACAAAACGGCCAGAGGCCGTGACGTCATCGCCCATCTTGTAGTATGGACAAAACAAGAAAATTGCGTTTTTGTCGGTGAAATATTGCGTTTATGTATATAGTTGCTATACAATATTTTTTTGGATGAAATGTAAGGAATCGAATGGTACCTATTATCGTTTTTGGAAGTTAAAAAAAAACTTAAATTTTGAAACTTTCAGGTCCTGTAATTTTGTAATTTTTCAATATTTTATTTTAATGTCCACATTATTGTGATAAATTGCTCGTTTGCTATCTATTTTACTAGATTTTGTTATAAAATTCAACATGTGTCATCATCCCTATTGGCAGTTTAACCTCATTGTGATATTTTTGCAGATGGGATCGACGGCAAGCAAGCGCGGCGCACTGGCACCAGCGGTCCTCTGGGGGAACTCTTCGACCATGGTCTGGACTCCTATTCTGCTGTATTCATTCCCGCCTGCCTCTACAGCATATTCGGAAGGTACGTGACTTACAGGTTTACCATACGCTCAATCATGCAGGTTTAGTAGTGTAACGCTCTTACGGTAGATGTCGCTAGGGTCCCCTAGACTCATAATATGGTGGAAATATTTGCTGGCTATGGATGAGGTCTTGATGGCTCAGATGGCAAAGCACTGGAGTATCGATCCAGAGGCCGTGAGTTCAAGTCTCACCCAAGACAATATTTTTTCCACTTTTAAATTTATTCTTAGCTTAATAGCATCGGTCGCAAACGTTTCTGCTTGTTAAAAATGAAATTAGGTTTTTACCGTAGTACCGTTAACCATAGTTTTTAACCGACTTCAATTCTAAGGGGGTTCTGTATTCGGTTGTGGCAATTTTTTAGGGTTCCGTAGTCCACTAGGAATCCTTATAATTTCGCCATGTCCGTCGGTCTGTCCATCCGCGGCTTCGATCCGTAATCTTTAGTGCTAGAAAGCTGCAATTTGGCATGGATACATAAATCATGCATGGCGACAGAACGCTAAGTGTAAGGCCTGAGTGGACGCTCGAAGCGGAGCGTTCGGCGGGGCGTGCAGCGTGGCGTCGGGGTCCCAAGTGGTTTGAGCAGCGTGTACTAAGGCCGCTCCTATACGTTTGCATTTGTTTAACATGCACGCCGCACGCCCCGCCCCGCTGCACGCCCAACTCGAGCGTCCACTCAGGCCTTACACTAAAAAAAACTACAATAAAATTGTTTTATACGGTACCTCCCATACAAAATCTCTTCTCTCCTTGTATTGTTAGAGTAGTTGCATTTGCCCCATGGTCGCAATTGCCCTGAACCTCACATTGAACGAGCATTGTCTTGTTCTAGGGACGAGCTGAGCCCGCTTCGCATGTTCTTCGTAATCTGGAACATCTTCATCAACTTCTACCTGACCCACTGGGAGAAGTACAACACTGGCGTCATGTTCCTGCCGTGGGGCTACGACTTTACCATGATCGTGAGTCCTGATTCTATTATAGCAGTAGATACGAGCTGTCCTGTGGTACTTCGTGATTTGGAACATCTTCATCAACTTCTACCTGACCCACTGGGAGAAGTACAACACTGGCGTCATGTTCCTGCCGTGGGGCTACGACTTTACCATGATCGTGAGTCCTGGATCTATTATAGTAGTAGATACGAGCTGTCCTGTGAACTCCTATGATACTTCGTGATTTGGAACATCTTCATCAACTTCTACCTGACCCACTGGGAGAAGTAGAACACTGGCGTCATGTTCCTGTCGTGGGGCTACGACTTTACCATGATCGTGAGTCCTGGATCTATTATAGTAGTAGATACGAGCTGTCCTGTGAACTCCTATGATACTTCGTGATTTGGAACATCTTCATCAACTTCTACCTGACCCACTGGGAGAAGTACAACACTGGCGTCATGTTCCTGCCGTGGGGCTACGACTTTACCATGATCGTGAGTCCTGATTCTATTATAGCAGTAGATACGAGCTGTCCTGTGGTACTTCGTGATTTGGAACATCTTCATCAACTTCTACCTGACCCACTGGGAGAAGTACAACACTGGCGTCATGTTCCTGCCGTGGGGCTACGACTTTACCATGATCGTGAGTCCTGGATCTATTATAGTAGTAGATACGAGCTGTCCTGTGAACTCCTATGATACTTCGTGATTTGGAACATCTTCATCAACTTCTACCTGACCCACTGGGAGAAGTAGAACACTGGCGTCATGTTCCTGTCGTGGGGCTACGACTTTACCATGATCGTGAGTCCTGGATCTATTATAGTAGTAGATACGAGCTGTCCTGTGAACTCCTATGATACTTCGTGATTTGGAACATCTTCATCAACTTCTACCTGACCCACTGGGAGAAGTACAACACTGGCGTCATGTTCCTGCCGTGGGGCTACGACTTTACCATGATCGTGAGTCCTGATTCTATTATAGCAGTAGATACGAGCTGTCCTGTGGTACTTCGTGATTTGGAACATCTTCATCAACTTCTACCTGACCCACTGGGAGAAGTACAACACTGGCGTCATGTTCCTGCCGTGGGGCTACGACTTTACCATGATCGTGAGTCCTGGATCTATTATAGTAGTAGATACGAGCTGTCCTGTGAACTCCTATGATACTTCGTGATTTGGAACATCTTCATCAACTTCTACCTGACCCACTGGGAGAAGTACAATACTGGCGTCATGTTCCTGCCGTGGGGCTACGACTTTACCATGATCGTGAGTCCTGATTCTTTTATAGATTAAACTAGCGACCCGCCCCGGCTTCGCACGGGTTACCAAATTATACATAAACCTTCCTCTTGAATCACTCTATCTATTAAAAAAGCGGCCAAGTGCGAGTCGGACTCGCCCATGAAGGGTTCCGTATTTAGGCGATTTATGACGTATAAAAAAAAAACTACTTACTAGATCTCGTTCAAACCAATTTTCGGTGGAAGTTTACATGGTAATGTACATCATATATTTTTTTTTTGTTTTATCATTCTCTTATTTTAGAAGTTACAGGGGGGGAGGGGACACACATTTTACCACTTTGGAAGTGTCTCTCGCGCAAACTATTCAGTTTAGAAAAAAATGATATTAGAAACCTCAATATCATTTTTGAAGACCTATCCATAGATACCCCCATAGAATACCGCCTATAGAAACCTAATATTGGTCATTTTGTTCGCGACGCAACTCACCAAACTGTGAGGTGCGGGAGGGGTACTCACGGCGTTGCGATTGGTCGTTTCAAATATGGCGCGATGTCACGTGTCAGCGTAGGGATGGGACACGTTCATTACGGACAGTGGTACAGTGGTACAGTAATTTATTGTGGTAAAATTGTTATCATTTAGTTTAGGTACTTAAAGTAAACTTATTTAAGAATATTATTGACTAATAATATTTTAGCAATGTAAAAATGTAGGTAAAACCTAAAAATTTTACTTAACATAATGGCATTTATATTTAAAGTTGTTCCCGCATCTTGCATTTTAAACTTTAGATCTTTATATTATTTCCACTTAAAATCGCGATCTCTTTCAATCCTAATACGAGCAAAAATTGTCACCGAAAGTTCATACAATTTACTTTCCGTTTTGTTACGGTCATTATAGAGTGTTCTATTAAAAACATAATGAAATAGGCCAAAAAAATTGGGTGCATTGTTTTTTTCTCAGTAAAAATGGAAATGGTTTGTTATTCTGAGTAGTGTCGCGGGTTCGAAACCCGGCTCGTACCAATGAGTTTTTTGGAACTTAGGTACGAAATATCATTAGATATTTACTAGTCGCTTTTCGGTAAAGGAAACATCGTGAGGAAACCGGACTAATCCCAATAAGGGCTAGTGTACCCTCTGGGTTGGAAGGTCAGATAGCAGAAGCTTTCGTAAAAACTAGAGCCTACGCCAATTCTACCCATGAGCCGTGGCAAAAGCCGAAACAACGCGGGGAAGATGATGACGTATGTCTATCACAAACCAAAACCGAGTTCCCTCGCACTTCTTTGAAGTTCATTATCGGGTCCATCTCGTGACATGAGACCTAACTTCTCTCCTAGAGGATTCTAAAAAACCCACACAACATATGCCTATCACAAACCAACACCGAGTTCCCTCGCGCTTCATTGAAGTTCATCATCAGGCCCATCTCGTGACATGAGACCTAACTGCTCCCCTAGAGGATTCTAAAAAATCCACACAAAATATGCCTATAACAACCCAACACCGAGTTCCCTCGCACTTCTTTGAAGTTCATCATCAGGCCCATCTCGTGACATGAGACCTAGCTGCTCCCCTAGAGGATTCTAAAACACCCACATAACATATACCTATCACAAACCAACACCGAGTTCCCTCGCACTTCTTTGAAGTTCATCATCAGGCCCATCTCGTGACATGAGACCTAACTGCTCCCCTAGAGGATTCTAAAAAACCCACACAACATATGCCTATCACAAACCAACACCTAGTTCCCTCGCACTTCTTTGAAGTTCATCATGAGGCCCATCTGGTGACATCAGACCTAACTGCGCACCTACGCGATTCTAAAAAAACTCACCCATTTCTTATTTTAAAACTAGAACTCTATAATGATTATACTACTAGCAAAAAACGAAAATACGTATACCTACTTAATATTTAAGATAAACTACCATTATATTAAAACTACAGATTAAGTACATTATTATATTCAATTAAAAGTAAAAGAGAATCACAGTTTTGTTTTATATTTCTTAAAATGGTACAATACGGTACGAACGAAGGCACGAAGTTCGCGCAACTGACGAAACCATCATCGTCGCATCCCTAGTCGTAATGTGAAAGGGATAGCACATTGCATTTTCAAGTTGACGAAAAGGGACGGACATACTTCGCCCTGAGCTTATTGACCACTATAAAATGAACCCCGCGGACAAGAAACAATTTTCAACGAAATAATGAATTTGACTTTCCCGTCGAAGGTAATTCCATCTGTTTTGTAAGTAGAAGTCTAAGATGACTTGCCACACCATATTACGCTGCAATATCCCATGATTTCCTCAAGAATTCAATAGTTTACGATTTATTTTCTTAGACTCGTGCACACTGCTAACAGGTCGTAAGCTTGGTCGCTACTGATCGGAGCGGCGCGCGTGCGATATTATATTTGACCTATGCACCATACGGGTGATGACCGCGAATTGTCCTATAAGCTCTGTCTATAGGGGTTGGTCTGTGGATACCCCACACGTATGGGTTTGATGAAAAAAAAATTTTGAGTTTTAGTTCAAAGTATGGGGAACCCCTAAAATTTATTGTTTTCTTTCTATTTTTGTGTGAAAATCTTAATGCGGTTTACAGAATACATCTACTTACCAAGTTTCAACAGTATAGTTCTTATAGTTTCGGAGAAAAGTGGCTGTGACATACGGACGGACAGACAGACGGACAGACGGACAGACAGACAGACATGACGAATCTATAAGGGTTCCGTTTTTTGCCATTTGGCTACGGAACCCTAAAAACCCGCATCCAAATCCGTTGCGTACTTTTAAAGATGTAAGCATACATAGGGACAGACAGACCGCGGGAAGCGAATTTGTTTTATACTATGTAGTGATTTTGTATGGGTTGACTAGTTGAGAATGCCTTTATTTACTTACCCAATTGTTACTAATTAATAGTAGATAGTAGAATATCTGGGTGACCGAGCTTCGCTCGGAAAACATATAAAAACTCGAAAATGCGCGTTTTCCCAGAGATAAGACCTAGCTAGATCGATTTTTCGCCCCCGAAAACCCCCATATAGCAAATTTCATCGAAATCGTTAGAGCCGTTTCCGAGATCCCCCTGAAATATATATATATATATATGTCGGCGACGGATGGTCCTAATGGCGGGTGGGCGCGTGGGGGTAGTACCTAGATGTAGGGGAAACTGGGGAGGGTTGATCACCCCTTTTGTTTTTAGCATACATTTTCTTAACTATTTGTAATATTGAAAAACTTTATAGACCATACGATTCAGAATTTATCTCTTCATTAATAGTTTCAATTAGAACAGATTTGTGCAATAAATTAGACCATTATTTAATGAAAACCCATACTGTTGACTTTTACCATGTGTCCCCTATGTAAGGGAGACTTGTTTACCCCTGGTCGGGAGCCTTGATCCTAGGGGGATCAAGTGACCCTGGTTCTTGGGACACATGGTAAACAGATTTTTACCATGTCTCCCCATACCAGATTCTCATTGATTATATAACTCGGATCGCTATTAGCAATGCATCTATAATTTGTAAAATACACAGCAAACATATATATATTGCATCTTCCATGCTTTGAAGTTGTATTTCCGGTAATCAGATGTCTAAGCCGAAGGGATCAAGTCTTCCAGATTTGGGGACACTTGGTAAAAAGATTTTAAGCGGCAATGTCATATTTCGAGGGTAGTATCTACATTAATTTATTCACTTTATCTACAGAAAATTAATATATGAAGATATCAAACACATATTAATCCATAATCTTATACTTTTAAAAAACAATGTAATCGTATTATCCATAAAACAACATAAAATAGGGAATCAATTTTTGAACCAAAAAAAAATTAAAAAAAAAACAAAAATCTAAGTTATTAACATAAAATTTCTTGTAACAAGCTAAATTTTTTAAAGTTATTATGAAGGTATTTTTAGCGTCAGATACCTACAGCAATTTTAAATTTTTTACCCATCTCTGGTCGTTATTGTTTACTATATAATAAATAAGTTTAGAAACTTACTGCTCACGTTTCGAGGACGGTGTTTGAGCTGCATAATCCTAATATCCTTTCTATGGACCGTCGGTTCTATAGTACATAAGGTCGGAAAGCCATTGAAATAGCATTTCATCCATAAAAACAAATATCGCCGGTTGAAAACCAAATATCGTTGTAAGTGTTGTTTGTCGACCGAGTAACATCCCCTGTGTGTAAAACGTTTAACTTAATAAACAAGACCAAGTGCGGGTAGTTCGTAAAATGTTGATGTCAACTTTAGTTAGTTTTTTCAAAGGCCACGGGGATAATTCCGTTTTCGGAGTTCGGAGTCGGTTGTATAATTAAAAACTGAATTATACGCCATTAAATCCCGTTTTAATAAACAATAATGAGTCAAAAACCTTGAAAGTTTAAATCAGTGTTTCTCTGGTCGTACTTTTGCGGCATGATTTACTAAAGAAAAGAAAATATTTATGATAGCTCTATGAATCATTTTGTAAGTAAATTTATTACAATGTATACTTGGTCGCTTTGGGGGTGACATGATCCCGGAATCATATCTCCCCTGAAGAAAAAGACAAAGTCTCCCCATACATAGTAAGATTATAAAACGTGCCGTACTCGAAACGTGTGTTCGCGTATATCAATGTAATCCAAGTTAATCATCACTTCAATAAACAACAAATAAAATAAGCACACTCACTAACATCATTTCCATCTCATATTATACAATAAATCCAGTTAAAGCTTACCGAAAATTGAATATAGTACGCAGAAAATCTTTCACCGTCCGCCATTTTTGAACCACTGACTTTTCCGATACAGTGACATGACAGAACGTGAAGTTAGGAACGAATAAATGAGTGTTACCAGTGCAAAAAAATGTATCTCGTTTGGTTTGATTAAAAATGAAGTTTACCAAGTGTCCCCTAGGGATCGACCCTCCCCACCCTCACCTATTACTTCACAGCCAAAATAGTAGGTATGCTACCAACGCATGAAATAAACATTCAGACTCGTTACCCATACTAGTGCCTACTATATTTTAGTACTAAATAATCAAAACGACCAATCACTATTTGGATCAAAAAAAATGATTTGATTTAAAAATAAAAAGATCACATGAAATCGTTTAAATCTTTATTTTACAAAAGTAAGCTTCTAATGGCACATAAGAAATCAAAATAACACTTGGAATAAAACACTTAGCTAAACGGTTAAAGAACGTGAGAATCTATAAGCTTTCAGAATAATCCTTCAGGTGTGCTTCAGGAACGTAGCGAATTAGGCACGAGGTATGGCTAACGATAACGTCCGATCTCTAGCGCGGTCCGATCAAGAAGAAGGAAGCCAGTCCCAGCGGCGGAGCCAACCGCTCCCGCCTCCAATTCAAGTTGGTAAACCTGCCTGACCAGTCTACCAACATAACGACAAAAATGCCTGCTCGTGCCTACGTTCACTCAAGATACGCCTCTTGACGTTCCAAAGCCTTCTACCTGTCATTTTCGTTCAACAATACACCAATAGATGGCGTTATACTCTCTGCGCAACTTTATTATTTAGTTACAAGTATTACGTAGCCAAACATTGCTAATCGATTTTATACAGGCGTCTAACTATGAACTGTAATGCTGCAATACGTCTTTCTGGTGTCTCGCTCCGACATATATATATATAAATATATAAATAGACAAGAATTGCTCGTTTAAAGGTATTAGATAGATTAACAGGTCTCAAAGTTATCGCCATTTTTCAAGTGCGTCTACGTTCCAATTGCATCAAAATCACTATTGTTTTTAGGGCTCCTGTTTCCTGCTACTAATAACGTCAGCTATCGGCCCGACGGCGTGGCGCGTGGCGCTGCCCGGCGGCCTAACCCCAGGCGTGGTGTTCGAGCTGGTGCTGTACCTGTCCGCCATGTTGACGTCGCAGACCACCATCTTGTTCAACATATACAAGTAAATACAAAATGGTCGCAGGTTTGAGACAACTTGTAAGCTCCACAGAAGTTGTGTTGAATTGTTTTGTCATGTTTTTGAACCCTCGTGTTTTTTTATTTGCGAAATTATATTTAAGTTTACTTAGTGGATCCATAGGTAGACAGATTATATTTATCCGCCGTTAACTATATTGTTATGGCAAAACATAAAGAAATGAAAAAAAAAACTTGTTTTTTTCTTCTCTTTTTAGTGTATGGTGGTTTTAATAGTACATTATTGTCGAGGTTCGGAAGTAGCTACTTGCAGGCTGAGGATTCGTTTTAAACGGACGACCTTGGGAGTAGCCCCATAGAGTAAAAGAGTTTACAGTACATATGGCCCTATTTTCCCGCACTAGTGCGTAAAATAGCACTTTTGGTGTGTATGTCAAAAGTTTAAAGGTATGTACTGTAAAACGTTGTACGATACACGTGCGAATAGGTAATTCGCAACTCCCTTCGGTGGTGTTTTAATTTATCGCCACTCGTTTCGAATTTACTCTTTTCCGCACTTGTATCGTAAATAGCTATTGTGATTACGAGTTGAAATCTAGAAAAAGCCGGCCAAGTGCGAGTCGGACTCGCGCACGGAGGGTTCCGCACCATCAACAAAAGATAGAGCAAAACAAGCAAAAAAACGGTCACCCATCCAAGTACTGACCCCGCCCGACGTTGCTTAACTTCGGTCAAAAATCACGTTTGTTGTATGGGAGCCCCACTTAAATCTTTATTTTATTCTGTTTTTAGTATTTGTTGTAATAGCGGCAACAGAAATACATCATCTGTGAAAATTTCAACTGTCTAGCTATCACGGTTCGTGAGATACAGCCTGGTGACAGACGGACGGACAGCGGAGTCTTAGTAATAGGGTCCCGTTTTTATCCTTTGGGTACGGAACCCTAAAAACATAAAATGAATAAAATTACGGTTTAAAAAGAATCTGCGCTAAGATTCTTCAATTCCGAACAGGTCGTACCGCGACGGCACGGGCAAGATGCGCTCGCTCAACGAAGCGCTGCGCCCCCTCTACCCCGTCGCCGTGTTCTTCGCCGTCAGCTCGCTGTGGGCGCTGCGCTCGCCGAGCGACATCGTAGACCGCGCCCCGAGACTGTTCTATATATTGACGGGGACCATATTCTCCAATATTAACGTGAGTGTAGCTCTCTCTCTCTCTCTCTCTCTCTCTCTCTCTCTCTCTCTCTCTCTCTCTCTCTCTCTCTCTCTCTCTCTCTCTACCCCGTCGCCGCGTTCTTCGCCGTCAGCCCGCTGTGGGCGCTGCGCTCGCCGAGCGACATCGTAGACCGCGCCCCGAGACTGTTCTATATATTGACGGGGACCATATTCTCCAATATTAACGTGAGTGTAGCTCTCTCTCTCTCTCTCTACCCCGTCGCCGCGTTCTTCGCCGTCAGCTCGCTGTGGGCGCTGCGCTCGCCGAGCGACATCGTAGACCGCGCCCCGAGACTGTTCTATATATTGACGGGGACCATATTCTCCAATATTAACGTGAGTGTAGCTCTCTCTCTCTCTCTCTACCCCGTCGCCGCGTTCTTCGCCGTCAGCTCGCTGTGGGCGCTGCGCTCGCCGAGCGACATCGTAGACCGCGCCCCGAGACTGTTCTATATATTGACGGGGACCATATTCTCCAATATTAACGTGAGTGTAGCTCTCTCTCTCTACCCCGTCGCCGTGTTCTTCGCCGTCAGCTCGCTGTGGGCGCTGCGCTCGCCGAGCGACATCGTAGACCGCGCCCCGAGACTGTTCTATATATTGACGGGGACCATATTCTCCAATATTAACGTGAGTGTAGCTCTCTCTCTCTCTCTCTACCCCGTCGCCGCGTTCTTCGCCGTCAGCTCGCTGTGGGCGCTGCGCTCGCCGAGCGACATCGTAGACCGCGCCCCGAGACTGTTCTATATATTGACGGGGACCATATTCTCCAATATTAACGTGAGTGTAGCTCTCTCTCTCTCTACCCCGTCGCCGTGTTCTTCGCCGTCAGCTCGCTGTGGGCGCTGCGCTCGCCGAGCGACATCGTAGACCGCGCCCCGAGACTGTTCTATATATTGACGGGGACCATATTCTCCAATATTAACGTGAGTGTAGCTCTCTCTCTCTCTCTCTACCCCGTCGCCGCGTTCTTCGCCGTCAGCTCGCTGTGGGCGCTGCGCTCGCCGAGCGACATCGTAGACCGCGCCCCGAGACTGTTCTATATATTGACGGGGACCATATTCTCCAATATTAACGTGAGTGTAGCTCTCTCTCTCTACCCCGTCGCCGTGTTCTTCGCCGTCAGCTCGCTGTGGGCGCTGCGCTCGCCGAGCGACATCGTAGACCGCGCCCCGAGACTGTTCTATATATTGACGGGGACCATATTCTCCAATATTAACGTGAGTGTAGCTCTCTCTCTCTACCCCGTCGCCGTGTTCTTCGCCGTCAGCTCGCTGTGGGCGCTGCGCTCGCCGAGCGACATCGTAGACCGCGCCCCGAGACTGTTCTATATATTGACGGGGACCATATTCTCCAATATTAACGTGAGTGTAGCTCTCTCTCTCTCTCTCTACCCCGTCGCCGCGTTCTTCGCCGTCAGCTCGCTGTGGGCGCTGCGCTCGCCGAGCGACATCGTAGACCGCGCCCCGAGACTGTTCTATATATTGACGGGGACCATATTCTCCAATATTAACGTGAGTGTAGCTCTCTCTCTCTCTCTCTACCCCGTCGCCGCGTTCTTCGCCGTCAGCTCGCTGTGGGCGCTGCGCTCGCCGAGCGACATCGTAGACCGCGCCCCGAGACTGTTCTATATATTGACGGGGACCATATTCTCCAATATTAACGTGAGTGTAGCTCTCTCTCTTCTTTTTATTCCCCGTCTCCATCTTTTTACGAGACTTGACGCTTAAACCACTTCCGAGTCTTAAGTCCCGAGTCAAGTTTATTCTCTTTTTAAGAGCAACTCAAAAGGACTCGAGCATCCGAATGAAGACTCCGTCAGTAATTTTACAGGTATGCTAAATAACAGTAAAGAAATTAGGCGTTATTGTATGATTGGTGTAGGTACCTAAACCACAAATTTTACATAAAGAAAATGCATTTTGAAATTGTTTGTAAATAAGTTTTTGGCAAAAATTTAATTTTTGGTACAAGCTTTTATCGCTGACTGTACTTTTCTTACGACAGACAACATTACTCATCGAGACAATTCTAAAAACCCCTAACACAATTAAGCTTCGTTGTTTCATCACAGAGTTCCTATGGCCACCTGTCTCCATTATCAGCAGGCATCGGAGTTTTTGTCGCATGGTAAGACTAATAGCAAGCTATGGAGTCGACATTTGCCATAAATGTAAACTCTTATTCATACTCATACTCATGATTAATTTTATTTAATATGAGAACAGATTACTAAATAGTTACTACGTATATCAGTTTAATTTATTAAACCTCATTTGTTGCAATAAATGTATATTACATTTGGGTGAGTTGTACTTCACAACTCAAGCACACTATAGCAGATTTTTCATAGTCATATTGTAAATCGTTGTATGGCTCTATCCATGCCAAAATTGCAGCTATTTCTGGGTTAGGCATAATAATTAATTATGGAATATTCCTCAACGTATTTACCACATACAGATATAAATAACTACTACGTTTGCAATCACCAGTGATTGACACATGACAAATACTAATCAATTTTATCAGCGGTTAGTACCTACATGACATTAGGTCTTTCGCAGCGATGTAGTTTGTATAGTTGTATGTTAAAATAGTTGAAGTTATGAATTCATAATGTAATAGAAAAATGTTTTTTTATATAATTCGACTAAGATAATATACACGACCGACCGCTCTAAAGGCATTTTAAGATAAATTAAATAAATGAGTATGAATAAGAGTTTACATTTATGGCAAATGTCGACTCCATAGCTTGCTATTAGTCTTACCATGCGACAAAAACTCCGATGCCTGATTATCAGATCAGCTCGATAGTACCATAATATTGCATTGTCACCCGACTTACATGTGTATGCAAAATTTCAGCTCAATCGGAAACTGGGAAGTGGATCAAATTTAATTTGCAAGATTTGATTACAGACCGACAACGGGACAGGTGAAAGTAAATAATAAAAGCTTGTAAAAATCGAGTTGCTACAAAGGACTCGAGCCTCTAACAAGTGGAGTTTAGTCTCTAAAAAGGCTCAATTATAAGAATCTGAAGCTGAGTAGCAGAGGACTCAAAGGACTCTTAACCAACAATATTACAGATGTTTGTTTGTTCGCAGTGCCGTCTAATCGTCGCCCAGATGAGCGGCACCCGATGCTCAGCCTGGAACGCATTACTACTGCCATACACTGTGTGCTGCGTCGCCTCGCTCACTATCCTATCTCCAGCCGCGGAGCTGTACGTACTGATCGCGCTCACGGCGGCGTGTACTGTGGCGCATGTCTACTACGGCACTAGAGTGGTATGTTATTTAACATACTTAAGATCTTAATCTTAACACATTCAGTGCCGAAACCACGACTATCGGGTATTTTATGATTTCGTTTCCAGGTCGGACGACCCGGGGCCCGTTTCTCAAAAGCTTGTCACTTGTAAGTGGAAGTCCCTTTCTTACAAAAGCTGTCAAAAAGTGACATCCACTTGTATTACAAAGCTTACAAGCTCTTGAGAAACGGGCTAATAAAATACTTCTATTTTATCAATAAAAGTTTGATTGATTGATTGATTGATTGGGCCCCCGATAGTCGGGATCGTGGTACTACAGCTTTATATGATGAAATTGTAGTGGCCTGGTGCGGATGTCTTGTTTGGCTGGGTGGCAATGAATGTGTTATTTAATTTTCGCTCGAATATGCAAGAGTGATAGAGGTTAGATAACAAAATTTCGACTCTCGTTTGCGGTAGACCCTCAGATTGTAATGGACTGTGGCGCCCTCTACGCAGAGTTTCACGTAATATTCCCTATTCGTGAGTGGCACCAATGAACTAGCACCATTCTTAGTGCCCGTAAGGCCCGTCTTTAGATATATGTCAATGACTTTACGCATCTTAGGCTCCTTTATGGGCAAAACCAGCAAAACTATGAAATATTTACAATACTTTCTTTTCCAGGTGCAGGAAATGTGCGAACACTTCAAAATCAACTGCTTCCATATCAAGCCAAAAATTAAATAAGTAAATAGTCTAGTCGAAATGTTTATTATAATTAATTAAAGGTTGCGGTAGAAATATCTGGTCAAGGTAATTGTTAAGGACATAGTGAAATTTTGCCATAAATGGCGTCTAATGCAGAGGCATGTATATCTAACATTATGGTGGAAATGTGTATGTATACAGATATATGAACTTTATAATTCGCGTACCATCGCCCACACTGTTAACTGTACATCGGTGAA
Organism: Cydia amplana; assembly: GCF_948474715.1. Lineage (NCBI taxonomy): Eukaryota > Metazoa > Arthropoda > Insecta > Lepidoptera > Tortricidae > Cydia > Cydia amplana. Next base: position 27,647,045 of record NC_086069.1, read on the forward strand.
CCTTATGCCTTTTGTAATAAGAGTGTTGCTGCTTTCACGAGATCCGAAGAAGCGTAAAGTACCCACACCATACCCGGGCTGTTTTATTCAAAGTTGTACACTACATTTTAGTATTTTGAGCTAAAACGCCGGACTAATATTAACGTGACGGCATATTGTGTATTCATAATAGGGAATGCAAACCGGTTTTTATTTGTATGAAATTTCAGTTAATAACCGATTTTTCCATACAATTAAAAAACCGGTTTGCACTGATAATAATTCTAATAGGTAAAACGAATCTCATCGCGAGCAACCGATTTCCATTTTTTTTATAAACTAATTTAAGTCTTGCCAAATATGGTCTTCATTTACTTATTGATTATAAAGCTAGAATCTAACCAAATGTTACTAGAAACACTAGTCAATATTAACGCCACATATTAAAAATGGCAGTTTTACATTAATAGTAGTATAACATTTTCTCGTGAACTTTTTTCGTCTTTATTATTCACAACTTAATCGCGTAAAACTAAGTTTAATAATAAAGATGAATAATAATGAGTAATAATTGTGAAAGTTTAAATCAGTATCTTTAATCTTTATCAAACCATTCAATATACTCAAATATTTTTCGATCATTCTTGTTGTAATGATTTCGATACTTATACAAATCTTAGTATGCAGTGTATCTGACCAATTGAAATATTATTAAGTCTAAAGCCAAATAAAACACTTTTAGATAGCTAGGAATTGAATAGGTACCTTAAAACCACCCAACTATGGACAAAAAGCTCGCAATTGTTGTTCAAAAATTCCAAAATTAACACTAATAATATCTTTATTAAGCGGATCCTCACAGAACGATCTGCCTCGCGGGGAAATTGCCGCGCGAAGCAGCTTGATCGGTGGAGACGCCTCGCCCGAGGCAAACCTGACCGACCGAGCTGTCCGCGCGGCAAGTTCCTCGCGGCAAGTTCCTCGCGAGGCGGCCCGTTCTGTGCGGACCTGTCTATTCATTTGTGTGTGACTATTGTTTGGATGCCATAGTTGTGCCTACCTACAAAAAAAAACTCAGACATAACTAATAACATTGGTACAATTCTTGGGTGGTTTACGGTAATGTTTTTTTTTTCTTTTCAATTCATCACAATTAAAATCGAAATTAGGAACTGATATTATAGAAAGTCGATGGTATGCATCGTGCGTGTGCGTACAATTTGTACGATTTTTGAAGCATTTATTGAGACAGAAAATAAGTTTAGAAAAGAATCCTAGTGAATCTCTAGAAATACGTAGCTGTTTGGAAAGGGTAACATCAGGAGAATTGGCCAGGGACAGACAAAGATTTATACCATTGTTACTAGTTACCTTGAAACCTCATTAACATGACCAAGTTTAAATTAAACACATTTTTTTTCGCTGTGTTGAAAAGAACCACTGAATGATGAATTGAATGAAAGTTGTTTCGGAAAGGGACATTGCCCAGGGACAGAGAACAAAGACTTGTACGTGGTTATAATAAAACCTCACCTCATTGGCATTGTCATTTTTATGTCTGACCCGTGGCAATTATCCCAGACTGTCAAAGATGGGAATTTCTTTTTTGTACCATGGCAAGGGCGAACAAGAGATAGAAAGCGGTTAATGTAGGCTGTGGACACCTTCATCCCAGTATAGTCATATAAACAAACATGGACTGTATGGATATGCATTTTTATAGGTAATAGGTACTAAGGATATATATTTGGGATCTAGTAATTTGTGTAAATAGGTGGAATTCTTGTTGTTCTAGGGTAAAGGTATGAAATGTCATTGGAATCTGATGCAATTTTAATCCAATTATTTTATGTACATAACAATACAGTGAGACATCACCAGTTTATATGCATAGATATGTAATGTTATGATGAATGTACATTTTAGTCTGGTTCTGTCAAAAGAATAATAGCAAACAGATAGTTAAATTGCAAAAAACAATGCTTAATACAAAATGTGCAGTCAAGTGTAGAAATATGGGTGCAATCATTTACTCAAAAAATATATCCCAACGCTCTTAATGGGACATATTTTTGAGTAAGTTGTATGCACCCATATTTTTACACTTTACTGTACATAGTTGTAACCGGAAATTATTAAAATTAAAATTTAATTTTTCTAAACAAATTCTGGTACTGGGCGCCTAGCCAAATTGACAATCACTAACAGAAAACGCTATTCGAAACATAATCACTGGAAACAGTCACGTGATTTTTCGTAGCATTGGTCATCTTGATACATTTTTTCTTTTCGTTTGGCGTTTGTCGATCGATATACGGCCTTGGCTAGGCGCCCTGGTACAATCAGCATCAAATAGATAGTTATTGGTGCTTTGAAAAAAAAAGAACGATTCTGAGCCTTGAAACCAATATACTTGGTCATTTTGCACTATTTGACGCTGACTGTACTATTGAATTACATTAATTAGAGTTAAAGGTTTTGCTCTAAACACAAAGTGCTATCATTCTTTTGACATTATTTCAAAATTGTGAACAACAAATCTCTATTAGTTAATACCAAAATGATTATACTCAATGAATTTTTCTTCCGTAATTTTAACATAACAAAGACAGCTCAATATTGTACCTGTTTAATTTATTTCTACTGTTATACAATTATGTTTTAGTTCCTGGCGGTCACTGTAAAGATAAAAATATATCTTTTAAATAAAAAATGTTTTAGTCTGATTTGTCTTTTATTATACTTTCAACGCAAATATATGCAAAAATAGGACTTCCCCTATTCCTTACACTTTTCCATATTAATCAAAACATCAAATATAATTTGCTCAACAAAACTTTAATCTTACAGATAGTAACACAATCATACAGTATATTTGTTCCAAACTAACAGTTACTGAGTTCCTCGTTCACTTCCTCCGCCAACGCCAGCAGTTTCCGCCACTGCTCCGGGGTCAGGCTGATGCCTTTCTTCCCTGGTAACAAGTCCCCGTTCTTCTCGTAAAACTCGCGAATATCCACATAACTCTTCCCCTTGAACTCCCTCACTTTGACAAGCTTCTTACCCTCTAGTACCCATGTTGGCTCTTTATCGGTAGTCCTCGAGCCCATTTTGGCTTTCTTTTCTGGAGGTACATTTCTCTGAAAATATTATGCAAGTGCAAGTTAAGTTTTGCTTTACTTCCTATGGAGTGTGGAGTGGCATGACATTGAACTGGCATCTTAAGCCCCGTCTGCATATCGCGCGGCAAACCATCGAACATTGGCTCGCGCGGCAGCCGCGCGCAACGGATACCGGGGTGCCGCGCGAGCCTACTCGGTGCGCCCGGTATCCATTGCGCGCGGCTGCCGCGCGAGCCAATGTTCGATGGTTTGCCGCGCGATATGGTGACGGGGCTTTAGCTTTGAAAACTTTATCCTCGTGCTGCCCAATGTACATTAGGATGTACCTACACTCAGTTTCGATGGAATGCCAACCTTAACTAAAAACAAAGTAGGTAGCATTTCAATTGTCTCGTAAAATTTTCGAACAAATGAAATTCAACCTAATTGAAAATACATCAAGATTCTAACTTCCTTGGCTATAATTTTGTATTGTGGGCGGCACGAGGATAATAGAGATGGATCAAACTAACTTTGCATGGCATTTGCAATGACCAAGTGTGGCAATGTCATCATAAATGTCAAATTTCTATGAATATAAATACCTATTTATGGACAAAGGGTGTAGCAGGATAAGCCTTCAAAAATTGCCCCCAAAGCTTTGAGTTCAAAACTACTACCAGTTGATGCCCCGTCAAATGAAAATAATCCACACCAATTTTTAACCCTCTACTGCCGCCTGGAACCCCGTGACATTCATTTAACCCTAAAAAGTTTTTATTTTTTTTCTCAAAAAGTATAAAACGGACAATTATGAAATTTTTCATAAATGTTGATGTCATCTATACAAACTATCAAAAAAAAAACTAACTCTCTACTTACTTATTTTCCTAGAAAAAAACCTAAATAAAAAAATAAAACACCCTGTATATCAGTTCAAGCTCGTCGTACTATCACCATTTTTGTACTAATTATTAACCAACTACCTATCTACATAATATATAAGTTTCATGTAAATAACAAAGGTGGAACAGTGTGAAAATATAAGTATTGTTCAGTACGTACCATGTATGTAACACGCTTACCAAACGTTGACGACACTAGTAAAAGATATCGGCCCGCCAACCGGGAAGCCATCCGTAATCATTTTTTTTTTTGTTAATTTGAAATGGAGGGCAAATGAAACTCATTAATACTTATTCGAACAAGTGTTTCTGTTTATTTTACTTTATTGTTTTGTAAAAAGGTACTACGTAATTGAGTTACTTAGCATTTTATGTAAGTTCTTGAGTCCTGCAAGCGAAATAAATTAAAAAAAATGGCCCTCGGCCGTGATGCTGGCCGTGTTCGATTTTCAAATATTTTTTTCGTAATTAACAAAAAAAAATGATTACGGATGGCTTCCCGGTTGGCGGGCCGATATCTTTTACTAGTGTCGTCAACGTTTGGTAAGCGTGTTACATACATGGTACGTACTGAACAATACTTATATTTTCACACTGTTCCACCTTTGTTATTTACATGAAACTTATATATTATGTAGATAGGTAGTTGGTTAATAATTAGTACAAAAATGGTGATAGTACGACGAGCTTGAACTGATATACAGGGTGTTTTATTTTTTTATTTAGGTTTTTTTCTAGGAAAATAAGTAAGTAGAGAGTTAGTTTTTTTTTTTGATAGTTTGTATAGATGACATCAACATTTATGAAAAATTTCATAATTGTCCGTTTTATACTTTTTGAGAAAAAAAATAAAAACTTTTTAGGGTTAAATGAATGTCACGGGGTTCCAGGCGGCAGTAGAGGGTTAAAAATTGGTGTGGATTATTTTCATTTGACGGGGCATCAACTGGTAGTAGTTTTGAACTCAAAGCTTTGGGGGCAATTTTTGAAGGCTTATCCTGCTACACCCTTTAGAGGAACGCAAAAAAAAGGTTTTATTACTGGATTACAGCGCCTAAAGTAATTTCAAAATTAGTAATTAAACTTTCGTAACGTAAAAAATCGGTGCAAGATTAAGATTAGGTATCTTAAAATAAATTGACTCTAGTTCTCATATAGAAGAAAAGAAATTATTCCATATCAATTATTACTTTGTCTCCGTTTTATTTACACTTATCTTTATAGATAACTGTTGAGCATGCTTGTATACATCACTGATAAGATTTTTAATTATTGACTGGTATTTAAATATTAAAGTATGCTCAGCAAAACTATTCACTTATAGCAGAAAATATGTATGCTGGGGTGCTAAGCTAATAGGTAGTTTTGATGAGACTGTACACGATAAAGTAATTGGAAAGTATCAGTTAAGAGCTAAGTATCAATGAAAATAGCAGAATAGAATAGTACAAAAATGTGAAACATGTGTTTTCTACGATTTATTTATGATTTACTTACATCAACAGGTCCCTCGTCGCTGTCGCTAGAACTTTCAGCTTTCTTCTTGTTTTTGGGCATATTGTTTTGTTTAATGATTTGCTTATCACGAAATCTGTAAACAATTGTAAAAATTAACCTTCAAATATTTTTAAACAGTGGACTGTATGTTCATTCAAACAGAGTTATGTTATGTTAACATGGGATTAGTACAATTTCTTCTAGAACTTTTAATTAGTCCAAAATAAAGCTTACTGATTGCAATTAAACCTTAATTCTAATTTAACTTGCCGCTGTCGATTGACGTTGCCACCTAGCCGGTATCTCAACTCAATCAGCTGTTTGACCTTATCGACTGTGGTGTGGTTGCATGTGTAACTTCGGCGTTTTTTTATGATTGCAGAATAGCATACAACGTCACATTGACAGTGACAGGTGTTAAACATAACCTAAAAAAGACCTTGTAGAATTTTATCAGAAACAGGTATTGAATTATATTTAAAGCACGATGTTAGAACCCTGGAACGATGCCTCACTGCTACCACCACCTGTTCATACATTTCTATGTCATCGTAAAGTTGGTAAGTTCATCGTTGACTTTAAAACACGCCTGCTTGCCGAATAACTTTTGAACTGTTCATTTTTAATTCCTTTTAATTACAGGCATTCAGGATCTAAAAGCCACTTGTACGAATATGATCAAAGTACTGTCTAATCAATCTCCTTTGCACAAAGAGAGCGCAATACTCTCTAGATTTGCTTATAAATACGACAAGAAGTTTCGCAACGATATCGGCTACAGGCATTTTAAGAAGGTTAACGTAGCCTTGCGGCGTTATTTGGGGCTGAATGTATTGAAGGACATAGAAAACTTCAGCGACACATTGCCGGCGGATGACGAGGATTATTTACCAACAAGACAGATGCTCCAATATATAATGATCAGATTGATTACGTTTGCTAAGATAATGGTGAGGGTTTGCGTATGTTCGAAGCAAGCGTCGGTATTTTATTTGGACCGTATAAAGTGCGGGGAGGGTCACTGGATGTCTCTGATGCCATATGCGCTGCTGAGCCGAGTGTGGTCGCTGTGCACGGTGCTACTGCGCAGTGCCTGCGTCTGGTACGCGCGCCTGCGGCCCTGGCTCGACAAACTACAACTAAAGGGAGTAGACTTCCTACCAGACAACTATAGCTTGCCAGCCGACTTAGAGGTGTGGCTGGACCTTAAAAACATTGACTCTTTTGGAAGGTTTCAATGGGCTCCGGACAAATGCTTGACATTGCACCAGAGCTTAATAGTTGACGATGATGATGATAATACTGACAGCTTCATGGATTATGTAAATCGGCTAAATGAAGAAGATGACTCTGAGGAGCCATCATGTCATCTTGAGGTAAACAGGCTTTCAAAAGAAAGTCCGTCTGAGATACAAGTAAATCCATTGCTAAATAAAGATAAAGGAGAAAGCATTTCTAGAGAAAGTTTTAATGCCCCTTTGCGCTCCAAATTGAAATCAACTGAAATATTAAATACTGATAAAGGAGAGACAATATCCAGGGAAAGTTTTAAAGCGCCACTACACACTCAATCAAAACCAGTTGAATTAAAGAGCAATAATACATACATTCATTCTCCAGCAAATGTGACTGATACAGAATCTTTAAAAAAGTTTATGTTGATGGAAGAAGGCTTTAGAAATGAGCAAAATGGGTCATCCTTAACAAACCATCTGAGTTTCATGCAGTGGACAGCTCTAAAGAACTCATTAGACACATTAGCAAATTCCTTGTCCTACAAAAGAAAAATAGAGAAAAAATTCAAAAAAATATGGAAAGAAAAGTGCATTGATTATAGTTAATAAATGTATTTTCCATTTTTTCTTGTATTATTCACAAATTATTTACAGTTTAATCATAACAGCACCAATTTAATCACTATGAAAAAATATAGATGTTTAATACAATCAAAGACATACTCAGGTACAATATAAAACAAATACAATATTACAAAATCCTTGCTAATTAAGCTGTCTTGCTATGAAATTATGGCCAATGTCAATAAGAAATTGTAGTTTTTCCTTTATCACTTTAGATGCCATAAATAGCTTCCAGTATAAAGTAAAATTATGATAATTCAGTGTAAGAATTAGATTACATATGAAAGGTCTTCATATTACTTTGAATATAATCATGTATTAGATGTATTATGATAATTTGACAATGTTATAGCAAAGTTTCCACATTCTTCAGTAATCAATCAAAAATATTGCTGGTAAAAAAAAATAAGACCAGAGAAATGAATGGATAATCTCATAAACTTTGGAACAACCTATAAAGGTATGTCTACTCAAAACTGTAACAAACATGTTTGTATGGATAATTATAATGCTTTATAATGGTTTCGCTTTTCATTGTAGACATAACAAGTATAGACATCGCTAGGAGAGTTTGTCATGCACACAACAACAACAAGGTTATTAATTATTGACTGTGAGATTTTGAAATGTTCTTTTTAGGGTTCCGTAGCCAAATGGCAAAAAACGGAACCCTTATGGATTCGTCATGTCTGTCTGTCACAGCCACTTTTTTCCGAAACTATAAGAACTATACTGTTGAAACTTGGTAAGTATGTAGATGTATTCTGTGAACCACATTAAGATTTTCATACAAAAATAGAAAACAAAAACAATAAATTTTGGGGGTCTCCATACTTAGAACTGAAACTCAAAATTTTTTTTTCATCAAACCCATACGTGTGGGTTATCTATGGATAGGTCTTCAAAAATGATATTGAGGTTTCTAATATATATATTTTTTAAACTGAATAGTTTGCGCGAGAGACACTTCCAAAGTGGTAAAATGTGCCCCCCCCCCCCCTGTAACTTCTAAAATAAGAGAATGATAAACCTAAAAAAAAATATGATTTACATTACCATGCAAATTTCAACCGAAAATTGGTTTGAACGAGATCTAGTAAGTAGTTTTTTTTAATACGTCATAAATCCCCTAAATACGGAACCCTTCATGGGCGAGTCCGACTCGCACTTGGCCGCTTTTTTTAGTACCGATAGCAAGTTGAAATGCCAACGTCAAGTTGAACCAAAAAGCTTCTTCTAGGATTTTTATAGCTTACTGTTTTTGCGATTAGTACTCTGTGTAGCTGTGTGTGTAATCATTTAATCAACTAATCTTTAATCATTTACCTCAACTCTCCTGGCGATACCTATACTCGACAAACAAAATATTCTAAAATGACAACACCTAGATGAAAAGCTTTACCATCTTATCTGCTCGTTTTCAATGAAGTACATCAAATTAGAATAACAAGAATTTGAAATCTCAACATCACTCACACTCACTTAGCATACAAACAGTATGGAATTATAATAATGCAGTCATATTTGTATACCTTAATTTGTATATATTTGCGCTTTGTTTATATTTACATAAGTCATACGACTTTCACTATTTACATAATGCTTCGCAACACCCCATATTAGTTTACAATATGAAAACAATTCACAATACATTATTTACTTCACATGTACACTTCACGGAATGTATAATTAATAATTATTATACGTCTACTACTCTTTAAGTATAAAAAAAACTGTCTAAATGTCTAAATAATTTGTTTAATGACTGGTTTAATGTTATAATAACGGCGATTGATAAATAGTAAGTGAGATTGTCATTCCAGTATTTTACAATTTAAAAAAGTGGCTGTGACATACGGACGGACGGACGGACAGACAGACAGACAGACATGACGAATCCATAAGGGTTCCGTTTTTTGCCATTTGGCTACGGAACCCTAAAAAAGAGAATAATCGCAATTAATACTCATGGGGTTTTAATGCCAGAATATTCTGGTAGTATAAAATTATTTGTACATACAAGATAGATAAGTTTCTATAGTACCTATACATATCTTAAGACTCCTTATTCCTACAAGCGAGCGTTTTTTGCAATCTGCTACCTTTTTCATTCAAGATTACGACGTAACTATTAGTATTCATTAAAAAACTGATACCGTACTTAAATAATCATTTATATAATCGCCTTTTATTCGCAGGCCATTAACCCCTTAACTCCCAGGGGTCAAAATTTGCCAGCTAAATAACAACCTTGGCATATTACATTTAGAGTAGAATTTTTACTCTTTACCGACCGAATATAGCATCGGTGGGGAGCGAGGGTTTACGCATATGTTTAAATACAAGAACCATTAGTAGCTTATATTAATGAGATTGTTAAAAAGGCAAATGCATTTACCTACACATTGGCTAGGCTTCAAGACTTTTAGGAATGGATGTAGGTATAATGATTCTTTTCACAGCCCTTATGCGCGAAGCTGAGTAAATCGTGTTTAATAAATATAGGCAAGAATGGCAAACATTTTTTTAATCTCATACCATGATTTGTTAGAAGCCGTCTAAGCTAACAATGCACCGATTTGGATAGAACAAAGTGAGGTAGTGTCATTTTATACGTCATATTTTAATAGAAATTTGACATTAATGATTACTTATGCAAATGCCATGCAGAGTTACTTACTCTTTCCTAACCTCCTAAGGACCAGCCATACAAACAAAAATCCAAAATTTTCCACTGAAATTTGAACCTATAGTGTAGGAAATAGAGTTGATTTTGCGTTGTTGGAAAACTAAACGAAACAAAGCAAAAGCGACTCTGTTCCAATTGAATAGGATTTAAATTTCATCGCACTTGACGACCTTGGGCCTTGGAGGCTAAATATGTCAAACGAAAGTGGCGCGTAGCGACGTAACTAATAAATAAATTATCATGAATCTAGTATTTTAACTGGATCAGGCATGAGGGGTGGGGGGAAATGACCGAACGGGATAGTCTTATGTATCTTTCAGTATGAGTAGCAGCAAAAGCGCTATTATTGCAGTTTGTTCTTGTGACCGTCACACTTTTTTTTATTCCCCACAGTAAATTAGTATGGATTATGGTGGGAAACATATAAATTCGACCAATCATAGTGTCGCATTGCGTATGTTTTGTCTCTCACGGACGCACGCGTATACCACATCTACATTGACGTATAATATCTAAGGACGGGCTAATGGGGCACTAAACATCGTACTAGTTCAGCGGTGCTACCCAGTCTAACGCGACTAGTTGCGACCAATAGCGCGCGTAATGCGAACTCGTCAACCAATCGCGCGCGTGATGCGAACTCATCAACCAATCGCGTTGTAGCGATTTCACACCGCTGTACTGGCCCCTGTCATGCCTCATTATTATTGCCCGTAAAGCCAGTCTCTAGATATCTATGTCAATGCACATCTATTAGGATTTTACCATCTATGTAAATAATAAATGCCACTTCTGACAATTTGTTTACTTCTTAGCGGTGCTAGAAATCTTCTGTAGCCGCGCTTTCAACCCGCCTTCTTTCTTCGGTTGCACGATGGCTTGAGATTTACGTTCTTCTTGATGCTTCTTGGCTTCTTTTAGTCTGAAAACAAAATTTTATCACTATCACCAGGGGGGTGTCACTCCGCAGTTTAGGTACATTTGGCCGGCGCGCCCATCGGACAGGCGTATGGCAGTGGGCTGCCGCTCGGCGTGCACGATAGTCGTGTCACGCGGCGCTCGCGCAAAATTGAAAATACACAATGGCTTCGAAACTTACTCCGCGAGAATCAGACATGCTATTTTCGGATAAAACATGTATATTTACATAATCAACGTTTGTAATTCCTACATATTTATCTTAAAAACAATAAATCAGTGGGTATAGGTATAAAAACTTGTCAAGTGATAACCCCGTGCCGACACTCACAGCTTGGTCATAAAACTGCGGCGCGCAAAGGAGATTCACGGTTCGTGCGCGATTATAAGTTTCAATTTTGCTTGCAGGCGGCGATATAGGTGTAATTTTATACCTAAACCTGACTTTTGTGAAGGGGTGAATTTTCTGTACGGTAGTACTATTAGTTATTCTGTGCTATCACTACATAGTATAAAACAAAGTCGCTTCCCTGTCTGTCTGTCTGTATCTTTAAAACTACGCAAAGGATTTTGATGCGGTTTTTTTTTAATACATAGAGTGATTTAAGAGGAAGGTTTATATATAATTTGTTAACCCGTCCGAAGCCGGGGCGGGTCGCTAGTAGTTAAACAAACTCTCCGTCCGCGTCTGTATGTCTGTATGTTCGCGATGAACTCAAAAACTACTAAAAAAATTCATTTATCAATAGAGTGATTCTCGAGGAAGGTTTAGGTGTACACCGGTGCGGGTCGCTAGTTCTTTAGTAAATACTCAACGAGCAATACGAGTATAGTGGAGGTTTAACTCTGGAACACTTAACCTTTTAACCGCCGGCAATTTTTGATCGAGCGTGCTCGTGTCGCCACCGACAGTAATTGTACCACGCAGAGTAAAGTTTAAGGCTGGCATAGTTACGGGAGTTGTAAATGTGCTGTAAAAACCAAATCAGATCTTTGTCTTATTTATCAGACTGTGGCGAAATGAGCTGGATATGTAATGTCTTATATATATATATCAGACTCTGGCGGTTAAAGGGTTAAATTACATTAGTAATTACTTACGTAAATTAGGTAATTTCCAATATTTTACAGAATTGTCTCCCACAAAACTTATAAAAAAAATTAACACTTTTGAAAGGCGCTCAAAACACCATCTACGCAAAAACTATCTACTGGTAGTGTTTTAAAACTACTTTTATAAATGTCAAAACTTACTTCTCTTTAATAGCGATCTGCTCCTCCTTCTTATAAATATCCTTAAAATCGCTGCAGAAACTCGTCCACAGCGAAAAGAATTCCTTCGGCTCACAGTCCTCTAACTTGCCAACTTTGGGGGTATACTGGTAAAACTTGACAGTTGCAAAGAATTTGCTTCGGCATTCTTCTAGATTCTCGTGTTCGGTCTTCAACTTCTCCTCGGCAGCGGTGAGGAAGGTGCCCATCTTGTCTTCGAATACGTCTATACGTTTAGTGTCGTTTTCTTCGGGGCTCCGTTGTGCGTCGGTTTTTTCTAGAACTTTCTTGGTTTTCTCTTTGCATGCTGAAATATAAAACTTGTTAGTATTTTTGATATTTGCTATTGTGCTAGTTTCCGTCCATGCTAGCGTTTTCGTCTTGACGGAATAGCAAATAATTAATTTCATTCTCAATTTGGTACTTGTGAAATATAATTTTTATGTAGAAACATATATTGTTTAGACATTAAGGATTGCAATAAGTCTGAATTTGAGCAGCAATGTAGGTTTATATTCAAATTTGTGTTTAGGAAGTGAGCGAAGGAACTAAAAGTCACAACAATTAGACTCTGAAAGATTCTTTTGCAGACGAAATATAGGGTTATATATCTATTTTGAAGAGTATTCCAGCGGTGGCAGCGTTCAATTTTTATCGCATGTCACTATGCCCGTCACTTTCGCACTTACATACTTGTTTGAACGTGAGAGGCATGGTGACAAATGATAAAGAGTCGACCATCTTAGCCCTACAGGGTGGCAAATACTTTTGGAGCGTAGATTCATCAATTACTATAGATGCTACTGTATTACGACATATTGTTGTAGCGGCACTATCCACTAATGGCGTTATTAAAAAACACATTACAAGCCTGAATTTGCTATGAATCGTTTATCTTTATTTGTCATTTTGATTTATGTATTTGTAAAAAAGGGACAAAAAAATCTTTATTTCCAAGAACAGAATTCATAGTTAATAACAAATGAAAACAAAACAAATTTAACTTAAAGCTAAAGGTTATTAGTGTTTATAGGTACATTAGATTTAACTAATTCAGACCAGCTATCATGGTCGCATTTTTATCACCTGTCATGCCATGCGTCACTTTCGCACTTACATATTTGTTAGAACGTGACAGCCATGGTGACAAATGATAATGAGCCGGCCATTTTAGCCCTACAGGCTCGTAAAGTGTTATCAATAAGTGTAAGGCCTGAGTAGACGCTCGAAGCGGAGCGTTCGGCGGGGCGTGCAGCGTGGCGTCGAGCTTCCAAGTAGTTTGAGCAGCGTGCACTAAGGCCGCTACTATACGTTTGCATTTGTTTAACATGCACGCCGCACGCCCCGCCCCGCTGCACGCCCAACTCGAGCGTCCACTCAGGCCTTACACTAAGGGTGTCTACTCACCGGCTAGCTGTTGCGTGAGTTCGGCCAGCGACTTGGCGACGTCTGCGAAGTCTATAGCCGCGGCGCGCGCCACGTCGCCCGGCTCGGGCACGGGCAGGGGAGTCCCCACGCCGGCCGCGCGCATGTACGTGCGCACGATGAAGTGCAGCAGAGTCACGGTTGAGCGCTTCGACTGGAACAAACAAAGGATTTAGGTGAGCGTTTCTTTTATTTTATGCCGTTTTATGAATGAATGAATAACATTTATTTCAGGACAAGTCCCATAGTATGTTAGTAACAAGATGAATACTTAAAATTAGTGTTAGTGCACAGCATAAATAAAAATTTAATACAAATAAAAACTTAAAAACCTATAACCTGCCTACGTGGAGCGCGAGACATGGAGCTGCGTCCATCGACGCATCAGCGCGGAGTCCCAGCGGTCCGCGAACGCGCTCAGGATCCCGTTGGTGCTGCAGCGAACTCGGGCTAACAGGGAGGCGCACCGCTTGCGCATTATGGCAGCAAAATCGTCGGTGCGCGCCTCCGCAAACATGCCCGACGCACTACAGTGCCGCGGCAACCCCAACAGAACCCTAAACGCGTTGTTATATTGGACTCGCAAGTCGCTATATGCCCGCTGCGTAAAGTTGACCCACAGACCGCAAGTATAAAACGATTGGCAATATGCCTTGAACAAAATAATTTTCACAGGCTGTGAGCACCTTGCGAACCTGCGAGCCAACATATTACATCTGACAGCTAGCGACCTGCGCTCCCTCTCCACGTCACAATTATCTTTTAAGTCCTCCGTGACCCAGTGACCCAAATATTTGACTTTTTGCACCCTATTGAGAGTTGTGCCACAAAGCGAGATACCAGGAGCGTCTGTGTAGGTCTTTGACCCTGCCTTAAATATAATCATCTCGCTCTTTTTGGCATTATATTTGAGTCCGTGGGTCACAGCGTACGACTCACAGATTGCGACCAGTTTTCTTAATGCGCCAATCGATGGACTCAGAAGCACCATATCGTCTGCGTAACTAATGTTATTCAAACAGATATCTCCAACGTGACATCCGATATTAGTGCTGCTGAGCTCACCGATTAGCCGGTTCATATAAAGATTGAAGAGCCGGGGCCGGGGGTTTATATATTGTGACCTTTTTTGACACTTTTTGTTGCCGCTATAACAACAAATACTAAAAAGTACGTAACCCTCGATGGGCGAGTCCGACTCGCATTTGTCCGGTTTTCATTACCTATTTTCTATTAAACCACACTCACATGGCGACCCCGACAGTACCTTGACTCGCCGTCTTTGGGTTTGGAAAGTATGTTCAAGCCGAAACCGTCATCTCGTCATCAAATACAAATACAAATTATTTATTTGCCAGAATACAGTGAATATGTAGACTGTGACTGTGACTTAAAATTAGAAGTACAGTGTACTCACAATTGAGCATGCAAAACTTCACAATCTTACGGTGTCATATATATATAGCCCAGCGTGTCACTAAACATCACATAACAAACGCGCCAGTCTTCTTACGCGTCATGTCCTTGAGTTTGAAGCATCCAAATCATTAGAGTCTCAAGTCTCAAGACACACACACACACACACACGTGTGATGAAAAAGTAATGAATTAAATGCATTTGTATATGTACTTTTTTTGTAAGACCAAAGCTGTTGCCCTTTGCCGCCGTTCAAATAGCTACGCCCATCACTGCCGCTTCACATGGCGACCCTGCCAGTACTTTGACATCCTTAAGTTCAGACAATATCTCTAAGGCCCACTTGCACCATTCCACTAACCCGGGATAACCTGGATGGTTACCAGTACAATTTGACACTAGGTTAACGGTTTAACCGCTTAACCCCGGGTTAGTGGGATGGTGCAAGTGGGCCTAACTCTAAATGTCACTAAACATCTACAGATCTACACCACATGGCGACCCTGCTAAAGATGGTATCAACACAGACAAGACATCCTCTAGACTGAGCATAGTAACGCTACCCCCTCTGCCACAAATATACGGTAGTTTTACTCCATCTTCGAATCAAAGTTTCTTTGTGTGACGTCCGTGTCTTTGAACGGACCAATCACGGCACGGGACTCGCTCACCTCGTCCCCCGCACCCCAGTATTTTTGGCAGCATCGGTTTCATGAAATAATTGCTCTAAACTCCGTCTAGAGGATTCCTAATCTATGGGTATCAATATGTACCTTGACGTCCTTGAGTTTGGAGAGTATCTCGAGGCCGAAGCCGTCGGCCTGGCCACGTTGGCCGTTGCCGCCATTCATGTAGTTGCCTAGCGTCAGGATGATCGCGAACACCCGCTTTAGCGCCTCGCTTGTCATCAAGAACTGAAAATAAGATTTTTGACTTAAAATAAACACTTAATCTTAATAAACATCTCTATACTCCCTGCGACAGGAAGGTACGGTTCCACAATTGATTTTCGAAGGGTTTTCTCGCGATGTTTTGAAAACCTCCGGTTTGAAAGTTTAATTTAATAAAATTATAACGTTTTATATCAACCTGTAGGACTAGCACATGATTGGCGCGACAGTATCTCGCGGCGAGATAGATTACCCGTCTTTTTCTAACTATAATAATAAAAGAGAGACGGGTATCTCGCCGCGAGATACTGTCGCGCCAATCATGTGCTATCCCGGCTGGTTAATGTACAGGACAACTTTCATATGGCACCAAACTCAGAATCAGGAAAAACACTTTGGCAACAAGAATATCGATATCTGATTAGGTGATAAGTCAAAATTAAGAAGTTGCGGAAAGTTTCTAAAAAGTTGTGAAAGTTCTCGGAAATTTTCACAGAAAACAAAGTAAACTTTCGTTTTGGAAATTAAAAATTTCAATTCCTATACAAAACTATGAGAATTATTTCAAGTGAAAATGTCGCAATTTTTGAAACTTTTCGCTAGTCAAAATTTATAAAACAGCCAATTTTCCTTTCGCAATCTCGTATTTGTCCTCATAATAGAAAGGTTGTTTAATACCTCGCATAGCTAAATGTTGAAAACACCCCGTAGGTACAGTCAGCAGCAGAAGTTGCTAAGCGGGCGAGGTGTTCAAAATTACCTTGACACGCTCTTATTATCTTAACAATAAAGTCGCGTCAAGGTCATTTTGAACACCTCGCCCGCTTAGTAACTTCTGCCTGCTGACTGTACGTTTAAGAATCAAGTTACAAAATGTACCTCACAAGTATGCTTCAAGTTATCCAGCTTATGCATGGTGGTAGTGACGGCATCCTCAAACTCAGCTTGAAACATGAAGCATGAGATCCTCTCTGCGAAGTTGGGTATGCCGCTGAGGTCGTGCAGGAACGCCTCGGGCTTGTCCAGTGGCACGTCTGGCCTCGTTCGCAGGTGGTGCTTAATTATCTAAGAATCAAGTTACAAAATGTACCTCACAAGTATGCTTCAAGTTATCCAGCTTATGCATGGTGGTGGTGACGGCATCCTCAAACTCAGCTTGAAACATGAAGCAGGATATCCTCTCCGCGAAGTTGGGTATCCCGCTGAGGTCGTGCAGGAACGCCTCGGGCTTGTCCAGTGGCGTGTCTGGCCTCGTTCGCAGGTGGTGTTTAATCTGGGATAGCTCTTCGTCGGTCGCTCTCTGAAATAGAGACAATTTCTTAGTTATACTACCTATAGTTCGTTTTTTTAGCATTAGAAAGAAGGTAAACAACCTTGACGTGTCTTTTTATTAAAAAATATTGAAAAACGCTTAACAAAATTAGTTTATAATTACTTGTGAAAGCCGAAGAATGTAAAAGATCGTATATGATTTATTCGTAATTCTAACATATTCGCTGTGACTTATTTTACAAGGTGATTTTTAATAAAAAGACATGTTAAGATGGCTTACCTTCTTTCTAATGCTAGGTCGAAAATGTATCACGTCTAATCCCACTGAGGATCAGTCCGCCGTACGATATCGGCCTGTCAGTTGTACACTCACCTTTTGCGTATAACTGACCAGGCCGATATCGTACGGCGGACTGTTCATCAGTGGACCCTTTTTAGTTAGAATTTAACTTTTTAAGAAAATTTATGGAGACATGTACTAAAGATACAGAGCTGGTTCTAGTCTCAAATTAGCGCTTTTAGTCTACTTTAATATCTTTGAAGTTTTTTTTTCTAAAAAAAACGATAGCTTTTAAGATAAATTGCGAACATCAAAAAAAGTACGAAAATTTCGAGGTTATTCGAATGCTACAACGGCAGCACAGGTCTTACGATGCTGCAAACTTGGATATACGGTACTGGCCGAACTAGCCGTTAATTTGCGATTTCTAGTGTTAAATACGACTGGCCTAGTACTAGGACAGCATTGCTTAAACATGTATGGTTTTTTAACCGACGAAAAAAACGGAGGAGGTTCTCAAGTCGACGCGTATATATATATATTTTTATGTATGACCACGCATAACTTTTTACAGAGTAGTTCGATTTTGATAATATTTTTTTTATTGAAAAGGGTATACCCCGAAGTTGGTCCCATATAAATTTGGAAAAAAAAATCCAACCTTAAGGGTAGGAAAATAGGAAACTAAAAATGGAAAAATAAAAACTTTTTACAAAAAAAATAAAACCGACTTCAAAAAGGATGAAATAAAATATTAGGTATCCCCTTTTTGAAGTCTATGCGTTACCAACTGATATGTTTGAAGTCGGTGCCAAGCCAAGTAGTAACAATACCAGTCAATTAAAAATAATCAGCTTTATGGCTATAAATCTCATTTTTGACTGGTATTGTTACTGCTTGGCTTGGCACCGACTTCAAACATATCAGTTGGTAACGCATAGACTTCAAAAAGGATACCTAATATTTTATTTCATCCTTTTTGAAGTCGGTTTTATTTTTTTTGTAAAAAGTTTTTAATTTTCCATTTTTTTTAATCAAAAATTTCAATTTGAAGTGTAAAGTAACAAAGATGCATGTCCTCACCATTTCATAGATCTGCTGCAACGCCTCCAAACTCACAACGGACGTATCAAAATTATATATGGCATTCTCTATCTCAGAAAACTCAACATGCAAACTCTGCGCCAAAATCCCCACATTCTGTGACCTTTTACTTTCTAATATCTTAACCGGCTGAATTTTCGTTTTCACTTCAACTTTTTTTTTGACAGGCGCTTTGACAACTTGTCTTGAGAACAGATCAGTGAATTCATCTATGTTATCCAGATTGGTTTCTTCAATTTCGAGCCAGAGGGGCTTCAGAGCGGCCTGGGGGGCTTCGCCGGAGGCCTGGGGCGCGGGGGGGGCGAGGATGCGCGTCCAATATAGTGGCCTCATTGGCGCTGCGGGCTTTACGGGAATCTTTCTTAAGGCTGAAAATAACAGAACATTTTATTGTCTTCGGTTACCGCGATAGTTACTCATGAAATAAAACATCACAAACTCATAATATAATGGGGATGTAGTATAAATTCAATATACGCGATATAATCCGTTTTAATAGTTTAATTTCATAGAACATTTTGAGTTACAACTTTATTAATTGATGCAACTCTTATTAAAACTAAACCTTATTGCAATGACTTAAGGTTAAAGTGGTTGTAGGATGTGTTTTATTACTTAGTATAATCAGTTCCAGATGGGCAAATGGCAGAGTGAATAATAAATGGATAATGTAATACATACTCGCTCTTTGCATAGTCCAGCCTCCTACAGGAGGGGCAGGGAACGGCGCAGGCCCCAAGCTCGGGGGCGGCGGCGGCGCGCCCGCGCCGGGCGGCGGTGGAGCCGGTGCTGGAGGCCCCATTCCAGGCATCGGTGGGGGTGGGAGCCCCATTCCAGGCATCGGTGGGGGTGGAGGCCCCATACCAGGCATCGGTGGGGGTGGCGGCCCCATGCCGGGCATAGGAGGTGGTGGAGGCCCCATTCCAGGCATCGGTGGGGGTGGGGGCCCCATACCAGGCATTGGAGGTGGTGGAGGCCCCATTCCAGGCATCGGTGGGGGTTGGGGCCCCATTCCAGGCATTGGGGGCGGTGGCGGCCCCATACCGGGCATTGGAGGTGGTGGAGGAAACATGTCAGGCATTGGTGGGGGTGGGGGCCCCATTCCAGGCATCGGTGGGGGTGGGGGCCACATACCAGGCATTGGTGGGGGTGGCGGCCCCATTCCAGGCATAGGAGGTGGTGGAGGCCCCATTCCAGGCATAGGAGGTGGTGGAGGCCCCATTCCAGGCATCGGTGGGGGCGGGGGACCCATACTAGGCATTGGGGGTGGAGGAGGCCCCATTCCAGGCATTGGTGGCGGAGGTGGCCCCATATCGGGCATTGGTGGGGGTAATGGACATGTTGCTGGCATTGGGGGAGGCATGGGAACCAAATCAGGCATTGGTGGAGGTGGTGGTCCCATCCCGGGTGAAGGAATACTTGGAGGAGTACTAGGAGCTGTTGGTTCTTTAGAGGTGGAAAGATCCATTGTAGGAGATACATTTGATGGCACCGGAGACCTTGGTTTCGAAGCTTGTGATTCAGGCGAGGCTTTTTGAGTTTCGTCAGGAGATGTAAGGGGGGGTGGGTCTGTTGTGGGCTCCAAAGACTCTGGTAGAGGAGGTGCGGGTGGCACTGCCTTTAGGGTACTCGGTTCTGATGTCGTAGTGACACTGTCTGATGAAATGCACGTGCTTTCTGATGACAACTTGCTAGTTTCCGTTGATGCCATTGTATCAACTTGAATATCATTATTTCTATATAATACTTCTGTAATTGGAATGTTTATTGCAGCCTTTAATTCACTGTCTTTACTAAGTATATCGGAGGAACATTCGTGTGTACTAGTAATTAAATCGGCGTTATTAATACTAAAGAATGAAGCTTCCGAGCTTCCTATACTGTGTAGGGATTCTGTCAAAGCTTTTTCAGGGGTCTCTTTAACATCTTTCTCTTCAATTTGATCCAGTCTTTCGTTGTCAGGTTCTTTAAGTGCTTCATGATCTCGTAGTTTATTTAGCTTACAATAATTTTCTATACTATCAGATCTTCCTTCACTTTGAATATTGTTAATAGGTTCAGTATTACAAGCTACAGTACTTACATCTAAATCTCTTCTTACACACTGATTAGCGGGTAAAGATATCACAGGTTCGGGAAGCGTTTCGATGGAAGTTTGTATCTCTTTGTCCACTGATTTGCTTAGTTTATCCGGTAACTCGAAACATTTCTCCAAATTTTTGTTGATTGTTTCAATTTGAGCGCTTAACTTTAATTTCTCAATTTGTAATTCTAAATCTATTAGTCTATTTCTGAGCTGCGCTATGACCGCTTTCGCTTCGCTGATATCCGCTATTTCATCGTTGTTATTTTGGTTGCTGAATCTGTGATTTTCATTGCGCAGGTTTGTGATGTGATCTTGGGTGATGCTGTAGACATCCTTGTCTGGCCAGGAGACGTGCAGCCGGCCAGGGGTGATCGGCTGAGAGACGGGGGTTTCCATGTGGGCCCAGTAGTACATCAAATTAGGCTAAAACAATAAAAAAGGATTAAAGCTACAAATTAATGGCGGTACTAACAATCAACATAATGTGCCGTCGGAAACGTTCCAAAATTGTGAAATTTCCATGGAAACTTATCATATTCTTATAATGGAATCAACATTTTTCATTTCCATGATTAATAATATGGCATAAAACCTGAATACCTTAAAAATATTTTCAGTGGGCGCATCCTTATCTGGAATCTGGCGGAGCACCCCGGCGGCCACCAGGTGCGTGCAGTATTGAACTCCAAGGTTCTTCAAATCTTGTGCGGTCAGGAGGTTTTTCAAGGAACTGTTCTCCGCGACGGATGATATGAACCAGTTGAGGAGCATAAGCCCTGAAGTATAAATATAACAAATTGATATCCACAAAGGGTAATTTGGAAACCAAACATTAATAACAAGTTAATTTACTAATTTATAACAGTAGTTTTAGTTTACTCATTAATCGACTGACATTGACAGAACGATAATGTCACAATGACAATATTGACAATTGTGGGGCGTATTTTGCTTAATTTCTTGCAGCTTACTGCGTAAACAACACAGACGAGCGTTTTCTAAAGTGACTGGTGCTGTTTCATGGCCGTTTGTTTAAAAGCCATAACAGACTACCGCACCTGACCGCACCGCACCGCGACCTTGGTGCGCCACACCCATAAGTAAAAGCGAGAATGACGAAGTCCCTTTTAATTAACACATTCACTGCCAGTCTGCCACCGACGCACATGTGCGTCGACCGTCATACAAGTTTGTTCCTAGGCCACGCCCCCTGGCAGTGAATGCATTAATTGTATATTAAATTAAAATCGAAAAGAGACTAGCGTCGGACCAAACCGGCATTTTCAATTACAAGTGTGGCATGTCATCATTAATGTCAAATTTCTATGAAATTATGTTATGACGTTTATAGTGACATTGGCACTCCCTCACATGGACCTATAGGTTCATGCTCCCTCACTTTGTTCTACCCAAGCCGGTGCAAAGTTAGCTTTAGCACTTCACACACCTTTCTTAAAGCTGTAACATATTACCGCACCGTACAAAATGAAAATGAAAAGAAATTTAATAAAATGGAATGAAATGGAAATGGCCGTAGCCAAAATGACAAAACAACCCTTTTAGTTTTGTCATTCTGGGGACTTCAGCGATATTGAAAATGAAATTCGTCGGTTCTTACAGAAATTATAGCGTTCTCTAGGATTTAAGTAGGGTTGCCAGATGGTCGGGATTCGGCGGGATTCTCCCGATTTTTTGCATGTATTCCCGATTCCCGACAAAGTGAAAATTGTCCCGAAAAACAGCATCACGTTATAAAACAATAATATCAAGTTCTGAACTGTCGTCGAGCAAACCAGCGACCCGCGTCGATTCCGTCAGCGCGCGCGCGGGGCGCGCGTGGCGAGATTGGGCAGAGCAGCTGACGTAGTGCCAATAATGTAAAATATCGTTGTTTTTAATACAATTAATTTAATTTGAATGGTTCATTTTCCCGACTTAAGGCCCAAAATCCCGACAAATTGATATTTTTTCCCGATATTAGCGCCTTTCGATCTGGCAACCCTAGATTTAAGTTAGTGTAAGGCCTGAATGGACGCTCGAGTTGGGCGTGCGCCGGAGCGGGACGTGCGGCGTGCATGTTAAACAAATGCAAGCGTATAGGAGCGGCTTTAGTGCACGCTGCTCAGATTACTTGTGAGCCCGACACCACGCTGCACGCCCCACTGAACGCTCCGCTTCGAGCGTCCACTCAGGCCTTACACTTATAAGTTTTTCGTCTCCTATTCACTTGTTGAGTGACTAAAAACCCAGTTTTGAACTGTACGTATAAAAATCCCTACTTCATACCTACAGTTCGTGCATGAAGTCTGAAGACTTAAAAGCTGAACCGTGCCGGTGGCGAGGGAGATAAGCGGTACTCCCATAAGATTTGTCAAAATTCGTGTGTGGATTGTTGCATAATATGATACCTAAGTACTCGATCTTAGACACTGTTAGATGACCGTTTTACTCATCTAGAAACTTACTTTGAAGATGTTCTTCTGGAACACGAATTACGTACATCACTGGACACTTTTTAACATACTCCACTATCAACACCACTCTCTTAATGTCGCACACCACTCTTAATTTACCACGGTTCATTTTCACTACAAAGACAGTATACTGAGAGTATACAGGTATAACAAATGTCAAAATTGGTAGTTCTCTTGGCGCATACAGCACCAGCGCCCGACTAAATCTTTTGACTCTAGCATTTTTGGGGACAAACTTGTATTCAAACGCAGTGTATTCTTCATTGTGTAACCCAAGTATGGTGACGATATCCTGGATTCCCTCTTGTGCATCTCTGTACTTGCTTAGAAGTTTCACATAATTGAAATGCGCTCTTGATGTACTAGTGAAGTTCACGCGATTCGTAGCTAGTTGCATCACGTAATTTAGGATTTAGAGAATAGTTTTGGCTAATTCGTGCGGTAATTAGGCGTTCTTAGTCACGTATGCACTGTTATACTGGCGTTATCTGTATCGCATGTAATCGTTTTAATGGAGATATGACGTGGACATCTTGTCTTATGCGTGTGCGTCAATATACAGAATGACGTAGTTTAGTTAGGCAGCGTTTCTGAGGCCCACCGCGAAAAACGAAAATCTAAATTTCTTTATCTGCCTCTATCGCTCGAATATTATGCAAGAGCGATAGAGAGGCAGATTTCGCTCATTCGTTCATCACCTTCCCGGTACCTATAACCAGGTTGTATTTACTTAGAGGTCATATTGCGGTTGCTATGACTTCCAGTTGCCGGTGTATATTACGTATTATGCGGTATTACATAAGAATTATGATATAATAGGTATTTACCTGAATCATAATTATCATATAATAGCCTGGTTCTATTAAATATATTTTAAAAACACTATTATAGTATAAACCCATGAACCGTAATTATATTTTAACTAGAAATGAACTACATAGCACATTAAAACGTCATTATAAGAGCAATCTTGTCATAGAGGTGCAAGTTCACGCGCGTGGCTAGGATTGCATCTCTAGCGTGAGCGAGGCCACCTTCCGAAACACGTTGGACTCCGGTAGCGCGTCGCTCACGCGCGTTCTTCTGAAACTGTTAATGTTTAAGGCCTTACCTTCAAACTTTTCATACAGCTGGAAGTTGAGCTTCTCCGGCACGAAGTTGGGGCGCTGCACGCGCGGCTCGGAGTGCTTGTCTAGCGTGAGCGAGGCCACCTTCCGAAGCACGTTGGACTCCGGTAGCGCGTCGCTCACGCTGACGGCTCGGCGTTCTTCTGAAACTGTTAATGTTTTAGGCCTTACCTTCAAACTTCTCATAGAGCTGGAAGTTGAGCTTCTCCGGCACGAAGTTGGGACGCTGCACGCGCGGCTCGGAGTGCTTGTCTAGCGTGAGCGAGGCCACCTTCCGAAGCACGTTGGACTCCGGTAGCGCGTCGCTCACGCTGGCGGCTCGGCGTTCTTCTGAAACTGTTAATGAAATGTCAGCATTTGATCCAGTGGAATAATTGCGATACCAGTGTGGGCACTGCAAAATGTCAGACATTACTGGTAAACTCAGTAACTGACCCAAGGAGCATATTTCCTACGGACAGATAGATTAAGGTTGGCCACTTTTAACAACAAGACTTCAATTGCCTTGTTACTTTCTGCTCTGTTAAGAGCTAGTGGACAATTACTATGGAGGGGCCAATAACTAGGTATAGCAGTCACCGTACTTATCTTATTTTGAGAAAAGATAAAGGTTTTTTTTGCGAACATTGTGGTCATATATGTAAATGTGTAAAAAAGTTTGATAACCTACCTAAAAAATTTGGACAGGACTTTGAAACTGATACACACATTTGTAGGATATTTTTACTTTTTAAATATACATAGTTCTTTTCTTGTTTGGTTTTTAACTCACTTATTTTGAATAGACAACATACAGTATGCAATGGCATGCTACATAATTTTACGAACGCATAATCAAAATAAAAAATTGGTAAAGCAATTAATAACCGAATATTATTTTCGTTAATAATGAAATACACTTTACTATCTTCGTCTCATGAGGCCAAATGGCTTAATGCGATGTGGAGTAAATAATTTCTTCGGACTTAATCCACTTTAAGGAAGTCCTCAATAGGATTAGTTACTACCAGATGGATAGATAGCTGATCACGCATGTAATATGCCGACTGGCACGTCTAGCCGCAGGTTTTGCTAGAAGCGGCCGGGGTACCTACTCAAAAATATCTGAACACGCATTCTAAGGCGTTCAGATGTTTGTGAGCACCTTGGCCGCCTCGATATATATATATATGATGGCTACTGACCTACTAGTATAACTTGTAGGTATTATTTAAATATTATGCTTGCCTACTTCATATTTAAAATGTATATTTACTTATTTAGACACTAAAATCAATTCGAATCTATAACGTATGTATATCTATCTCTACAATAGAGGCTTTGCGATCTATTTCTCGTAGTAGAGAAATCTGTAAGAGCAAAATGGCTTTTCATTTCGGTAAGTATAAAAAACAAACATGGCTAATGCATTCACTGACTTGCACATTACGATTTAATGGAATCAAGCGCGTAATTGTAAAAAAACTGCTTTATTGTAATCGTGAACAAGAACGTAGGTATAAGTTTCCAGTAAGAAAAGAGCGGTAAAGGAAACAATATAGGTAGGTAGGTACCTAACAGTTAGTGTATTGTGTTGTGGGCAACATCAACAAACTGGTTTAGCCGCTTACAAGCAAGTTCTCTCTTTGTTTATTTACATTTAACGCACACTGTTAAAGGTCTGAAGGAGCTCTAAGTATTTAAACGAAGAATAGTGGTTATGATAATTTGATAAGCGAAAATCTCGATAATGTTTGTTGTTAATCTGAGGTTGAAGTGCTGATAAGAGCCATTCATAGCTAAACGGAAAGATTTAGTCGAAATTCACTCGCTGGAAATATTTCACAGGTTATGAAGGCCACAATACGAATTGAAAAGGTTTTGCTTACTTTATCAGTGTAGACATTTTGTGTGTTAGCAATTTGAAAAGCGAGTAGATACCTATATTTTAGCTGTATTTGATCATTGAATGTGGGAATTTTAACTGATATAATTGATGGTTATCATTAGCTGTAATTTACCGACAAAATCGCTCGCGGAAATTTACTTCAGACTCAGAGGCTTAAATGGCCACAAAACGATGAATGCAAAAGGATTTGTTTACAATTTACATTATCACTGTTTACATCCGCAAATGTAACCAATTTGAAAAGTACACTTTTGATCTTTAGGATGTGTTTATTCATTGAATATGTGCTTTAAAACCGTCTATTCTTACCTGTCTGTGTATTCTGTACAATGTGATTATACAGTGTGATTGTTGTCATGAACTAACCATTATCAAGCACGGCCAGCGCGGGGTCGGGCTCAGCGTCGGGCACGGGCGGCGCGGGCTGCAGCTCCACTTTCCGGTGCCGCGATACCGTGAACGAGGACTGCGCCGGCGTCGCCTTCAGCCGGAACTCGCGGAACTCGTGCCCGCACTCGTGCGTGAGCCTCTCCAGCCGCTCCCCGCGGCTGCCGGACAACCCCATAACATTGTCACTCTTGTCACTGTCATCGAACACGTCAGATTTGTCTTCTTTGTCTAAGTCGAGCAAGGAGGTCGCGTCGTCGTGCGGCATGGGTGTGAGCGTGTGCGCGTCGTCGTGCGCGCTGCTCTCGGCCGAGTAGTAGCACTGGTTGAGCTCGACGGCGGCGAGCGGCGCCAGCGGGTCCGTGAGCACTGAGTCGGGCGTGGAGGGCGAGCGCGCGCGGGTCGCTGACCGCTCCTCGCACCTGGACACCGTTACCTCCGACTGACTCGCCGATTCCGCGCTCCCTCCTGTTTTCGACGCGCACTCGAGCGTGTCGTTATCTGACGCTTCCACTTCAATATTATCGGAATCGGGCGTTTTATCGAACGTATCGGCGGCCCCTCGCTTCCCGCCGCTCTTTTTCCTTCCATGTTTCTTGCTGTCCCTACCTGGAGATTTTCTGTTTTTCAAAAAATTCCGCCCTTTTGCTGGTGACTTGCCCGTCTTACTTTGTTTTTCGTTTCCCTGAATATTACCCATTTCTGTGACACTGTTTACTAACTTATGATTTCTACTTAACGTAATGTGTCGGAGGATTTTCGTTGTTTTTGTAAAAATATTGGGTTTATCATTTGGCTACTATTTACATGAAATATAAAAACTAAGTAGATTTGAGATTCACAGCCCTCTGGTACCCTTTTGTGCGAGCATGCGCAATGGGGACGCCGAAATGTTTTTTCGTAAATCAATACTTTGGGAGCGTGTAGAAAGAGCGTTACGAGACTATTGTGTAAAAAAACAAAACTTATTAAAAAAATACATCGTTTGCAGGCTAATGGCACCATTTGCAGCATAATTATGTAGTCACATGTAATTTAAAGTTGAATTTAATATATTTGCATTGATTGTTACACTCACTGCTGCCCTCTGCATTCTTGTTTACAAAGTTGTATTAATCATGTCAATAGATGGCGTGCAGAGTCTCGATTTATTTCGTGCAAAGTTTCGTAACAAAGTTTTCCAACTAAATCATGCGAATAGTTAAATTATACATGTGCGCTGAAAACATGAAAACTTTGCCTACATAGCCGATATGATGGAAGATAAGTGTGTGTAGATTTCTGTTTCATGAACTCTGTTTGGCTTTGGTTCCGCTGCCAAACGACTATTGTAAATTTGAAGATTCACAACCGGAAAGAGACAGCTTTACGACCCGATCTGCTGTTATTACAATGGTACTCAGTGCCTAAATACCATTCCATAAATTTTGCCATTTGCGGGGCCTTATTTAATGATTCGTGCACTTTTTATGAACTTTTGGTATACCTAATACTAACATAATGTATATAATTAATGTAGGTACATTATTTTGAAGACATGTACAGTCGCCATCAGATATATCGGAGCGGCTAAAGCGCGTACCTACCAATGCCGAAATCTCGAAAAAAAAAATTTGGTTGCCCCTTACAAATTAGCGGCATCACGTCAACCGGAATGTAAGAAACAATTTTTTTCGCGATCGGCATTGGTCGCATAATAAAAGTTGTTCATTATGATCTATAAAGTCAATACGCAGAGTGTGGCTGGTGATTAAAATTTCACCCTGTATTTAAGACGAAAGGGGACCCGTGCGAAATCGCCTTTTCATACTAACGTAGTCCTCGTTTTCCTCTCAGTATTTAACATTATTGAATATATTTTGACACAATTCGTTGTATATCATCTACAGCTATGCCCCTACGTTAGATTTTTTTTTTAATTATTAGGTATAAGAATTAAGAGCATTTAAAAAATTGTTTGAAAACTGTTTTTCGCTCCCAATTTGAACAATAATCAAATAATCGAAAAACAGTCAAACGTATGAGCATAGCTATTGTCAAAATACATCAAATTACGTAAAACTGTTTTCCATAATATCAATATCCAGAGAGGAAAATGGGGACTACGTTTGTATGGAGAAGCGGCCGTCCCCTTTCTTCTTAACGAAGGCTGAGGGCCTACCGCGACAACCGAAATTCGTAAAATGCGAGGATCTTTCTCTTTTACTCCAATGAATGCGTAATTAGAGTGACAGAGAAAGATGCCCGCAATTTGCGAACCTCGATTTTCGCGGTTATAGGTACCCCACAAGCACCCCAGCTGTGTTCTTGCCGGGAACTTGGTTTTTCCTTTCCATCCCCTTATTCCGAGCGAACAAATTTGTGGGAAACTCAGAAAGTATTAAATAAAATGCAGCCAATCATGCCGAAGAGAAGAAGCTCTTCAGGGATGAAATTGCCGTCGTGAGGGTATAGTTAGTACTTAGTAAAAGAATGTCTTCTTTTATAGAAAGGGTATAGCCGGGTAAGCATGGCCAAACTGCCCTTAGCGAAAAAAACAATTTCCTTTTACTGGATTATTAACCTATGTATATGTAGTGCTTTCACCAAATATTAAGCCTGAAATGCTTCAGATTTAAAAAAAAAAATGCAAAAAAAGAAAAATCATTTTTATTTTATTACAGCCAAAGTACTAATCCGATTTCTTTGTAATTTAGGTATGTTGTATATACAATTAAGGTCGCTTTCTGAAAAAAATAATATTGAAGTATCTCTTAAAATAATAGTAAAAAATTGAGATGAAAATTTTCAGAAAAATAAAAAAAATACGTGCGGGATAGCGACAGTTACCAAATTTACATATTTTATGTAGAATTTAATAATGTTTAACATATATTTTTTTCAAAAATTAAAATCGGGATTAACAGTGTGAAAAACTCGAATTTGTAACATCCCATAATACTCTCTCTTCATACAAGCAAAGCTAAGTAGCTTAACGAATAAACGAATGAAGTATATTGTGAACGCAGTCTTTACGAATTTGAATTTCGAATGTGACGTATTTTATTCATCAAAGGAACAGACATTTTTCAATCGTTAACGCTCTGTATAAAATTCGTGCCTGTTTTCCTGTTCCCGCGCTTTTTTTAGGGTTCCGTAGCCAAATGGCAAAAAACGGAACCCTTATAGATTCGTCATGTCTGTCTGTCTGTCCGTCCGTATGTCACAGCCACTTTTCTCCGAAACTATAAGAACTATACTGTTGAAACTTGGTAAATAGATGTATTCTGTGAACCGCATTAAGATTTTCACACAAAAATAGAAAAAAAACAGTAAATTTTTGGGGTTCCCCATACTTCGAACTGAAACTCAAAAATTTTTTTTTCATCAAACCCATACGTGTGGGGTATCTATGGATAGGTCTTCAAAAATGATATTGAGGTTTCTAATATCATTTTTTTCTAAACTGAATAGTTTGCGCGAGAGACACTTCCAAAGTGGTAAAATGTGTGTGGCCCCCTGTAACTTCTAAAATAAGAGAATGATAAAACTAAAAAAAATATATGATGTACATTACCATGTAAACTTCCACCGAAAATTGGTTTGAACGAGATCTAGTAAGTAGTTTTTTTTTATACGTCATAAATCGCCTAAATACGGAACCCTTCATGGGCGAGTCCGACTCGCACTTGGCCGCTTTTTAAATCTCTGAATGCCGTTCGCCCTAGCCGCATACAGCCACGGAGTTTAAGGTCCGCGCTCAGCGAAATAAGTCGCGTTCTAAATTCAAATTGCGTTGGGAATATAACTTTCTAGTATAACGTA
This sequence comes from Cydia amplana, assembly GCF_948474715.1. Classification (NCBI taxonomy): domain Eukaryota; kingdom Metazoa; phylum Arthropoda; class Insecta; order Lepidoptera; family Tortricidae; genus Cydia; species Cydia amplana. The sequence goes on from NC_086069.1 coordinate 27,677,419, forward strand.
CAAGTTATTTTGTATGAAGAGAAGGTATTATGGGATGTTACAAATTCGAGTTTTTAACACTGTTAATCCCGATTTTAATTTTTGAAAAAAATATATGTTTAACATTATTAAATTCTACATGAAATATGTAAATTTGATAACTGTCGCTATCTCGCATGTATTTTTTTTATTTTTCTGAAAATTTTCATCTAAATTTTTTACTATTATTTTAAGAGATAATTCAATATTAATTTTTTCAGAAAGCTACCTTAATTGTATATACAACATACCCAAATTACAAAGAAATCGGATTAGTACTTTGGCTGTAATAAAATAAAAATGATTTTTCTTTTTTTACATTTTTTTTTTAAATCTGAAGCATTTGAGGCTTAATATTTGGTGAAAGCACTACATATACATAGGTTAATAATCCAGTAAAAGGAAATTGTTTTTTTCGCTAAGGGCAGTTTGGCCATGCTTACCCGGCTATACCCTTTAAATCAGGCAACAAGGCCCATATTACAAATCCTTACAGACTAACATATACCTATATATATATATGCATTATATAAACTTAAAAACGAAACACTACGCGACAAAACGGCGCGCGGCGTGGCTCCGTTGAATCGTCCGGTCTTGTGTCGGATTCGGCTGAATGCCCCGGAACCTCCGAAACACGGAACTTCGGTCAGAAGTCGGCGCACTCGATGGTCCCCTGCAGTGGTCGCGGCACGCGCACCACAAAATAATAATAATTAAGCCTACATACGTCCCACTGCTGGGCACAGGCCTCCTCTTATGCGCGAGAGGGCTTGGGCTATAGTCCCCACGCCAGCCCAATGCGGATTGGGGACTTAAATAAATAAATACTGGACATTTATATGCAAATTCACTAATCCCCACAGTAAGCTTAAGAAGGTTTGTGTTTTGGGTATTCAGACGATATATATGTATAATAAGCCCATAGTTGTGTAGGTAGACAGCTGGTACAATCAGCAGCAGAAATTGCTAAGCGGGTCAGGTGTCAAAAATTATCTTAACGCTACTTTATTGTTAAGAAATTTAGAGCGTGTCAAGGTAATTTTGAACACCTCGCCCGCTTAGCAACTTCTGCTCCTGACTGTACTTATGCCAAAATCATACTTGATGTAAGTACTTAATAGCTATATAAATGAAATATACAACATGACACTCTATCTATCTAATCTAATCTAATCTAATACCTTTAAAGGAGTAGTTCTTGTTTATTTATTTATATACCTATATATTTCGGGGATCTCGGAAACGGCTCTAACGATTTCCATGAAAACTATATGGGGATTTTCGGGGGCGAAAAATCGATCTAGCTAGGTCTTATCTCTGGGAAGCGCGCATTTTTTAGTTTTTAATGTTTTTATATGTTTTCCGAGCAAAGCTCGGTCTCTCAGATATTACTTAACTATATTAGGTGGAGGTAAGTATTTACTATTCTACTAATACGTATGTGGAATGAATTTGTCTTTAGCTGCTTAATAGAGGTTGGTAATATTATCGAGGACGCTGAAAGCGTTTCGCACACCGCACACATCTATAGATGCCTATACTTCTCAACTTTCGTTTGATTCCGCTGAAAAGAGCCTTTTATGTAGCCCTTGAAAGGGAACATTAATCGCTAACAGAACAGCAATGATTCTTTTCGAGTTCTAAAGAAACTACTTAGCAAAAATGGGGCGGGGGGCTGGTTTTGTAGGAAATCACATTTAATTTAGAAATGGTGTCAAGGCCAGATGAAACGTATAAGAAGTAGGAAATTATACATTAAATATAGGTACATAAAATTATTTCAAATAAAATATAAATTTAGTATAGTACCTATTAGTTTAGTGTTATGTCACTACCTGTAAGTACCTAGAAGCAAAGAGTAGGTATTTGAAATAGAGGCGGATTGTCAAAGTTCAAAGTAAATTATGTAGCCACCAAGTAGCCACCGTAAATTCACTGCCATCTTTTGACAAAAGATTAAAACTGTTAGAGCACCATTTGACTTTGATCCTTATTCTTTCAATGATATGTGTTAATTTGTTAAATATTGAAATTAACGCCATCTACCCGAGAGTAGGTCAAACAATAGGTTAAAGGTATGGTCATATGGTGCAATCTTTTCGAGCGATGGCGCCATTACCTTTGGCCTACACAAGGTGGTTATTAATAAATAAATAAAATAGGAAATCTTTGCATGGTGGGCCTTATTTACGAGGATAGATTCGTTTTGTTACCTAGATTATCATAACAGAATCCTATAAAAATGGGTAAGCAGGTACCGTATAAAACACTATAACTGTTCTAAGAATAAGAATAGGTACCTAAACTAAATTAAACGTAATTTCAGCTTGATCGTCAACAATAATCGTTTTACGAAAATGGGTCATAAAGTTCAAGCAAAGAGCTATTAACATTAGAAGAGGTAGAAAGTTTTAAAATGTTTTTGGTACAAGCTTTTATCGCTGATCGCGTAGCCAAGATGCCAAATGCTTACGCTTCGTAGCGATATCGAAACGCAACTGTCACTGTCGCACTAATATGGAAGAGTGATAGAGAGACACAAAGCGTTTCGTTGTCGAAGCGATAGCGATTGTAACCTTGGCTAGGCCGGCAGGAATGAAAATTTCCACAGGCACAAGACAGAGGCACGAGACATTTGTAACAACCCAATCAGGAACTGTACAGCGCCAACTCGTTTACTGTCAAATTCGAAGTTTTATGAATAAGGGGAGACGTTACACCTCTTCCACAAACAATAACTCTTTGGTTATTCCAGTCAAAATTAGTTTTGGCCTTTACGACTTATGTGCCTCGAATAAAACTTAAGCGGAAAGCGGAACGCTACCGTGCTCTAGTATACAGGGTGATAAATCTAGATGGGGCTGTAAAGGAAAATCAGAAAACTAGATCACAGGAGGAATATGTTATATGGATATCGTTTTAGTTTATAATATCTGGGAGACCGAGCTTTGCTAAACATATACTCAAAAATGCGCGTTTTCCCAGAGATAAGAGCTAGCTAGATCGATTTTTCGCCCCGGAAAACCCCCATATATATATGTCGGCGACGGATGGTCCCGATGGCGGTGGGCGCGTGGGGGTAGTACCTAGATGTATTACTTCACAGCCAAAATAGTAGGTATGCTACCAGTGCATGAAATAAACATTCGGACTTGTTAACCATACTAGTGCCTACTATATTTCAGTACTAAATAATCAAAACGACCAATCACTATTCTAAAATGATTTGATTTGAAATAAAAAGATCACTTGAAATCGTTCAAATCTTTATTTTACAAAAGTTAGCTTCTAATGGCACATAAGAAATCAAAATAACACTTGGAATAAAACACTTAGATAAACGGTTAAAGAAAGTGAGAATCTATAAACTTTCAGAATAATCCTTCAGGTATAAGCCTTCAGGAACGTAGCGAATTAGGCACGAGCTTGGCTAACGTCCGATCTCTAGCGCGGTCCGATCAAGAAGAAGGAAGCCAGTTCCAGCGGCGGAGCCAACCGCTCCCACCTCCAATTCAAGTTGGTAAACCTGCCTGACCAGTCTACCAACATAACGACAAAAATGCCTGCCCGTGCCTACGTTCACTCAAGATAGGTACACATCTTGACGTTCCAAAGCCTTCTACCTGTCATTTTAGTTCAACAATACGCCAAACATTGCTAATCGATTTTATACAGGCGTCTAACTATGAACTGTAATGCTGCAATACGTCTTTCTGGTGTCTCGCTCCGACACGGCCGTCCTGCGCTACACACGTCCTCGTGTGTGGGTGTATGCATTTGATACTGAAACAAAATATACAGCACAGTATCTTATCGCTCGGTCATTCCTGACCAACAATTTGGGTCTCACTCAAATTACTATTAAAATCAAACTTTGTTCTCAATCAAACCAGAAAAAATAATTATTCAAAATTACTTTAACAATCCTAAATTCTCTAGTCAAAAAATAGTCCATCGAGCAACGACTAAATAAAAATAATCATCAGTAATCATCGCCGCTATCTAACGGATACACTCCAATAATCATCGCCTCTATCTGGCGGATACTCTCAAATTTATGTGACAGAACAATCACAAACATCAAAAACACAAATCACAACAGCTCTAATTCATTGCTCGACGGTATCACTACTATTGTCGTCAATATCAATTTACGGGGAAATTATCTGGCATTTAAAAAAAATTGGTCATATGTGATCTAAATTTTTGTAAGACATCTTAAAGTAAATAACATTCTGAATTGATAGTTCCAATATTACTCATATGAACACAGTACATAAACGGGAATTCATTTTTAACAAAACAACACCAGTCCTTCGGTGCATTGCCAGTCCTTCGGCAGATACCAGACCCTCGTCAGAAGTAACCATCTCAGCCGCGTAAGTGCTACTCCTCGCAAAGAGCATTCTGCACATAAAAAGCAGACCACGTGCACCTCTTACATGCTCCGGCACTTCTGATGCGGTCAATAAACAATACCCAGTCCATCGGGCATACTTTCAGTCCATCGAAAGCAAAACAGTATTGCCCAGTCCATCGGGCGTGCCTTCAGTCCATCGAAAGCATGACAGTATTGCCCAGTCCATCGGGCGTGCCTTCAGTCTATCGAAAGCAAAACAGTAGTGCCCAGTCCATCGGGCGTAATTTCAGTCCTACGAAAGTACAAGCTTTCAGTCCGTCGAAAGCAAAACAATGTTAACAGTGAATTCCAAAAAAAGAAAATAAAAACAGGTCTTTAAATCATGTTACTCAGAACCATTGGTACTATCAGCGTCAACTGATTAACTGAAACTGAACATTACTGATCAAAATCACTAAAGATAGCTTTCTTCTTTAGCTTTAACAACAGAAACTCGCTCAAGACTTCTATGCAGAAGTAAAACATCTCAAAATAATCCCAACGAAATGGGAACTGCTCACCAGCTTAATAAAGTATGATGCACGCGACCAAGTCAAAGGTGGTGGTGGTGAGGTCCAACCCAAGCACGGAGGCTGATCCTTTCCGCTTGCCGTTGCCGTTGCTGCGGCAGATTGCGAGGGACACGATGTGGTTCAACATAGCTGGCTGTTACTGAAATCATCATTTGCACGGTATCAGGTTTATCATGTATGCAGGCTAAACTCAAAAGGTTTATAAAATGCAAGGTAGCAGAGACAAAAAAAAACACGTTTCCAATGTATACGGGACTTCAAAAATCTCAGAATAAAATTTAAACTTCAATGAGTGCGTTTTATTTCCTTCTATGAACAAACAAACACGTGTTCCAAAAATAAGTAACAAGGTAAAATGGGCCAATACGAAAAGTGACAGCTTATTCGTTACGTTCGACTGTTATGCTTCGCCATTACACTCAAAATAAAATTCACTAATAAACAATTAGAACGAAACCTGTCCTTTTATTTCCAAATCTCCAGCACAGAAGATACTGCACAGCCGCCTCTGTATCACGGGCGTAATGGTGTCTGCAAGTTCGCTCGGCTCTGGCGGAAATACACCTGCGCTCCCACGTGGCTGTGTAAGCAATACATGAAACTCCGCATCTATCCCACTTCTGATGTCGGCGACGGATGGTCCCGATGGCGGTGGGCGCGTGGGGGTAGTACCTAGATGTATTACTTCACAGCCAAAATAGTAGGTATGCTACCAGTGCATGAAATAAACATTCGGACTTGTTAACCATACTAGTGCCTACTATATTTCAGTACTAAATAATCAAAACGACCAATCACTATTCTAAAATGATTTGATTTGAAATAAAAAGATCACTTGAAATCGTTCAAATCTTTATTTTACAAAAGTTAGCTTCTAATGGCACATAAGAAATCAAAATAACACTTGGAATAAAACACTTAGATAAACGGTTAAAGAAAGTGAGAATCTATAAACTTTCAGAATAATCCTTCAGGTATAAGCCTTCAGGAACGTAGCGAATTAGGCACGAGCTTGGCTAACGTCCGATCTCTAGCGCGGTCCGATCAAGAAGAAGGAAGCCAGTTCCAGCGGCGGAGCCAACCGCTCCCACCTCCAATTCAAGTTGGTAAACCTGCCTGACCAGTCTACCAACATAACGACAAAAATGCCTGCCCGTGCCTATGTTCACTCAAGATAGGTACACATCTTGACGTTCCAAAGCCTTCTACCTGTCATTTTAGTTCAACAATACGCCAAACATTGCTAATCGATTTTATACAGGCGTCTAACTATGAACTGTAATGCTGCAATACGTCTTTCTGGTGTCTCGCTCCGACATATAGCAAATTTAATTGTATATTTATACATTTGGAGGATCTCGGGAACGGCTCTAACGATTTCGATGAAATTTGCTATATGGGGGTTTTCGGGGGCAAAAAGTCGATCTAGCTAGGTCTTGCCTCTGGGAAAACGCGGATTTTTGAGTTTTTGTGTATTTTCCGAGCAAAGCTTTGTCTCCCGGATATTATCTAATTATTAAACAGATCGTAGGTACTTATGTAATAATATTAATACATACTTACCGAAATACGCTAATGCCGTAAACTTCAATGGCAAAATAACGCCTCATCAAATTAATTTCACGGCTTATAAGCCTATTAAAAACTTTTAATACAGGCTTAAAATAGTAAATTGAAGTCAAATTATAACATAGTCGCGACATTGGGATAATCATTCAATTATTAACCGTATTTTGGAGCAATAAGATCCAAATTCAAACGGATTATCCAATGGCTGTTACGGCTTTATGCGTGGTGGACAGTATAATGGCGGTATGCTGTTAAATAGTTCATTAATAGTTAACTTAACACTTAGAACATCGTTGGAGACATTCTTAAACGTATTCAAAGGATGACGCTTAGATTAACCCATTTAGCGCTAATCGGGATCAAACACGTTATATAGTGACAAGTGACAACTCTACGAAACTTATGGCCGCTACTCCATACAATCGTGGTCCCCATTTTCCTCTCGGGATATTAACATTATTGAAGATAAATTGAAATAAATGTCATATTCTAAGAAAGAGTGACCAAGGCCTCCAGTACTCCAGGCTGGCACCTGCCGCGATAGCAGATGACGCTGGTTCGATTCCAGCCTGGGGCACTGGAGGCCTTGGTCACTCTTTCTTAGAATATGACATTTATTGCAGTTTATAATGTATTATATTCAAATTAAACAAATGAAAACTAACAAAAATAAATTAAACTAAGAACTAAACAAACTAAACTAAAATTACCTAAAAGTAAAAGCCTGCAAATAGAAAATTGGCCCCAGGTACAGACCTGGACTATATGCACAGGCATATATACTTGGTCAACCAGATCTTGACAGTAGAAAAAGGCGGAAAATTTGAAAAATGTAGGCGCGAAGGGATATCGTACCATAGAAAATTCGCGCCTTTTTTTACTGACAAGATTTGGTTGACCAGCTATAGTAGTGTTTCTACTTGAAATAAAAACAAATTAAAATAGTTCCTGAAAATAATTTAATTTGTTCTAATACCTATACTTTAGTATTATTGAAGATATTTTGAACAGAATTTGTTGTTCATCAACCACAGCTATCGCACGGGTCCTCCACTTTCGTCTTAAGGTGCAGTGGGTTCAGCCAGCAGTTTTTGAAAAATTGTAGGGCGCTTTTAGATACCAAACACCTTTTGATTTCGCAAGGACCAATAGCATGAGCTATCTTCGAGGTCGTATCAACATTTAATAAGATCAAAACAGTAACAACTTGTTAAATCTGAATTGGGCTCCTTTTAGATGTCAATGTTGTATATGTATATGCTTGGTGCATATGCAGTTATAGGATGTTGCACAATTTATAACACTGGCTTGTAGATAGGAATGACGAATGTAGCGCAGTGCGCAGTGCTATCCTGGAGGCGATTTCACATTTTTTTTAAATTACTGTTGAGGCCTAGGCTCCTTTCTAGTGGTGCAGGGATGCCTAAGTGGATCTTCAATGAAGACTTATTATTTTAACGTGTGTACAGAGATTTATTTATAAAATTAAATTAATTTAATACAGTAGTACAACTACAAGTACAGTTTGTCGTTTCAACGTATTTTGGAAGATTGCCGTTGGCTGCTGGCGGCTGGCTGGTTGCCGATCTTCGAATTTCGGACGCAATCGGCCGTCCGTGACGTCACATAGGATGCGTTCTGAACAATTACTATGGCGGCAAACAGCCTGATTCTATGAATATGTATTCTATCCCTTTTTTCCTTCCGATCGGTATAATTTTTGCAACATCCGGCCACGCATTAAATTTTTCAGCCGGCGTATTAATTTTTTTTCTTCGAGATAAGTCGAATCTGTAGCTTTAGCTTTACCCTCTTATTCAAAAAACTTAGCAACCTCATACAGACCTCGTTTAAATGATGTCTCTTTCTAGCAAACAGAAATGTCAAAATGACGGATAGGGACAAACGATTATCAACGGCCCCATACATTCCATGACTCTTCTCTTTCCGCACAGACTCTGACGCCTCTAGACGTTTCAATCTCTATGTTGCACGTTTTTTCTGAAGAGGGTCAAAAACTTTTTAATATGCAAAATTTTCTACAAAGTAAACTTCAAACTCGGGTCCATTCGACCCTCTCAGCAAATATCTACCCTATTACCTTTTCTTAATACCAAAATCGCATAATCTGACAGATGCATTTACCCGAGTTTGAAGTTAAGTTAAAATGAAGAAAATAAATATTTGTTTTAACAGTTTTTTTATGAGTATTAAAAATCATGGGTACAAGTTGAATATTGTTTCATAACAATTGTTAACATTTTCGAAGCTAGAAAATCTCTCGAAATTAGAAATTTAAATTACGTATAAAAGTTAAAGTAATAAGTTCCGCATGAAAAGGAGGGAAGTTTATCTAAAATCTCAATACACACAACAATATAGGAAATTTAAATAAATGTCGAGTTCTTTTAAAAAAGGAAGCATATTTTAAAATCCTTTGTTTGCGGCAAACCCTTACCATGAGTTTTACCACATCATATTCGCTAGCGACTGCATGCGTCTTAGTATTGGATGCTGATCCGCACGCCGCTGCGGTGTGCAAGCGGGACATCGCTATACGAGCACAGGGCTATCTATATAACGCGTGCGATTAAATTCAGCTGTGTGGAATTTATTTTGTGCAGAATCGTGAATAGGAAGAAACAAGATTGCGTAGAAATAATGACTGTGAAGTATAACGCATAACGCATGTGATCAAACTCAGCTGTGTGGAATTTATTTTGTGCAGAATCGCGAATAGGCAAAAACAATAATGGCATAAACCTCGTATAATCCGTAATAACATGGCCGTATTCGCTAGCGACATATCCCTATCGCTCTCACGATGCAAGATGCACAGCGAAGTGCGAGTGAGTTTACACTCACTAGCGAACACGGTGGTGGTATACCTACTCATGGTAGGGGTGCGGTACGGGGTATTTTAGCCGTTCCCGTATTTACGGTTTAGCAGCGTTTTGGATTTGAATTTCAACGGACAGCTTGATTAGTTTAGCGGTATTGCCTCGGGAACTCATTTATCAATTTTCATTTGAAGAGTTTAAATGATTTGCAAAACGTATTGTTTAGTTTCATTGTTTTCAGCATAGATTTGGAAATAACTCAAGTGTTGAAGTATGAGTCTGAATTTCGAAGAAGATTAGAATCATATTAGAACAAATTAATTAGGCACCTGCCGCAATAGCAGAGGATGCTGGTTCGATTCCAGCCTGGGCCCCTATTCGACATGTACAACTGTCAGATTTCGCGTCATTTGAAATTCAACTGCTGAAGTTCATTTGAAGTTCATCAAGTGCTGAAGTTCATTTGGTACAAACAATAATTTAACAAAAAACAACTTTGTTTTATTATTACTTTAAGGTTTATAATGGTTTGGTTTGGTTGTCACCTAACTGTGGATTGCTAATGTCAAATTTTGACAAGTAATGATTCCAAATGTAGACTTTTTTCTCTGTGACCTTCGGCTCCATCTTGGAGTTTTTGACGTGCGAAAGGGTAATTTGTAGCAAAGAGTAAAACTTTTTTTTTTCAGTACGTAAGTTTACATGAATTAATGACATCTTGTGAGCGATAGACCAACGAATGCGCTGTAGGCGATGCGGCGGCGAGTAGTGGAACTTACGTGACAATTTCCATCAATCAAAAAGGGACTACATTGCTGATGGTCGATAAAGGCTATTAATAATTGAATTTTAACAGCAAGAATGCCTTATTGACAAGCGATCTTTTTGTTGAACCCACACCTACACGTCAAATAATGCTTGCTCCACACATTCTCCTATAAACGCTCAAAATTGTAAAAAAATGAAACAATTTACTCATCACCTCTCTCAACTCAAGCTGCCTATTTCTAAACCACGTTAATAAACCACAAGTTGTACCTTAACACATTTCGTAAACCACATATTCAGAAAAGTCCGTATTTTATTACTAAGTGGAACATGAATAGCTTGTATTACTTTTTTGGCATAAAAAGAATCTAAATTAGTCAAAATATTTTGACTAAATATTGCGCTACTGCTACCTACTATATAGGTACCTACCTACTACCTTAGTAACTTGGTAACTTTGTCAGTCACCAACTATTTTGATGCTACCTACAAAGAGCATCAAAATAGTTGGTGACTGACAGGTCAGGCTCCGGTCTTGGTAAGTAATATAGTCAAATACAGTAGGTCATAACCTAACCTAACCTAACATTACTACCAAGACCTAAAAGTACCTATTGTTTAATATGTATCTACTCAGAGATGTTTTTTAATTAAAGGAGATTAAATACATATATATTATTCAACTACAAATAAAAAAATTGGATCTATTTCAGTTTACACATTTTTTTCGTTTAATTTTAATAAAACAAAGTTTTGAAGCATTAAACTTAATTTAATTTTCTTCACTATAGATTATTTTCTGTTATTCAAGTAGGTATGGTGTTTCAGGTTGGTAACAGGAAATAAGAAAACCACACCTCTCCAATAACTTTACTGGTGGTTCACATCTGTAAGTTTAAAAAATATGATAAAAACACTTAAATTAAAAACTTATAAATGAATTATTTGCCCTAAATCCTGGTAGTGACCTACCGAGTGCGGTAGGGTGCCCTTAAAGGCTACAGGCTGGCCGCATTGCACCGCTGGATAACAATGCTGATCCGCATCATCAGAAGCATACAGATATAAAGCGCTTTGACAGCTCCTCATAGAGGCAACGCGCGCTAGGCCGCACGCCATAAATCTAAGCTAAAGTCTTAAATTCGAGATCATGAACATGAAATATTGTTCGCTATAATAGTAAAATCAGTGAGAGTCAGAATGGCGGGTGTATGTAAACAAAAGTAAACAAAAAGCATACCATATTTTAGTACCTAATTTGTACTATTTGGTACCTCATATAAAAAAATTAGTACCTCACGGTATTTAAAGTTATTACCAAAAAACGTTACACCCGCCAACCTGACAGTCAGAATGGCGGGTGTATTTTATTACGCTATGATCCCGCGATTATTGATAAATTCTATAAAAGCCAAATTTTAGTACCTTTTTAGTACTTTAATATTCAATTATAAATTGAGCCATTTTATTTGTGGGTTCCGAGTTTTACACATTTTACACTTTGCATTGCTATTAAAAAATTTCAGGCGCTTTAATTTTTCACCGTATCGATATCGTTTTTAAGAAAAAACGCTACGCTAGAACTATTTTGATTACGCCAGGATTTAGTACCTTTCATGTTTAATCTGTTACCCTTTCACGGTTAATCTGTTAGGATCAATTAACTATGAAAATTACGTCTTACAAATGGCCAGGCGCCATGTCAAAGGATTCTTCCTAAAAAGAAATTCCGCTCTTCATTGTGCATGTAATTGTGTACCTAATACCTATTAACAATTTTTTCAATTTCAAAATATACTTTATTCATGTAGGCCTAGCAACAAGCACTTAGTAATTAGGTATTACATAGGTACATATTATCTTAATCTAATTATCAGAGCAATTTATTGATGTTAACCTACTACTAACCCACTCTTAAGTACATGGTGATTAATCAAATAAAACCCGCAAATTATGTCTGTTTGTCGGTATATTAGTGTGAATAGTGTGATGTACATATATACTTCTTTGTGGGATCTCGTAGTTTCTTAACTTATACATAACTTATACATAAGTTAAGAAACTATAACCAAGACGATAGTTATGTATAACTAACAAAATACCACACCCGGTGGTATTTTCATGTTTAATTTCCAAAAGGTTCTATGTCGAGTATCTGCTAATGTAATTTCAACTTTATTCTTAAAACAGTAAGGATGTTATCTGTGTGGAATCATTTGTGACGTCCCACGGGTAAAGGTACCTTATGGCCGTTGGCGCTTACGCTATTATAAGCGCCGCTCCGCCGCCGCACGCTATTATTATTGCGGCGCTATGCGACGTAAGCGCCAACTGCCATAAGGTACCTTTTGCTGTGGAACGTCACATTGGTTGTTATTGCATTTCATTTTGCACGCGTAATTAGCGGTTGGGTTTAACAAAGGATAACAATGCGATTCATCGCCGCGAATCTCTCTATTATAAGTATATAGTAGATTCGGACATTTTAAAACCATCCTACTATCACAGAATAACTAATAGTACTACCGTACAGAAAATTCACTCCTTCACAAAAGTCAGATTTAGGTATAAAATTACACCTATATCGCTGCCTGCAAGCAAAATTGAAACTTATAACCGCGCACGAACCGTGAATCTCCTTTAACTCACGGCCTATGGATCGATACTCCAGCGCTCTGCCATCTGAGCCACCAAGACCTCATCCATAGCCAGCAAATCTTTCCACCATATGGGTCAAGGGGACCCGAGCGATATCTACCGTAAGAGCGTAAGACAGTAATTTTTCCACTTTTAAATGTATTCTAAGCTTAATAGCATGGATCGCAGACGTTTCTGCTTGTTAAAAATTAGTCGTATATAATAATTAGTAATTTAGTCGAGTAGTCGGCGAATTATTCGGGTTGGTCTCGGACTGTCTAGCTAGAACACAAAATGACAAGTGTAATATTTTGCCTATATCCCTTTTAGTCTACATCGCAAACGGTCTAGAACACAAAATGACTACAATTATTTAGACCTTTATTTACCTACATTTCGTCGGTTTATCTTTACGTTAGCGATGTCGACGGAGCCCCGCTGCCGCGGGGCTCCTATTTCTGTGCGGTTTGGCCTTCGGCCATTTGAAGATACCTAACTAACCTAACCTACCTATATGTGGTCATTTTGTGTTCTAGACCGTTTGCGATGTAGACTAAAAGAGATATAGACAAAATATTACACTAGTCATTTTGTGTTCTAGACAGTCCGAGATCAAAGCCCACTAACTCTTACTAGTCTCCTGGACTACATTTTTGGTGTTCAAACACGTTTAGTAACTAAAATACTCGCTACTTGACTAAATTAACGTAGTCTCTACTCACTTGTAACTCGTTCATCTGTAGTGCGAACGATTTTTGGTCAGTTGACCGATTTTAGTCAACTAAAATACTCGCCACTCGACTAATGTAGTCCGAACTAGGCTATAGTGAAATCTTTTCAAAAAACTGTTTTAAGGCATAGTATGTAGGTACATGTACAGGCATAGGCTATCAGCGGGCTCAGCACGGTTCCATTTTTAGGGTTCCGTAGCCAAATGGCAAAAAACGGAACCCTTATAGATTCGTCATGTCTGTCTGTCTGTCTGTCCGTCTGTCCGTCTGTCTGTCCGTCCGTATGTCACAGCCACTTTTCTCCGAAACTATAAGAACTATACTGTTGAAACTTGGTAAGTAGATGTATTCTGTGAACCGCATTAAGATTTTCACACAAAAATAGAAAAAAAACAATAAATTTTTGGGGTTCCCCATACTTCGAACTGAAACTCAAAAATTTTTTTTTCATCAAACCCATACGTGTGGGGTATCTATGGATAGGTCTTCAAAAATGATATTGAGGTTTCTAATATCATTTTTTTCTAAACTGAATAGTTTGCGCGAGAGACACTTCCAAAGTGGTAAAATGTGTGTCCCCCCCCTGTAACTTCTAAAATAAGAGAATGATAAAACTAAAAAAAATATATGATGTATATTACAATGTAAACTTCCACCGAAAATTGGTTTGAACGAGATCTAGTAAGTAGTTTTTTTTTATACGTCATAAATCGCCTAAATACGGAACCCTTCATGGGCGAGTCCGACTCGCACTTGGCCGCTTTTTTTTATCGACTATCACTATGCCCATCACTTTCGCACTTACATACTTGTTAGAACGTGACAGGCATGGTGATAAACGATAAAAATGCGACCGTGCTACTAGGGCAGCGGGCTCAGCACGGTTCCATTTTTTATCCACTATCACTAAGCCCGTCACTTTCGCACTTACATACTTGTTAGAACGTGACAGGCATGGTGATAAATGATAAAAATGCGACCGTGCTACTAGAGCTGATGTTGGAACGTTCTCCCACTCTCTATCGGGCAAGCGCAGACCAAATTCACATTCAATTCAAGCGCATGCTGCGCAAGCATTTCCTTGACAAACTTTCTTCTTCGTCAACTTTAATTAATGATTCACACTAGGTCACTAGCTAGGTATACATGTTGGCCTAAAAATAAGTGCATTCCCGTTGCCAGGGAGGTTTTGGGATTATACTGAGCAACTTTTACTGATAGGACCAACCCCGAAAACGAGTTATTCCCACTAGTTACCACCAAGTCGTTACCGCTGGTAACTACTGGGAAAAATAATTCCCAATAGTTACTACCAACTCGGTTTGGTGGTACCTACTGAGTAGATACCACTGGAACACGCCATACCTACATCAAAAATCATTTGCGTTTATATTATATGTGTGCACGACACGTCTGTACATGCGTCATTGTGTGGGTAAGTAAGTCGCTTATAGGGCTGATGAGGGCCTTTCATCCCTTGGTTAACAATCTACTAGTAACACACCTTTGTTTTTATTATGAAATGATGTAAAAAAAATACCCCGTTATTTGAAGTCGAGTGTGAAAATTATTATTTCTTGTAAAGATTAAATATCTGGGTGATTAAATATCTGGTGACACATATAAAAACTCGAAAACGAGCGTTTTCCCAGAGATAAGATCTAGCTAGATCGATTTTTCGCCCCCGAAAATCCCCGTATAGCAAATTTCATCGAAATCGTTAGAGCCGTTTCCGAGATCCCCGAAACCCCTGATATATATATATATAAATAAATAAATAAACAAGAATTGCTCGTTTAAAGGTATTAGATAGAGTCTGTGCGGAAAGAGAAGAGTCGTGAAATGTATGGGCTCCCTTACATTCCACGACTCTTCTGCACAGACTCTATCGACTAGTCATATGATCAATATGATTCGCTCGGATTATCCTGACTGACCATAATCAAAATTGCATATAAAAGTGCCAAAACGCTGAGCGTGACGTGCCTATTTGTGTTAACTTAATGAATGTATAGAGAATGTATACTTAGTGAACAAAAGCTAGGTACAT
The DNA here is from genome assembly GCF_948474715.1 of Cydia amplana. Classification (NCBI taxonomy): domain Eukaryota; kingdom Metazoa; phylum Arthropoda; class Insecta; order Lepidoptera; family Tortricidae; genus Cydia; species Cydia amplana. The sequence goes on from NC_086069.1 coordinate 27,692,967, forward strand.
TTATTAAGTGATTGTTAATAATAAATAATTACAGCATTCGTTTATTTGATTTGATTTCTAATGGTTTAAGTATTTTCCTCGCGTTGGTGTGGAAAGAAATGTTTAATTTGGTAGCAAAGGTTTTTTTCTAAGCCTCATGCTCTGAAGTTGAAACCCTCGCAACTTTCAAGATTCCTGTACTTTTTTTTGGAACTTTCACTTACTCGTGTATCAATATTAGCACGAGGATATAAACAACAACTTTGCCCCTTGTAAAACAATTGCACATTGTACCCTACCGAGCGACCACGACCTAGGCCAAATTTTTTATTTATAAGTTTTTATTTTTTAAGTGTTATTAAGTTTTTCATTAATAATTATATGTGTAATAGTTATTGTATATTATTATAAATATTATAACGAGCCTTAACAAAACGATCACGTGTACTTTAGGCATTCTTATTGGAATAATTACATCTATCCATTTTCGGGAAACTTTCTGCTGAAAGGGACGGAGAAAACTACTGCCCCTATTAGCAGCAAGTTAGCAGAAAAGTGTCCGGAGGAAGGTTGTATGTGTAACATGAATTATTATTTTTATTATTATAAGCCTATACAGTGTCCCACTACTGGGCAAAGGCCTCCCCTCGATCTCCATCTTATTTGATTAATCACCATGTACTTAAGAGTAGGTATTATAGGTACACAATTACATGCACAATGAAGAGCGGAATTTCTTCTTAGGAAGAATCCTTTGACATGGCGCCTGGCCATTTGTAAGACGTAATTTTCATAGTTAATTGAACCTAACAGATTAACCGTGAAAGGGTAACAGATTAATCATGAAAGGTACTAAATCTTGGCGTAATAAAAATAGTTGTAGCGTAGCGTTTTTTCTCAAAAACGATATCGATACGGTGAAAAATTAAAGCGCCTGAAATTTTGTAATAGCAACGCAAAGTGTAAAATGAGTAAAACTCGGAAACCACAAATAAATTTGCTCAATTTATAATTGAATATTAAAGTACTAAAAAGGTACTAAAATTTGGCTTTTATAAAATTTATCAATCATCGCGGGATCATAGCGTAATAAAATACACCCGCCATCAAAGAGTATAATAACTATATATAGTAAAAGAGAGCCAACTCGCGATAAATGTCAAAAAACGTCTACACAAACGCTCCAAGCGGAATTTGACCAAACTAACCTTTACGTATGTGTGCGTGCACAGTGCACACATGCATACTAATAAAACTATGGCGCCTTTTTCCTTGACCGTTTACAGTGAACTACAAATTTGAGGTTTCCATTCTTTCACCTTATTGCAAAGCAATCACGTGAAAAATGAATACACCTCATTGTAGTACACTGTACACGGTCAAGGAAAAAGCGCTAATATATTATGTAATACCTAATTACCTATTCATGCAGTGACGATTTACTACAACCTATTTATTTAGTATTTTATAAATGTTCACACCAAAGAATACTTTAGTCGCAAAAGTAAAAACACGGATGTATAAAAATGGCATTTATTTTTCATTACTTACATGCATAACAAACCATAAAAAATATATTTTCTACGGCTACCACTTATAGTAAATTAGTTCGAAATATAACAAATCCACTATTAAAACTTAGACCACACTTGGACGTAAATTTGACTAGCTATAGCACATGCCACGAAGAATTGACGCGTTTTGGAGTAATTTTGTTTTGATTCGCACAGCCGATAAGGCAGTATCGTTTTTTTCTCCCAGGCGCACACATTTTCATCAATTTATAGTGATTAAATTAAATTATTAATATATAATTTCAGAAAATTTAAGTTTTCTGTTTGACTTTTATAGTTTGACGGTTACTATGTTTTTTTGTTTTAACGTTTCCTTTCACGTAGGGCACTTGGCGAATCTATTTAGTTAGTTGTTGTTAATAAAAACGATTATATTATGTTCATATAAATAAAATGATATTAAAACTAATATAAACGATATAAAAAATGTGAGGTACTTAAATTACAGAAAATTTTAAACGTTTTATACTTGAAACGGAATTTGTGTCAAAAATGCAAAGACAATTTTTTTTTCTTTTTAATAATTATGGGTTGGATGCGAGTTTTTTAAACACATGTTTTTCCGCGGTGGCGCCATCTGTTTGATTCATTTGGAAGCATCAGGTGAGGAAATATTGCAGTGACATGATGCTACTGCGGATACAGCGCTGATTTCCATACATAAGGTTTAAGTTTCCTGCCCCTGCCCGCCATTCTGACTGTCAGGTTGGCGGGTGTAACGTTTTTTGGTAATAACTTTAAATACCGTGAGGTACAATTTTTTTTATATGAGGTACCAAATAGTACAAATTAGGTACTAAAATATGGTATGCTTTTTGTTTATTTTTATTTACATACACCCGCCATCCTGACTCTCACTAAAATCACAGGTATTAGAAAAAGTTAGCAGGAGACGGCCGGGCCGTGGTCGTGGTAGGCACAGCATGCGTGGGCCAGGTAAGCCCTGAATTTACGGCATACCCTGAATTATGTACCTACCTATTTTACTATACCTTTGTTCACCATTGTGTTCACCTATGTATATTTACTCTTCTTTCCAAGATAATCATCTTTTTCAAGATGTAACCCGTATAATCGGGCTGTATAATTTGCCTCAATTTTTTTTACACAAAGTTGTAATTTTAATTCGATAAATATGTACTTAAACATATTTATCATATGCTATTTTGCCAATTTTTCTTGGATACTACGTTGTTTATTTCGATTGACGTGTTTATTATTTTCGTTACTATGACAGCGTTATATAGCTGGTCAAGCAGATCTTGTCAGTAGAAAAAGGCGGCAAATTTGAAAAATGTAGGCGCGAAAGGAATATCGTCCCATAGAAAATTTGAATTTCGCGCCTTTTTTAGGGTTCCGTAGCCAAATGGCAAAAAACGGAACCCTTATAGATTCGTCATGTCTGTCTGTCTGTCTGTCTGTCTGTCCGTCTGTCCGTCTGTCTGTCCGTCCGTATGTCACAGCCACTTTTCTCCGAAACTATAAGAACTATACTGTTGAAACTTGGTAACTAGATGTATTCTGTGAACCGCATTAAGATTTTCATACAAAAATAGAAAAAAAAACAATAAATTTTTGGGGTTCCCCATACTTCGAACTGAAACTCAAAATTTTTTTTTTCATCAAACCCATACGTGTGGGGTATTTATGGATAGGTCTTCAAAAATGATATTGAGCTTTCTAATATCATTTTTTTCTAAACTGAATAGTTTGCGCGAGAGATACTTCCAAAGTGGTAAAATGTGTGTCCCCCCCCCCCCTGTAACTTCTAAAATAAGAGAATGATAAAATTAAAAAAAATATATGATGTACATTACCATGTAAACTTCCACCGAAAATTGGTTTGAACGAGATCTAGTAAGTAGTTTTTTTTATACGTCATAAATCGCCTAAATACGGAACCCTTCATGGGCGAGTCCGACTCGCACTTGGCCGCTTTTTTAAGTGTGGGGCACTTATGATATGATAAGTATATAAAATTGCGTATTTAACGATAACCTCAAATACTAATACATTTAACCAAACTACAATACTAACTTTTCTCTCTGCGGTGATTTCCCCAAAGGAAGGTGGCAAAAGAGGAGTCAACTCTCCCACTAAGTTGCGCACCTCCTCTTTGGGTAATCTGTATGTCGACAAGTATTCCCTATCAAGCATACTTCTTGATAGGGAAAATCGCCGCAGGTCGCTCATTTCGCGCCGCCGCCGCTGGATATCGGCGGCGTGTGCTCGACGAAGCATTTGTAATTTTAATGCCAACATCTGCATGAAATTAACCAAATTTTTAAATACGAGTACCTACTAACATTTTGTAACTAAGCTCTACCTACTATACTTACTTTCAACTTCAACCCAAAAAACCTTTTAGGGTTTTCGAAAGAACCCTCTTCTAATCTACTTTGACTGCCGACTTCAATTTTTTAGTTCGTCATGCTCTCTGGAAAATCACCTTTGCTTTTTAGGGCTCTGTACCAAAAAGGTACAAAAAGAATTATTATTTAATGGCGTCAACTAAGTACCTATGCTCGCCGAGCAACGTTGCCGAGGCGAATCTTGGGCGAATAGATCGCAATAATTCGCTTTCGACCAACTTTCGACATATACATTTACTATGAAACTGCGTTTATTGACAAGGATATTCGAGCGATAGAGAGGCAGATAAAGAAATTTCGATCTTCGTTTTTCACGGTAGAGCATAGGTTATATATGAGATTCAGTATCTGTAGAGTTGCAGCCTGCCTCTGGCATGAGATGTCAGATGTATTTATCAAGAGCATTGTCAGATGCTTATGCAGTAAATAAACGTTGATATTTTTTTATAAGTATGGTCCTAACAAGATGTATTGTTTTGAACTGGAAAAACACTAAAATAATAGTGACTGCAAATTGTACAGATCTCTAAAAGTATAGTGGCAACAAGAACAACGCAATAAGTGACTTGCTTTAAGAATAAAAAAAACACATAACCATTTGAAAAATTAACAAGTAAATTCATTTTTAACAGAATTTTATATGTAGCCGCCGTGCAGGTCAGGAGCTCGACGACTCAAATAAAAAGCTTCAATTCTTATAGTGAACTGATATAATTTTCCAAGTACTGGTTTACAAGGGTTCTTGCCAAAACGGTTAAATGTAGAAGTGGTGGATATTGTTGTATGAAGGCTGATGAGAGAGTGATTTGCATAATTTGAATAGTACAAAAGGTGGTTTAAATTTAGGTGCCGCTAATTGGCCGCGATACAAAGTATGTGGAGCGCTCCTATTGGTGCTTAAAAAAAGCTTCCGAATACTAGCCGAGCCCGACGGCCGCGTTTAGCTACTGCATTAGGAATATAGGTATTGAGATTTTATACAAATAAAGGTTGCGTTCGCAACACTATACTACCGTGTAACAGTAAAAACCTATGTGGCTCATAATATAGAAGGTAGAGTCTGAGCGGAAAGAAAAGAGTCTTTAGAATGTATGGGTTTCCTGGCATTTCACGACTCTTCTCTTTTCGCATATATGTAGTATACTATGCGAATAAAAAAAATTAAGTTCTATGTTTAGTATTTTAATTTATATCTGAAGTCCCGATTCAAATAGGTACCCCACTTATCTAACATTATTTTTTCAGTATGCGGACATAAGTTATTAGCGCCGGGATATCTGAGTTGAAACTTGAAAGCCGTGGAAAATAGTTCATGATTATATGAACGCACGAAGAATATGTATTTGGTCATGTAGTTAATGAGACTATGCTACCATGTACCTACAAATACACGATTACCAACAAATAATATATAAGTTTATTTTTAAATGTTTAATTATACCTACTTTTGTGAAATATATAATTATACTTAGGTATACATCATATTATACATGTGAGCCACAGTGACGACTCATATTGGCTTGTAGACTGTAGTTATTGTAGATATTACTTATGACTTATACAGTATACTTACTGTATAGTATATCGTAAAACGTTTTATTTTGTTACGATTTACAATTAGTACATTATGATACTAGTGCGATTTCCTTTTTGCACGTGCATTGTACAACGTTTTACAGTGGGTTGTACAACTTTTTACAGTACATTTATGGCCCTTTAAAGTTTCGACATACGCACGTATTAGTGCTAGTTACAGCCCTAGGGCGGTAAATTAGCACCATATGTATTGTAAAATGTATTACGATACTATTTCTCGGGTTTAGCAAAGCAATATCATTATTTAAATTGCAAAACTTGATTGCCAAACATTTCATTATTGATACAAGCTTTTATCTCTGACTGAATTATTCTTTCAATTTTTTCAAACACAATTAGCTTGCGTTACCTAATTGTTTAATCACAAAGTTTCAATGATCACCTCCTGTCTCTAACATCAGATCAGCTCGATGGTACCATAATAATATTGTATTGTCAACCAAATTACATATTATGTATGTACATTTTTAGCTTCATTGAACACCCAGGAAGTGGGTCAAATTTAACTTGCAAGATTTGATTAGTACAGACAGACAACGGGTCAGGTGAAACTATAAACTAGCTTGTAAAAATGTGACTTTCCAATTTCTATTGGTTTTCAGATGAAAACGTCCTTATTGCACTTGAAGCATAAGGACCCTTCTTTTATAGAGAGCCACATATAACAACCAATTTGAAGCTACTACTAGGTGGCAAAATACGACTCAATATGAGTAGGTTAAATACACGAGAGTAATAATTATAATGATTTATTCAGCCAAATATTCTTTATTGTGCCAAAGTTCTTCTTCCTGCTCGCGTTATCTCGGCATTTTTACACAGATCATGAGTACTGAAGTGTAGTGCTGCGAAGAAACGGTAGTTTTGTCCGGCTTTTTTGTTGTTTTGTTTGTCATATGGATAAGTATACATGGTAGAAGGTAAGTATATCCTCCTCCATTTTGTGTGGTCCGACGCACCTTGCCGGATTTTTGTGATTTTCTGTCAATGTCTGTTATGACCTTAAGAACACCTATAACAATAAGTTTAAAATTAATCTCACTCTCTAATTTGCTGTTCATTGAAACTGAGAAAAATTCAATTTACTAAGTCAATATACATATACACCGCCCGCTGTCTTATATTATATGCCATTAAAAATTCAACATTAATAACAAATAAGTAGGCAGGCATAGTGGCCAGTTTAGAGTATGGCACTGGCACTAGTTCTTACGAATTTTGCCGTAATTTATTATTTTTATTAATGAAAGGACCTGAGGTAAAAGTGAGAAGAGGTTGAGATGCAGATGCAACCAGCTAGTCGCCGACGCTCCGCTTCCCCCGGGATTAGCCCTTAAGCCTGCACCTAACAGACTGGCTCATAGGGGGCTATGAGCTTGCTGTTGCGTCAATTTTCATTTTAAAGAAAAGAAAACTAGTCTACTAACTACTAACAACACAATAAATGCTTATTTTGCCGCATTCTTCACTATCTCTCCCTGTTTCACTGCCATCTAACCCAGAGGACAAAAATATAGCTTATTGTGGCTACTCCGTCTTCCTCATGACTCATGATATTTTACTTCACCATAAAGTAATTGGTGTAATATCAAATGATATTTTTCGCACAAGTTACAAGAAGTTCATTGCTAAGAACCACGACGATTGGTTTAAAATTTAAACGTTATATATAATTTGTTACATAGTAATTATAATAAATCTGTTTTCTTTTTGACCATTAGTGGTATATGTATTGCTGTATGTTTATTGTCAAGTTTTTTTTAATTCTGGACAATTGTCATATATTCGTTTTCATGATAGATCTACACCAACGCAACTGCATGTCATGTTCTTGCGGTTTATTTTTATAACGCCAAGATCGAAATTTGACTGTTAACTCCATCTTGCGTCGAGTAGGGGAATCAAAAAACTATAGAAAATAGAAATGCAGTTTACTCTATGCCATAGAATCCCCTTTTAAATGTCATAAATCCAAACATGGCGGCCATACCAATAGACAACCAAGTCTAGCGATGAAATGATTTGTTTACATGAGATTCACTGACAGGTGACACACTTTACCTATTCGACAACCCATGATTGTTCAGATTCAAATGAACTTCAACATGCGACGTCAAAAGTGGCATGTCGAATAAGGCCCCTGGGGCACTGGAGGCTTGGGTCACTTTTTCTTAGTATATGACATTTATTTCAGTTTAAAATTAGAATCGGTCTAAGCCAGCGGTACTCAAACTGCGACCCGCTAGGTGATGCTGGTATAGATTCTTGCTAATCGGTCACCTTAAAAGCAAGTTCATCTTGCGGCCCGGGGCTACAAGGCAAAATCCTATTTGTGGGCCTCATAAAAAAACACATAAAAGCCTCATAAAAGACTTCGTCTTCGTTTATGCATACATAATACTTGATTATATTTATGATACTTAACGGATAGAGGTACTTGATTGTATTATGAATATGATACTTGGATACTTGGTTGTAGGATGTAGGTAGGTTATTAGTCGGTAACGGTACGGTATGGTATTGAATTCAGTTTTAGAATGCACCCCAGGTGAAATGAAAACCGTAGCCCTAGTTCCAGGAAATCTAGACTTGTTCTCCATCGCTTAACGAGGTCGGCCAGTGTATCACCACTCTCACTGCGTTCGAGCGCCAAACCACCTCGGCAGAAATAAGTGCCTTTCATCCCTTGGTAAACAATCTAGGTACTATTTCCAGCTCCATAACAGAAGATGTTTCAAAATTGACGTTATTTCAACCTTTTTTTTAACGTGGAGTAATGCATCCTGAAGGCGTCGCGCCTAGCCGGGGAACTAGGACGATATGTCGGATTTGTGGCCAAGGGCAAGGGGCCAAATACCGACTAAACCCTCCATGATGTGCCCGTCTCGCAGCGATGGTGACTTGTTTCAACCTACCTCTGTTTTAACTCACCTCGGTCCCTACTGGATGGTGTTACAGTAACGGTGCCTTACCAGCGAAAACGACATGTTTGCAGTATTCTGCTAAGTATGTCACGAACATGCAGTGACGGATTTGCAGTCTTTGCCGCCCTAGGCCCAGGCCCTGTATAACTACTAGCCGCCCCTTTGTCAGCACATCATATCGACTCGACTGCCGCCTTGCTGCCGCTCTTAATGTCTTGCCGCCCTAGGCCTGGGCCTACTTGGCCTTAGGGCAAATCCGTCACTGCGAACGTGACTCGTGCTTGGTAAGCATTTGGAACCTCCCCCGCACGGATGTCGGAGGTAAAGGCCCTTTATGATGACGCTTGCAAATTAATGTGCACGGTTTAAATCGCGTGTCTTCCCTTTGTTTTTCTTTTACGCTACCCTGGCGTTGTTCCGCATTGCTTTGCTCGTGACGTCATAAATTGGATGAATATGTCAGGGGGAAAACGATGACAGTTCATTTTACACGATTTAGACCAGGATCTCTAGAACTGTGTCGTAGGTATGCATAATTATTAGACCGCAGTTTGACTTCTGCATGTAGTGGTGCTTCTAGGCGTGAGTATTAGGTATATTCTTTTTGCTCCTAGGCACCTAGAAACCTGATGTTGCCAGGCTGAAAAGTGGTGCCGTTACCCCCCTTTGAATTTCCCCCTTAAAATTCTCACACATTCGCTATCGATAAAATCCCATCTTTTTCAGAAATGGGATTGCCCCCTCTGGAATATATGGTCTCCTACTTTTCCAAATCGTGCTTCTAGATGAAGACTACATTTTTATTGTCAAATCTCGAATATCGTCGTTATGTTATGTGCTTTTATTAAAACAAGTCGAATTAGCCTCCGTATATTTGCACCGCCCACATTTGCATACCCCACGCTGCGCTCGGGAGGTGGATTAAGACTATTATATGTGTTTGTATAAATAATATAAACAAAAGTTATGGCCAGAAAACCAGTTTTTTTAGCCTAAAATTGTCCAACTTTGATGCCAAATATCTCGAAGACAATGAACTTTGAAGTAAATAATGGGATACTAAATACATTGCTTAAAGCCGTTGCTGTTAATATGATAAGCTACAAAAAACATTAGAAAACTAAGGGATTCAGATCGAAGGTCATTGGCGTGGGGTAGCCCCTTAAGACGAAACAGGAGCCCCTTACACGTCTCGCTAACGGAAGCGGCTCCTAAAACTAGTGCGATAAGGACAAGGCGAAAAATCCTGCGTAAAAATCTCAAAATCGAGGTTTCGTACTCGACTGTTTCCTCCTCCAAAACTTAACCAATCGTAACCAAATTTGGAAATCTAAATGATTATGAAATTATCTGTGTCGGACCGTTTTGCTTTTTTGGCTAATTGATATCAATTTTGAATACCACGCCTCTCATTGCAGCATAGTCAATTAGGCCATTTTGGCCGCTTTAAAAAACAAAAATATCAGAAAAAGCAAAACGGTCCGACACAGATATTGACAATATTAATCTGTGTTGAAAAAATCATTGCTTTAGCTTCAAAACTCACGGAGGAAACAGTCGAGTACGTTTGTATGGAGAAATGTCCTGTTGGCTCTTAACTTGTAATCTTATCCACTATATAATTGCATGTTAAAAATATGCACGTAAAAATTCAGTCGTAACAACTTTTAATATTATTCGCTGAATAAATCTCTCGGTGAATATTTTTTATCGTTCATTAAAAATGACAGAATTTCAGTAACTTTACAGCCTTTTATTTGGCATGAATTTTTTTATTAGACTTACCTAGAAATAGCACAGAAATAGCCAACACCCACGTCCCACATGCTATGTGAAAGGGTTAATACGAATTTTAATCGAAAGAAATGTCTAATAAAACATTCGTTATTCGAAAATATGGACGAATTAATTTCAGAATAATTTAGTGCAAAAAATGTTTTACGCAGCGTACTACGTAGGCGACCAACACGCGAACGCGAAGCGAAGCGAAGCGATGCGGTGCGGGATCAATCCTTTGATACCTACTATAGAAGTGTCCTACGTAGGCGATCTCGATGCGAACGCGAACGCCGTGGGCCCGCCGCGCCGGTCCGCGCCGATTCGCGTTCGCGTTCGCGAGTTGTTCGCTAACGTAAGACGCAGCGTTATAAATATACGTGGGTACGACGAACATTATCAACCGATTACGGAAACAGTGCGCCAAACGTTTTGGAAAAACAAAATCCCATACAAAATAACACTTAACTCAAACGCGTACGCCACGTCACGATATCGAATGAAATTTACACTACGGGTGCTGTAGCCGAAAATAATATCATTGATCTAGCTAGAGTTACAACACAATACAATACCAGGCCTATGGAACTCTCCGCGCGAGCTCGGTTTTATACCTACGAATCTGTTCCCGTTCACGGTCAGTGTTGCCAGATCGTACCTTTTAGTACGGTTTTGCGTACTATTTTGGATCCTTGCGTACCTTTTTTGTACGCAGCGTACATCGTACTAAATTCGTACCTTTTGAAGTACGATAGTTTAAAAAAAAAATTCGGTATGTTGGTTAATTCGGGGCAAAATTTCTAATTTGAAAATAATGGCCAACATAAAAAAGTACCATGTACATGTAGGTACTATAAGGAAATTAAAATTATGGACAATATATGTCCAAACAATGTACTTACGTAACTAATTACAAATAGCAGTTGCAGTCGGCAGTTGTGTCTTAACAAAACTCTGATAGTCAAAATTCGGTCATAATTTTTCATGTATATCAATTTAACTTTGTTTATGTTAAAATGTATTTACTGAGAGAAATACTTAAAACAAATGAGTTGTATTGTGTACTTTAAAATACTTAGTTCTTTTTTTAATTGCAAATTGCAATCGCAAAATGATAGCAAAATGTAGGCAAACGCTGATGCTGTTTTATAATATAACCTTTTTGAATCTGAGGGCCTACCGCGAAAACCGAAATAAGCAAATTGCGGGGTTCTTTCTTTTTTACTCCAATGAAGGCGTAATTAGAGTGACAGACAAAGATGCCCGCAATTTGCGAACTTTGATTTTCGCGGTTATAGCCCTGAGGGTCAACCGCGAACCACTTTTGACTTGTGGCCTCTCTGTCTCACTTATGAATTCGTACGTAAGTGTGACAGGGAGGCAGGCAACACGTCGAACGTGGTTCGCGGTAGGCCCTCTGGACTATTCAAGTTATTTTTTTTCCAAACAGGGCTATAACCGCGAAAATAGATGTTCACAAATTGCGGGCATCTGTCTCTGTCACTCTAATTACGCCTTCATTGGAGTAAAAGAGAAAGATCCCCGCATTTTGCGAATTTAGGAATTCGCGGTAGACCCCCAGATTCTTCAGAAATATTATTTCTGTAAGAAATTTATCCTAAAAAGAAATCCGTACTTTTTTTACCCAAATCGTACCTTTTTTGACGTACCTACGTACAAAAGCTGGGAGCGCTCTGGCAACACTGTTCACGGTAGAAAAGCAAGCCAGTTGGTTGCCACACGCGCTCACGCACGCACGTCGCGTCGCCGCGCGCTCGAATATGGCAAAATGTATGCGAAAGAAATGTCTTCTTTACGAACAAATAACAGCTTGTAGTGTCGATGGATGCAGTAACAACAAAATTAATAAAAAAAGCCGTTTTTGCTCTTCCGATAGATAGGAAAAGTATAATATAGACATTATCAATATAAGTACCTACCTAGTTTATATACAACGGCGTAAACACTGCGGTTGCTGCAGGGAAAACGCATAAACGGAATATTATAATAACTAACTGCAACTTATCTTACTCATGTATAGTTATTGTACGCTATGATTTTATATGGCAAGTTCTAATGCAAGTTGGACAACTAAAACTTATATTTTAGGTAGGTACCTATCTTCTATCGAATATATAGTTTAAGTAGGTACCTACTTATTTTTAAAATCATTTCTAAGCGTCGGCAACCCTAGCGTTGTGCCGGCGCGCGCGGTGCGGGAAGCGGCGCGTTGAAGGTCACTCCATTGTATTTTTGCTAGGTATCAAAACGGTAGGTATTTGCGTTTTCTTTGAGAGATAAGTATCTGTTCGTATGAACTATTATATAATCTGTGACAATACTCTTTATAGCGCTCCTCACATACTCGTAGTTTACAATAAGAATCAGAATCATTTAGAATCAGAATCAGAATCATTTATTTTGCTAGAACATTACACAGATGGTACAATTTGTCATGTCAGTAAATGGGTTACATGAAAGCATGTTCTGCCTCACTTGGCATGCAAAACTTACACTAAGTAATACATTTAGCCTAAGTTTACGATAACATTAAGTTTCTATAACTAATAATTCGATAATTCGGAAGCTAAGAAAATTATTATTATACAAAATTACAAATTTAAATAAAACATTATTATTAGTCATACAATTTCTCGAAATATTCCTGCAAGGAGTAATAAGGTCTGTTTAGTAAATAACATTTTAGCCTTTTTGTGAATTCATTTAAATTATTGCACTGTTTTATGTCACTACTTAAAAAATTATAAATTTTGATTCCATTGTACTCAACACTTCTTTTAAAATGTATATAATTATTTGATTTTGGTAATATAATATCGTTGTTATTTCTTAAGGCATGCAATCTGTTATTGAATTTACACTGGTAATTGGATTTGTTTTTGAAAATAAATATGCTAACCAAGAAAATGTATAATGAAATAACGGTCATTATTTTATGTTTAACAAAAAGTGGGCGACAGTGTTCCAGGGGCTTAGCTTTATCAATACATCTTACAGCTTTCTTTTGTAATATTAAGATGGTATTTATTAGAACACTGTTGCCCCATACCTCCAGACCATATCTTAGAATGCTCTCAAAATGTGCAAAATAAACTACCCTCAGGTCTGTTGGATTCAAAATCTTGGATATGTTTCTTAACGCATAACCAGCACTAGCTAGTCTTTTTCTTAGGACATCTATTTGGTTTGACCAGCGCAATTGATTGTCTAATTCAATACCGAGAAATTTTGTGTTTTCCACTCTTGAAATAGGTAGTGGAAGCTCATAGGAAATGCTGTTTGTATGTCTGCAAAAAGTTATGTAGTTGGTTTTATCTAAATTCATTTTGAGACCATTACTTTGAAACCAGTGTAACAATTGTGTCCAAGTAAGATTTGTATCAGCTTCGAGTGAGGCAATGTCATTATTTTGTATTATTATACTGGTGTCGTCTGCATAGAGGTATGCTTTACCAGACGATATATTACATGGAAGATCATTCATAAAGATAATAAACAGCAACGGGCCCAATACCGATCCTTGTGGAACACCGCAGTAAACTTGTTTGTACTCCGAGTCAACATATTGAACGCATCCAGAATTATTCATACTTTTAATTTGAACATACTGAGTTCTATTTTTCAGGTACGACGTAAGCAATTTTAGAACGGATCCTCTGATTCCATAATATTGTAATTTATCAATAAGTATAGAGTGACTGACACAATCAAATGCCTTACTGAGATCACAGAAAATCCCAGCACATTTGTTGTTCCGATTAAGACCTCGTAGGACTTCTAGTACTAAATCTGTAACAGCTGATATGGCATTGCGATTTTGTCTAAAACCAAACTGTTCGGGACAGAAATAATTGTTTTTGTTGAAATGTTCTATCAACCTAGACGCAATCGCTTTTTCGAGAATTTTAGATATAACAGATAAAAGTGAAATAGGTCGGTAATTATTTTTGTCTGTTTTACTATGCTTTTTATGCAATGGAATTATTTTTGCTCTTTTAAATTGAAAGGGAAACATTGCATTATCTATACATGAATTAAATATATCACATAAAGGATTACAAAGAGTTTGAATGTTTGTTTTTACTAATTTAGTGCAAATATCATCCGGGCCACAAGAATTCGTATTTTTCAATAACTTGGCTATTTTGACTATCTCCACTTCATCAATTGGTTTCATATACATTGAATGCATATTGTTTATTTTATGCTTACGTAAAAGCTTCATGTGCACATCGCTTTTTACATCAGTTATGCCTGTTCTACCCCCAGTGTTTACGAAAAAGTCATTAAATATATCTCCAACAGTTTTAGGATCCTTGATTATTACATTGTTTTCATGTAAATTTATTGTTACTGTATTTGATGTTACCGTTTTGCCTGTATTTTCATTAACAATTTTCCATATAGCTTTACTTTTACACTTAGCATTTTTGATAGTACGTTTAACTTCTAATGATTTCGCTATGGACAAAGTTTTCTTTAATGTATGTGTGTAATTCTTATAGTATTCATTAAACTGCAAATTACCTTTATTCTTACGTTTTCTTATTAGTAATAGCCTCTTTTTTCTACAAGATATCTTTATTCCACGTGTTAGCCAGTTTTTTTTAGGATAATGTATTTTGACTTTCTTGAGAGGGCAGTGCTTATTAAGTAAATAGTAAATAATGTCATATAATATTGTTAATTTATGTTCACAATTGTTAATTTCATATATTTGATCCCAACAGACGGTATCTAGATCTCTTTTAAAGTTTTGTAAGGCTGAATTACTGTACTCCCTTTTATATTGATATTTTATATCCTTTAACCCCGTAATCATTTCGTCAGGAAAAATGACCAGTTGCGCATCATGGTCTGAAAAACTACATGGAACTACATGTGGTTCAACTTGATCACTCACGGACGAAAATATATTGTCAACGATTGTCTTAGATGTGTCTGTAATTCGAGTATATTCATATATTGTAGGTCTTAAATTATGCTCTAAAAAAATTTGTAAAAAATCAGTTGCTATATTTGTCCTTTCCTTTAAATCAATATTGAAATCTCCACATATGACCGAATTATATTTATTATTATTTTGTAAAAATGATTCTAAATGGTTAAAAAAGCTTTTGATTTCGCTATTCGGACTTCTATATACTGTACTTATGTAGATTCGTTGTGTTTTTGCTAATTCTACGGATATGCAACATACTTCAAATACCTTTTCCTTGCAATATTGTTCAACGTTCAACACTTTACAGTTTACAGATATGTCATTTCTGGCAAAAATGATACAACCACCTCCTTGATTGCTTGTTCTGCTGTAGTTTGCTATAGTTTTGTAACCTGATATGTTAACTGTTTCTTCCGGTTTTAACCATGTTTCTGTAATACAAATAAACGCTGGTTTTTCTTTAACTTCAGTTTGTATAAAAACTTCAAGATTTAGCACTTTATTTCGTAACCTGTTAATATTTAAGTGGAATATAGATAAACATTTCATATTTGATGTGGATAAACTTTTAATTAGATGCTGGTTTTCAAATTCATTGACGACGAAAATTAAATCCATCTTCAACAGTTTGTTCTTGTGAGGTGACATCTGGACTTTGTTGTGAATCTCTCGTGGTATTATTACTAATGTTAGGTTCCTGGTATAAATCACTCGTGGCATTATTTATTGCATTCTTCGCTGATGGTATATATTCTTTTCCATTAATCAACAGTCTATTATTTCTTATAATATATGTACAGTAACATGTACAGTAACATGACAATAATACCTACCAATGGACATGAGTGTGATATTGCTTATTTTATTGTAATAAATAAAAAGACGGCAGCTTTTTTTAACAAAAGATATGCTCATAAACCTTGACTTGATTTAGAGACACAATAAGGAATAAGGGAAAAAATGTTTAAGTTTTCTTTTACGTATTTTTCCTTAATACGTAATTACGTACGCTTATTTTCTTTAATATGTAACAAATTAAGTATTTGGAATTCAAATTCCCTATTGAAGGTATTTTACCCAATCAGCGCTAATCACGACACGTTGTCGTTTTGCCTCTACGAAGTATTTTCGCTACATACCGGGAAACCCATGTTACCTGCTATGACCGTAGCTCAGCAGTGAAAGTGTAAAAAGTAAAATAAGCATCCCGTCTCTTCTCGATTGGGCAGGTCGAGTGGGCACCAGTGTCACAAGGCGGACACGCCATAGATCAAAAATCATTTACGTTTATATACGTGTGCACTGCACGTCTGTACACGCGTCATTGTGTATGCGTAGGTAAGTCGCTTTACTGAGAGCACGCCAGAAGTCCGCCAGATTAATGTCGCGGGGCGAGCACGGGGCGAGGTAATGCGAGTCGGGGCGGGGCGGTGCGTGGCCGTTCTGTATGATAGAGTCTGGCTAGCCAAAAATTGTTAACAGATATTTCGTTGTTGTATCACCAATTGTCTATGATTAAAAAAAAACTATAAGTCAGTTGTCAATTTATGTAAGTCATTCAAATTGTTTGCGGCATGTTTGCGGTTTATAACGGGTTTATCGAACGAGCGAGCGAAGCGAAGCGAAGTTCTTACATTCGACTTTGAACACACGGCTGGCTAGGGGCACGTCCCGGCATTTCAATGTTTTTAAGCTGAACTTTCAGAGGATAGTTTGATACTCAATAACTTAAGTAAATTTGTTCTAATTTAAATGAAATTGGGTGAACGTATAGTCGAGGGCATTATATTTTAGTCATTAAATTTTGAGCTGGCTTGAACAAGAGGTTATTGAGCTAGAAGAGCTTAAAATGCTAAAAAGCCATTTGTGAGGGGTCTTGCTATTCTGGTCATTTTAATTGCAAGAAAGTATGGTCGAGTTTGGTATCAAATGAAAGTGCTCGGTTTACACATTTATAATATTGTATTTTTAAAGATTTTTTTGAAAATTATGACAATTTTGGAATCCAAGATGGCGGCCATGCACTGTCATTAAATCGTAATGGATATCATTTTATAGGTTTTAGGGGGCGCAGATTTCGAAAATGATGATCATTTTGGATTCCAAAATGGCGGCCATGCACTCCATGCAGTATGTCATAAAAGTCGTCATGGATAGGTATCGTTTTATAGGTTTTAGGAGGCGCAGATTTCGAAAATGATGACCATTTTGGATTCCAAGATGGCGGCCATCCAGTATGTCATAAAAGTCGTCATGGATGTCGTTTTATAGGTATTAGGGGGCGCAGATTCCGAAAATGATAACCATTTTGGATTCCAAAATGGCGGCCATGCAGTATGTCATTAAAGTCGTCATGGATGTCGTTTTATAGGTTATAGGGGGCTCAGATTTCGAAAATGATGACTATTTTGGAATCCAAGATGGCGGCCATGCACTATGTCATAAAAGTCGTCATGGATGTCGTTTTATAGGTTTAAGGGGGCGCAGATTTCGAAAAAGATGACCATTTTAGATTCCAAGATGGCGGCCATGCAGTATGTCATAAAAGTCGTCATGGATGTCGTTTTATAGGTTTTAGGGGGCGCAGATTTCGAAAATGATGGCCATTTTGAATTCCAAAATGGCTGCCATGCAGTATGTCATAACAGTCGTCATGGATGTCGTTTTATAGGTTATAGGGGGCTCAGATTTAAAAAAGATGACTATTTTGGAATCCAAGATGGCGGCCATGCACTATGTCATAAAAGTCGTCATGGATGTCGTTTTATAGGTTTTAGGGGGCGCAGATTTCGAAAATGATAACCATTTTGGATTCCAAGATGGCGGCCATGCAGTATGTCATAAAAGTCGTCATGGATGTCGTTTTATAGGTTATAGGGGGCTCAGATTTCAAAAATGATGACTATTTTGGAATCCAAGATGGCGGCCATGCACTATGTCATAAAAGTCGTCATGGATGTCGTTTTATAGGTTTTAGGGGGCGCAGATTTCGAAAAAGATGACCATTTTAGATTCCAAGATGGCGGCCATGCAGTATGTCATAAAAGTCGTCATGGATGTCGTTTTATAGGTTTTAGGGGGCGCAGATTTCGAAAATGATGACCATTTTGAATTCCAACATGGCTGCCATGCTGTATGTCATAACAGTCGTCATGGATGTCGTTTTATAGGTTATAGGGGGCTCAGATTTCGAAAATGATGACTATTTTGGAATCCAAGATGGCGGCCATGCACTATGTCATAAAAGTCGTCATGGATGTCGTTTTATAGGTTTTAGGGGGCGCAGATTTCGAAAATGATGACCATTTTGGATTCCAAAATATCAAAACTACATTTCAAAACTACTACTACTATCAAAAGTACATTTCGATAGTAGATATAGATGTTGTTGACTTAATTACTAGGATGCATCTATTTCTTATTTGAAACAGGTGCGCAGATTTCGAAAATGATGACCATGACCTATAAAACGACACCCATGACGACTTTTATGACATACTGCAAGGCCGCCATCTTGGAATCCAAAATAGTCATCATTTCGAAATTTGTCCACCTAAAACCTATAAAACAACATCCATGACGACTTTTATGACACAGTGCAAGGCCGCCATCTTGGATTCCAAAAACTATATTGGAATCCAAGATGGCGGCCATCCACTATGCCATAAAAGTCGTCATGGATGTCGTTTTATAGGTTTTAGGGGGCGCAAATTTCGAAAATGATTTCGTACTTTTGATAGTAGTAGTACGAAATGTAATCTGAAAGGAATCAAGTAATGCATTCCTGTAATGAGGAATCGACATTGATTCCAATTATTAGTAATTGTAATATTCGAGAAATTGATTCCTGATTCCTCAAATGGAATTGTACTTAGTAATTCGGTATTGTTACATTACAAAGTACCTAATCTGGGAATCGGTAATCAGATTAAAAAGTAATTTCAAGTAATCGTGGAATCAGGATTCAATTACGAAATGCCCATCTCGGACTAAGTAGCACTGCATTCAATTGATCTTTTTGACGAACCGCGAGTTCTCAGTTCGGGGCGAACTACTAGTTTTAAATAATATTAATAATGTCTATAAGTATACTAATACTATTACTTATTCTGTGCCAGTGTGCACCGCCCGCGCTACGCCGTAGCACTCTCGTAGCCCATGAAAAGCTCCCTAGCCCATAAATTAAAGCATTATACGGGTACTAACCTATTTAAGTGGGGAGTTTTTTGCTACGCGCCCAGGCTACGGGCTACGAAATGTAAGTGATTATATTAATGCCATTATTTTAGAGGGATTTTGATTATATACTTTTTGAAAGAGCATCTTTTTAAGGTTTCGTAGTCACATGGAAAACCTTATAGTACCTACTTAACTCACTTTTATACAGGGTGTTGCCTGTAACACGAGCAAATAATTGAAACATATATTATACTCCTCAAACTATAATGCTTTTGTTAAACAACTTTTAAAGATTATGAATCCTTTGGAGATCCTCTTTTTCGTACTAAATGAATATTGCCTTCAACAATGTACGCTGACTCGGCTGACATCAGTGCAATTGACGTTGCTTGTCACGCTTTAAACATAATAAAATTTGCAATACATTGCGTCTTAAAATAAACTTTAAAATGTAATAAAAATCAAAACATAACTTATTTTTCAAAGTTGCTGAACAAATGTTGGTCAGTTTGAGGAGTAGGTACAGTCTATAGTTTAATTTATTGCTCCTGTTACAGGAAATACTCTGTATATATATCGCGAATTTATTTTATTACCTTTATTTACCGACGTTTCGCGATAGACCCGTCTATAAACGTGAGTTATTAATATGTGTTCAAAGCGCGAAAGTTTTAAATATTATACCCTTATAGTTTCGCCACGTCCGTCAGTCCGTCCGCGGATTTGTTCCGTGATCGTTAAGTGCTAGTGTATAATTAACTTTGGTTATCTTCTGGATCTCATCATTTCTCATTCGATCTTGCAGATGAATCGTAATGTGGCTATGCATTTCCCTAAGGCTTGTAAACAAAGAATTATTGGAAGCAGTAAATTTTTCCTGGAAATTAAAGCTGAACTGAAGCCGGGTTAGTTTTATAAACTTTTTACTTGTTGTTTTCAAACTAAGAATAAAATAAATAATACTACACCCCAGTTGCGCTCTGGAGTGGCATTCAAATTTTTCATATAGGTATTTATAATAGATCTGATATTGATATGAACATTTTCTCGGGTTTTAATTTCAAAAACGCTTGACATACAATTTTCAAACTTGTATGTCCCGGGTCCCGGGCCTCAAACTACATATGTACCAAATTTTATCTAAACCGGTTCAGTAATTTAAGAGTGACGAGGTAACAGATAGACAGACAGTTACTTTTGTATTTAAAATATATTATTAAGGATTAGATATGAGCGCCGCGCCGGCGCGCCGCCGCCGCCGACAAAATTGTCGCGCCGCCGCCGCCGACGCTGCGCTATCGGCGTGGCATCGGCGTGACCTTGGTAGTTACTACTACTTTCAGAATCAGATAATATATTTTTAATAGAGTTTAAATCATTAACGGCGCCACTTCGAATAGTTTATAGGCATTTAAAAGGTATTTTAGGCCCATATAATTCAAAAATATCGAAGGCAAATGCAAACTTTACTTATCTGTGTATACTCGTTCAAGCAAATCTTGTCAGTAGAAAAAGGCGGCAGATTTGAAAAATCGCGGGTTAGCAACACTACGTTTGAATTATTCTAAAATCGCGTGTCATTTATATCTTATCTGTGGAACTGTTTTGTTTACATTTCATTGATGTTCGATGTACATTGCTGCTTTTTGTCCGTTTCCTAGGGATACCATACTTTAGTTTGCTTTCATAGATGGTAGTATTTCTATAGATGTGGCCTACCGCGTGCCCCCGTAAGGGATAGACATAGATGACGTCACAAACCCGGGGATACCATATAGGTACAAATTACCCCAATATTATCAAATATTGGGGTAATTTTAATCACGTTCGCGAGTTGTTCGCCTACGTAAGACGCAGCGATAAATAAAATATCAATGGGCCAATTTTTTTTAATTTTTTTTATTTAGAAAACAAACAGCCTTTTACAAATAAGTCTTACAAAAATGACTAAAAATAGGCTTAAAGTTTCATACGTTACTAAGTTGACTATTACAATGAAAAGTAAATAGGTTACTTAATTATAAATTACCCGTAGGTATAGTTGTGAGTACAAGACGCAAATAAAGTAAGAAAACAATGCAAAATATTTACTTGAAACAATTTTTCAATTACTAGTAAACAAAATATGCCGAACTTTGTTCTTGAAAACGGAGAAACTATGAACAAAAATGTCTATATCATTAAGCGATTCATTATACATATTACAAGTACACCTAAAGAAAGAATTTTTAGCATACTGTGTGCCACAGGAAGAAATAGAAAAGATAGGTTTTCGTAATATGCTTTGAGCATATCCGGCAGTTTTGCGTCGGTGCCCAGTTTCTCCTTCCGGTTGCTAAAATCCATTTAGCACGCGTGCCTGCATCTTGTGGAAATCTGGAGGTAATAAACGAAATATTCATTTTGTAACCTGTCACTCTTATTGCAAAATTAAGAATTAGTGCCTGCAGCATATCATAGAATTAGATTCTCTGAGTCGTGGCAAAACCCCCTATAACGTTAATATAATTTACATTTAATTAAAAAAAAGTAAACACTTCAATTTTATTGTTCGTATATGTCCAGTTCTACAGCAAAATTATTTATAAAAATGTTATTAAAATACAAAATACCCGAATTTTGGGGTAATTGTATGCATCACGGGCTGGTATCCCTCGAATAATAGCAATGCGACTAAATTGACTACACGTTATTAAAAGGGTGACGGCTTACTGTCAATATGCGTACTTAATTTGGTCGGTTAATTTATCAGGAAATATTTATAGGTTAATATTTTTACCCGAGTTATTATTTACTGTAAATGCTTTTTCTACTCAGATTTTAATTTATATAGCTTGTAGGATGCTGTTACTAAGCATGATAATGTGACCGAAGTATAAAATACTGTATTTACCTGTGAAATGTTACGTTGTCCTGTTTTTGCCGGCAGTCACTTGTACAGCTCAAAACTGAGCAATTCACCATATTTGTTGAATTGTTAAGTACTACTACATGCACACGAAACACTGATTTCAATATTTTTCCTGATAATCTTTGCACTGTTCATATGTTTCACACCAATTTGACGTTTACGCATTGTTTGTATCCCACCATAAACTACGGTGGGGAATAAAAAAATATGAGACTGTGACAAAGACAAACAATAATAGCGCTTTCTCTGCTACTCCTAGTGAAAGATACATAAGACTATCCCGTTCTGTCAGTTATCCCCACCACTCATGCCATCCCCTCGTTTGCTTTACATTGCTACTGACATATCCGGCTTGACAGACTATAGTAACCGCGCTACTAGTCTTGGGGAAACGAAATTATTTAAAATCAATTTTAACATCAATATGCTTGTAATAAACATACTGATTTCCTTCCATTTTTATTGTGGAACGTTCCACATTACAATTTATAGATTGTATATATACACTAGACATATGTCAATCACAATGAAAAAATTAACTGTGATCAACTCTGGGTAACGTGAGACTCGAACCTACATCTTTGGATTACCGATCCAATGCATAACTAATTTTGCCAGCTAACCATCCGTCATTTACCGCGAATTTAACCATTGCAAGCATGGTTAAATGTCATAAAATGGGGTTAATTTTGAGATATTAAGCGTTTCCACGTCCAAATGTCCGGCCGTGGGCTTCACACGGAATGGCGTCGGAATCGGATCTCAATTAAACTTGGCCACTGTTCAAATTTCAAGCTTTGCTCTCTCGCAGCTCAATCTTTGGCCTTGCATCACTCGCATGGAATTAAGCCGCTATTTGAACCTACAAGTTTATGGCCCTGTTTGGAGCTCAACTTTCGGCCTGTTTTAAAACGCTTGAGCATTGGTCCTTATCCGATCTTAGCTCCATTGCAACTCGGCCTTTGGCGTCGCACGAATGCGCCCGCAGGAAAGCTCCAGATCTTTAACACCATGGTTTCAGTCTTTATCGGCCTGTGCCCTCGCTCTGCTCTCTTGCAGCTTGGCCTCGCACAGAAGCGCGCCGCAATCGGCGCTCCAGGCGTTCGGCCGTCAGCCAAGCTTACACTTAGCGTTCGATTCTTAGCTGTATGCTTACCTGCAGCTCATCCTCTGGCCTCACATTGGGAGGCGTCGAAATCAAGTCTTCGGTGTTACATGGAGCTCGGCATTGGGCCTAACTTTTTAACATAAATCGGTTTTGTTGAATCGATATTGACAAGACGTTTCCCTGATACAGTCAATCCGCAATTTTTAACTCAAGTAGCACAAAAGATAAGATCTTCCGGCCAGAGCCTCGCCAAGATTAAGATCGCTTCTGATGCCGCGCGATACCGCTTATCCACAGTTTATACGATATCAATTTTTTTCGTACCATTATTCAATAAATTATCATTGAAACTAAAAAATGCATTTATTTCATAACTTTCTTACAGCAAATACATGTTTTTTCGGTAAAATTTTGGTTTGAATTCTTTTTTCATTAATCGAAGGTGTTTCAAGGCCACGCCGCCGATTCGCCGCCGCCGCCGACCAATTTTGACCGGTGCGCCGCCGCCGGCTATATGCCTATCGGCGTTCATATCTATTAAGGATTCACAATTGCATAGGCAATGGGATTAAATTGATATAAACTAAAATAAGTTCTCCTGAGACGAAAACAAAATTGATATCAAATCAATATATAACTCGTTTATAAACTCAGCCTCACGCTCACTGTGCAGAGAGGGAACGCGGCCAGTGTCTTGGATACAATGCCCCAGGCAAGTTAAGGGCTAGATTTTTGAATTAATCATTTTGTTATTTAAATAACTCGTTTTATATATCTGAATTCCGCCCCAGTACCTACCTAGTTAGTTGAGAATTGTTTGCGGAATGGAATACCATTAAACGGTCGGACAAGTTCTATTGACTTGTAATTAGGCCTCGAGGTGAACCGTCAAATGTTTAGGTTATCAAACGGTGACGCTTTTGTCGGCGACGATACCCTGTGCCCGTATCATGAGTCACTGACAGTGTCAAAACTAACATATACGCTATCGAGAACGTAATTTTCTTTCTATACATCTCGTTTGCACTTATATGCGAGTACGAGCGAGATGTATAGAAAGTATATGTCAGTGCCAAACTGATGGTAGCCCTACTAGGGCCTATTTAAGAAGTACCAGAAAAAATAACAAAAAAGCGGCCAAGTGCGAGTCGGACTCGCCCATGAAGGGTTCCGTATTTAGGCGATTTATAACGTATAAAAAAAACTACTTACTAGATCTCGTTCAAACCAATTTTCGGTGGAAGTTTACATGGTAATGTACATCATATATTTTTTTTAGTTTTATCATTCTCTTATTTTAGAAGTTACAGGGGGGGGGGACACACATTTTACCACTTTGGAAGTGTCTCTCGCGCAAACTATTCAGTTTAGAAAAAAATGATATTAGAAACCTCAATATCATTTTTGAAGACCTATCCATAGATACCCCACACGTATGGGTTTGATGAAAAAAAAAATTTGAGTTTCAGTTCGAAGTATGGGGAACCCCAAAAATTTATCGTTTTTTTTCTAATTTTATGTGAAAATCTTAATGCGGTTCACAGAATACATCTACTTACCAAGTTTCAACAGTATAGTTCTTATAGTTTCGGAGAAAAGTGGCTGTGACATACGGACGGACAGACAGACGGACAGACGGACAGACAGACAGACATGACGAATCTATAAGGGTTCCGTTTTTTGCCATTTGGTTACGGAACCCTAAAAAGTATGAAGCAATTATGAGTCCATAGAAAGCTCGGCCGAATTTCACCTTTCCATTTCAACTTCCTCATTTTAAAACTACGTGTTGGATTGCAATGAAACTTTGCACATACAATGACATAGAATGCCTGTAATTAATTTATATAGCTCCAGTTTATAAAATAAACGAAATAGAGCAAAAACAAGTTTAGTATGAACAATTTAAATTCGTTGTATTTTTTTAACTATGGTATCTGAAGCTACATAAACAAAAATATTACAGGACTAGATATACCTTATCCTATTGTAAGTACAAAGTTTCAGAACATCTAGCTTGTCGTTTTAAAATGTTTCGTTTGTATGGATAACCGAGCTTGCTGCGTACTTAAATCTTAAATCATTGTATTTTGTCTTATTTAGATCACGCACATTATTTACTAAATTTTCCGATAGATGGCGCTGTACATAATTATCTAATACCCTTAAACGAGCAATTCTTGCATATTTATTTATTTATATGTATATATATTTCGGTGATCTCGGAAACGGCTCTAACGATTTTGATAAAATTTGGTGGGAGTTTTCGGGGGCAAAAATCGATCTAGCTAGGTTTTATCTCTGGGAAAACGCTAATTTTTGAGTTTTTGTATGTTTACCGAGCAAAGCTCGGTTTCCCAGATATTACTTAGTATAACTCTGCATGAATTCTGGTCAAAAATCTTTCGTAACGTGTTTATAGTTGGATGTTGAAAGTTTGTACGGAACCCTCGCTGCGCGAGTTACGAATTCGCACTTGTTTATTTTTCGGTACGTAACCCTAAAAACATGGTCTGTCGCGTGATCGGTATGAAATCAAAATAGAGGGTCCAACATCGGTGTATTTATTCCATTCGATCTTCATCCTCCCGGAAATCGAAAATAAATAAAGGACCTTAATACTTTATGTCCACAGTTCACAAAGTCCCATACTTTGTTATGAGTAAACAGTAACTTTACGGACCGGAAGTATGGAAAATTGGAAATATAGTTTGTCAAAGGACTGTCTCATTTCAAACATAGACAGAGAGAATCGTACCATCTTTGTCTTACACTAGTACTGTTAGCACCCGAAAGAAAAGGATGGGTATAGTTTTTTTGTTCTTATTTACTGACAAATTTGGTTTGACCAACTATAATTTATAATAGCTGATGTTTTATCATGATTGTAGTATTATACATACGAACTAGAATCCAACAAAATATCGTTACGTGCTATCCATGCATTTTTATGAAATAGTTATTTGTACAACAAGAGATCAAAGTTTGATATTTCTTCGAGTGCTTATTTTGAGTCCCGTGCAAGCGAAAGATTCTATAATAGATTCACGAGCGTAGCGAGTGAATCTAATTTAGAATCTTGAGCGTAGTAAGGGACTCAAAAGCGCACGAGATGTAAATAACTTTGATCTCGTGTAGTACACAACATTTTTCACCTCAGCAGTGAGAACATATTTAGAGAACCCGAAAAATGTATTCCTTCTTCATCACTTACCTCTATTCACTCATGTTTTCTTAAGATATCCCAACAATTAAATTTTCACCTCAGCAGCTCGAACAAGGGTACTTTGCTACTTAAAAACAGTGAGCAAAATGCGATTTTGCTCACTGTTTTTAAGTAGCAAAGTACCCTTGTTCGAGCTGCTGAAGTGAAAATATCTTTAGCTCATGCAATCCATCCAATAAATGCTAGCAAATGAAGACATGTGTCACACGCGCCGTTAATTTTTAGATTTAAGTATTATAGCTTTACATGTATATAATTTTCTTTTATATTACTTTATTAACTGATTTTTGGCAAAAATATTGTTACGCGGGTTTACAGTGGCTTCCATGTTTTTGTTTCATACGAACTTACTCGTGTGAATTAAAATTGTTTACAAAAAGCGGTTAATTACCAGGGGGGAACACACATTTTACCACTTTGGAAGTGTCTCTCGCGCAAACTATTCAGTTTAGAAAAAAAATATATTAGAAACCTCAATATCATTTTTGAAGACCTATCCATAGATATCCTACACGTAAGGGTTTGATAAAAAAAAATTGAGTTTCAGTTCCAAGTATGGGGAACCCCCAAAATTTATTGTTGTTTTTCTATTTTTGTATGAAAATCTTAATGCGGTTCACAGAATACATCTACTTACCAAGTTTCAACAATATAGTTCTTATAGTTTCGGAAAAAAGTGGATGTGACATACGGACGGACAGACAGACAGACAGACAGACATGACGAATCCATAAGGGTTCCGTTTTTGCCATTTTGCTACGGAACCTTAAAAACCGGCCAAGTGGGAGTTGGATTCACGCACGAAGGGTTCCTTACTATTACGTAAAAAACGGCAAAACAAATCACGTTTGGTGTATGGGAGCCCCACTTAAATATTATATTCTTTTTTTAGTATTAGTTGGCAACAGAAATACATCATCTGTGAAAATTTAACTGTCTAGCTATCACGGTTCATGAGATACAGCCTGGTGATAGACATACAGATGGACAGTGGAGTCTTAGTAATCCCGTTTTTACCCTTTTGGGTAAGTGCATTTGAGAAACTTTTATAAGGCCCGAGATACATTTGTAAATTTTGTAAACGTAAGAACTTATGTAACCCATGTTTATGGACAAGTGTGCTGAAAAGAATGTTTATTTTCAATAAAACTAGCTACCATTATACGCATTTAAGGCACTCGACCCCCTTCACGGATCATAGATTTTCCACCCCGCATGCCTATAATTCTTATGTGTAGAAATATATAGAAATTCTTTACAAAGTCCTACAGGCCAAACAGAATTCGTGTGTAATGGTGGATGGAAGAATTATTATTACAATTTCTATAGAAAAAAATATTAAGCGGTATCGGGGCGGTTCGCTAAGATTTATTTGATCCAACGACAATAGAGTTATCTGACTTTTTTTCTAATGTTTATGAAGAAAGATTTTTTTTATATTTATTTTAGTCGTAAACAAAATAAGATAGAGTCTGCGGAAAGAGAAGAGTCGTGAAATATATTGGGCCCCAACTGGGCCCCTATACATTCCACGACTCTTCTTTTTCCGCACTGACTGAGTCAGTGCGGAAAATATAATTATGCAATACGAGGGCTGTTTGATAAGTACCCGTTTATGAAAAAAAATATCAGTTGTTTTTGTTTATATGCATTTATTTTTCTTCATAGTCTCCTTTTAACTCTATACACTTGTTCCACCTATATTCAAGCTTCAATAAACCATCCAAAAAGTATGATTTCGGAAAGTCATTAAAATAGGCCTCTGTGGCGGCAATGACTTCGTCATTTGATCCAAATGGCTTACCACCGAGCCATTTTTTCAGGTTGGGAAACAAAAATAAATCGCATGGGGTCAAATCTGGAGAATACGGGGGGTGAGGCAATAGGGCGTAGCGTAATTGTGTTAATTTAGCCATCACAACTCTAGACGAATGAGCTGGTGCGTTGTCGTGATGAAACAGTACTTTTTTATTTTTTAAATGGGGTCGTTTGTCCTTCAACACAGCGTCAAATTCATCCAATAAATTGGCATAGTACTGCCCTGTTATCGTTTTCCCCTTTTCTAAGAACTCAATATGTATAATACCCTGCGAATCCCAAAAAACGGTCGCCATGACCTTTCCAGCCGATGGAACGATTTTTGCTATCTTTCGCGCAGGTTCACCCGGTAAAATCCACTGCTTCGACTGCCCTTTCATTTCCGGGGTGTAGTGGTGACCCACGTTTCGTCCACGGTCACGAAACGACGCAGAAACTCCTTCGGGTTACGTTTGAACACAGCCAAACACTGCTCCGAAGTAGTCAGTCGGTTCCGTTTTTGCTCCTCCGTGTGTAAACGCGGCACCCACCTCGCCGATACTGTCTTCATACCCAATTTTTCTTCTAATATGTTTTGTACCCGCTCGATTGGAACATTTACAGCATCAACGATTTCTCGAAGTTCAATTCGGCGGTCGGCTAAAACGATATTTTCAATTTTCTTAACCATATCGTCTGTAGTCACCTCAATTGGGCGGCCTGGGCGATCCTCATCAAAGACGGTTGTTCTCCCCCGCTTAAACTCGTTAAACCAGTATCTGACGGTTGTCATAGAAGGAGCACATTCATGGTAAACCGCTTGCATTCTTACTTTTATTTCATCCCATGTTTTTCCTTCCAAAAACAAGAATCTAATTACAGACCGATACTGCTCTTTCTCCATTTTCACAATTTTAAGTTCACGCTTTCACTGAATCGCTGTCAAATGAGAAAAAAACAAAAGAATGCTGTTTTTTTTTTTTTAATTTTCCCACCTCTGAAAAATGGCTTAAAACGATTGTATACATATTTTCGGCCCGTGATATTAATACATTTGGAAAACGGGTACTTATCAAACAGCCCTCGTACCATGGTATAATAATATACTCCGCCTGGTACTCTCTTCCGAGATTCGCGAATGACCTAACTGGCACTTGCCTACGTCATCATGCTGTTTACAGGTTCTCAAACTTTAAAATGTGGGAGAATTTTAACCAACAGTGAAAATTATTTTAACAGCATTAATTTTAAGTTATTCATGTAGAAACATAGTAAAATAAAACAAATCTATACTGCACTTTTCACTCCTACTCTTACAGTTCCGAATAGAGCAGCCAACCATTTTCGTAACAAAACATTAATTACGAAGCTTACGACGTGAAAAGTTTGGAAAACACTGCGACTGCTGACACTGAGCGAGAAGGAAATAACAATTAACACGCGTTCGACAAGGACGGTCGGTCAGGGACAAAATGGCGGATTGTCAAATGTGACAGCGCTATCCTGTGTTGCCAGTAGTGTAAACAGAATTACCCGAACGTCTGAAATTTCTTTCGTGAATCGGAAGATATTGCTAACGAATAATTAAAAATGACGTGTTATTGTAAAATTTAAGATAAAATACATATAAATGAAAATTATTAAATTATAAAGAAATAAATTAACTTATTAACCATAGATATAATGTACCCATGTAACATGTTATGTTGAAATAAAGTGGCAATGTTATTGTGACGTAGGCAAGTGACACTCTGGGAAGAGAAGACCATGTTTTATTAGACCATGATGCAATACATAATTGTAATACAATATAGCTGGTCAACCAAATCTTCTCAGTAAAAAAAGGCGCGAAATTAAAATTTTCTATGGGACGATATCCCTTCGCGCCTACATTTTTCAAATTTGCCGCCTTTTTCTACTGTCAAGATCTGGTTGACCAAGTATATATAATCTGTCAAGCCATTTCCGCCAGTAGAAAATGGCGGCAAATTTAACAATTTGAATTTCGCGCCTTTTTCTACTGACAAAGTTGTTTGACCGGCTATAATATAGTTGGATGAAAACTACGCACGGTTTGGCTAAAGTACGATTTTAGGCACGTTTCTAGCATGGATGCTGCGCAAAAAGTACGTAAAATCGTACTTAAAACCATCTCGCAACACTGCAAAAAACATGCCTTGTACACGCTAGGCAATTATAACAGGAGGGCACACCTTTGTCCCTTGTAACCCGTGCTCCTAATGAATCACATTGACGAAACGTAGAGGTTCCGCTGAAATATTTGGCAGCCTCTGCGAACAAATGGCCGACGGCAGGGTAAACAGGCCCTTCGCCATTGTTGCCTTGAGGGTAGACTCGGGCTAGTTCGTGGTGGGTTAAAGCTGGTTATAGGTTCAAAAAAGACAAATTTAAAAAAAGGCTGTAACGCAGGGTAA
The DNA here is from genome assembly GCF_948474715.1 of Cydia amplana. Taxonomy (NCBI): domain Eukaryota; kingdom Metazoa; phylum Arthropoda; class Insecta; order Lepidoptera; family Tortricidae; genus Cydia; species Cydia amplana. The sequence goes on from NC_086069.1 coordinate 27,723,807, forward strand.
ACAGGCTCTCGCCATTGTTGTCTTGAGGGTGGACTTGGGTAAGTTTAAGTTTAAGTTTTTTGGGTAAGTGGGCTTATGAAGGAAGGATAAATTGTTTAAATCGGTTCACATGATAAAGAATTATCCCTGAAAAACCAACGTATATACCGGTCGCGCAAAATAGTTAGCCATATAGCCGATAGATGGCGCTGTACACAATTACGCTTAGTATACTACTCGGTACTCGACAAGTCTTTCGCGATTATAGTTACCATGAGAAAATTGAAAGTTTGTACGGAACCCTTGGTGCGCGAGTTAAACGAACTCGCACTTGACCGGTTTTTTAAAATGAAGTACTGCGCATAGAACATGCATGGCGTAGTACTTTTAAGTAAAAATAAATTGGCTAGTGAGACAGGCTTTTCGCAATGTGTTTACGGAGTCTTGAGGCCGAAAGGTACACTTGCTATATTTTGAAGCACGTTTTATTAACGTGTCTGGTTGATGTAGATGCCCCATTATGGAAAGGGCTTATAACTATGTACCACAAAAATGCATGTATAGTTGATAAACTATCCAGAATCAAATGCCATAAAATCAGGAATCAAATAGTGACCCAGGCGACCGTGTCCTTGGCAACGAGTGACAAGAAGAAAAAGTTGATTCACCTTTATACAAAATGGTTTATTACGAATTTGCCCGACGCTCCCCTACGGACCCCTTACATGGCCATTTGTAATTATCACGGCCCGCGCAGCTCAACATTACTCTGACGTCGGCGAATGTGTTTACGGTGTCTAGAGGGCAAAACCTACACTTGAGGTAGGTAGGTAGTGTAGGTACACTTGCTATAGTCTTTATTTTACAAGCTTTTATTTAATTTGCAATGTTAATAATACTTCGCCTTAACATTTAGTTATTTTTAGGGTTCCGTACCCAATGGGTAAAAACGGGACCCTATTACTAAGGCTCCGCTGTCCGTCCGTCCATCCGTCCGTCCGTCTGTCACCAGGCTGTATCTCACGAACCGTGATAGCTAGACAGTTGAAATTTTCACAGATGATGTATTTCTGTTGCCGCTATAACAACAAATACTAAAAACAGAATAAAATAAAGATTTAAGTGGGGCTCCCATACAACAAACGTGATTTTTGACCGAAGTTAAGCAACGTCGGGCGGGGTCAGTACTTGGATGGGTGACCGTTTTTTTGCTTGTTTTGCTCTATTTTTTGTTGATGGTGCGGAACCCTCCGTGCGCGAGTCATACTCGCACTTGGCCGGTTTTTTTTATATAGCCTATTTTGTCCCACTGCTGCCAGTGCAGCAGTGGGACAAAATAGGCTAGGCAAAATGGACTGAAAGGCCTCCCCTTTCTTCCGGCACTCATCACGTTTAGTGAATGTTCCCGCCAGTAGCAATAGTCTGACATGTCATTTTCGATGACGCCTGATCGTTGATCACACTGATCACGTGGTGCTTTCCATAGAAAATTTTACGAAGCGCCGGAATCTCCGGCCCGGTCTGAGCCCAGTCTGAACTCGGTCTAGCGCGAGTTCTAGATGTTGAATACGCCCATGAATCCCATCATGATTTAATGCCAGTTAAGGCGAAGTTATCTACTAAAGGCGAATTTAGGGTAAGTACCTACGTATTTTTGCCAACCCTTATTTTCCATGAACTGGAAGATTAATAATGGGGTTTGGTTAAAAGTGATAAATTATCTAGTATATGCTATGTGAAAATCCTCGTAAAAAATGGAAATCAACATGCCTATTGTACAGAGTTGCATTTTTATCCAATTTAACATGTAAAAGGTTTCAGTTTCACGAAATCAATACGAGTACCTACTTACCTCTCTCTCCCTCCCTACTTACCTGCCTGCCTACCAGGGATGTTGCGGATGCCGATTTTTTGACATCCGAGGACGCGGATGCGGATGTCAAGGTAGGTACATAAAAAACGTCAAATATTACATTTTAGTAATTTTTATTTAAAAAAACCGGCCAAGTGCGAGTCGGTCTCGCGTTCCAAGGGTTCCGTACAATAAGTCCCACTCACGCTTGACTGCTTATTTCTAATAGGTTTTTTGGTTAATGACTAAATTACCTAGCAGTCTAGCACTTACGCCGATGCTAAGACGTTCCTGTACCGACCTGTTCCACATCCGCATCCGCATTAAACTCCGCATCGATTTTATGCGGATGCGGATGCAGATGCGGATGTTGAAAATAATGCGGAAGTTCCGCGGTTGCGGATGCGGATGCGGATATTCGCAACATCCCTGCCTGCCTACCTATCCATCCATCATCATAGCGCGCAGTAAAAAGTCAGCTCTTTTCGACACTAGTTGAATTCGGCGATCAAAGGCACAGATCATACAGAGCCGATTTAATTGCTCTACGAGTGCACAACGTTCCGCGTCGCTGGGTTTTCACCAGTTTTATGCAATTTTTGTTAAATAACTTTACATTTTTAACCTGGATACCGTAAAACCACCCAACTATTGGAATAGGTACGTAAGGCAAAATAGGCGGAACCAGATTCTTACAAATATCACATTAACATCACTATGTTAATGTGATATTTGTAAGTATCTGGTTCCGCCTATTTTAAGTTCCAAAACGACTTGAAAAAGGATAAAATAAAATATCATCCTTTTTATATAAGTAAGTGCTAGCGACCCGCCCCGGCTTCGCACGGGTTAACAAATTATACATAAACCTTTCTCTCGAATCACTCTATCTACTAAAAAAACCGCATCAAAATCCGTTGCGTAGTTTTAAAGATCTAAGCATCGAACGTAGGGACAGTCAGCGGGAAGCGACTTTATATGTAGTAGTAGGTATGTTTGTGCTATGTAGTGATGATGCTATTTAAACAAAAGTTATAAAAATATACCTTACATACTTTACATAGGTACATGCTATCCTGTACCTACCTGAATGAGGTATAATACTTAATTCTCGTCACAAAACTAACAGTGATTAACTTTTCTTAACAACTCACGCTAATTGGTTAGGTACACTTTATTCTGAAAACTTCCACCTATGTAAAGTATGTAAGCTGTATTCGGAATATTCGGATAGTTTGAAAAGTTCATAAGGTGGAGTAATTAAAAAAAATATGACGGAACTATGGGTATTTTTCATAATTAGCCACCCCGAAGTACCTAGTCGGAATTATCAGAACAAATATTCTCTTTTTTTAACGCCGCGCTGCGCACGGTGTCATTGCTTGCACGTTTCCACCAGGCGCTGTCTCTTTGAAACAAGACCAGTGCAGTCGTATTTGCGTCATTTGACACATGACACTGACAACAGCAATAGAACGTAAAATATCTTGCACATCGAAATTACAAAGGAAGATAATTGCACTGCGAACGTTTACGTTTTACGACTTTTTTTTTAAATTTAGGGTTGGCCGGACACCACCGTTATGAATCGTTATGAATCGGTAGTCGTCTAAGTAAATCGATATAAATTTTTCATTTTAGGTCGCGACAATTCAATTCAATTCAATTCAATGTTTTATTCATAAAATATACATTTTTCACGTCAACTTTTTAATCATTATTAAATCTAGGTAAATGTTGTTATAAATCATTCATATTACAATAGTTATTCGATATTTATAACAAATGATTATTAAATTTATTATATCGTCTTATTATTATTTATTAACCATATAATTCTAGCTTTATTTAAATCTCAAATAAAAATTCATTAAACGTCACAATTCGATACCTCAGTCTAGGTGCCATCCAATCGTAATCGCTTGCTGTGACAATCGATTTGGGTTAGTTACATCTCTATATACGTCAGTCATAATGTGTCAAAAGACGCAAATAAAAATAATTCCAGTATAGCATAAGTCGAGTACTTGAATTCGCGCTTGATGTATGGTATGGAGTCGCGCGCGAGATAGCAACTCATGCTAGCAGGTCAGATATGGGCCTCGTCTTATCTTGGTCAATGAATTAGTTATCCTTTACCAAATTGCCAGCCATATACGGTTCGCTACCTATATGCCCGTCAGTCAACAATTTCAGAGGGACGTAAACTATTCTCGTGCAAATTGCCAGGCTAAGCACTTAAGTGGATGCGAAGGTCCTAATGCTAGGAAGTTATCAGGATTCAGGACACATTAAATTTAGATACAATGCATTGGAGTCTTTACTTTATAATTAGCTAGGTAGAAATAAATTAATGGGCGCATTTCAAAAATTTTACTTAGGTACCTATTTAATTTGATAGAGATTTGATATTTAATTTAGTTTTATTTTATAGATAGGTAGTTAGTTTTTTTTATGTACAATTACTTCTAACCTGATTTTGATATTTTAATTGATTCCTCTGTGTTACGATATTAGTCACACATTTATAAATATGGATATGATTAATTTTCGTAAGACAGTGGAATTGATTTAAATGTAGACGAATTAAAATCATCTATGTAAGTGCCTACGTACACACTTTTAGAAAATAGTGCATAAGTTTGTAAAATTAGGATTAGGTAGGTAACTACCTGTTTTTATCATGTTAAAACAAAAGTTACGATATCTGTGTTCTGTGTTTCCTACAGTAGGACAGTATATTAATTATTGCCACGCCGAAGTACTATCATCGCTTGTAGTTTGCTACCACATATAAACAGGCCTATCCTATAGCAGTCTAGGCTCAATTTATTGGTAAGTACCTATAATCCTTTGCCATCCATATACGGCTCGCTAATAGGTATATGCCCGACTGCCCGTCAGTCAATTTCAGAGGGACGTGAACTATTCTGGTGCGCTTTGTCAGTCACTTAGAATTAATAGACCTAGATAAGTTTGCAACGATTTTGATAGCACACGCAGTGCAAGTGTTAGTTTAAACTTCAAACTTCTATGAAATTATGACGTATGCTATCAATATCGTTGCAGACTTTTCTTGGTTTATGTCTAATTGGAGCCGAAACCTGTCTCTGAGCGAATCTAATCTCTAATAAGCTAGGAAGTTATTAGGATTCGAGACTTCACATTATTACTACCTAACTAGGAAGCTTAATAGACCTAATGAATACTTAACAAATAAAAAATAATAGAAGACTTTTAGGAAATCGTAACTGTGAGTTTGTAAAATTGGGAGTATTTTTCTCATGTCGTAATTAAAAGTGGCTAAATGGGTGAATCAACTTTTAAATGTCCACATGATGAAATTGTGGATTTTTATTTTTAGTTCTTATTTTCCATATTTATATATTTTATCTAAAGATAAAGTTCTCTTGTTTATGATTATGCATAGGTACAGCAGAGCTGTTTCTTTAAGAATTTAGTGAATTTCTCTAAAAATGTTCACCAGCCCAGATCAGCCCTGTCCCTTGTGCCACTCTCCAAAAGTATTTTTAAACAGACTTAGATATCAATTACTTATTGTTTAAAAATTATTATACTTACGTTCATTAAACAATGCAGTTTAATATGTTATCTTTATTTATGGCATATATCTCACCAAATCTCACAATATATCCCTTAAAAGTGTCCCCTGGACAACTCTTATTTAACAGAATCGGAACTTTTTAATTTAAATGCGAAATGGTTATAGTAATGTAAGAAAATTGCTCCTGCTACTTTCGTTTATATTGTGTTATTGTATCTTTAAACATTTATGAACTGCTCTTGAATTTAAAAAGAAATAAAATAATGATATGTGGTTTTCAATTAAGGGACAACTTAGTTGTCTCATAGACATATCTGGTTGTCCAATGGAAATATTAATAATACATCTTAAAGAGGGTACTAAATGAAACAAATTTAATAAAATATCAGAAAGCAATAACATATATATGTGTGTGATGATTTTTAATTACGAGTAGGTTATTTTAAGAAACTTACAGCTAGCTGTCACTTATGTTGCATGGTGTAGACCAGTTTTAAGTATTTACTGTAAAACAAATCGTTGTCTATGGTTTATCATGTAGCATCGTGTAAAGTAGTTCTTATACTTTTAAATATCAGATTTGATGATGACAACACAGCGACTGCCGTGATTGGTCGGTTGCAAAACCGGCCAATCAGGTGCAAGCACGGCTGACCAACCGGTGAGAAAGTTTATCGGTTGTGCGGCCGGGCCCCAGCCGCTGGGGGGGGCATTCTGGTTAGAGAATTGAAGGAGAGGAGTTGTTGAGTACGTGGTGTATAAGAATAATTGTGAAAGCTTGTCCATCTACATTTGGATTGTTAATGATTGGATTAAAAAGGATTGAGTACTGCTAAACCGAGTTTGGATTCATTAAAACTCAGAAGTTGGACTATCTACGCGCCAATAAGGTACATTACTGAAAAGTTTCATTCGAAATATTTCGTTAAACTGTGAAATGTGATTTTATTGTTCTGTTATTCTTATGATTTACCGGATTGCTACAACCTTTCATATTTATTAATGGTTCTTTGATTTCACCTTAATTACGGGATCGGGTCAATTCGATCCGGTTCAAGTATGAGTAAATACAACGTTAAACCAATTGCCGCAGGCTGTGACAATCCATTAACATCAAAATTGATCAACGAAGGCATAATGTAAACTGAACCCTATATTCATTTAAGTCAAATTTAGTCAGTCTTAGCAATAAAGTAGCCGAACTGGCTTGTGTCAGGCGTGGCTCACTCCGCGATTTCGTCGCGTCGCAACAAGTAGCTACAAGTACATCTGTCCCACATCAGTTTTGGTGACTAGCTATGACCGCGCGTGGCGCCTGCGCCACCTAGCGGTCATATCTGTCCTAATCGTAACAGATGCGTGGTGAATCTTCCGTACCTATTATTATTTAATGTACGCTTGCGTGATAAAAGTAAAAGTAATAAAAATGAGATAAAATAAAACTAAACAAGATTGCATTGTATTTAATTGTATTAAATTATTAAAATAATTATATATTATATGATACCACAGAATAAATAATGGTACTACTGTGCGGAAAGGACACTTCCTACATGACCGAAGTTTGGCAGCGATTCATTCAGGGATGAATCGTGCTATCCCTTTCTAATGTATGTCACTATCCCTTTCGGCTATTTATGGTTGTCAAAATTCAAGTCATTATCTTATCTGTGGTCGTGCATGCAAAAGGGCGTCAAGTGGTGCCAACCGTAATAATTCCTCGGAGTAATGCTGAGCCGAACGACTTTGGCGAAGTGAGGAGTGTCTGTCTCCTCACCTCACTGATGATACTTAATTTCATTAATAACTTTGGTTGGAGAGTTCTGTCTTAACTTAATTAAACTTAACTAAATTTTACTAAAACTTTACGAAACTAAAATCACTAAATTACTAAAATTACTATAATTACTAAAATTACTAAAATTACTAAAATTACTAAAATTACTAAAATTACTAAAATTACTAAAATTACTAAAATTACTAAAATTACTAAAATTACTAAAATTACTAAAATTACTAAAATTACTAAAATTACTAAAATTACTAAAATTACTAAAATTACTAAAATTACTAAAATTACTAAAATCACTAAAAATCACTAAATAACTAAAATTACTAAAATCACTAAATAACTAAAATCACTAGAATTACTAAAATTACTAAAATTACTAAAATTACTAAAATTACTAAAATTACTAAAATTACTAAAATTACTAAAAATTACTAAAATTACTAAAATCACTAAAATTACTAAAATCACTAAATAACTAAAATTACTAAAATCACTAGAATTACTAAAATAAAATAAAGTAACTAAAACTCAACTCGAACTGAACTTAAACTAAATAACTAAATGTTTTTTAGTTCTAATTTTATTCGAAACCTTGATTTAACATTCAAACGATACTTACCTATAGCTACTTATAGATACTTAGCTATATTAGCTAAATCGATTCAATTTGGTGCGAAATATTCATTTATAATACAAATAACTTATTGATTGATTGATTCCATAGTTATTACAGGCCATGTGTGTCTGAAGGGAGCTATGTATGTTCCTTTATTATTACAGGCCATGTGTGTCTGAAGGGAGCTATGTATGTTCCTTAATTATTACAGGCCATGTGTGTCTGAAGGGAGCTATGTATGTTCCTTAATTATTACAGGCCATGTGTGTCTGAAGGGAGCTATGTATGTTCCTTAATTATTACAGGCCATGTGTGTCGGGAGCTATGTGTGTTCCATAATTATTACAGGCCATGTGCGTCTGAAGGGAGCTATGTATGTTCCTTAGTTATTACAAGCCATGTATGTCTGCTGGAGCTATGTATGCTCCAAACCTTTAGGGAGGCCATGTGTGTCTCATCACATCCGTTATCAATTAATTCAATTATGCTATTCGCAATATTATTAACTCCATTTTTCCTTTTCCGAGATAATGGATAATGACGGCGATGACCCGAGGCAAAAGGGACGGAGTCGTAAGCGGAAGGGAGGTTACGGCCGGACGCCGCTGTCCGCCGCTAAACGGGTTCGCAAAACCGCACATGATGTCGCTGCAACCGCGTGGGTAATTGAAGAGGTCGTACCAAGTAAGATCACAACAGGAGCGCAGGACTTGGCACCGTTCGAGCTGGAGACATCGCTGCCAGGACCGACGACGTCGCAGCCTGAACAGACGACGACACAACTTGTAGGCGAGCCACCGATTGCGGGCTTGACTGTTGACGAGGTACTTAAACTTGTGTCTACCCTTCGCGGAAGTGATAAAGTGAAATTGCATCATCTGAATAATAATCATATGAACAACGTAATACCAGAGTTCGACCCGTCTAGCAAAGCACAAAGTACGGAGAGTTGGCTAAGGAAGGTTAATGAGTGTTCTAGTATATATGAGTGGGATCAGAAGCAGACCATACATTTTGCTCTCCAAAAATTTGCTGGCCTTGCAAAAAAGTGGTTTGAGGCATTGCCTTCGGTTAATTATAGCTGGGATGAGTGGCAAGTGAAACTTCGAAAGGCATTCCCCAATGAGCAAAATTATGGTCGGCTTCTGGAGGAAATGCTTGCACGCACCACTCGATATAACGAGAATTTGCGTGAATATTTCTATGATAAACTTACTCTGTTAAATCGCTGCGAGATTAAAGGCCAAAAAGCAGTAGACTGTGTGATACATGGAATCGTAGACAAATCCGTTAGGAATGGCGCGCAAGCGTTGAACTGTAAAGAACCGGAGGACCTCCTGAACTTTCTTAATTCTCAGAGAGCCACTGAAATGCCATCATATGTCAGGAAACGCAATGATAATTTTCAGCCTAGTCGTGCTTCTAATCATACGTCCAAATCCAGTGAGGTAGGAGTAACCTGTTTTAACTGTCGAGCGAAGGGACATACCTATTATAAGTGCCCAAATCCTTTAGTTAAATGTCAAAAATGTTTTAGGGTGGGACACGATTCCGCAGCATGCAAACTCAATCCCTTAATCCCACCACAGTCGAACGACAATAAAACTATTAGCGGGGAACGAAAAACTTTGACGATATCCACCTCCAACAATCCTAATGACAAATTCTATAGGAAGGTTTTAGTCAACGATAGAACCTTCGTGTCCTACGTCGATTTTGGTAGTGAGAGCACTCTTATGCGCGAAACAGAGGCCCAAACGTTAAATTTGTCGAAATGTTTTAGTGAACTCCCTGCAATTATAGGCTTTGGTGAAGGCTCGGTGATTCCACTATACAAGAGTTTTATTACGTTAAAACTTGATGAAGTCGAAGCTAGGGTTGAAGTACTTGTAGTCCCAGATGGATTCCTACGCGCCCCTCTTCTCGTTGGCCAAGATTTTACTGAGTTGCCCGGTGTGGCTGTATTGAAAGACTGTCGCAAGCTTTTATTTTACAAAAGCCCGTCTACGGCGGACTTACCCCGACAAGATAATAGCATTAAGCTTGTGAGTGTAGGCTCCAATGAGATCGAGGTAGTAGGACTGGTTGAAGTATGTACTAACGACGGTGCTTACTCTGGTGATGTTTACATGGAAGGGTATACTTGTACAGAACCGGGCAGAGAGTATCACTTGCATCAGGGAGTTTACCACATCGAACAAGGGAAGGGTCACCTGGTCATAACGAATTGTCGACCCGACAAATTGGTAATTTCTAACGATACCTTATTAGCTCGAGCTACGCCTTTTGTAGAAAAATCGTTTTGTAGGGTCAATCGAATAATCAAAGACGTGACTACTATGGAGCCGTTAGAACGCGCAGAAATTAAAGTCGGAAAAGGTGTTAGCGATGAAAATGTAGATAGACTTTATAACATGCTCCAATCGTACCGCGACTGCTTCGCTATGAACCTCAGTGAAATAGGGCTCGCAAAAGACGTTGAGATGACCATTGACCTGAACGATGATAGGCCTGTAGTGTATCGACCCTATCGACTGTCTTTTTCTGAAAGGGAGCAAGTGCGTGGTATAATAGATGAGCTGCTACAAAATGATATTATTCAGGAATCCGAATCTGAGTTTGCAAGCCCCATTTTGATGGTAAAGAAAAAGACCGGAGAACAGCGCTTGTGTATAGACTTCAGGGCATTAAATAATAAGACTAGAAAGGACTGTTTTCCCCTCCCTCTTATAGAGGACCAGTTGAACAATCTTAGCGGTAATCGTTTCTTTACCTCGTTAGATCTCGCCTCAGGTTATTATCAGGTTCCTATGGCACAGGAAAGTCGTCGCTACACAGGATTTGTGACTCCAGACGGTCATTTCGAGTTCAAACGGATGCCGTTTGGCCTCGCTAATGCGCCCGCGGTTTTTCAGAGGCTCATAAATAAGATGCTTGGCTCAAAACGTTTTGATGCAGCATTAGCGTATTTAGATGACATTCTTGTGCCATCGGAAGATTTTGAACAGGGATTCCAAAGACTAGAGGAGGTTCTGAAACTTTTGCGAGAATATGGATTGACTCTAAAACTGTCGAAATGTACATTTTTTGATGACGTCATAAAATATTTGGGGTATGAGATTTCCTCCAATGGAATACGTCCAGACGAGCATAAAATTATGGCCGTTAAGGAGTTCCCAGTTCCAAAATCTGTCCATGAAGTCCGTCAATTTCTAGGGCTAGCAGGATACTTCAGAAAATTTGTTAAGGGTTTCGGTGAGATAGCGCGACCTCTTACCAATCTATTAAAAAAGGATGTTCCTTTTCAGTGGTCTGAGATAGAATCGAGGGCATTTACATTGTTGCAAGATAAACTAGTTGAGCGTCCGATTTTAGCCCTCTACAACCCTAATTTAGACACCGAACTCCATACAGATGCCAGTTCCTTGGGCGTAGGTGGTATATTATTACAATGGCAGGAGAACCCTCGAGTACTGAAGCCAGTCGCGTACTTCAGTAGACAAACTACGCCCGAGGAACGATACCTGCATTCTTACGAGTTAGAGACCTTAGCCATAGTATGCTCCTTAAAAAAGTTTAGGGTTTATCTTTTGGGGACCAACTTCAAAGTAGTGACCGACTGTCATGCAATTAGGACTACACTAACCAAACGCGATCTCGTACCACGCATTGCCCGTTGGTGGCTTCAGATAAGCGAGTTTACATTTGATATTGAATACAGACCCGGTGCTCAAATGGCACACGTTGACGCATTAAGCCGCAATACTAACTTAACGGACCTTAACGACAACTCGACAATGATAGTTTATCAAATTAACACTGACCAGCATTGGCTTTTAACTCTACAAATGACAGACCCCGATATCGCAAGGATAGTTAAGATTTTAAAACCTGGCAATGACGAGGAATCGAAGGACATAAAGAAAAACTTTGTCGTGAAGGAGCACAAAGTTTACAGACGGGTAGAAGACAAATTATGTCTTGTAGTTCCTCGTGCCGCCCGGTTTCAGATCTGTCGGGCAAATCATGATGACATCGGACACTTAGGTGAAACAAAAACGATTGAGAGAGTTCAGGCACAGTACTGGTTCCCCAAATTGCGCAAATTTGTGAAAAAGTATGTACGTTCATGTATACAGTGCGCATATAATAAGGATAGTGCTAAGAATCAGAAAGCTGGCCATTTATACCCCATTCAGAAGGTGGACGTCCCCTTCCATACAGTTCACATCGACCATCTGGGGCCGTTTACTAAAAGTAAAAGGGGGAACGCTTACATTCTGACTGTGGTTGATGGTTATACCAAATATGTATTTGTAAAACCCGTGAAGAATACAAAAACTAAAAGTACGATAAAGGTTCTCGAAAGCATATTTTATGATTTTAGATTGCCTTCCCGAATCATATCTGACCGAGGGACCTCATTCACTTCAAGGACATTTAAAGAGTTTTGTGATCTACATGGGATAAAACACGTATTGAACGCAGTCGCGTGCCCTAGGTCAAACGGTCAGGCGGAACGCTTCAACCAGACCATTTTAAATTCGTTAAAAAAACACAATTCTGGTAAGGATGAGCGTGACTGGGACACGTGGCTGGGTAAAATACAGTGGGGTATAAATAACACTGTTAGTGCGTCTACTCAAAAAACGGCATCGGAGGCTCTATTTGGCTGCAAGCTCCCAGATGGTTTGGCTAATAAACTCGGTATCGGTTCTGACGAGTCAGTAGAAAACATACAATCAATCAGAAATAGTGTCAATCGGCCACTGTAAATGAAAAGTAATTATTGACCGAATGTGATGATTATTGTTAAGTGTAATTTTAATTCATAGTAAAATGGTAAATTGCGATAAATATGTAACAAGTTTTCGGCTTTCTTTGCTAGTAATAAGCTCCATGCACCGGGAGTTGCACTCGAACGGATGGCCGAATGTGATGATTTTTAATTACGAGTAGGTTATTTTAAGAAACTTACAGCTAGCTGTCACTTATGTTGCATGGTGTAGACCAGTTTTAAGTATTTACTGTAAAACAAATCGTTGTCTATGGTTTATCATGTAGCATCGTGTAAAGTAGTTCTTATACTTTTAAATATCAGATTTGATGATGACAACACAGCGACTGCCGTGATTGGTCGGTTGCAAAACCGGCCAATCAGGTGCAAGCACGGCTGACCAACCGGTGAGAAAGTTTATCGGTTGTGCGGCCGGGCCCCAGCCGCTGGGGGGGGCATTCTGGTTAGAGAATTGAAGGAGAGGAGTTGTTGAGTACGTGGTGTATAAGAATAATTGTGAAAGCTTGTCCATCTACATTTGGATTGTTAATGATTGGATTAAAAAGGATTGAGTACTGCTAAACCGAGTTTGGATTCATTAAATGTGTTATATGTGTTAGTGCTTTCTGATAGATAATTAAATTTGTTTCATACCTTATAAAAAATCTTATCTCATCGTTTTTGTCCAAGGGACAACCAAAATATCCTACGGAGAACCACTTCCGTTATCCAAGTGACTAGTTGTCTGAGGGACTTTTCTAAAACTTTCAGACGTATAATAAATATTAAGGATTTTTTGTGTTTTTTTTCACCCTTACGGTAAAATATATATAAAATAGTATCTGATACAATGTATTTATTGTAATATGTTAAGTATTTTATGTATTTGTGCCAGTGGTCCGATGGACATGCAATAAAGCCACCCACGTTCTTCAACAGTACTCGACCGACTGACGCCGCGAGCTTCGTGTAATCAAAATGACGGGTAGGCTTATCTGCTTACCAGAAATTTGAACTTGTTGTCAAGTATCTTACTACGTTATCTATATTTAGATTTCATAACTAATTTATGGTTGTCCAGTTGACCTGCATGGCGTGGATAATTAAAGGGACAAAATTAAAAGGCAATTTATTCATAAACCAACTAACGCAAATGTAATAAATCGGTATGTTTTATTAATTATACTTATCCATAAACATGATTATGTGTTTAAATACCAATTCCACAACAGTATTTTTTATGATACAAAATTTATGGTGCACCGTTGCACGGGGACAATCTGTCCTAGTATTGAAAACCAACTTTTGGTCTTTTGGACAACCAAACCAATATAGAACGGGTAAATTGTAAACAAAATAAAATGTTTTGTAATAAAATGTTAGATAATATTAATAGGAACATAACGGAATACTAAAAAACTCATTACTTTTATTTAAATTTGTATTATCGATCAGGGACTCTGTACGTGTGATGGTGAACACTAAAAAGTTGATTCACCCAAATATGGACTTTAACACGGGTTTTAACCTAAATAAATAAATACGGACGATACCAGTTTCATTTTATGACTTAATTTTATTTTTTGTTATCGATGTTGACAAAAATATATCCGTACCTACACCTCAATCGTGATTGTGATTACCTGATTACACAGGCGAATGTAGAATGTAGGTACATCAGAAATAAAAATAAAAATCCGTAAAATTAGTTACAGTTTAGTATGACTCACGGAGGGCTATTTTCAGCGTTTAATGTAAGTACGAGGGGTATTCAAAATATTCTCGGTATGAGAATGAAAACAAACAAGTACGAAAAGTTTGATATTTTTATTTTTCAATATACTCCCCCCCCTATGTTCATACACTTAAAAGATCGATCAATTATTTTTTTTAAACCCTCGTAAAAATATTTTTTATCTTTCGTGTAAAAATGCTCCTCCACTGCCGCCTTCAATGCTTCATCGTCAGAAAATTTATTTCCACGCAGATCCTTTTTAAGATTGGGGAGCAAAAAGAAGTCGCTGGGGGCTAAGTCCGGACTATACGGTGGGTGAGTAACAGTTTTAAACCCACGTTCAACAATAGCTGCCTTGGCAATATGAACAGTATGGACGGGGGCGTTGTCATGCAGAAGCAGAATACCTTTGGTTAACTTTCCTCGCCTCTTTTCTTTAATTACATCCTTTAATTGACGTAGAATGTTAGCGTAGTACTGTCCTGTGATATTTACACCTTTTTCTTTATAATCGATTAGTAATACTCCTTCACAATCCCAAAATATCGTGGCCATGACCTTGCCAGCTGAAGGGATGACCTTAAACTTCTTGGGATGAGCTGAACCCTTAATGTGCCACTGCATGGACTCTTGTTTACTCTCTGGGTCATAATGATGAACCCAGGTTTCATCTCCAGTAACTATTCTTTGCAGCACCTCATCAGGATTTTCACCGCACAGGTCAATAAAATCGGAACAACAAGCTACACGCATGTCTTTTTGAAGCCGAGTCAGCATTCGCGGAACCCATCTTGCACTTACTTTTGACATATTAAGATGGTCATGTATAATATCATGTACGGTACCAATAGAGAGATTGGTTACTTGTGCTATAGATTTTACCTTCACTCGACCATCTTCCAATATAAGTTTTTCCACTTTATCAATATTTTCTTGTGAAGTAGCTACTACAGGCCGGCCAGGTCTAGGGTCATCTTCAATACTCTCCCTTCCGCGTTTAAACTCGCTTGACCACTTTTGAATGGTAGATAAATACAAAACTACGATGAAAATAATGGCGAAATAAATTACACCCATTCGGATTTAAAATATATAAAACATTCCATACCTCAAGGAAGCTCAATAGGATGTCTACTTTTTTTAATATACATCAACGACCTTCCAAAAACTATACAGCAGGCGTGTACTTTATTTGCCGACGATATCTCCATCCCATGGTATAATAATATACTCCGCCTGGTACTCTCTTCCGAGATTCGCGAATGACCTAACTGGCACTTGCCTACGTCATCATGCTGTTTACAGGTTCTCAAACTTTAAAATGTGGGAGAATTTTAACCAACAGTGAAAATTATTTTAACAGCATTAATTTTAAGTTATTCATGTAGAAACATAGTAAAATAAAACAAATCTATACTGCACTTTTCACTCCTACTCTTACAGTTCCGAATAGAGCAGCCAACCATTTTCGTAACAAAACATTAATTACGAAGCTTACGACGTGAAAAGTTTGGAAAACACTGCGACTGCTGACACTGAGCGAGAAGGAAATAACAATTAACACGCGTTCGACAAGGACGGTCGGTCAGGGACAAAATGGCGGATTGTCAAATGTGACAGCGCTATCCTGTGTTGCCAGTAGTGTAAACAGAATTACCCGAACGTCTGAAATTTCTTTCGTGAATCGGAAGATATTGCTAACGAATAATTAAAAATGACGTGTTATTGTAAAATTTAAGATAAAATACATATAAATGAAAATTATTAAATTATAAAGAAATAAATTAACTTATTAACCATAGATATAATGTACCCATGTAACATGTTATGTTGAAATAAAGTGGCAATGTTATTGTGACGTAGGCAAGTGACACTCTGGGAAGAGAAGACCATGTTTTATTAGACCATGCTCCATCCTCACATCGTGTACAGACGACCATAACATAACACAAGACTTAACCACTTTATTAACAAACGTAGTTGACTGGTTATCGGACCACAACTTAGAAGTAAATTCACAAAAACAAAAATCTTACAGTTTAGGCCTTATCAAAAAACCCCCCTTAATATTGATTTCACCTTCAATAATATACAATTAGAATGTGTAGATACCGCTCCTCTTCTAGGGTTCGAAGTTGACTGCAATGTTAATTGGAAAGCGCATGTAGCAAAAATAAAAACGAAATTGTCCCAGTTCACGTATGCCTTACGCGAATTAAAAAAAGCATGCGACCTCAACACCGCCTTAACAGCTTACTACTCCTATGCCCATGCTTGGCTTACCTATGGTGTAATTCTATGGGGGAATAGCACAGACGTGGAAAGCCTATTTATATTACAAAAAAAATGTGTACGAATTTTGGCAAACATAAATATACCGGAAAGTACTAAGACACACTTCATCGATCTAAAAATACTTACCTTAACATCAATATACATTTTGGAAACCTGTAAGTTTGTAAAAAAATACCCTCAATTTTATACCAAACATTCAGATATACCCCGACGTTACGCCAGCAGGTTTCAAAATAAGCTGGTGCAGGTAATACCCTCAAAACTAAAACTACATTCAAAAAGTCCAAACTCAATGGCAATAAAAATATTTAATAAAATTAGTAACGAAATAAATAACACTAAGTCCGACAATGAATTTTTTAAAAAACTAAAAGATCACCTCATTAAAAAAGCTTATTATACATTAAATGAATTTTTTCACGACCAATAATTGCAATTAAAAAAGTACCCCTATACAATAAATAACATTTAAGTATAAATAAATAACATCTTGTACAAAAAACTCGATCTCCTCTTGAATAAACTGTTTGCTGTGCCCTACAGGGTGTCATGTTGTACACGATTCTATGCAATAGGTTAAGATACAATGTGATATGCAATAAAGATTATGAGTATGAGTATGAGTATGAGTATAAAGAAGGAGCAGACTCACGGTAAACACAATCCATTTCCTCTTTTATGGTTTTTTGATTTTTACCCTGTTTTGTCAAGAATTTTATCACGCATCGACGTTCTAATTTAGTTAACATTGTCAATTCGCACAGGATGTTCATGTTTGTTCAGCAATTGCAGAAAAACAAAAGACTATCTCGGTTCGAATTATACTTTTTTTTAATGTCAATGAATAAACCTTAGCGGCCAGTAACGAAAGAAATTTTAGAAGAGGTCGTAAGATATCAATACCGAGAATATTTTGAACGCCCCTCGTACATATAAAAAGCCACGATTTTTTATAGTTCGTTTTTTTTGCATTAGAAAGAACTTGCAAGAAGGTAAGCGATCTTGACATGTCTTTTAATTGAAAAACGCTTTTTAAAAATCAAAAACTATTATTTATGAAAGCAGAAGAATATAAATGATCGTATTAGATTCATAATTGTTACATATTTGCCGTAACTTATTTTTAAAATGTGTTTTTCAATTAAAAGACACATCAACATTGTTTACCTTATTTCTAATGCTAAAAAAACGAAGTATAAGGCTTCGCCAAATCGCCACACAGGCGCGTTTTCTCTTACCTATATATAAAACGCTCACGCGCCGCTCGGAAAACGCGCCTGTGTGACGAAGCCTTTATTGAAAATTTCCTCTTCTTTAGGATTTTTTTGTTATAATTTCTTAAATGTTAATAGTTTATGAGAATTGGCAAAAAATGAAACACCACTTTTTTCATGTTGATTTTTTTATAAATTTGCAATTTTTTCAAAAAATTGTAACACAAAAAAATTGTTTGTGCTATAAACGCTACTAATAGGTACATTTTTATTCCGGACATTATTCCGAATCCAATAAAATATCACACGTATTTTTAGGATCAGTAGGTACCTCTATTTTTCATCACTTTGAACTTGTCGACTAGATATAATTGATTTAGAAGATTCCGCTCAAGATTCCACTTCTCGAAATAGGAAACTTTCGCTCGCTCAAGTTTCAATATTAGCACGAGCGGTTAAACAACTTTTTGCCCCCTTTAAGACAAATAACTATTTACTCGGAAAAACGAATTGTACTTTTTAGGGTTCCGTAGGCAAATGGCAAAAAACGGAACCCTTATAGATTCGTCATGTCTGTCTGTCTGTCTGTCCGTCTGTCCGTCTGTCTGTCCGTCCGTATGTCACAGCCACTTTTCTCCGAAACTATAAGAACTATACTGTTGAAACTTGGTAAGTAGATGTATTCTGTGAACCGCATTAAGATTTTCACACAAAAATAGAAAAAAAAAACAATAAATTTTTGGGGTTCCCCATACTTCGAACTGAAACTCAAAAATTTTTTTTTCATCAAACCCATACGTGTGGGGTATCTATGGATAGGTCTTCAAAAATGATATTGAGGTTTCTAATATCATTTTTTTCTAAACTGAATAGTTTGCGCGAGAGACACTTCCAAAGTGGTAAAATGTGTGTCCCCCCCCCTGTAACTTCTAAAATAAGAGAATGATAAAACTAAAAAATATATATGATGTACATTACCATGTAAACTTCCACCGAAAATTGGTTTGAACGAGATCTAGTAAGTAGTTTTTTTTTATACGTCATAAATCGCCTAAATACGGAACCCTTCATGGGCGAGTCCGATTCGCACTTGGCCGCTTTTTTTTTCTTGGAGCAATCTGTAAAAACCAATTACCTATCGACACATTTTCGTTTCAATTCAATAATCTGTCCCAGTCAATTTCTGATCAGTGATTCGAAACTTTGCACCTTTTTCAAATAAGTAAGTACCTACTTACCACGAAGAAACTTGGCCAATATCTTCGATTTATATGTATTTACTTTTTTAATAAATTGACGGAGGGTGCAGGCCTAGTAATAGGGTTGTTGGCACCCCACCTTTAATGAAATTATAAAATCTCGTTACTTACCTATTGGTTTTCCGGTAGTAAAATGAAAATAAATGTCCTGCAATTAAAATATATCCCCTTAAATATATAGGTACATTGATGTTTGAAGTAGGTAGGTACCAACGCTGTCTTTGTAAGCTATTATACATTTTTTAATTATTATCTAGGTACCTACTTAAGTAGGTATTTTACATAAAGTAAGAATTTCTAAGTTTCGCTTGCTGCATAAATTTCAATAAAATACTGTTACCTAATCATTGAAATAAGTAGTTTTTACCACTAGGCATACTTCTACATTCCACTGTGTAACGTAAGTCACACAATAAATTGCGTGGCTAATAGGTGTGTTACATGAACCTAATGCATTAAGTAGAACATTAAAATAATAGTTTGAATTGAAATCCATTTACCTACTACCATAAATCTAAAGGCGTACATAAAACCTATCAAACTCTAGAAATAGTTCAATAGGGCCAACCACTTGAAGATGTGCAGCGTGGATAAAAGCCACATGTATTATTCAAAGATGGCGGACCGCGCCATCTAGTGGTTGACTCGCCAGTCTACTTTCCAGTGGCGCGTCAGGTAATGGCGTTGGCGCGTTGTTGCCACTACACAGTAAACTTTATTTCTTGTTTCGTCTCGCTTTTATCGTCGTCTCGCTCGGGCGCATCAGGCTTGTCAGCCTTGAGCCAACCGCCGCTCGCGAGTGACGTGCGGTCTGCTGCTACGTTGCTAAAATTTCGCGCTCAACTGTTTACATACGGAATTTGAAAATGAGATAACGTATTCTCAAAAGTGCGAAGTGTTGAAATAAAAGGTTTCGTGACTCGAATTTGGAATAAAGTGTTGAATTAAAGTGCTAACGGGTTCTCAGTGTTGTGTGCGAACAGTTAAGTTGGAGTTAAGTAAAAACAAAAGTGTTGCAGCAAGATGGGAGCGTAGGATTTGTTTAAGAAGTGTTAATCATTGTTTAGAAAGTTGCCGCAGCGCCATGGGGACCAGCAGAGTGCTTTCACCGGTTACTTTGTTCCTGTTGTGTGCAGGTAAGCGGTTGCGGCAACCGGGTTGCCACTGACTCAGTCTCAGTCTCACGGCTCGGCTCGCTTCGCAACGCAACCGCGTTGCTTGCCTTGCCACTTACTTTTAAAATTCTTCAACTGTTGAATATTACTCGATATTCGCTAAACGGATGTATATCGGAATGTTTATAGTTAGTGTTGACGGCGAGTAAAAGTCATTACTTAGCTATTTGTATTGGAAATTATTACTAAATGTCTATTTCATAACATTAATAACCTAGCTAGCGTGACGAATGAAGAACGGCCGTTTTTAAATATGCATGTACATGGATTGAAGATGATGTAGGTTATGTGCCAGGTTACGGCACTTCTATGTAATTCTAAATATGCCATGCTGAATTCATTGTTGTTAAATAGTAAACTTGTGTTTGCTTAGTTGGTTCAAGAAACTGTTGAGTTACATACAAACTTAAATACTTAAGTACCTACTTATCTTGAATTGAGACTATTTTTTTAGGTAAGTAAATACAAATTTAAACACATACCTCCTTTAATTCGTTCACAGTTTTAACTGGTTCCATTGTATAACGATTATTTTAAGGCTCTATTTAATGCATAGTTAATAATGGAATTAGATAATGAACCGGCTATTTTACACTCATATTTTAAGAGCTTTTATAGCGTTATTTCAATAGGCAGACAGGTACCTAGCATAGGTGCCTACTCACTCACAGCAAATGAATGTTTTGCACCCCTGACACTTGAATGCAGTGGGGTTTCTTTTCTCCCCGCGTTACCTTTAGGCCAGGATTCACCAACCTTTTTACGTCAATCCCGGATGATTAAGTAATATTTTTATGGCTTCCTTTCATTCTTATTAACAAAACTTGAATCATATTTAGGCAGCTGTTTAAAAATATGTAAATCGCTGCAGTGGCATTTGATCTTTACAAATGTGATATTGAATTGACATTATCCTCAGTGCATCACGCTCGCACCGAATGCCTACAAGTATCTTCCTATGATAATGCACTATCAGGGTCATTTCAAATCAAGGACACGTTTTAAAGGTCGAATTATGGGAATTTCTGCTTTAGACATGTACAGTCAGCAGCAGAAGTTGCTAAGTGGGTGAGGTGTTCAAAATTACCTTGACGCGCTCTTATTCCCTTAACAATAACGTCGCGTCAATATCATTTTGAACACCTGGCCCGTTTAGCAAGTTCTGCTGCTGACTATAGGTGAGTTTAACGCCGGTTTACCTACTTCACAATTCACACGATCCAGTTAAATTCCAGACTTCAGGTCCAATTATTGAACCTAGCTTCGAATGAGAATTGGAATACCTAGTTTAAAGTGGCACTGGAATGCGTTTATCCAATACTGCCCAGTTCCTACTACTGTAGCCATGGGGTTTTAAATTTATCAAATTCCTCACCGTTTTGATTTTGTGAAATTGAATTAGCTAGTTAGACCTTTGTAAGATGTCCGATTGTTATGAACAACTCTGAAAAGTAAAATTTCGACACCTTTAAAAAAATGTACTACCTATCTATACTGTAGATCAGGTACGCTAGCTAGTACAGCTAGCGCTAGCTAGTAGCTTGGGTACAGTAACAGCTATCATCTCCATACAATTTATAACCTTAAAACGAAAAAATGTATTGTGAAGCCAGATTGAGGCTGTCACCGTACCCAAGCTATTTGAAAAAAATATGGATTCCGAAGATTAACAATACTCATGTAGGTATAGGTATACCTGGAATTTCACTTCGTGTTTTTTTATACCCTTTGTAATGGCTGCATCAGATTCGTTTACCATATAAAAGAACTTAGGCAGGTGATCTCTTGGACAAATTCTACCACGTGTGTGTTTTAGACATGAAACCGACCAATGTCACCTCCAAGATGTAACCCAAAGTCCCAAAGTACATTCAAGATATTTGATATAACAATGAAAATCCATTATAGAAGCCTCTCAGGATTCTCATACCTATTATTGTCGCTGTGACAAGGTACGCAGTGGCACTGAATCCACACACATCAAATTTGACCGCACATACAATAATTCCACAAAGCGAAATTGGTAATTTGATAATTGATAATACACGAACAACAATAACAATGCACACTTAATTTGTCAGAAACAGAATAAGCTCAATACACCACCATTTCAGTAATGGAAGTACTTAATGAATATATCGTAAAGCTTTGTTCACCATATTTGCACTTTAATAATCATGTTTCCACCAATGGTTTCCACAAGAGGTGGGAGTTAACAGAAAGAAAGTGCCAGTTACGTTTTTTCGAAATGCTAACTTTTGGGTTGGGTCATTTCAGAATTATGAGGACTATTGATTAAAAACAAGAGAAATAGCGTCCCTGTCGTATTTCATACACATTTTGGGTGTCAGTTTTGTGACGGTCTATACAATATATATGTTTTGTACCGTCACGTAGACATTTTTTTTTCGGACACTTTTTTATCCTTTTTAAAGAATTAGTCCTTTTGATTCTGAGTAGAAATAACCAACAGTTGGTAGTGGAGAAAAAAGTAAGTGGCAAGCTTTTTATTTTTTAATTCAAAATTTTAAAATAAAATAAAAATCCCGGTTACTAACAACTGCAACATCCTCTGGGTTGATGATGAAGCAGGCCCTAGCCACGAGCCCACGATGACAATCTTTGGTCACATCTATCAATCACGATGACAAACTCAAGTAATGTAAGGAAATAGTCACATGAGTTTTCGCAGCATCTCACATCGCGATACATTCTTTATTTTCGTTTGCCGTTTGTCGATGTACGATTGTCGTGTAAAAAAATCATTGGCTCAAAATTCGTACTTTGTGAAACGGATACGGCCAACATATGTCTACTTTTTTCGGGTAAACAATTGGTTAAACAGAAGTCCGATGTATGTTTAGTTTACACTTTTTTACCTTACTCCTTTGTAATAAAGCGAAAAATATATTATCTTGGAGGTCACCTGAACCTATATTATTTGTAATTTTCAACCTTAGTTAGTGTCTAGTATAGAAACATACTGAAATGTTGGCACCCACGCAGGTGCTTTTTATCAGTTTATATCTTAGAGGATATAACCAAACGGAGACGCCTTGTCTGTAATTTTCTGTACAAAACAGTCTGCCGATTTTTGCGGGGGAGGGGCACGTCAAATGTATTCGTAACGTGAAAATAGCCATGTCAGATAAACGTCAGTCCATACATTGTGTATGACCATCGGCCGTCTATTTTCCACAGAGGGGAACGCCTGTTAATGGCTACTCCGTTTAGTTATATCCTCTAATCTAAGGTTTATATTTTACCAAACGTTCCTTTTTTACCACATTATTCAATATTGGCCTCTTTTGTTGACTTGAAATGGCATCTCAGACAGTTCATTCTTCATGCTAGACAAGCGTTTGTAATGTAGTAACATTGTAATAATATCGAATTTAGATGAAAGTTGTAACTGTCAAGAATCGAAACTTGGCAGCTAAGTTATTTGAAAAAGGTCCCTGTTGTCTACAAGGTTTTTTAGCTGGCATACCCTGCATGTTACACACAATAATGGCGCTACTTATGTACTATATAAGGTAGTGATTATATATTATGGTTGTCTGTCATTTTGTGTGCAGTTGTATGTCCTGATATTGACGTGTCTTTGGTCAAATCGAAGGCCAAAGCTCGCAGCCCGCAGGTGCTATTAACGCTTATATACAATATTCTTGCTTTACTTATTTTTATTGGCCTTCGTAAACCAACCGAAATGTGAGGTGCATATATAGACAAGACATCTGGTGACAAGAATAGTACGGATAGTACCTAACTTTTTGTTCGTATTACCAGTTTAAGGACATCTGTATACGTCTGGTTGCTCGGCTAGGTATTTGCAGTGTTCTTTCTGATTTTGGCATGTTGTTGTGTACATTTACAGAAGTAACGGTGTTTGTTATACCTTGTATAATGTACATAGTGTATATATTATGTATGTTGTTCACCTTGTATTGTGTGCGGTACTATTTCGGGTGGAATAGGTTAGGATTAGGACTGTACCAAGTAATGTTTTTGTACTTTCTGTGTTCTTCGAGGCGTATTCTACAATAATATGGGTTATTAAGCAAAATGCTTAGGAATTTGCTAATTTCAAACCTCCGTGGCTCGTTAGATTTCAAAATGTTTTGTTTGTTATTTGCAAATAGAAAATTAATTTTATAATTTTTTTTTTTAAATACATTCCACTAATGAAAACTCACCGTACAGAACAACCAATATCTTGCCCCGGTACCTTAATAATTAACTTAATTTGACCAAAACAATTAACTTTTTTAAAGTTAACGGAATCTAATTAAAACACACACACACAGACCAACAAAACCATTAAAACCATTCTTAAAGAGGACATTTGTAAACTTGTCTAGTAACTTTTTGTGAATCGTGCTAAATATACAAATTTCTTTCTACGCAGTTTGACCAATAATATACCTTATTCCAGCGTCATAAGTTCTAGCAATAGTCAATGTTGTTCTAGGCATCGACGTCTGTTATTCGACGACAGAGTTTGACCGAGATTAAACCTTGATCCAAAGATGTAAGGTCTACTTACCAATGGTCAGTGTTATAAGGCATCAACGTCTGTCTTTTGGCGACAGAGTTTGACCGAGATTATACCTTACTCCAAATGTATAAGGTCTACCGATGATCAGTTATAGGCCCGTACGATTTGAGATAGCGAGTGAAATCATGTTGATCAAAAACCGGTCTGAGGCTGTATTCTCATTGGTCGAGCGGCTTGCGTGAGCGCAGACTTGGCTTTTTGAGAAATCCAGTGTAACTTGACCTTTAAAAATTGGCCTATACGGCTACCATCAGTTTGGCACTAGGGATTGCAAATATTCGAAACTTTCAGATATTCGACTTTTTCCGACGACGTATTCGAATATTCGAATAATTATTAGAATATTATAAAAATTAAGAAAAGGAACGAGAAATCGGTTTATTATCGTTTTATTCAAAAGCTTTTTTCACATATTGCTAAAACTAAAGATATTTGGCAGAAATCCACTTAATTGACTAGATTTTATCATCTCAATGCCCACATTTATAAAAACAAGTAAAACGCCAAAATTAGACGTATTTAATATTTCTAGATAAAACTTATTATAAATGCGTAGTTGCGTGAAATAATATAACTTTAACCATCCAAACACCTAGGTATGTAAGATATTTTTTTTAGTAGGTAGGTAATTAGTTTCCGATTTAAATTAACATGTAGTCTCTCAGAGGCCTGTAAAAAGGCTTTTAATTCCATTGTATTTTGAATCTTTATTGAATTTATTTGTTTTGGCAAGTTTTTATTCCTAATGGTCGGCTAATTATATAATATTGGAATATTTAAGAGAAAAAGTTAGTTGACTAATGGGTGGTAAATGGGTGACCAAGTTGGGCAGGTTTGGTATGATTACATTTGAGAATTGCCATAAGTGGCAAGGTTTAGACTTCAAAAATTCGCTTAACGTACGCTTGTACTGAATAAACAGAATGACCCTTTAACTTAAAACTTACGCACCGTAAAAATAACATAGGTACTTTTTGATTTCGTTTTCTTTTAAATTGAGTTAGGTTTCACTTTATTCACGAAGTCTATCGAGAGGAATACAGTAAAAATATTATTTCCTTCGTATTTCGGTACCTATCGTTCCTCATTCACAGTAAATACCCGGAAAACACACAGAAACTGTAACTACAGCGGATGACATAGATCTTTTTATAGCCTAGATCGAAACCTGAGCGGCCGAATATTCGAATATCAAAACAGGTCGAATATTCGACATATTCGAATATTCGAATTGCAAGCCCTATTTGGCACTGACATAAACGCCGTCGAGAACGTAATTTACTTTCTATACATCTCGCTCGTACTCGCATATTTGTGCAAACGAGATGTATAGAAAGTAAATTACGTTCTCGATAACGTAAATGTCAGTTTTGACACTGTCAGTGACTCATGGTACGGGCTCTATACTGGTGTACCGTGTACCTATACCTATACAAAATATTACAGAACTGGGTAAAGTTGACAGCAGTTATTTTTAGACACAATTTCTATTTTAAAATCCGTACCTATAAAACTATAAAGAGTAGGTTATTTGATTGTGACGTCACATGCTAGTGTTTCATATAAATTCCATAGTACCAAAACCGTTTTGACAGTTCGAAAAAAGAACCTGATTTGATTAGTAGTCAAATACCCTATGGTAAGTCCCCAAAAACGTAACAGGTCTGTTTCCAAATTAGATTTTTGGTCCTAAAATGTATTGGAGATAAGTTGCCAATATGATAAGTTGTAGCACATTTGTTGACGTCAAAAATTGCTATAGTGGAATTATTCTTATTTGCGTTATTTTACACATTATGACTGACATATTGTACCCAAACCCAAATCGATTGTCACAGCAAGCGAGGTATCGAATTGTGACGTTTAATGAATTTTTGTTTGAAATTTAAATAAAGCTAGAATTATATGGTTAATAAATAATAATAAGAAGATATAATACATTTAATAATGCTTAGTTATAAATATCTAATAACTATTGTAATATGAATGATTTATAACAAAATTTACCTAGATTTAATAATGTTTAAAAATTTGACGCGTAAAATTTATATTTTATGAATAAAACATTGAATTGAATTGAACTGTTGCGACCTAAAATGAAAAATGTATATCGATTTACTTAGACGACTACCGATTCATAAGTTTCATAACGGTGGTGTCCGGCCAACAGAGATGTACAAAATGGTTTAAAAAAAGCATTTAAATACAAAATGCAAAATGCTTTTCAGATTTACTATTTCAAATGCAAAATACCAAATAGTTTTGCGTTTTGTATTTCAAATGCTAAATGCAAAATAGGT
Source organism: Cydia amplana (assembly GCF_948474715.1). Taxonomy (NCBI): domain Eukaryota; kingdom Metazoa; phylum Arthropoda; class Insecta; order Lepidoptera; family Tortricidae; genus Cydia; species Cydia amplana. Next base: position 27,750,924 of record NC_086069.1, read on the forward strand.
ATTTTCAAAATACTTTATCAAAATAAAATACCTTTTGACCAAATCTCAGATATTTTTATTTATTTTAGGTACTTATCATGAGAATAGCGATATAATAGATAATGTTCGTCGTTTTCGTTTGAGATTGACACTAGTCAGACATAATAGCCGGGTTATACTCTCGTGGCTCGCAAGCTCGTCGAGCTAATATAATTTAAACACTAACGGCACAGCATAAGGTTTATAACCGAATGACAAGCCGAATGCGATTGTGTCGAGGCGAGCCACTAGACTAGACATGGGTAGTTCGCGAATGAAAGATTCAATTGAAGTACTTCACTTGATGTCACTCGTTCATTCACTAGTTCAGTTCGGATTCATTTAGTTCTTTACTTCAGCAGTTCAGTTTGTGCGCTGGTGGCCTAGCGGTAAGAGCGTGCGACTTTCAATCCGGAGGTCGCGGGTTCGAACTCCGGCTCGTACCAATGAGTTTTTCGGAACTTATGTACGAAATATCATTTGATATTTACCAGTCGCTTTTCGGTGAAGGAAAACATCGTGAGGAAACCGGACTAATCCAAATACGGGCCTAGTTTACCCTCTGGGTTGGAAGGTCAGATGGCAGTCGCTTTCGTAAAAACTAGTGCCCACGCCAATTACTGGGATTAGTTGCCAAGCGGACCCCAGGCTCCCATGAGCCGTGGCAAAAATGCCGGGACAACGCGAGGAAGATGATGACTTCAGCAGTTCAGTTTATAAACCTTTTCATTTACTTGCTCATTTGCTTAGAGAGTAACAAGGACGCCATGTTAAACCTACGATTCATAAATTAATTTGTTTGAGTGATTCGTATTGAATGAAATTATGTATCAAATTCTTCACTCAACTCAATATATCCGCAAATGAGAGAAATGAAACCAGTACTATTGATATATATGGATCTGTTGAGCTACTGAACTAGTGAACTAAAGGAGTGAAGTACTTCAGAGCGTACGAAAGATGCATATCAATCTTTTCTTTTTAGTGACACATTTTGCGCATGACTACACGAGACGCGCCGCGAGTCTAAACGGCTATAAGGCGCGCACTCTGACCAAAAAAAAAAGGGCGCGCATGGCTAGCAGGCGCCTCTATCGGTCAAATTCGGCAATACAAGCGTCATTCGTTCATTTCATTTTGTTTGACTGGTAATGTTGGCTAAACTTAATCACAAAGTATTTTGCATTTTGAAATGAATATTAAAAATGCAAAATACATCTCGAAAAGTATTTCAAATAAAATACAAAATGTTTTTTACTAAAAGGCATTTAAATGCAAAATACAAAATAGGTATTTTGCATTTTGTATTTGCATTTTAAATAGAAGTATTTCAAATAAATCGCATCTCTGCCGGCCAACCCTAAAAAAAGACGTAGAACGTAAACGTTCGCAGTGCAATTGTCTTCCTTTGTAATTTCGATGTGCAAGATATTTTACGTTCTATTGCTGTTGTCAGTGTCATGTGTCAAATAACGCAAATACGAGTGCACAAAGTATAAGTTGCCAGATAGTGTGTATGTGAGCGATAGTAATAGCGCCCGTATGCAGGTGCGCATCTCGACTCGTTCTCATTTGTAAAAGTTGCCAAACGCGTAGCGGATCGGTTATGATGCGGTCTGAAGCTCGAAGCCTTCGACCAAGAATTCAATTCGCTTTTATTTTTTATTAAATTCAATCTGTACATCTGTAGTTAGGTTTGCTCTCCGCAGACGAAAACGTTAGTTATAGTTCCGTAGGTTTAATGAAAAAAAAAAAACATCGGGTTGCACTCCGGGAGTGCCGACAGAAGTGAAAACTCAACTAGTGCAAAGTGCACTATGTACAATTGAGGTTAACGCCATCTAGCGTTATTTCGTCGCATTTCTTGAAACCCCTAAGCACATCACTATTAGTACTCGAGTTATATTAATACCAGTTAGAGCGAAACTCACTAGATGGCATTTAAATCAATAAAGAAAGACTCAATGACATTACATGTAACAGTTTTTCGATCAGGTCACGTGTCCGTCTTACGGTCACATGTCACATCATCTCTCGCGAGTTTAACATTTTTTCCCCACCTGAAAAAGTGCACAGCGCCGCTAAAGAAGTTTTCGCTTCAAAAACTAAGATTACAGATTTAACCCTTTAGCGCCATTTGCACCATCCCGCTAACCCGGAGTTAAGCGGTTAAACCGTTAACACAGTGTCAAATTGTACTGGTAACCATGTAATTAACCATGGTAACTCCAGGTGTAACCGGTTAACCCCGAGTTAGTGGAATGGTGCCAGTAGGTAATCTAATAACTATTTTATGTATTCTTGCAATTTGCATTAAGGCATAAGTATTATAAAAAAAACCGTTTCTCAACTTTACGTCTTATTTATTATTTTGTCTAGGTATACATATAACCTAAAACCCACCAGCGGCTTAACTTAATAAACCTCAAACTCCAGAATTACCTTCTTTTCAGTGTAAAAAAGGTTAATTTTTTTGATTTCCCAACAGCCCACTTGAAGTTGAACAAACATGGGACTAATTTTCATTTATTACTCTTTATACTGCTTATGTAGGCACTGTCCAAATTTAACAGATAATAAATTTTATTGCTATGATGTTAAGGTTTCTTTTCAAACTACATCAACGATGGTACTATTGGTACTATATGATGATGGTAGAGGCAAACAATACTGACGGCTGGGGTCATATCACTATCTCTCTCACCCTACCTACGACCACGCGAGTGCGAATGAGAAGTACGACCCCGGTCTTAGTTTGGTTTGCGTCTACTATAGTACCATCGTTCATATAGTTTGAAAAGAAACCTTAACGTCGTAGCAATAAAGTTTATTATCAGTTAAATTTGGCATCGTCCATGTTGTTTGAAAAGACCTTTGACCTTTTTTTGATCATTTGTTATTTTGACACAAGAAAGTATTAGTTCTCTGGCATTTTATTTCTCGGACGAAGACATTTTCGCGTTTCCTTATATCGAAATTCGAAGAGATCTTTAACCAAATAATATTCCTTGGTTCAATACCTTTTTGTATCTGTATGCAGAACGTCTGCATTTGGTACCCTTTTGATCTACGAGGACGTGTCACCATTAGAAACCGGGTACAACTGTATCTATGGTGGGGGGAAATGACCGAACGGGATAGTCTTATGTATCTTTCGGTAGGAGTAGCAGAGAAACCGCTGTTATTGTTTTTCCTTGTCACAGTCTCACAATTTTTTTTTTCCCCACCGTCACCCACAAATTTAGTACGGGTTATTACGGAGTAAATTCGACCAATCATAGTGTCGCATTGCGTATGTTTTGTCTCTCGCGGTATAGCACATCTATAGGATCCTAACCATCTATGGTATCTACTAGTATTAGGCAGCGCTGAATTAATAGGGTTGCCACGTTGCCAGACAATACAAATTTTGAATTACCTGACAAAATTCCTGATTTTCGAATATTTTTCCTGACGCTCATATCGCTGACTAACATTCCTGACAAACGGCCAAAATTCCTGAAATGTCAGGAAAATTCCTGTCGTCTGGTAACCCTAGCTGAATAGCGGGAACGACAAGTGACAGTCGCTGCAAAAACTCACCGTTTCTAATAGGTCTTCCGTAGAGCCGAAAGCGTAGCGATTAGCGCTTTTTCTTAACAGTTCTTTTATCAGTGACTCTCGAAAACTCATTACTTTAGGTAGTTTTAATAATGAACGAGCGACGAATAGTTTTAGTTGTAGTCGATTTTGAAATGACACCAGTTTTTGTGATTCATGGGACCGATGTACCATAATATTTTGTTGTAGCGTACCCTGAGCGTACCTAATACCTATTGCGATAGGTAATGTTATGTTTGTTGCTTGTACATTACCATTTAGTGATGTTAAGATCCACAATTGTACAATACTAGTCGTTTAAGTGGTGAGGACACAGATACTTGCGACTTAATACATAGAGCAAGCGACAGTTGTAGGCCCACTTGCACCATTCCACTATCCCGGGGTTAACCGGTTATACCTGGAGTTACCATGGTTACCAGTACAATTTGACTCTGGGTTAACGGTTTAACCGCTTAACCCCGGGTTAGTGGGATGGTGTAAGTGGGCCATAGATGTCCTACTCCTAGGCTTAGCACGAGTGCACCGCGACAGTAACGATCCCAGAGGCGGTCGTTTCATTAAAGGCTTCGTCACACATGCGCGTTTTCCGGGCGGGGCGTGAGCGGGGCGCGCTACTTTTACATATAAAACGCTCACGCTCCGCTCACGACCCGCCCGGAAAACGCGCCTGTGTGACGAAGCCTTAATTAAAGAATTAAAAACCGGCCAAGTGCGAGTCGGACTCGCGCACGGAGGGTTCCGCACCATCAACAAAAAATAGAGCAAAACAAGCAAAAAAACGGTCACCGATCCAAGTACTGACCCCGCCCGACGTTGCTTAACTTCGGTCAAAAATCACGTTTGTTGTATGGGAGCCCCACTCAAATCTTTATTTTATTCTGTTTTTAGTATTTGTTGTTATAGCGGCAACAGAAATACATCATCTGTGAAAATTTCAACTGTCTAGCTATCACGGTTCGTGAGATACAGCCTGGTGACAGTGGTGACAGACGGACGGACAGCGGAGTCTTAGTAATAGGGTCCCGTTTTTACCCTTTGGGTACGGAACCCTAAAAACAGTTACGCACACACACACACACACACACACACACACACACACACACACACACACACACACACACACACACACACACACACACACACACAACGGTCAGCATAATATCGCCCGCGAGATACTGTCACGCTAATGCTAAGCCTCGTGTCGCACTGTCGCATCGAATTTATCGCTTCTGTCACGACGAATTCTGTAGCGCAAGAGTTTCGGCTGAATGATTTTATCCAAGCGTAACCGAAACTCGAAGTGCTGCGCCATTTTTATCGTCCATAATATGACATTCGAGTGGCTATTGATCTAGATTTAGACCAAGATAAGTCTGCAACGATTTTGTTACCTAGCACACGCAGTGCAAGTATTATTTGTACATCATAATTCCATAAAAGTTTGACGTTTGAAATAACACTTGCACTGCGTGTGCTATCAAAATTGTTGCAGATTTACCTTGGTCTAACTGGGTGTCATTCTGAATCCCTAACAATGTGTGTCCTAAAGTCACTTGCCCTAACTGGTTTGTCCTAATGGGCACATGCCCTAACGATCAATTGACATAACGATTATTTTCCATAATGTAAGGTTCTGAAAAATGGTTAGGTTTTAGAACTTGCTGCGACAAAAGTGGGTTAGGTTAGGGTTAGAACTGCGACCCTCGATAAAAAGAAAATATGCTTAATAACATTAGGATAAGTAATCAATAATTAGGGAAACCATAGCTAGGGGTTTTAGTGTTAGGACAACTGATCATTATGACAAACAGTATTAGGGAATGCAAAGATAGGAAAAAAGACTTTAGGGATTCAGATATAGATCCGGTCTAACTCTGGTGTTATTTGGCTGCGGTTTTCTGTAAGAAGGTACTTCCGCAGTTGGGCTCTGCTCTAAATCTGGAATGACATCCGCTGTGCTGTGCCCTACCACACTAAGCGTGTGATGACATTCACAGTGTCCATACTTTTGGAAATGACTATCGATCCGCCTCGGCTTTGCACGCGGGTTGGCAATGTTTTTTGAAAGTCTGACGTCATATCCACTCGGCCACCACCGCTTTTTACCAAAACTAAATAAATTCTAAATTTAACGATAGTCACAGGCTTATAAAATAGAAAGCACAGCCGAAACGCAGAGGACGTCGCGCGACGCATTCATTAGCGAAGAGTTATGATTGCATCGCATGCGGCACGGGCATGCTGTAACCGTCGCCGGTCATGAAACTATTATAGAACCCATTGTTATAACGATCTTTCATTCAATCCGATCACGAGAGGCACGCGCGGTATGATTTAAGCTTGGTCGTATTGTGTCAGTCTGTTAATCGTTGAGAAATGATATCTATCACTATATATCTTATAAAACAAAGTCCCCCGCCGCATCTGTCTGTTCGCGTGAGCGTCAGGATGACAGGACCATGATGGCTATTTATAACGAGTGTTACTCCAAGATTTAGTACCTATTTAGTACTATTTGGTACCTGACATCAAATATTTAGTACCGCGATAGAAATCGAGAAATATTGAAAATAAAGTGGCCAGCCATTCTGACGTCAGGTTGACAGGACCAAGTCCAGTTCCCCTATTTGTAGACGTTATATCGAATCCATCTTTTGACAAAGATTTAGTACCTATTTAGTACCTCTCATAATTATTCTTCTTATTTAATTTCGACTTAACGTAAAAAAGTTACAGCTAGAATAAACTTCGTATGTGCACAGTGGTGCAGCCAGTCAATGTGAACCGGGCCTAAAAGTTTGTTCAAAGGTTAATATTTTTGACTACAACATTTACTTTACGTTGTTTGGCCAATCCAAAATGAACCACGAGCGTAGTGAGTGGTTTGAAAGTGGAATCTTGAGCATTGCGAGGATTTCAAGGCGTGAAGTTTAAACAATGTTTCTACCGAGTGACACACTACATTTTTGACCACACCAACTTGAGGGAAATACTCACTTAAAATTGAAAATCATCACTTAAAGTCTGTAGCGGCGATATATATTGAGAGGTCAAACTTACATAAATCCAGAAGCGCCTTGGCGGACCGCGTGGTGGTCTGTGTATGGTGATTTGGAAATCCTCTGCTTTTATCGACAGCTGCATATATCCATGAGGGGCACTGGGTCACTGAGTAGTTTCTGGTTGATTTTCACTTAAATTGCAGCGACAGAACTCGAGATATGAATTATTTTAAACGGAGCGCGGAGCGAAAGAGGGAAATACTCACTTAAAATTGGAAATCATCACTAGAAGTCAATTTTACCAGCCAACATGAGTAAATAACTCGAATTTATTACATACATACATATAATTGTATATTATATTGTATACATACCTACATATAAAGAAATTATCAAATTAGTTTTTCAGAATGCTAATACAGTTCTTTACCAAACTCCTTTTCCCGTATTGCCTAGGTATTTTTGGAATTTTTAGTCACTCCTCCATACGCTACCTTTTCTACTAAACTTTGAGAAGACATTACTAGGCTTATAATTTACTTTAATTGATTTTCACTTAAATTGCAGCGACAGAACTCGAGATATGAATTATTTTAAACGGAGCGCGGAGCGATCGCGGCCATTTCGATTCAACGGCAGGAGAAGTTTTTTTTTTATCTTCGCTAGGTGGCGCGGTCATATGTCGCGCCGGAAGGAAGGGCTTTGAGATGAATGTAGTTGCCAGCTCAAAAATATCTCGCTAACATACATGAAAATATATTCTATCCTAATTGTGTTGCTTTGTATGTAAGAAAAATACCAATCTAAATATGCATAGAAATAAATTAATACTAATCTGTTCCTCGACGGAACAAAGTCAATGTGTTACGTTCCACGAGAAAAGGTACCTTATGAGGGTTTCTAGTTTCGGAGATATTAAAGGTTTTGTAAAAAGTTGAAGTAATGCTATTTTTTTTATTCATTTAATTTCGTAGATTAGGTTATTTGAAATATGAATATAAAAGTAAAATATCAAAACACTTACAAAACAATAAAAAATACATATAAACACAATATAAAAAAACCTAACCTTGGGTGCCGCCGGCAGCGGGGCAAGGCCCAAGCTACCGGTGGTCAGGGCCGCAGAGAGAGGAACCGGCGGACTATCCGCGCCGTGTCCAAGATCACCGCCTTCTGCATCTGGCCCTTGATCCAACCACCTAGCGAGAGTCCCTCAAGATGTTGGTCGAGACTCTTCGCTATTAGACCGTTCGCTGAAACAACTATCGAATCAACATCCCACATTTTTTATTATTATGTGATCTGAAACCTTAATGCTTAACGTTTGTTTACATATTTTTATTTTTATTATAAGTAAATTATAAGCCTAGTAATGTCTTCTCAAAGTTTAGTAGAAAAGGTAGCGTATGGAGGAGTGACTAAAAATTCCAAAAATACCTAGGCAATACGGGAAAAGGAGTTTGGTAAAGAACTGTATTAGCATTCTGAAAAACTAATTTGATAATTTCTTTATATGTAGGTATGTATACAATATAATATACAATTATATGTATGTATGTAATAAATTCGAGTTATTTACTCATGTTGGCTGGTAAAATTGACTTCTAGTGATGATTTCCAATTTTAAGTGAGTATTTCCCTCTTTCGCTCCGCGCTCCGTTTAAAATAATTCATATCTCGAGTTCTGTCGCTGCAATTTAAGTGAAAATCAACCAGAAACTACTCAGTGACCCAGTGCCCCTCATGGATATATGCAGCTGTCGATAAAAGCTGAGGATTTCCAAATCACCATACACAGACCACCACGCGGTCCGCCAAGGCGCTTCTGGATTTATTTAAGTTTGACCTCTCAATATATATCGCCGCTACAGACTTTAAGTGATGATTTTCAATTTTAAGTGAGTATTTCCCTCAAGTTGGTGTGGTCAAAAATGTTGTGTGTCACTCGGTAGAAACATTGTTTAAACTTCACGCCTTGAAATCCTCGCAATGCTCAAGCTTCCACTTTCAAACCACTCACTACGCTCGTGGTTCATTTTGGATTGGCCAAACAACGTAAAGTAAATGTTGTAGTCAAAAATATTAACTTTTGAACAAACTTTTAGGCCCGGTTCACATTGACTGGCTGCACCACTGTGCACATACGAAGTTTATTCTAGCTGTAACTTTTTTACGTTAAGTCGAAATTAAATAAGAAGAATAATTATGAGAGGTACTAAATAGGTACTAAATCTTTGTCAAAAGATGGATTCGATATAACGTCTACAAATAGGGGAACTGGACTTGGTCCTGTCAACCTGACGTCAGAATGGCTGGCCACTTTATTTTCAATATTTCTCGATTTCTATTGAGGTACTAAATAGTTGATGTTAGGTACCAAATAGTACTAAATAGGTACTAAATCTTGGAGTAACACTCGTTATAAATAGCCATCATGGTCCTGTCATCCTGACGCTCACCTGTTCGCGATAAACTCAAAAACTTCTGAGCGGATTTTCATGCGGTTTTCACCTGCCAGTAGAGTGATTATTGAGGAAGGTTTAGGTGTATAATTTGTTAAGGTTTTGTATAACCCGTGCGAAGCCGGGACGGGTCGCTTAGTGCGGTAATAAATTCCGTAATAAGAACTATCCTATGTCCATCATATAAATCGGTTCCGCAGTTAGCGTAAAGAGGTAACATACAGCTAATAGTATAAGAAGCGTTACTTTCGATACAATAGAAAAATTCTCATCTAACTTCCCGTTTTATAACTGATAACAGACCATAATTAACCGGCCTTTGAAGACGCAATTAAAACGAAAACGCCCATCAATTAATGTTACCTATTGTATGGGACAATTCGGACATATTGATTGCTTCTATAATGTATTATAATTAGATTAACGACGCCTAACCAATGTTCATAGACGTGGAGTAGATTATGATCTATTTATTTGCAATAGAGATGGGCCGAATATGGAGTTTAGTTTACTAATACGAATATTCGGCCGAATGTTCGGTTTATCTTACCGAACCGAAAATTCGGCCGATCTATTTGGTCCATCTATAAATACTAATGAACCATTCGAAAACGCTTCAATTACCTGCATTAGCAGCTAAATATTAACCGCTTCTTTGTCAATTTCCTAAAAACAAGGGACAAATTTTCAATCCTCGCCAAATAATCAAAACAGATTCAACATGTCTCATAATGCGTTTTAACAACGGGATGACGTATCCTGGTCCTGGCAGAGAGTAATAGCCAAATAGCCATAACACACTACCGCACCGCACGAGACCTTGGTGCAGTGCGGTAGTGTGTTACGGTTCTTGAAAAGTTCTGTAGTTTATAGTTTACAGTGTCGCAACAAGACAAACATAAAAAAAATATTTCTGAACATTCGACAGTTTCGACACCTTAACCGAATAATTCGGCCGAATACAAACATTGAAAACTTTCCGAATACCGAATAATTACCGAATATTCGACCCATCTCTAAATGGAATGGAAGCATACGTGTGTGATGTATGCACGCCGCCGCACAAAAGCGAAGACATAACAAAGTTATGTGGCAACATCTGAGTTGTATTGTATTGTACCAGTATAAGTATTTCAGCATACAGAGTTGCCACCTCTGTATTTCTGCATATTTCAGGTGTTATACAGATTATTAGCATTTTTCGCGTTGGGCGGACAGAATAACGTTAGAGGGACGCGACAGCCAGGGGGCCGATTTTTTAATTTCGACCGCTCGATTTCATGTATTTCGTTCAATAATATCTCCACTGCTAGGCATCTAAATTCTACTAATAGAATTGAAAACGAGTGGTCAATACCATTAGATTCCCAATTTCTATGGCTCGTATTTCAAAAATTAGTATTTCGCCGTTTTCCACCGATTTTCGAGTCGCGAAATCGAGCGATCAAAATTCAAAAATCGGCCCCCAGGGCTGTCAACACTGCTGCCTAATGGGCATCCATCGTATGAAAAAGGAACCTCGACACGAAAAGAAGAAGAATAACTTCAGAGACAAACGCCACATTGCAGGCTAATAAGCATGCACTGGGCCCAAGGCAGGCTTGGAGAGCACTGGTGAAGAGTGTCCACATTCATGCGTCCCTCAGGAGGATACGACAAGGAAGAGAGTATTTTTCAGAGTTTAGTACGCATTTGACATGTCAAGTTCGCACAGTGAGGTTGACCGGTATCATGGGCGGGACAGCAATATAATAATGTGCGTGCAATAGAGACCAATACGCGGGTCAATTTACGAAAATCGACGTGGAAAGCGTCTCTGATTTAAGGCTTCGTCACACAGGCGCGTTTTCCGGGCGCGGCGTGAGCGGGGCGTGAGCATTTTATATGTAAAAGCGGCGCGCCCCGCTCACGCCGCGCCCGGAAAACGCGCCTGTGTGACGAAGCCTTTAGACTAGGAGGTCATTTTTCTTTTTCTTCTTTTTGTTTCGTCGTTGTGTTGTCGTCCCTGCATTCCTAGCACATGATTGGCGCGACATTATCTCGCGCCCGTCTCGTATACACTACACTACCCGTCTTTTTCTAAGTTAACAAAAGAGGGACGGGTAGTCTATCTCGCCGCGAGATACTGTCGTGTCAAGCATGTGGTAGCCCGGCTGGTTTTGAAAACCACCGTAGGTAAGTATACTCGTATCGCTACTGCACTAACGCTCTCTAACCGTCAGCTATCGTTCAGTAACATGATTACCAGCAAACAATGGTTTGCTTACGACGTTTCCACGCTCCGAACTCGATACGCGCCATTGTTGCCTGTTCCCAGTGTTCCCACCGTGTTTCGCACAATCTTTCCCATTGTACAGTCGCCATCAGATATATCGGAGCGGCCGAGGTGCTCAAAATATCTGAACACGCACTTAACGCCTTGACAATAGAGGCGTGTTCAGATATTTGTGAGCACCTTGGCCGCTCCGATATATCTGATGGCGACTGTGCCGTTCCCGTTCCCTTGGTAAATCTCTTCATATTAAACTTATTACTGAGGTGATGAGTTGAGCGGTTATATTATTTTCTTGCTGGTACATAAAGTTTGTGAATATATCACATTAACGTATTCCGAGGGCGACTGCAGCAGCGTTACTGTTGACAAATAATGTCTCATTTCAGAATAATTTTACTAATCATCCTCACGCCTAAACGTTATTCAAGCTCAAGATGACTTGAAAAGATGTACCTACTGTACGACTATGACCTATTTTTACACCTCGTAAAGTGAGACGTTGAAAAAACAAACACGTAGGTACATAAACATTACATAAATCCGAATAAAAATTTACTAGAGGTAGACAAAGAAAAGTCTGCAAAGATTTTGATTGTACACGCAGTGCAAAGTGTTATTTTAAATGTCAAACTTGTAAAAGTTGTAAATAACACTTGCAATGCGTATGCTATCAAAATCGTAGAAGATTTTTCTTGCAACCGTAATCTTTCTTTTCAAATCGTAATCAATTATTTAGAAACACTTTCCTAATTTAAAAACGTTACTCAATATTCCTCAACAAAAGCTAATTCTCATGACAACTTTAGCAAAAGTATTCGAGCTTTAAAGTTTTAACGATGTGAAGTTGCATCCTCCATAATGTCCAATCCATTTATAATTGTGTGACTTCTCTTCTGACGAATATTTTCATTTTTGGGGTTCCGTTCCCAAAGGGTAAAAACGGGACCCTATTACTAAGACTCCGCTGTCCGTCCGTCCGTCTGTCCGTCCGTCCGTCCGTCTGTCACCAGGCTGTATCTCACGAACCGTGATAGCTAGACAGTTGAAATTTTCACAGATGATGTATTTCTGTTGCCGCTATAACAACAAATACTAAAAACAGAATAAAATAAAGATTTAAGTGGGGCTCCCATACAACAAACGTGATTTTTGACCGAAGTTAAGCAACGTCGGGCGGGGTCAGTACTTGGATGGGTGACCGTTTTTAGGGTTCCGTAGCCAAATGGCAAAAAACGGAACCCTTATAGATTCGTCATGTCTGTCTGTCTGTCTGTCCGTCTGTCTGTCCGTCTGTCTGTCCGTCCGTATGTCACAGCCACTTTTCTCCGAAACTATAAGAACTATACTGTTGAAACTTGGTAAGTAGATGTATTCTGTGAACCGCATTAAGATTTTCACACAAAAATAAAAAAAAAACAATAAATTTTTGGGGTTCCCCATACTTCGAACTGAAACTCAAAATTTTTTTTTTCATCAAACCCATACGTGTGGGGTATCTATGGATAGGTCTTCAAAAATGATATTGAGGTTTCTAATATCATTTTTTTTCTTAACTGAATAGTTTGCGCGAGAGACACTTCCAAAGTGGTAAAATGTGTGTCCCCCCCCCCCCTAACTTCTAAAATAAGAGAATGATAAAACTAAAAAAAATATATGATGTACATTACCATGTAAACTTCCACCGAAAATTGGTTTGAACGAGATCTAGCAAGTAGTTTTTTTTTAATACGTCATAAATCGCCTAAATACGGAACCCTTCATGGGCGAGTCCGACACGCACTTGGCCGCTTTTTTTGCTTGTTTTGCTCTATTTTTTGTTGATGGTGCGGAACCCTCCGTGCGCGAGTCCGACTCGTACTTGGCCGTTTTTTTTAAGTACAATACTTCCTTACGAAAGTGGATCAATAGTGGCCTTAAAGGTGACGTTTGCATTTAGACTGCACCAGCATTATTGTTGCAGTATTGCAGCGCGACATTTCTGACGCAAATGTCAAACATGCGGGCACCGACATGATTTTGATATTTGCGGAAATAATGTATAACGGTACTAGTCAAGTCACCGTTTGAGGAGTACAATCTAATATGTTTTAATTAGGTATTTGCTCGTGTTACACGCCACATCCGGTGTATATGTCATATGTATTAAGTATAATGACACGTTTTCCAGCAGTGTATTAATATCCTTAATGAGACGGTATTCGTTTTCAGTATAATGATTTTCTGTACACGTGTAAGTTAACGAGGTGTTGATAACTCGTAAGCCCGTACCATGAGTCACTGACAGTGTCAAAACGGACATATACTCTATCGAGAACGATTTTACTTTCTATACATCTCGTTTGCACTAATGCCACTAATATGCGAGTACGAGCGAGATGCATAGAAAGTAAATTGGGCGTTTTTTTTTGTCCCCTACACTTTTTTTTCAAATTTGGGATTTTTAGGGTTCCGTAGCCAAATGGCAAAAAACGGAACCCTTATAGATTCGTCATGTCTGTCTGTCTGTCCGTCTGTCCGTCTGTCCGTCTGTCCGTCTGTCCGTCCGTATGTCACAGCCACTTTTCTCCGAAACTATAAGAACTATACTGTTGAAACTTGGTAAGTAGATGTATTCTGTGAACCGCATTAAGATTTTCACACAAAAATAGAAAAAAAACAATAAATTTTTGGGGTTCCCCATACTTCGAACTGAAACTCAAATTTTTTTTTTCATCAAACCCATACGTGTGGGGTATCTATGGATAGGTCTTCAAAAATGATATTGAGGTTTCTAATATCATTTTTTTCTAAACTGAATAGTTTGCGCGAGAGACACTTCCAAAGTGGTAAAATGTGTGTCCCCCCCCCCTGTAACTTCTAAAATAAGAGAATGATAAAACTAAAAAAAATATATGATGTACATTACCATGTAAACTTCCACCGAAAATTGGTTTGAACGAGATCTAGTAAGTAGTTTTTCTTTTATACGTCATAAATCGCCTAAATACGGAACCCTTCATGGGCGAGTCCGACTCGCACTTGGCCGCTTTTTTATGTTATTTCACTCAGAATCACGAGCTCTTTCTATCCTAATAGGAGAAAAAAAGTGTCCTAAGGTTTTTATTTCCATTACTGTCCTAAGGTATGTATTTCCATACATTTTTAGGGTTCCGTAGCCAAATGGCAAAAAACGGAACCCTTATAGATTCGTCATGTCTGTCTGTCTGTCTGTCCGTCTGTCCGTCTGTCTGTCCGTCCGTATGTCACAGCCACTTTTCTCCGAAACTATAAGAACTATACTGTTGAAACTTGGTAAGTAGATGTATTCTGTGAACCGCATTAAGATTTTCACACAAAAATAGAAAAAAAACAATAAATTTTTGGGGTTCCCCATACTTCGAACTGAAACTCAAAAATTTTTTTTTCATCAAACCCATACGTGTGGGGTATCTATGGATAGGTCTTCAAAAATGATATTGAGGTTTCTAATATCATTTTTTTCTAAACTGAATAGTTTGCGCGAGAGACACTTCCAAAGTGGTAAAATGTGTGTCCCCCCCCCTGTAACTTCTAAAATAAGAGAATGATAAAACTAAAAAAAATATATGATGTAGATTACCATGTAAACTTCCACCAAAAATTGGTTTGAGCGAGATCTAGTAAGTAGTTTTTTTTTTATACGTCATAAATCGCCTAAATACGGAACCCTTCATGGGCGAGTCCGACTCGCACTTGGCCGCTTTTTTGATCTTTCCATTCCGCGACCGCCATACAAAGTCTATGAAAAATGGTGACGTAATGGAAATAAAATCCTTAGGACACTTTTTTCTCCTATTAGGATAGAAAGAGCTCGTGATTCTGAGTAGAAATAACATAAAAAATCCCAAATTTGAAAAAAAAAGTGTAGGGGACAAAAAAAAACGCCCAATTACGTTCTCGATGGCGTTTATATGTCAGTGCCAAACTGGTGGTAGCCACACTAATCAAGATGGAATCCTTTTGTCAGTTTAAGCTGCTATAGTATTTATTCCAAGTAATTATCCTAATTTTTGCCTAATCTGAAACGAGACCGTAGCTTTCGCTCGGTCAATAACGGTTCTCAGTTTGACTACAGAATCCTGAGCAAATAAAATTCAAGTTATAAAAGTTTTATTCTACTGTTAATATTAAGGTAAAGGGACCTTTTACTAATGTTTCGGGTCACTTCCGGTACCCTTTCTGCTTAACTCATAATCCCTCGTAATAGGGTATTTGTTTGTGTTTAAAATAAATAATTTTACACCACGCATGAAATAAAGCACCAGAAGATTAACAGAGAAAAGTAGACATCAGTTATTTTTAGACACAATTTCTATTTTAAAATCCGTACCTATAAAACTATAAAAAGTATGTAATTTGATTGTGACGTCACAGTGTTTCATATATATTCCATAGTAGCGAAATCGTTTGTGCGAGTCGGACTCGCGCACGAAGGGTTCCGTACCATTGTCCATTACGCAAAAAACGGCAAAAAACCTTTGTTGTATGGGTGTCCCACTTAAATATTTATATTATTCTGTTTTTAGTATTTGTTGTTATAGCGACAACAGAAATACATCGTCTGTGAAAATATTAATTGTCACGGTTCATGAGATACAGCCCGGTGACAGACAGACGGACAGTGGAGTCTTAAGGCTTCGTCACACAGGCGCGTTTTCCGGGCGGGGCGTCAGCGGGGCGCGCATCTAAAACGCTCACGCCCCGCCCGGAAAACGCGCCTGTTTGACGAAGACTTTAGTAATAGAGTCCCGTTTTTACCCTTTGGGTACGGAACCCTAAAAAGTATTTTGTACGTAGGTGTTGTAGGTTTTAACAGGTATTTAACTAGTTTCTTTCCTTTTTTGCAGGTAATTAGAAATATTCAGGTAACTTCATAAATAAATAGGTATGTACGATGTAATGTACAGTCGCATGTTTTAATTTATGACATGACCCACTTTTGTACCTGGTCACAGTGAAAGTCGCTAGAGACCTCATGCTATTGTCACTGTGACAAGGTACAAGAATGGGTCATACATTAAAACATGCGACTGTACCTACGTCGAAGGTAAATAGTTATTTGTACAACAAGAGATCAAAGTTTGATATTTCTTCGAGTGCTTATTTTGAGTCCCGTGCAAGCGAAAGATTCTATAGTAGATTCACGAGCGTAGCGTAATTCATACTTGTATGTGTTTTGGAACGATGCGTTCTGACGGTTTTCGGGGGTCTATTATAAACCGTCAATATACCGTTGAATGTCGTTTGAAAATTTTTTTGTCTCTTTCTTTTTGCTAACGACGTGAAAGGGACAGAGATAATAAAATCCAAGTATTTCGAACTTGTATTAGACCCCGCATGTTGAAATGACATTTGAATATTAAGGTCACTTGAATGTCATTTTGTCTCACTCAGTGAGCAAGTAGCGATAGTATAGAACCTTTCGCTTGCACGGGACTCAAAATAAGCACTCGAAGAAATACCAAACTTTGATCTCTTGTTGTACAAATAACTATTGATAGTAACATTGTTATGTCTATGACCTTTCAAGTCCTATTATATCTTGTTTTCAGAATCGTAGCAACTCAGATTTCACTTTGTTATAGTTATAATTATCTCTGTCTGT
This sequence comes from Cydia amplana, assembly GCF_948474715.1. Classification (NCBI taxonomy): domain Eukaryota; kingdom Metazoa; phylum Arthropoda; class Insecta; order Lepidoptera; family Tortricidae; genus Cydia; species Cydia amplana. Next base: position 27,767,907 of record NC_086069.1, read on the forward strand.
ACTTTCACCTGTAGTCGCGGTTAACGTAGTATTTATTTTAAGTTACATTTGAGTTCTCTGAAAATGCTTAAAGGCGTTTCTACGAAAACTTTACAAGAGCTTACGAAGCTGAAAAACCAATGTAATAAGACAAGTATTCAGACATCTACTTGAAATAAAAAACAAATTAAAATATTTTCTAAAAATAATTTAATTTATTCTAATACTTCTAGTAATAAGACAAGGCTAAATAATTAGGGTATTTAACCTTGTCCTGCCTACTTTTCTATTCTAAAAAACCGGCCAAGTGCGAGTCGGACTCGCGCACGGAGGGTTCCGCACCATCAACAAAAAATAGAGCAAAACAAGCAAAAAAACGGTCACCCATCCAAGTACTGACCCCGCCCGACGTTACTTAACTTCGGTCAAAAATCACGTTTGTTGTATGGGAGCCCCACTTAAATCTTTATTTTATTCTGTTTTTAGGGTTCCGTAGCCAAATGGCAAAAAACGGAACCCTTATGGATTCGTCATGTCTGTCTGTCTGTCTGTCCGTCTGTCTGTCCGTCTGTCTGTCCGTCCGTATGTCACAGCCACTTTTTTCCGAAACTATAAGAACTATACTGTTGACACTTGGTAAGTAGATGTATTCTGTGAACCGCATTAAGATTTTCACACAAAAATAGAAAAAAAAAACAACAAATTTTGGGGGTTCCCCATACTTAGAACTGAAACTCAAAAAATTTTTTTTTTCATCAAACCCATACGTGTGGGGTATCTATGGATAGGTCTTCAAAAATGATATTGAGGTTTCTAATATCATTTTCTTCTAAACTGAATAGTTTGCGCGAGAGACACTTCCAAAGTGGTAAAATGTATGTCCCCCCCTGTAACTTCTAAAATAAGAGAATGATAAAACTAAAAAAAATATATGATGTACATTACCATGCAAACTTCCACCGAAAATTGGTTTGAACAAGATCTAGTAAGTAGTTTTTTTTAATACGTCATAAATCCCCTAAATACGGACCCCTTCATGGGCGAGTCCGACTCGCACTTGGCCGCTTTTTAGTATTTGTTGTTATAGCGGCAACAGAAATACATCATCTGTGAAATTTTCAACTGTCTAGCTATCACGGTTCGTGAGATACAGCCTGATGACAGACGGACGGACGGACGGACAGCGGAGTCTTAGTAATAGGGTCCCGTTTTTACCCTTTGGGTACGGAACCCTAAAAACCGGCGAAGTGCGAGTCGGACTCGCGTACCAAGGGTTAAGTCCGACTCACTCTTGACTGTACATTTTTAATAGGTTTTCCTGTCATCTATAGGTAAAGAACTATTTTGTGTATTTTTTCAAAATTTTAGACCCAGTAGTTAAAAAATGGCTATTTTCTTTAAAAACTTCTAACCTATGTATTTTAAAATTATAAAAAAATAATATTTGAAATTCTCAAAATAGCTAAAATGAGTTCTTTCATTTGATATATATCAAATAATATTTAAGTGGTGCTCCCATACAACACACGTGTGGTGTTTTTGCCGTTCTTTGCGTAATGGTTCGGAACCTGTCGTGCGAGAGTTCGACTCGCACTTGGCCGGTTTATTAAACTTGGGCATGACGAGGTAAATGTACAGTCGACATCAAATATATGTTTACACTTTTGCACCTTACTTCTTTGTAATAAGGCGAAAAATGTAAACATATCTTTGACGTCGATTGTTCGGTACGTAGGTAATTAGCAATTTTGTATAATCTGTTTGAAAACGAACTTCAAACCGCTGAAACGCCAGCATCCTTTCAAGAGAATCTGTTTCTTCCGCTTTACACAAAGCAAAGAGAATCTACTAATTATAATATTTATAATGCAAAAATGGTTTATGAAAGTATACATTTAAAACACGGTTACGCGGGCGTGGGCGTTGTAATGTAATGCCCTACTTAGGTATTTCTTTCGTTTACCTTATAATCTTTATATTGTTATCGAGCTCAGTTTCGGGTGATAATATAAATTAATACCTAACAGGCGTATACGCGAGCCCGATTTGACTCAAGAAAGTGACAGTGACATAGCATAGCTGTCAAAAGGTACCTATATGTAAAAAACCGAATCGGACTCGCCCACCGAGGGTTCCGTAATTTTTAGTATTTGTTGTTGGCAACAGAAATACATCATCTGTGCTAATTTCAACTGTCTTGCTATCACAGTTCATGAGATACAGCCTGGTGACAGACAGACGACAGACGGACGGACAGCGGAGTCTTAGTAATAGGGTCCCGTTTTTACCCTTTGGATACGGAACCCTAACAACCTTAGTACCGTCACTAGCCTCATGATTTGAAGTAAAGTCATCTTTGCCTTTAAATAAGGTTTAAGTAAGGATAAAATAAGGTTTGACATCACTACATAGTATAAAACAAAATTGCTTCCCGCTGTCTGTTTGCATGCTTAGATCTTTAAAACTACGCAACGGATTTTGATGCGGATTTTTTTAATAGATAGAGTGATTCAAGAGGAAAGTGTATATATAATTTGTTAACTCGTGCCGCCAGTATGCTTTAAATAACTTATATGTCTATATATAAGTATAAGTTAAGAACTAAGAAGCAATCATTAGAACAGTCTGCTCGCTCCCTGGTTGCTCGACGCGTCGCGTTTATGAATACCAAACAACTTGTTGTTCACTGGAATGTCTACGATGGCTGACTAGAATGCCAATTTAAATGTCTTGTAGAACATTTTTGATTCTGTAATACTAATAACAACAACCTTGACTGACTATACTTGGCTTGTATAATAGTTGTAATAGGTATTTAAGAAGATTCTGAAGGGATAACGCGTCATAAGCGGGTAAACATCCTTAAGAAAGTGTAAGAAAGCGTGTATAATTGCATATTACGTAAATCGTATTTAATTAAACCTGATTGTATTAATCGGGTTCCTTAGATAATTACATACTTAAGGTTCCGTCACACAGGCGCGTTTTCCGGGCGGGGCGTGAGGGTTTTATATGTAAAAGCGGCGCGCCCCGCTCACGCCCCGCCCGGAAAACGCGCCTGTGTGTCGAAGCCTTTAAAGTTATAGAAAATACCCATAACTGTAGAACCTGTAGGTAGGTATTCGGAATAAATATACTTAACAATTAAATGCGCATATCGGGATTCGAACCCAGGACCTCCAGTTTCGTAGAATGGGTATGTAGATTGTATATAGGGTAGGCAATATTGTCATAATTTACTGTGTGGGCGATTAAGTAATAAAAATAGGCTGCCAACCAGTTAGGTAAGCGGAACTCTGAAAAGTTCATGAATTTATTATCCTATGTCAATATTTGATGCGCTTGAAACATACCCGCTATTGTAACCCACTTTTTTTAACTCAAACAAAAGATTGACATTTTAAATCGATCGTCGTTTCACAATTTACCTACCTGTTATTTTTATCTCACATGGCCGATTTTTTTGAATGTTTACAATTAATTTTATCTCAATTGTTTAATATTAAACACAGACTACTCGTTATTCTCGTTTAGGCTTATTTGAAGTGCCTTGGGGCTATAAAAACAATCAAAAAAGCATAACAGTCCGTCACGGATATTGAAAAAAAATCATTGATCTAGGTCAGAAACCACGAAGGAAAGAGTCGTGTACGTTTGTATGGCAAATGACCACTCCACTTGCCTCTTAACAGAATAAAGGTTCCATCACACATGCGCGTTTTCCGGGCGGGGCGTGAGAGTTTTATATGTAAAAGCGGCGTGCCCCGCTCACGCCCCTTTAGCGTTGCAGGTGCATTTTCCGGGCGGCGTGTGAGCGGGGCGTGAGCGTTATATATGTAAAAGCGGCGCGCCCCGCTCACGCGCCGCCCGGAAAACGCGCCTATCTGACGAAGCCTTAAGATCATGTTCAGATCATTCTGGACATCTGTATCGCTTAAATACTTGTGATGCTAACTTTACAAATAAATGAACTAAATTTATATTTGTCTAATTCTTCGTTCATTTCGTAATTTTAAAATAATTTCCTGGGACCTTTTAAAGTGACAGGCGAATTTACTCTAATATGATAAATTCTATAGCTAATTTAAGTGACATCAGATGTCAAGTCGAGTCAAATTTCTTCTCTCAGGTATTAATTTGTTAGTCACGCTCTTTCCCAGGCCGATTGTTACGTATCTAGTAGGTATAACTTTCGTTTAATGAAAGAAAGCTTTTATTTCTCATTGGCATTGAAATGTTTATCATTAAATGTTTCTACTAAAAAACGTAATTTTATTTACAATATTTTATCATTCTTGTTTAATGTTAACTCACATTTATAGGCGGGTCTATCGCAAATTTATTTTATTACCTTTATTCACCGACGATTCGACTCAGCCCTAGTAGCACGGTCGCATTTTTATCATTTGTCACCATGCCTGTCACGTTCTAACAAGTATGTAAGTGCGAAAGTGACGGGCATAGTGATAGTCGATAAAAATGGAACCATGCTGAGACCGCAGGTTTCACTGGTTGTGGTCGCTAACGTAAACGCGGGTAATGTTAATAAAATTAATTCGCGATAGACCCGTTTATAAATGTGAGTTGTTTAAAACGCGAAAGTTTCCAATATTATGTTGTTTATTGTGGTTCTTAGAATTCATTCGTTTGTCTTATTCTCACATTTCGCCCAAAATATATACCTTATTTCCAAAACCTGTCGTGGGCCACTACTAGACCATAGTGTAGCCATTCTGTATGAAATAGGTACTATTTCATATTGTGCTTAGGTATATATAGATATTTTCAATATAGCCGAGTCTGCATTTTTCTCACGTACAATATCGATTGCACTTCACAATGTTGCTATTTACATTTTAAAGCCAAGGCTGAATACGAAGACACGTAGTTGTTTTAGACCTTATTCCTTTGAAATAACGTTTATGAATGGTCACTGGCCAGTCAACTGTTCGACGTTACGAAAACACGGTACATTCTTTAAGCATACGCTTATAGAATGTATGTCAATACAAAAACAGCCCAAGTGCGAGTCGGACTCGCCTCGCATAAAAAAAAGATTTTCTTTAAACAAAGGTAGACCCCACACTAGCGTCTCCCAAGCGTTGGCGTGTAGTCAACTCTATGGCTGCTGCTCGACGCAACGAATCACGCTTGACCAGTTTTATTATTGGCTCTCATAATTATTTATTCTCATACCAAGTTTGAAGTTTAGTTTAGGTGAGATACGGTTAACTGTAACAAAAATACATTTCTTCTAAAGGTTCCGTCACAAAGACGCGTTTTCCAGGCGGCGCATGAGTGTTTTATATGTAAAAGCGGCGCGGCCCGCTCACGCCCCGGCCGGAAAACGCGCCTATGTGACGAAGCCTTAAGGGTTTTTAAAAAGTTCTTTCTTATTATTTCTTGTTGTAGCACAAATCAACATTCCCGTTATGTATAACTTTCAGTTACAATCCGGATCTTGAAATACTGAATCACGCTTGACCAGTTTTATTATTGGCTCTTATAATTATTTATTCTCATACCAAGTTTGAAGTTTAGTTTAGGTGAGATTAGATATGAGCGCCGATAGGCATATAGCCGGCGGCGGCGCGCCGGTCAAAATTGCTCGGCGGCGGCGGCGAATCGGCGGCGTGGCCTTGAAACACCTTCGATTAATGAAAAAAGAATCAAACCAAAATTTTACCGAAAAAACATGTTTTTGCTGTAAGAAAGTTATGAAATAAATGCATTTTTTATTTTCAAGGGTAATTTATTGAATAATGGTACGAAAAAAATTGATATCGTATAAACAGTGGATAAGCGGTATCGCGCGGCATCAGAGGCGGACTTAATCTTGGAGAGGTTCTGGCCGGAAGATCTTAGCGAGGCACTCTTTTGTGCTAATGCTAAGTTAAAAATTGCGGATTGACTGTATCAGGGAAACGTCTTGTCGACAGACTCGACAGTCCAAAGAAAATCGAGCTCCGTCTCCGTATCGATAACCAATATCGATAACCATAGTGAGGCCCAAAGTGAGGCCCAACGCCGAGCTCCATGTAACACCGAAGACTTGATTTCGACGCCTCCCAATGCGAGGCCAGAGGATGAGCTGCAGGTAAGTATACAGCTAAGAATCGAACGCCAAGTGTTAGATTGGCTGACGGCCGAACGCCTGGAGCGCCAATTGCGGCGCGCTTCTGTGCGAGGCCGAGCTGCATGAGAGCAGAGCGAGGGCGCAGGCCAATAAAGACTGAAGCCATAGTGTTAAAGATCTGGAGCTTTCCTGCGGGCGCATTCGTGCGACGCCAAAGGCCGAGCTGCAATGGAGCTAAGATCGGATAAGGACCAAGGCTCAAGCGTTTTAAAACAGGCCGAAAGTTGAGCTTCAAACAGGGCCAAAAACTTGCAGGTTCAGATAGCGGCTTAATTCCATGGGAGCGATGCAAGGCCATATATTGAGCTGCGAGAGAGCAAAGCTTGAAATTTGAACAGTGGCCAAGTTTAATTGAGACCCGATTCCGACGCCCTTCCGTGCGAAGCCAACGGCCGGACATTTGGACTTGGACGTGGAAACGCTTAATATCTTAAAATTAACCCCATTTTATACCTTTTAAAGACGTTTAACCATGCTTGCAATGGATAAATTCGCGGTAAATGATGGTTAGCTGGCAAAATTATGATCGGTACGGTAATGCAAAGATGTGGGTTCGAGTTCGAGCTCACGTTAGCCAGAATTGATCACAGTTAATTTTTTCATTGTGATTGACATATGTCTAGTGTATATATACACTCTATAAATTGTAATGTGGAACGTTCCACAATAAAAATGGAAGGGAATCAGTATGTTTATTACAAGCATATTGATGTTAAAATTGATATTAAATAATTTCGTTTCCCCAAGACTAGTAGCGCGGTTACTAGACAGATAAGTTTGCATTTGCCTTCGATATTTTTGAATTATATGGGCCTAAAATACCTTTTGAATGCCTATAAACTATTCGAAGTGGCGCTGTTAATGATCTAAACTCGATTAAAAATATATTATCTGATTCCGAAAGTAGTAGTAACTACCAAGGTCACGCCGATGCCACGCCGATAGCGCAGCGTCGGCGGCGGCGGCGCGAAAATTTTGTCGGCGGCGGCGGCGCGCCGGCGCGGCGCTCATAGCTAGGTGAGATACGGTTAACTGTAACAAAAATACATTTCTTCTAAAGGTTCCGTCACACAGACGCGTTTTCCAGGCGGCGCATGAGTGTTTTATATGTAAAAGCGGCGCGGCCCGCTCACGCCCCGCCCGGAAAACGCGCCTATGTGACGAAGCCTTAAGGGTTTTTAAAAAGTTCTTTCTTATTATTTCTTGTTGTAGCACAAATCAACATTCCCGTTATGTATAACTTTCAGTTACAATCCGGATCTTGAAATACAGCCTTGTAACAGCTGGTTTCTTTTGTCCTTCGGGTACGGAACCCTAAAAACGTTTCCAAACTTTCTGTAAGCAACACGTATACAAAAGTTTTGTATGAAACACATTGTTTAGTTTCCCTGAAATAGTTAGGTAAGTACCTAACCTAGTTTTGAAGTTACGAGTATTCACGACTCGTTCAGTTTTGGACAAAAGAGTGTTGACCGGTAATAACAGTAATTGTCAAAGTTTGTAATAGCCTTGTGCCACAACTTAAGTAATAGTGTTTTACACAGAATAGGCGCCATTAGGCCCCATTCGTTTATTACGTAAGACGATTAGAAGCTTTTATTTAACTTGCAAATCTTGCAATGTTTGTATGTTCGGGTCAAATCTTGGGAGCTAAATCATACCCACGTCCCATTATTCCATTGAGCTGCGGCGGTAGCACAGTCGCATTTTTATCGCTTGTCACCATCATGCCTGTCACGTTCTAACAAGTATGTAAGTGCGAAAGTGACGGGCATAGTGACAGTCGATAAAAATGGAACCATGCTGCGCTCGCTGGACCTTAACATATACGTATGTATTATGGTATATGTAACTTGGGTGACAATGCAATATTATGACACCATCGAGCTGATCTGATGATGGAGACACGAGGTAGCCATAGGAATTCTGTGATAAAACAACGCAACCTAATTTTGTTAAGGTTTGTTTAGATTTGTTTAGATGAGTGTCGCCTGTTGAAAGAAAATATACAATCAGCGCTAAAAGCTTGTATCAAAAATGAAATTTTTGACAAAAAATGTTTAGAAAGGACACGTGAAGTATAACTAAGTTATAAACTGACGCTGCCGTTGCATCTGGCTTGTGATTTCGAGCGGTGCGCCCGCGCAGCGCCGTTGCAGGGCACAATTCTCTAAGCTTGCCGAGTCATCGCATCTGGTAAGTGTTGCCTACAATAATCTTTGAGACCCACAATTAATTATATATCGCTTTGTTTAATTTTACTACACATAACGAAACATAATGTGTAAATTTATTCATTTGCGCTACCTAAAGGCTTCGACACATAGGCGCGTTTTCCGGGCGGGGCGTGAGCGGGGCGTAAGCGTTTTATATGTAAAAGCGGTACGGCCCGCTTACGCCCCGCCCGGAAAACGTGCCTGTGTGACGGAACCTTAAAGGTTGTCTGAAAAAGACCACTTTTTTAGCGATAAAACTGCCTGTTGTTTACCTATACTTGTGTTGCTGTTTTCTTTCTGCATTATTTTATTCTAGTGAGGTGTGGAATAAACAACAAAGAGCTTTGTTAGTGTATTTTATTATGTAAATAAGCATTCTATACCTCTATAGGGGTTAATGAGATCATTTAGATTATTTTAGATCTATCCTTTCACCAGAGTCCTGACTCTTTCTACTATCTTATCTTGCTGCTGAGAGGGACAGGGAAACAAAAATTGATGCATCAAGGCGGTTTGTTTACAGGTCGTGCTAGTGGCGCCCTCTGCGCAGGGCTTTCCGTAATATTCCCTATTAAAGACAGTCGCTTGTGTACATAGATTTCCTTTCTGCAAAGAAACAACAGTAATACTGGTTCTATACTATTACTAGACAAGCGTCAACAACAACTCCCTACCTGCTTAGCCGGTCCTCGCCCTGCCCCGTCCCTTTCACTCTCGCCCCGTCCCGCTCTGTGCACCATGCAACGTCGCACGCACGAAACTTGATCGCTTACCTGCGCCTGCGACCCCAACCAGGCTTACATTCTCTCCGGTAGATTGAGTTTTGTTGTTTGTTAACTTGCAAGCGATAATCTGATTTTAATTTAACTACAGCTGTCGTAGCACAACAGCGCGACATTGCTGCGGACTACGTGCTGTAAAATGTCAAAATCAATACAGGACACAGGAGCAATAAATTAAACTGTAGGCTGTACTCCTCAAACTGACCAACATTTGTTCAGCAACTTTTGAAAATAACTCATGTTTTGATTTTTATTACACTTTAAAGTTTATTCTAAGACGCAATGTATTGCAAATTTTGTTATGTTTAAAACGTGGCAAGCTACGTCAAACACACTGATGTCAGCGTACATTGAAGGCAATATTTATTTTGTAAGAAAAAGGGGAAGTCTAAAGGAAACATAATTTTTAAAAGTTGCTGAACAAATGTTGGTCAGTTTGAGGAGTACATCCTTTAGTTTAATTTATTGCTCCTGTTACAGGAAACACTCTGTATATCAAAATTATTAATTGATATTCGTACGTAAACGTGGTTCGCGGTAGGCCCTCTGAGGCCACGACCTCTGATCTTCCGCTATCTGTCAGTGTCTAACCTAAATTTTTACATGTAATTTTGATAAGTAAGAAGTAGAACTTAAGAGAAGGTGTAAAGCCAGGAATTAGAGGGAAACAAAAGATATGGCGCGTCGCGCGAAACTTGCAAAACGGCAAATATGTAATCCGATTTCGGTCGGATAATATTTAAATAAGACATACCTATAAAACGTATCATATTTATAACTAGTGTACATTTAAGGTTCCGTCACACAAGCGCGTTTTCCGAGCGGGGCGTGAGCGGGGCGCGCCGCTTTTACATATAAAACGCTCACGCCCCGCCCGGAAAACGCGCCTGTGTGACGGAACCTTAAAATAAAACGTGACCTATTTCATCTTGTTTCATTGAGTTGCAATTTGGCGTACATATGTCGGATGAGAATGTATTATCATATAATAAAGGACATCGGATGATGAGGACTTATCGCGTTAGAATCTGCTCTTTTGGGTTGATGACACAGCAAATAACTTGGAGGCCCATTCAGTTTTATCAATCAGTTAAGGCTTCCTCACACAGGCGCGTTTTCCGGGCGGGGCGTGAGCGGGGCGCGCCGTTTTACATATAAAACGCTGACGACCCGCCCGGAAAACGCGCTTGTGTGTCGGAACTTTAAAAAATAAATACAGTGAAACCTGGATAAGTGAGATCTCAAGGGACGAGCAGATTTGTCTCACTTAAAGAGGTATTCCACTTATCCAGGCTCTCAGTTAGCCAGGTACAAATAAATTTCTGTCTCATTTACAGAGGGTCCCACTAATAGAGGTGAGAATAGAGGATATATTTCAGTTATAGAGGTGGTTAATAAGGTATTTTGTAATTATCTTTAAAAATAAATAAGGTAAAATAATCCTTGTCCTTAATAATTTTTAAGTCTGTTTAAATATTTCTTTGAATTTATTTTGAATGATTCTCCAAAGGATATATTTTTCAATTAAATTTGATACGGACTTCATTGCGTCTTAGAAATCTATTAAATGAAAATTTGTTTATTCGTGTTACTATCAAGATTTCAGCTTTCGTTTCGATAGTTTTAACTACATAAAGTACCTAAATGAAACTTGAAGTCGTTTAGACACAATTAAGCAAATGCGGAATTTCTGGATAGACTAAGATTTAGTAAGAATACGGAAATTGATCAATAAAGTCCAAGTTAGAGAGGTCATAGATTGACGTTATCTCAGATACAGAGGTCAATTCCTATTAAATTCTATAAAAACAATTAGGAAAATGTGATCTTATAAATATAGTCTCAGTAAAAGAGGTAAAATACACTCTCTGTCTCAATTATAGAGGTAAATGTGACTTTAAAATCACAACAACTAATCCCAGTTATAGAGGTTCGTTTTTTCTCACTAACAGAGGTAATTCAGTGCTAAAGTGTCGGGACCGCACCATGAGTCCCAGCTATAGAGGTTTCTCACTTATCCAGGTCCCACTTAACCAGGTTTCACTGTAAATATATATTATAAGGACAAATAGGGTAATCTTACACAAATCGACCTAGTCCCACAGAAAGCTCAAATAAGGCTTGTGTTGTTGGTACTAGACGACAATATATAAATATAATACATAAGTATAGGTAAAAAGCTATTTATTTACATAGAAAACATTCATAACTCAGGAGCAAACATTCGTGATAAACACAAATATATCAGAATAGGGATTATTAATTAATCAATGTTCTTGAATGACTGTTTCATTTAACAATCACATCACTAATTTGCATCTATTACAAGTGATAGACTAAATAATGGTTCGGCAATTATCGTGCAGAAAATAAACTCAGAACATTTCATGGGAACTTTGCATTTTTAGAAAATTCTGTTTGTCACATTGCTAGGTGTAATACATAAACACTTTCTTTTATTTGACACATTTTCGTACATGCAAATTAATCTGTTACTCGGAAAAACGCCGCGCCGATACAGATCATCAGTAAAAATTTTACCGTCCTTCAAATTCATATACGTGGAAACATACAATCAGTATCGATTGTGAATTTATAAATTAAGTTTCCTAGTAATTGACAATAACCTATATATATCGAGGTTTTCGGTGCGGAAATGATTTCGTCTATTTAAGTTTGTTTACCTATTGTAAAATAATTAAATCAGGTTTGTCTTTAGTTAGAAGAACAATAAGACTAATGATAGATAATTTTGAACGCAAATTTTATAGATACATCACTATTTGTAAAAGTATTCGAGGGCCAGATACAATACAACTCGCTGAAGTGTTTGTAACACTACAGCGAATTTAAGGATAACTCACGTTAGACCGGGCCGTGTCCGGGCCGGAGCTTCCGGCGCTTACCTTTATATGACAGATGACCGGTGATCACGTGATGCTTTCCATAGAAACCGAAGCTCCGGAAGCTCCGGTCTAACGTGAGTCATCCTTTACCCTGGTATCATTAATATAAAAGTTACGTCCCACTTACGCAATTGAAACAATATAAACAAGTTATCTATGATAGTGTAGCTTGTTGCTTCTAAGTATTGTGTATTGACTTTGATTACGTCAAAAGAAAACAAACTAGAAACCTCCATACATCTGAAAAGTAGTTCAAAAGTAAGTTAAAATGAGAATTCGAACTAACAACTTTTTTGGGCAATGGGACGCCTACCAGTAACATACTTAATTGACCAAATTGCTAAACTCTTTGCAATAAGTACCTAAGTTTACGCCAAGTTTACTGTGCCGGCCATCGATAGATGGTTCTTATTATTGTTATGTTTGTGTCGCCCAACTTCAAACTCGGGTAAATCCTGGATAAATCCAATCGACCCTCTCAGCAAATATCTACCCTATTACCTTTTATTAATACTAAAATCGCATAATCTGACGGATGGATTTACCATGGATTTACCCGAGTTTGAAGTTAAGCTTTTTTACTACGTAAGTACGTCATAAAGCAAAGCAAATAATTATTATGCAAGTGTTTGAAAAGGCAAAATCATCGTAATGCATATCATTAATTATTCAGACAGACAGCGAAGAGTAATAGATGTAGGGCTAATAGGAAATTCGTCCTTTAAATATTTTTCTTCGCTTGCGCAAATTTACATAGAACTGGTTGTCACTGGTTTAATAAGATTAAACGTTAACGTTATAAATCTTACACAAGATTCAACTCGGCTTGAAATTAAAAGAAAATGCCCGTTTGTAGAACTAATTTCCGTTAAAAATGGCGGTCATTCATAAGCGACTTGTTCTATAATTATAGTAATTTCTTCTTTGGAACACGTTGGAGCGAAAATGAATTTAACGATTACTTTGAACTGTAGAGATGGGCCGAATATTCGGCAATTATTCGGTATTTGGCATATTCGGCAATGCGCTTTTCCAATGTTCATATTCAAGTCATACCTACAGTCAAATATTTTATATTATATTTGCAACACTGAAAACAGTGAAATGTTTTTAAGTTCTCTTTACCATCAGCGGCTGTATCAGGGTCGTATTTTTATCACTTGTCATTGCATGCGTCACCGTCACTTTCTCACAAGTCACATATGTACTTGTTGACAGATGATAAAAAACCGACCATCTTAGCCCTACTGGTTACGTTTTCCCGTTGTAATTAAAATTTAAAACAGATGATGAGACATGTTGAAAAATTAGATGTTTTGATTATTTGGAGTGTTGAAAATTTATTCGCTCTTACCTTTTGATCCCGTTTGTTTAGCTGCCAATTTGAAGCATTTTCAGGTTTATTAGAATGATACAGATGAATAATTCAGCAAAATATTCGGTTCGGTAAAATCTGAATAATCAGCCCATCTCTACTGTTCAGTCTGTAAAGCAATTAAAAATTTTCCTTGTAGAGCATTTCTTTTCAGATACCGTAAAACGGGGTGAGTAGGTTTCGCGGGGAGAGGTGGGTTATGAATGGGGCGAGAAGGTTTGAGAGGGGGGTGAGAAGGGATTTTAAGGCTACTGCTACAAAAATAATGTATTCCAATTTAAAATGGAGCTATAGTAATACGCATAAAAAACAAATCGATCCAACAATCTTCCAAAATCACCTTTGTATGAAAACCCCTCTCACCCCAAATGGCACTACGGGGTGAGGTGGGTTTTCCTCTTTATCGTCAAAGTTATGAAATGGAACTACCCAAAATAAAATACAAACGTCCGGAACACTTATTACATACACCATTCAGTTTTCATATGTGAAAATAAAATGTTATCGAGGTTTGTATTACAGTTTTGACCCTACTCACCCCATTTTACGGTACATAAATATAACTTGTTCCTTAATTCCTTATGGAGCGTTTCTTTTCAATATAACTTGACAGGTAATTTTGCTGCATTATTATTTAATAAGGAAAGGGAAGGGTTAAGCTTAACTGACATATTTTACTGATTTGCGATGGAAACAATTCGGCTGCGTCAACATGCGACAAGGAAAATGTGGGTAAATCCTTTACGTTATTGTTTTTATTTGTTATTTGATTCTGTAATTTATTTATTTTACGTTTATTTTACTTTATGGTGACGGAAAATGTCTTGAGAAAACCTGCAATATGCGAATTATAGTGTGTCAAAGGATTGTCTCATTTCAAACATAGACAGAGATAATCATACTGTCTTACATTAGTACTAGCACCCAAAAGAAAAGGATGAGTACTTATAGTTTTTTTGTTCCTACTGACAAATTGGTTTGACCAACTATAGACATGTTTTCATGTTTTTTGTCTAACGAGCCAACTTTAACTTTCAAAGGTTTTGTTTGGAGTTAGTTTGATTTTTTTCATAGCACTTTCCCCTAGTTAAAACGTATAAAAATTCAATATAAACCTAAAATTTTGCGTTAGCCCCCTCTCCAAGAACAAACATCTACTTATTCTTCATATTTAATTACACAACCGGGTCTACCGCGATATAGTTTCATTGTTTTTACTTTTTACCTTAAATTCCGACGTTTCAGCTGAGTTGCACCAGCTCATGTCTAGTCATGTCTTTCCGTGACCACAGCTGGTGCAACTCAGCTGAAATGTCGGAATTTAAGGTAGAAACAATGAAAATATATCGCGGTAGACCCGGTTGTGTAATTAAATAAGTGTACAAAACGCGAGAGTTTAAAGTGTTATATCTATTCTTCAGACAAGCATTTGCTTTCATAAGCATTTAAAGGCGCGCAAGCTTATGAACTTATGATTCTTATCATATTCTTATGAATTTATTCCATTCTAAGTCGTTAAAATGAGTGAAATGTTAATTTATCGCCCGACGAAAGTGAGCGAAGTTGTGATTAAGTGCGAGAACTTTCAGTGTTACCCACGTTTTAATTGAACTCTATTGCCTAGGTAATAAGGGTGGGGATAAGTGGAATGTGGGCTGAAGTGTTTTTTGGTGCTTAAGCATGGCCCGGTGCACCATGTGCGAGGAACGAAGAGTGCTTAGCCACAGATTAAATTATATACCACAAAATGTTGACGAAAATATAATATTGTCTTAAATTTGACATAATAAAGATTTACGATTATTCTTACATTATGTACTCCTTACATTTCACTAAAGTGTGAAAAGGGTCTACGTGTCGGTTCATTTATTCAATTAGGTACCTGACAAGTTATATTTACCTATTTGTATGTCTTTCCCATCACGGAACAATTATGAAATAATTCAATCCGAAGCCACAAAAAATCTTTATTTTTAAAAGTAGGATAAGAATGAAGATTAGTCACATCTCCCAATACATAGTAACGGATCACACATCATTCATCTATTTATCACATAAAACTTAAAAAGCACTTGCCATAAAATGGTCTCACTCAGTCGAATATAAAAAAATTACAAATCTAATCTAATTCCCGTACGTGAGTTGCATATCGCGCCCATCTTTAATCTACGGCGGAGCCTGTAAAAAGTAAACATGTGGCGGTCGGCCGTACATCCCCCCCCCTTCCCTCCACACCCCTCACCCCGTCGCATCCGGCGCTAACACCCCACTTTATTTGGGGTTACGGAATCGTTTACATATTTCAAGTGTCAAAAGATTTGAGATAAACAATCAGAGAAATTTGTTTTAGTGAAAATATATCTTTTAGTGTTCCGTACAAAACTTTGTTCACGGAACACTTATGTGATCAATTCGGTCTTGAAAATCGGTAAAATGCGTTTTTTTAAATTATATTACCGAAATATTAAGAAAAAAGTGACCCATCAGGCCCCCAGTGCCCCAGGCTGGAATCGAACCAGCGTCCTCTGCTATAGCGGCAGGTGCCTGCTGCCACTCGGCCACCGGGCCGCAGTGGCATAGGTCGAATTTTTCCAACTTATATGCACTTCTTACTGAAGGCTTATGGTGCCCCCTGGCCACCTCTATAAGGTAGAACAGTATTAGCCGGTTTAAACTCTCGCGCGAGCTACGAGACGAGCCGCGAGCCCACCGCTTATACTCGCGTCTCGTGGCGCGGCTCGCGGCTCGTCTCGTGACTCGCAAGCTCGTCGAGCTAATAATTTAAACACTAACGGCACGGTATAAGGTTTATAACCGAATGACAAGCCGAACGCGAGTGTAAGCGGTGGACTCGCGTCTCGTGGCGCCGCTCGCAGCTCGTCTCGTGGCTCGCGCGAGAGTCTAAATTGGCTATATGGTTCGACTTTCTAACTGGATCATCTCAGGTTATATTATCGAGTTTAATTGTTATGACAAATAGTAACAGTAACTGTTATTTTAGTGCAAATACACGTGCTACTCATGCACTGTTAGTGCTTGAAAACAGAGACTAGGTTTCTGAAACATGTCGCGCGAGTGACTAAAAATACGTATACTAAAATATACTATTAGTATAGTATACTAAAATTACCTTAAAACGGCAAACGCGTTTTTATATCTGCGGCGGTAGCACAGTCGCATTTTTATCGCTTTTCATCATGCCTGTCAAGTTCTAACTAGTAGGTATAAGTCAAGCGAAAGTGACGGGCATAGTGACAGGCGATAAAAATGGAACCGCTGGAGTCAAATATGCAGTATATACAGTGAAACCTGGTTAAGTGGGACCTGGATAAGTGAGAAGCCTCTATAGCTGGGACTCATGGTGCGGTCCCGACACTTTAGCACTGAATTACCTCTGTTAGTGAGAAAAAACGAACCTCTATAACTGGGATTAGCTGTTGTGATTTTATAGTCACATTTACCTCTATAAGTGAGACAGAGAGTGTATTTTACCTCTTTTACTGAGACTATATTTATAAGATTACATTTTCCTAATTGTTTTTTTAGAATTGTATAGGAATTGACCTCTGTATCTGAGATAACGTCAATCTATGACCTCTCTAACTTGGACTTTATTGATCAATTTCCGTATTCTTACTAACTCTTAGTCTATGCACAAATTCCGCATTTGCTTAATTGTGTCTAAACGACTTCAAGTTTCTTTTTTCATTTAGTTACTTTATATAGTTAAAACTATCGAAACGAAAGCTGAATTTTTGATAAGTAACACGAAAAAACAGATTTTCATTTAATACATTTCTAAGACTCAATGAAGTCCGTATCAAATTTAATTGAAAAAAATATATCCTTTGGAGAATCATTCAAAATAAATTCAAAGAAATATTTAAACAGACTTAAAAAATATTTAGGGACAAGCATTATTTTACCTTTACGTGAGACAAATCTGCTCGTCCCTTGAAGTCTCACTTATCCAGGTTTCACTGTATATAGCATAAATTATTGTATTATTTGGTATAATATATATGTTGGGTTGAAATATTACATTTCGTTCAGCCCTGTCACGTTTGCGAGATACTTTCATATTTACCTAAGCCAATATTTAGCAGGGGACGCAACAGACGAAGCATTCGAATTTTAAACGTTGATCTTAACCTGATATTTTTTTAATTACTTTAAAAAGTTACACAGTAGGTACCTATTATTGAATATACATGCATAATTATCGCCAAATTGCGTGACAGTTTGTTGGCGAACGGTAGCACTCATACTACAGTAGTCTTACCACGACTGCCTTAGCAATGTCAAGCTGACATTATTCGCTAACGTCTGCGTAACTTACTTTCTATAAATCTCGCTCGCACTAATATGCCAGTACGAGCGAGATGCATAGAAAATAAGTTCCGCTCACGCTAGCGAATATGTCAGTGTCACACTGGTGTTAAACGTACTTATATCTACTACTATCTACCGTATACAACTAGGTACTATGGGCTGCTATGGGCAACTAGGGATTAACAGCAACACATGACCCGTTGGTAGGCCATATCTCATTGCAACAAGGTTTAGAGGTGGTCAGAGAACTGTGACACCGATGAAATATTTGATTTATGAAACATATTACTTAGATTGATTTGATATTTACTCTCTGTCACTCGTACTAATAGGAGACATTTATAGTTTGTCAATGGCCTGCCTTATTTCGAACATAGACCGAGAGAATCATACTATCTTTGTCTTACACTAGTACTAGCACCCAAAAGAAAAGGATGAGTATAGTTTTTTTTGTTGTTATTTACTGACAATTTGGTTTGACCAACTAAATAAATAGATATTTTAGGTGGCTGCGGTAGCACTACTGTCGCGGCGTTGACGCGGGCGATGACACTGTCAGTAGTGTCAATTTCCTTGATAAGCTGTCAAATCAGTATCAAATCCAGAACAGGTTTTTGGAAATCGATTACCCCTCCAGGTTTTCTATCTCATTTTATATTGTACCTGTGTGTTTTGACCGGCGGGGTTTAATAAAACGCTTTGAAATAGTCATGCTGAAATCCTTTTGATCTAAAACTTTTTTTAATGACTTTGTGTGACTTGGTATATATCAACATTTTATATTTTGGCAAGGACTATATGTGGCGGCCCAAGGTGCGAGTAGGTAGTCGAGTAGTACCTTATGGCGGTTGGCCCTTAGGCTAAGGTCTCCTGTAAACGCCACCGGCCGCTTACAGCGTCTGCGTCATAATACTTACTATAGAGATGTATTGGTGTGGTCTCTTTCACACGTCAACGTTAGCGTCTTTTTTGGCCAGGAACGTTGACGCTAACGTCAGACGCCGCGTATAGCATAAAATAAGCCGCCATAAGGTACCTTTTCCGTGGAACTTCACATATTTAGCAGTGAAATTTTGACTATTTATTTTCCCTGTATTCCTACTTTATTACGTTTTTTTACTTGGGTTTGGTGAACCAATTAGCTGAGTCTACTTGACGTTTTAATTGGCCACTTTATTCACAGGTTTGTACGCTCGTAATTTTTGTAATAGTCAATTGAATATACTAGTGATCGGTGCACGATAGCACCGATCTAGCAATTATAGACCTAAAACCTATTAAAATTCTCTCAGTAGTTTTTGAGTTTATCACGAACATACAGACAGACATATACGCGGCGGGGGACTTTGCTTTATAAGGTTTATCTGGGGGCACGGTAGTGCCCCCGCCAAGACGAGCAAAGCGAAGCGCAAGGGCACTACCTACCTTTTCTCGAAGCGCTTCGTCGTTTTTTTGAACCCTCTTAACTTGGGTTTGGATTATACCAGATAAACAAAACTCTCGGGATATGATGTCAATAGTGAACTAATTAAGCATAAAAAATTTCAATTGCATAGCTCTTATACTTTGGATTTTATGAATGTCTAAAAAACCCCGATTTAGTCACTGACTCATTCACTCACTGTTGATCATCAAAACCTTTAGGGTACTTCCTGAAGTTCTAGGAAGCTGAAATTTGGTATGTGAGATAGTATTAGTCCACAAACAACAAAAAAATTCAAAAACTTGAAATTATTAGCCCCTAAGGGGGTGAAAAGGGGGTGGTATTTTGTATGGGAAATCGATAACCGCGGAACCGATTTAAAATTGAAATTTGGTGTGTAGATAGTTATTGTTATGGGGAAGGATATAAAATAGTTTCAACCCCAAAATCACCCCGTAAGGGTGAAAAGAGGTGGAAAAAGGCGTTAGGGGGAAAAGGGGGTTGAAGTTTGTATGGGGAATCAGTAAAAAAGCAGATTGTATATAAAAGATGCTCCCCAAGTACGTATTTCAGGATTTTTAATAGTAAATCACCCGCAACCCTTTAAATCAGAAGATTGTCATAAGCAACTTACAAAAAGATGTGAAATCCCACCAAAAACATTTTCATGTAAAATGTTGCCAAGACGAAACCATAAGGCTCGCACTGACAAAGAGTTATCAGATATCTTGTAGAGCCAAGCTTCTAACTCTACAGGCCCTACCTTCACAGACTCTACACCTTAGTCAAAATATGTGGCTTGGCCGTTTCATTATTACAAGAACTATAATTTTATAATAAAAAATAATGAATAGTGAATACATATTTCACCTTACGCCCATGTGACGAAACGGTCAAGCCACATATTTTGACTAAGGTGTAGAGTCTGTGAAGGTAGGGCCTGTAGAGTTAGAAGCTTGGCTCTACAAGATATCTGATAACTTTTTGTCAGTGCGAGCCTTATGGTTTCGTCTTGGCAACATTTTACATGAAAATGTTTTTGGTGGGATTCTTTATTCTTTATTTCATTGTAGCCATGTTCATAATTCAGTAAGGTGTTACAAGTATAAAGCGGTAGGTACATGACACCCTGTAAGGGCACACAATATGATTATCCTTAAACTAAAAACATATATGTACATTAACTTAACTTATTTTATTTTAGGTATATTGCGTATGTATCCCGTACCATAACAGTGCGAGTTAAATTTATTTATTTATTATTACTATATTAAGTCAATAACAGCATAGGAATTATAATAAGTTTATAATTTCGCAATAAAAATTATAGGCTTAAATAAAATAAAAATTATATGAGGATTGTTTACATTTACAATATTATTATTATTAAGATGTCAGTGGGTACGTACATAAGGTGAGTTACTTATAATTATAATAGTGATCGGTCGTTCAGAAATTGTTGTCAAGGCGTTAGGCGTTAGATATTTTTGAGCATCTCGGCTGCTCCGATAATCTGATAGCGACTCTACACACACTTTGCTCAATTTTCCAAAATTCATGGTATCTCTATCCTTCGCAATCGCGTGACGCAGCTCTTTTGCTTAAATACCACAGTGGGTTCCGGGCATCTCGATACCTTGTGAATAGGGACCAAACCTACATTAAAAGTTGTAGATGTAAAGTGTGTTGGGGTGTTTCCGATAAGTATTGTTTTATATTGAAGCGAGTTGAGACGTTGAGAGTAGGTAATGTTTGTTGATAATCTCTAAATTACTCTTTATAATGAAAAATTTACATATATTTCATATTTATATTTATTGTGAATTACTACCCTGACGATCCTTTTTCGGAGATAAAATATTAAATTATATAATGGTTCATGGAATTCTTGCATGTTAGTTTTTAGTTTTTGACGATTGTGATGTAAATTCTTATAATTTTGGCTTAGGCAAAGTTGTACTGTAATTTATTTCATGAAATAAATAATCTAATCTAATCTAATTCTCTTATTACTAGCAACCCGCCCCGGCTTCGCACGGGTTTCACAAAACCTTAACAAATTATACATCTAAACCTTCCTCAAGAATCACTCTATTGATAGGTGAAAACCGCATGAAAATCCGTTCAGTAGTTTTCGAGTTTATCGCGAAAATACAGACACAAACAGGCGCGGCGGGGGGACTTTATTGTAAGCTGTAGTGATTTCTATGTCTTAATTTAGATTTTCAACAGTTAAAGTTACCTTACAACTACGTCTAGACTGTACAGATTTTACCCCCTTATTCATAAAACTTAGTAAACCTTTGTTACATTTTGTCCCTTTCTAACAAACACAAGTGTTACTTAAAATGATGGATAAGGACAAACGAATATCAAGGCTTGTTAATCTTGACAAGCGTTTATGTTACTTTTCCAGATATCGGAGGTCGGCGACCTGGCCAAGATAATAATCATTCATTAAATTACGCATTGAAATTTAATAGTCTCGTCTCGTGACTTTGTTTCACGATACACTTTTCTTTTCGGCGTTATGTATGTATGATTGTCATCTTGGTTAAATTGCAAGTGATATTTCACTGACCACCCCCTTTACAGGGATAATGTTAATATTCGCTGTCAAACATCGGTTTTGTTAGACAGAATTCTACTACGCAATCCAATTTCTGTAAATCTGTATCGTGTACTATAAAGTGGTTAGTTCTACTACTATTGTCTATTTTCTGGTACCACCTAACTTTTTTTATGAAATTACCCCAATTCACCTACGGGCTACATTATTCAATCTCATGTAGGGAGCAAATGTACGCACGGAATATTTCCCGTGATGTGATTAGGGTAGCTATAGCTACCTGAGTGTTTGCCGAACGAAACGAACTTTTTATTACTTGCCAACCTTTTACATTCCGTATTTGCTTTATTAAAACCCTGGAGCCATTATTACGAACTTGGACAGGTAAAGTACCTTTGTTACTTTTTACTTTGCCGCCCATACGTCAAACCTTGCCAAGCAAAATGAAATTTTATTTTGTCAACACAAAGTTCAAATTAGAATGGAACAGGAGACCTTTTTATAGGTCTCTGGGCAGCTAGAGGATAAAGTTGACGAACTGTCAGTGAACAGTGTAGGCGATGGTATTTGAAATTTTGCTTGTCAAATCCCTTTGCTATATCATTAATTTATTCAATATCTGGGTGACTCATATAAAAACTCGAAAATGCGCGTTTTCTCAGAGATAAGACCTAGCTAGATTGATTTCTCGACCCCGAAAACCCCCATATAGTAAATTTCATCGAAATCGTTAGAGCCGTTTCCGAGATCCCCGAGATATATATATATATATATATATACCTATATATAAATAAACAAGAATTGCTCGTTTAAAGGTATTAGATTAGATAGATAGATTAGGTACCTAGGTATCACTAGCTATTTTATACTAAAATTATATTGCTGTTTTATGCAGGGTATAACCATGTTATTATCGTCGTATATTACCCATAACACAAGCCTTATGGAGCTTACTGTGGACTAGGTGGATCTGTGTAATTGTCCTATAATATTTATTTATTTAATTGTAAGAAACAAACATTTATTGTGTTCTTTGTTTGTTTTCAGGTATGAACGCGAAATAATTCATGGGATTAGTTGGTTTGTAAGCCAAATAGTTCTACTGCTGTACACAAATATAATTACAGAGTAAATAAACGCCCACGAAAATCAAATAGATATAATATAATTACTAGACCCTAACGGTCACATGAATAATTTGTACCGGTTTGAAAAACGCCAAACAAGAGTTATGATACTAAAAGTCGAAAATCCATTTTTTAAGCCAACCTTAACATTATGATCAAATCCCGCGAAAGGGTTAACTAATACAATCCTTCAAATTAGTTATATTATAACAGTGATGCCAATAAATCAGAATTTGCCCAGAATTAACCCGGAGTTCGCGGTTAACGAACTGCGAACTGCTATCCGACCGTACGGCCGCCGCTCCGTCTTAATACTATCACAGACACATACCGCAATAGACGCCTCAGGGTGCGAACTCGAACTGTGCGATCAGGGGCCCGTTTCTCTATACTCCATAGCTTGTAACTTGTAATACAAGCACATGTCACTTTTTGACAGCTTTTGGTAGAAAGGGACTTCCACTTGTAATCTGCCTTTTAAAGGTATCGTTCGGATTCAGATTACACCTATAATATAATATCTACGTCATAATTCTAATACCAGATTTTTTTTAAATATCTATCATCCATTGTCTGTCTCCCTTGTTTGAGCCTGTTGGCAAAAAAATGAGTATCACGTACTAAATTTGTGAAATCCATATTTTTATGACAGACAGTATTAAAAAAGTTGAAAAAAACAAACGAATACGATATACTCGTCTTATCGCTCTAAGGATATTACAGCATGCCTTATTTATTTAAATTGAACAACTGTATTTTTTTTGTGCTGTTGGGAAAATATTTACTTAGAATACTCACCTACTCATTGCTCCTTACCAGGGATGTTGCGAACATCCGCATCCGCATCCGCAACCGCGGAACTTCCGCATTATTTTCAACATCCGCATCCGCATCCGCATAAAATCGATGCGGAGCTTATGCGGATGCGGATGTCGAACAAGTGGGTACAGGAACGTCTTAGCGGCGGCGTAAGTGCTAGGTGATTTTGTCATTAACTATAACGAAATCGTCTAGATCCAGAAAAGTCGGCCAAGTTACAGTTTATTAAATATAACGCACCTATATTCTTTCTCAAATACTAAACGTTTCGTTTTTTTTTAAATAAAAAAATACTAAAAATGTAATATTTGACATTTTCTAAGTACCTAATCTTGACATCCGCATCCGCATCCGCGGATGTGAGCCTTTAAATATCCGCATCCGCATCCGCGGATGTCAAAAAATCTGCATCCGCAACATCCCTGCTCCTTGCATTTGCTTGGCCTAGTAAACCTCGTACTCGGCTTAATGTCCTTTTTTTAGGACGAAAAAATAGTCGTAACAGCCTATGGTTAACTCTTTCTAAATTAATCTGATCGTCTGAGCCTCAAAATATGTATTTTTTTTAAGCCTAAGATGGAGCTCCCCTTATCAGTACTAATAGCCCATTCACGCTTGCTTTAAAGACACCGAGGTCATACATATTTAAACTAAAATAATTGCCGTCCTATTTTTAGGACACTCGGCATTTCACTTGTTCTAAAGCTAAAGATACGGTTACGAGGTCAAATATATGTCTGTGCCTAATACCACCCAATTCGATTACTTTAACCCCTCAGTTGCCAAGGATCTCAAGGTTTAACAGTATCCTCCAATTTACAATCAACATTTTGCAGTTTCTGAGTTTTGTTACTGCAATCAAAAATTTAATTGGACATTTAGACGACATTAAATTTGATACTCGAGCAATTAATTTGATTGGAACCGGTAAAAAAAATTGTAACTGAAAAGTGTAATATTTCTCTTTTTTTATTGATACCTAAAATAGCCGTATTCGATCATTGCGATCATTACAAATTGATCATTTTGAGATAACTCGCTGCGCGTTTCTCCCGCGCCAATATAATTACTTAGGGTGGTATTTCTCTTCTCCAATTTCTTTGTCCGATGTGCATTGCGTCTCACTCTCTCATTAAGCAAAATGTGAGACGCAAATACACATTGGACCAAGATATTGGACAGTTGGAATACTAACCTTACTTACTACGACCCAAAGTGAGTTCTGGCCTCCGGCGGCTCGTGCCCATGCCCTCTGTTACGTGTGTTTTCCCATTTATTTATTTATAGAAGTATGTGCTAGTCACACGAACCCGCCACCGCTCCCATACAATCGAATTTACACCCATTTTAAAACGATATGCTTAAATTACGTGTTACGTATATTAGTGATATAATGTGACGCTGTTACTTAGATCAAGTGAAATAAAAGGTAGGGGTCGTGTCGTATCACAAAGCCAAAGAGCTGGCGCAAGATAGGAAAAGCTGGAAGATACTTCACCGACAAGAGAATAAAGGATGACTCCCGCTAGACCGGGTCGGGGCCGGGCCGGATCTTGCGCCACTTCCTTTTCTATGAAAAGCGCCACGTGATCATACCGATCAGCCGTCATAGAAAATGACATGTAGGTAGGACGCCTCGGCCCGTCACGGTCCGATCTAGAGTGAGTCATCCTTAATTCTTTGTCTTAAGTTCATGATGATGAATTTACGTGATACTTTCATGTAGGTACTTATATTTATATCTGGTACTAGTTTTCGATACTAAAAATTGTTATGCAAAGAAAATAGAGCGAGGAGAAGTTTTGTATGTATGATTTTGAAGTTGCAAGTGTCCATAGACCCACTGCGACCGTTAACCTATAAGCCTATAAAGTACCTAGCAGATTTGACCTAATTTATTCCGATCCCGTATTAAAGGAGTATTCATATGGATATGAATTGGTCCTCAAACACGCCAACTTTCAATTAGCGGTCCGCGGGGACTTGATTAAACCGGCAATTATACTGTTGTGTATAATTATTATTTTTATTATTGCGCCTACTTTCCAGGCCAGCTATTCACATTGCTGGCGCGAGCGCGAACTAACCAGGGAAACATGAGACCTTTTAAATGGAGCAACTGTTTTTGGTTAGGTACTCCATTGTCCATGATCTTATTGTAAACTGAAATAGATGTCATAAGCCGCGTATCCACTAGACTAGAGGCAGCCTCGGGCCGAGCGGCTGCTTCGTTCCGAGGCCGCGCAAGTGGAAACGCTGCCTCAATCGCGAGCCTAACGGCCTGGCCACGACATTGCGCGACTGGCGTCGGCAAAGGCGAAAACCAATGGTGGGAACGAAGGGTCCCATCGCTGTGTCTCGCTTCAACCTATGGTTGTCGCCTTAGCCGAAGCCAGTCGCGCAATGTCGTGGCCAGGCCGTGAGGTTGACGCAGCGTCTCCACTTGCGCGGGCTCGGGTCGAGGCAGCCGATCTACCCGAGGCTGCCTCTATGGATGCGCGGCTATATACGAAATAAAAAGTGACCAAGGCCTCCAGTGCCCAGGGCTGGAAACAAACGAGTGTTCTCTGCATTCGCGGCAAATGCCAAACCCATTCGGCCACCCAAATCACGGTGGCATGGCCAGCTCTAATACACCTGCCACACACTCGTCGACTGGCATAGGAAGTAGGCAGGGACGTAAAGATAAGATAAGATAAAAGATAGTTTATTCAAGTAGGCATAATTACAATGCGCTTATGAACGTCAAATAAATCTAGGTAGACCGGCTCCAACCCTACACCTCTGCCCCGAGAAGATTTAAATCCCCCCTCAATTGGAGGAGGGTATATGGGACCGGCAACAAACTCGGCGGGACGTAGTGTGGGAACGTTACTCATCATGCCGCACTTCACGTTCCTGGTCATGCCCACCATGGCCGAGCCGTAAAAAACATAATAGTGTGGCGGGGATATAAGGTAAAACAGTATTCAACTCATGTGATTCCGGGATAGCGGAAAGATGGCGCTGCCATCAAAATTACTAGAAAAGAAATGTTTGTTTTTGTGTTCCGTACAAAACTTTATTCACGGAACGGAACACTTCGGTCTTGTTAAAAGAAGAAGTGCTTCGGCCCGTGAGCCATCTACTCGCCTATGGTCAAGAGCGATTTTAATATCAACCTCAGCCGTCCATTGCCACATAGCAATTATTAATTTTCCTAATGATAAAAAAAAAACCATTTGTTACAATTGTACATTTACAAAATTGGTATAATATTAATTACGGCAAAAACGATTAAAAAGCTTTTAGATTTTATCTAAATCCCTATGCCATCATCATCTTCCCTATACAATATGTATATTTATTTAATTAATGGGAAATTCTGAGTGTGCATTACCCAAAAGAAACATTTCCTTTCTATATTTTATGCATTTACATTTTACGCAGCCTACTGAATTATTTACATTGTATCGTAACAATCTTGCCTATTCTAACCTACGGCGCTCAAACTTGGTCATTAACGGAGGCTCTAAAGTCCAAACTCAAGGTATGCCAGCGAGCGATGGAGCGCATAGGTGTTCGCAGAACTGATCGAATCAGAAACACGGAACTGCGCTCCAGATCTCGAGTTGTAGATGTAGGTGCCAAGACCGCTAAGCTTAAGTGGGACTGGGCGGGACATGTCTGCCGCATGCACCCTGAAAGGTGGGCCAAAATGGTTACCGAGTGGGACCCACGGAACACCATCGATGGTGCAGGCCGGGGTTCAGGCAGACCGCAAAGAGGAGATGGCGGGACGACTTGGACGCATTTTATCCGGATTGGCGGAAAAATGCAAACGACAGGGTTGAGTGGAGGAAGGGAGGGGAGGCCTTTGCCCAGCAGTGGGACACTAAACCAGGCTAACAAAAAAAAAATCGTAACTATTAAATTAGATTCCATCTACGCTAAGTTTGCATCGTTGGTAATGAAGAAAGTAGAATTGGGTACGATAAGAGTATATTATGTAGGTAATAAAAAACTTGTACTCACGAGTTACCTATTCAATCTTTGAGCACATTTCTGAAAATTTAAAATCACTACATAACCGCTTCCCGCTGTCTGTCTGTCCCTATGTATGCTTAAATCTTTAAAACTACGCAACGGATTTTGATGCGGTTTTTTTTAATAGATAGATTCAAGAGGAAGGTTTATGTATAATTTGTTAACCCGTGCGAAGCCGGGGCGGGTTGCTAGTATAATATATGTACTTACCTACTATTTGTATTTAACTTTATCGGAATCAATTATGGGACTAATGGGACATACTGCATGCATTTCCTCGTGAAAACTAAGCGTGGTCGGATCCTATACCTGTTTTATTAGTAATAGGGAGGGACTTTCTGGAAAAAATCTAGTCTCCAACACTAATCTTATAACATTTTCAGGATAATTTTCAAAGACCTAAAACACAAAGTTCTTGTATGGATAGAGTTACTTCCAAAGCGTTTCCTCTTAAATTATCTTATTAAATAACGAACATTGCCATGTAAATGAATTCTCCGAGATTCCATTTAATATGGCTGGATTAATCTGGCTATGTGCTTTTGTAATTATCCCGGTAGAGTAAGATAAGAAATTAAAAACCATTGGATTTCAAATTGGAAATTAAATCTAGAGCCTTATTGCTTTATTATCCTTTTTGGTACAGATTTATCCTTATGCTGCTTTTATCGAACGAGCGAGCGAAGCGAAGTGAAGTTCTTACATTCAACTTGGAACACATGGCTGGCTAGGGGCACGTCCCAGCATTTCGATGTTTTTAAGCTGAACTATCAGAGGATAGCTTGATACACAATAACTTAAGTAAATTTGTTCTAATTTAAATGAAATTGGGTGAACATATAGTTGAGGGCATTATATTTTAGTCATTAAATTTTGAGCAGGCTCGATCAAGAGATTATTGAGCTAGAAGAGCTTAAAATGCTAAACAGCTATTGGTGAGGGGTCTTGCTATTCTGGTAATTTTAATTGCAAGAAAGTATGGTCAAGTTTGGTATCAAATGAAAGTGCTCGGTTAACACATTTATAATATTATTTTTAATTCAAGATTTTACAATAATTTGCAAGATAAAAACGAAATAAAATAAACATAATATTATAAGTATTTGACATTTGACAAGAAAGATTACGGCTTGCCACAGATACAGTTTATTTTAATCTCTACATATGGTGACTTAAATTTATCAATTAAGGGCTCCACAGATCTTGCAATAAATCGCACGCGGTTTTAGATCCTGTCACGACTAAGTAGCACTCAGTGGTAGCACTGCCTTCAATTGATCTTTTTGGCGAAACGCGAGTTCTTAGTTCGGGGCGAACTACAAGTATTTAGATAAGTAGGTATAATTTTTGCTAGGTCGAATGCCACAGTTCCTACTTTGCTCCAAAAATCGAATTTAAGGCATAATTACAATGCGCTTATGAACGTCAAATAAAGTTACACCGGCTCCAACCCTACACCTCTGCCCCGAGAATATTTAAATCCCCCCTCAATTGGAGGAGGGTATCCCAATATGGGACCGGCAACAAACTCGGCGGGACACAAAGACTAATAATTGTGAAATAATTTTTTTTCTATAAAACAACTGATTGAATTTTGGGATGTCCAGGACTGCGGCTGTCAAGTTTCAAACCGAATGCAATATTTGTCTAGACAATATAACTTGGCACGGGTCAAACTGATGCGATCTAGCTCGTAGCTAGTGCCAAGCAGCGTCTAGACAAATATTGCAAGAATAGAGTTATTTCCTATAGATGGACAACACAAGCCTTCTTGAGCTTACTGTGGGACTTAGTCAATCTGTGTAAGAATGTCTTATAATATTTATTTATTTATTTATGACCTGACCAGATCTTAGAATTAATCATTTGATTATGTGCCACATCATGAAAAAGTCAAACCTAAGCTAAAGGTTCCTACACTACGCTACATTTCTGCCGCTGTCTATAACCTTAACAAATACCACCGACTGCGTTCGTGTAAATCAGGCTTTACCTAAACCGAAATAAATGTCTTATACGAAGGAAAAAGTGCCCAAGGCCTCCAGTGGCCATCTGCTATCTCATCATCATCTTATCATGCCAGTGAGCCAGTGGGCATCTGCCGCGGTTGCTGAGGACGCTGGTTCGTTTCCAGCCCTGGGCACTGGAGGCCTTGGTCATTTTTTCCTTTGTCTATGACATTTATTTTGGTTTATTGATATTTAGGTATATAGAGTCTCTACTTCAAATAACAATAAATTAAAATATTTTCATAAAAATAATTTAATGTGTTTCCTAATTAGCACAGCAGTAAGCAAAAATATACTCGTATAAGCGTAAAGTCGTGTTTCTTTCGTAATTAGCGCGAGTGTACCAACCTACCAACTGCTGCTCGTCAAGTATTCTTACAAAACGATTAGGGCCACTAGAAGGCTCTAAATGTAACTTTAAGTACCTGTTGAGTGTTGTACCTACAATTTGGTTGTCATATGTACATCTAGGTGTTTTGTAGTTACGGGGGAACTGGTGGCCTTAATTCACGCTTCGATCAAAAATGTCTACTAAACTAACATGATTGTATTTTATTGATGCTTTGATATTACTGCTAGGTACAAAACGATTTTTTTTTCTAGTCTATTTGTGTAGGTTAGGTTAGGTATACGAAATAAGGCTTGCCCTCGTACACAATGTCATTTTTATTCAATGTTATCGTAAAAATGTCATCTTTGGACACTGTTAACGTATTCTTGTTACCATTTTGTCTCTTGTAAGAGAAGGAAGACTCATAAAGACGAGGACGCAGCGCATCTTAAATGAAATCATGCAAAATGTACGTCAACATCGCGAGTCACGGGAAACAGCGGCAGTGTTGTTAATAAACTTGGAATTTTAAACACAACCGAAACACAATTAGGTTGCGTTGTTTTACAACCAAAGGTCGGCAAGGGTGAGATATTTACCTTATAATTTGACAAATCCCTTACGTCAAATTATGAGGTAAATAGCTCACTCTTGCCGACCTCTGTTTATAGCAGAGTTCCTATGGCCACCTCCTGTGTCCATCATCAGAACAGCTAGATGGTAGCAAAAAAATTCATGACACATGACACCCAACAGTAAGTATGTATGTGAAGTTTCAGCTCAATCGAATAATGGGAAGTGGGTCCAATTGAGCTTGCAATATTTGACCCGAACATACAGTACTATACAAACATTGCTAGTCTAATAAAAGCTGGTAAAAAGTTGATAAAATGCATAGACATTTCTATCGTGCTAAAATGTGGATACGGAAAAAGTTTGCTAAGTGGCAAATTTTAGTCGCAAAAGTTTCTAAATTTAGCAGTTTTAGCACGTCGCCGCATAAGTAATTCTGGTGGAATGTGTATTCTAGCTTACAAATTATTCATGCTTACTGGACGGTTCATAGATTCGTCTGTCACTATCTTTTCGCTGACAAAAATCGTCACCTAAATTGAGGTCCCATTCAGACCGTGGGATGAAGAATAGGCATCATTTATTTCGGTCTACGTTTATAACTTTATATAAATAAAATTACGGCGGCTGCTCGATCAGGCCTTTTATTCAGTTAACGAGATTCTGGGATGATAAATTTGTTGATTTATTTCCATATGCCATATGTAAATAAATAAGTAATTTAGACATTTTTTTAACTATCTCTGTGACATGACCAATTTCGTTAATTAATTTTGTATTTTATTTAAATCGTTTCAGCGGTTTAAGCGTGAAGAGGTAACAAATATGCCAACAGAATTACTTTCGCATTTATAATACCTAGAAGTAGGGATTTTTACATACCTACATACTTTGAAGACTATCGAAAGTATTTTTGGAATGGAAAATATCGAGCTATACTTGTATTTGACTTTAATCGTGAGATTAGACAACCTTTTGACACGTCTATTGTATAAAATTAATTAACCGCGACAATGTGTGTGGGATACCTACAAATAACAGAATTTGATGTCACCCATTGTGTGACATATTTATGTAATCAACAACATGGCGAACAGTATCAACACTTCAACAATATGGCGGCTAATAAGTCAACATTCATTCAACAAAAAGCAATTTGATGTGGAAAACTGGAAACGTACAAACATACCTAATTGGGTTTAACTTGTCAGATTTTTGGGCTCATTGACCACCTCATACTTGATGAAGCTGTGCCTTAATTACTAGAGTAATACATAATACATAACTAAAGTAGGAAGTAAAAACGACTAAAACTTGTGATTCTGCCGCGTCGACCGGTCTTGGGTGAGCGTAACCCGGTCAGCCGGCGCCGGAACGGTCACTACCGTTACTCGTCGCGTTTATGACCACCTCACACTTGATGAAGCTGAGTACAGTCGGACTTGGAGCAAACATGATTGACATATCTAAAGACGGGCCTTAAGAATGGTGCTATTAATTCAGTGGTGTCATGCGAGCGTGAAGCGAACTAATCAACCAATCGCGTTGTGGCGTTAGACTACACGATTGGCTCGAATTCGTGTGCGTGACATGACACCGCTGTATTGGCCCCATTCTTATTGTATTTAGATATATGTCAATGGCATACAATAACTGGAGTAGCCTTATATGTCGTATTTGCGTACACAAATATCTGCCGAAATTTGCTGGGAGGTGAAGTATTAAAACATGCAAAAGATATGAGTCATAAACACAGAACAAGTAGAATGGCGATGCGAGCAGGGTACGTGTCGCCGCCGGTTATGAGCAAACGCTCGCATGCTAGTACTCGCCCGCGCTGACCGAAAAACGTAAACATGCCTTTTGCGCCACAATAACGTTCAGATTAAGAAGCCAGACATCAAATTTGTCTAAAGGAGGCGTATCCATTTACCAGGCACACAAGTGTTTACTACCGTTGCGCGAGAAATGTGGAAATGTGGAGAGGAACGAGCGGCGACACCGATTCCGATACTAACTGCGCGCGAGAGCCGCTCTAACCTCTTTAATATGTTCTGTGGTCATAAATGCAAAAAAGATCTATTTTTATAAAGGTACAGTCACGCTCCGTGATTGTAACGCCATTTAGGGTTTTAGCTAAATTGGACATTCCATAGCGTAAGTATGGAACAACCAATTTAGCTAGGACCCTAAATGGCTCCACAATCCCGTGTGGACCGTGTGGTGACTGTACAAGATGGTTCCGACCGCAGAAGCAAACGTGTCGCTGCGACACTACTGGTTTATGCATTCTACGAGTATAGTAATTTCGTGTCTAACTCACTATAACTACGAATGTTATTTCATAGGAATTCAACACACAACTTGTGAATTGAGAACTCAGATTAGAGGAATGCAATTAGGTTTACCTACGCTTTCCTGTCCAATTTCAGAGTCTCAAACGCTTCAAGATATCGCAATTTGCATGTAAGGACATTCGTGTTCGCTACGTAAATTTAATCAGAGGAAGGCCTTTGCATCTTATAATTTTTAAAATGCATTTAAGATCTATGTTCGTGTTTTTTTTCTATTGAGCGAAAGTCTAAAACTCAGAATTCGAATCGCTGAAGTCCCTAGACGCTCCAAGATTGCTAATTAAATTATTGGCAACCGTAATGTGATTTATGGTGATGGTGCAGGCACACCTTGCACATGTATGCTAAAAAAGTGACGTACTCAGAAAGTGTCGTGCTCCGAATGTGCCGTCTTCCGAAAGTGGCGTTCTCTGCAGAAAGTGACGTACTCAGAATGCAACGACCTCAGAAAGTGACAATCTCAGAATGTGGCTTCCTCAGAAAGTGACGTCCTCAGAACGTGATTTTGTGACGTTGGTTTCAGAACTGCAGACTGTAACGTGCGACGTTTCAGAAGCGCACGCTCTAGCACAGCCATTCTCAAAGTGTGTTCCGCGGAACCCTAGGGTTCCGCGACACCCCTGCAGGGGTTCCGCAAGAATTTAGAATAATTTAGAATAATAAAATAAGCATAATTATTATGCTTATTAATAAAAAAATACACTTCTAAAAACTATTGTTTTATTGTAGGGTTCCATCAAGTATTTCGCTTTCCAAAAGGGTTCCGTCAAAAAAAAAGATTGAGAACCGCTGCTCTAGCAAGACTGAAACCGCAAAAAAAGAATCGCAGAGCGTGCTAAGCCATGAATAAGGTAGCCAGAACTTAAGAAAAGAAACATAATTTAGTTTTACGTTCTTCAGTTAATCTTAAGCAATTATCACGCACCTTCAATAGAATTACGCGTATTCTTGAGCATTAAACATTCTTAAATCAGGTTTAGGCGAAAACGAAACGAAACCAGTAAATAAAGCCGTAGAATGTGAAAATTTCTCAACTTTATATTAAATTTCGCTTCCTTTAAGGAAGTTTGAAGCTTTGAGTGTTTTCAGCACAATCGTGAATATTTCTAATTCACTGAATGTTTTTCCTCCCAATCACGTTTTCTCTGAACTGTGTTATTTTGTTATAAAAATATTGTAAGTAAATTCATTTGCTAAATTTCAACATCGCGGCAGGCGTGCGGCATTCTAAAGACATATTAGACAAGGAAAATTTGACAGGGATTTCAAGAGTTACCACGACTGCCTTTTTCACTGCCAAACTAACATATTCGCTAACGTCTGCGTAACTATTACTTTCTATACATCTTGTTCGCACTAATAGGTATACCAGTACGAGCGAGGTGCATAAGTCATACAGTGTCAAATTGGTACCGTAATTATTGCAAATATTTACTCACACATTTGTGTTAATCATTGATTGGATTTGCAATATACTCTAGTAAAGCGACCATCTATTCCGAGAATTTTGCACAACCGCTTTACTGCCAATATCGAATGCACAGACAAATAAATTTAATATGAATGCAGTATAAAAAGCGTCGCTCTGCTTCGACTACGTTATATGAGACTGCGCTTAAAATGCCACTCTAAGTAGGTAGGTATTACTTTTTCCAGTAATTTTGAACTAACTCAAAAGGACTAGTCTTGTGTACTTACTGTTGAAAGGGGATTACCGCGTATATTTGTTTTAATGAGTTCCGCGTTTAATACTAGTTAAGTAATGTAAATGTTAGCACGACATCGAATATCCCCCCCCCCCCCCCTTTATCTCCCCAACTACTGGGTCTAAAATTTTGAAAAAAATACTCCAAATAGTTCTTTACCTACAGATGACAGGAAAACCTATTAGAAATGTGCAGTCAAGCGTGAGTCGGACTTAATGTACGGAACCCTTGGAACGTGAGTCCGACTCGCACTTGGCCGGTTTTTTCTGGCATGTAAAAGTGTCCCACTGCTGGGCAAAGACTTCTCTCCTTGATCTCCACATAAGTCCCGTTATTGTGCTTTTCCCGGCCAGTCGAGAAATGCGTCTAGTCCCGCCATCTCCGTCTGGGCCTAATATTTACTTAATCTAATTTTTGTTATAAAGATCATCGGCATTGGAAGATTTTGTGGTTGCGTATGAAATCAATCTTTGCAGAGCTCATCATAAATCAGGTTTAAAGGAAACAAAAAATATAGCGAGCCGCCTGAATTCTTCGGCGGAAGATTTGGCCACGTGCGGTTTTTTACCTTTTACGTCAGTTACTCTGAAAAGATACTACTATTTAAAATTTTGCTTCGGCTATATAAGTAGCTATTTTATACTTTATACTACTTTGGCTTGCTGCGGGCGTTATACAACAGAAAATAAATAAAAATTTAACCTTTTAATCTCCTGAGACCCAGAATCATTTGTTTTGTTTTTGAATTTGGAACCCTTAGTTACTCAATGAAAGTAAAAATATTTATTTGGAATATGTTCAAAAATTTGTACTCCGGGTCTTAGGAGGTTAAAGAAGTTTTAAGGTTTTTGTTAGAGTCTGCCCTTGCAAATACAGTCTAGTTTCCGTGTGACTTTTGAATGATAATTTGTTTGTAAAACACTTTATTGTACAAAAATCAGAACAAATCAGGAAAAGTAACATTCGTCATTACTACAAAGGCGAACTTATCCCTTTAAGGGATCTCTTCCAGTTAACCTTTGAGAAATTGAGGGGGAATTGGAGACGGTAGACATCCGTACTGTACCGACGGCGCAAAAAAGGAAAAAAGAAAAGAAAAAAGAAATTAAAACGACTTAAATTCAATATAAAAACCACAATCTTCCGTTAGCCCCCTCTTGTACAGAGAAATGTCAGTGAAGTATAAAAAGCTCCGTGCTACATACCGATCTCGGCGTAGCATCGCGTTTTTTTGCTCCTAACTGCTCTGGTGACCGTCGCCCGGGGCACGGAGACAATTTTAGTTCAACACGCCGGATGCGTTACCTACAATCCTCACAGCATTAGTGGTCTTATAATAACTATTATAAGTAGGTAACTAATGCTAAGATCGAGTTTTATGAGCCTAAAGAACTAAGAAGAAAATGTGCCTACTTCGATCCAGATTTTGTTCTAAAATTAAATTTGTTATTGAGCCCCCCTGCAAACAAATTTCTATGCAGGGGCGGCAGTTATCTCTGCAGCTGACCTATGTATAAAGGAGGCACATTTTACAGTATTGAAAGATTTTGTGACGGTATCTAGAAACAGTTAAAGAGTATTTCTATAGAAAAGATACCTACCACCAGTACCTATACGTTGCCCATCAGGCCGCGTTTCCACCAGACATGTGCAAGGATGCGTGTAGTGGTGATTTATCTATCCTCGCTCAGCGCAGCTCTAGTCGGTAATTTTCTATTGGATCAAACATATCCCTCGCTACGCATCCTCGCACATCTCTGGTAGAAACCCAGCCTAATGCAGCCCGATCGTCCCGTATCTTTTTTGCTCCTGCTCCGGTGTCCGCTCGGGGCAATCGGTGACGATTTTAGTTCAACGTGCCGGATGCGTTACTATCGTGACAGCGGCGAGTTAAAGCCTCAGGGTGCAGGGTTGGTCTATGGAATACACATACCTTCGTCTTATATAGTCAGTCAAGCCATTTCCGTCGGTAGAAAAGAGCGGCAAATTTAAAAAATGTAGGCTAAGTTTTATCGTCCCATAGAAAATTTGAATTTCGCGCCTTTTTCTACTGACAAAGTTGTTTGACCAGCTATATTTAACATTATTTAACATACCTACCTAATCTACCTAAAGTCAGCAAATAGTCCATGCTAAAGTACGAGTATAACTTGGATCATTTCAAATCGCTAGTGAATTTTCCTAATTCGCGCCCGATCTCATCGTCACTTTCAGGTGTTCGTAGGATTGTAGTCAAATGCTAACCTTTTTTTAGTAGCTTACCTTGCGTCCCACTGCTGGACAAAGGCCTCTCCTTTCTTCCGCCACTCATCACGGCTTGGTGCATGGGCGCCAGTCGCGGCAGAAAGCGTCGAGGTCATCCCACCATCTCTTTTTTGGTCTGCCTCTGCCTCAGCTAATCTGCG
This sequence comes from Cydia amplana, assembly GCF_948474715.1. NCBI lineage: Eukaryota > Metazoa > Arthropoda > Insecta > Lepidoptera > Tortricidae > Cydia > Cydia amplana. The sequence continues at coordinate 27,804,975 of NC_086069.1, forward strand.
GTGTCCATTCGGTAGCCAATTTGGCCCACCGATCCGGGTGCATACGGTCCTGCTTACCTAATAATATTTTTCAAAAAAGAATTCAAAACTTGATTCTTCATTTTTATTGAAACTTCTAGATCCCGGACCTTGTACAAATCAGTCATTTCCCCCCGATGACAACTCGTTAAAGTTAAGCGAGATGTTACATGAAGCCTCGTTATTGCCAGCTGCCGCTCCGTTGGTAGATCGCCATCCAAACTTGTAGTAAACATTTAGTATTCTCCCACAATATAGAATTTCTGAAAAACCTTACCAACACTATTTTGTCGTCAACACAGATCTCAAGATTCTTAAGGTCACCTACACTGGTTTATCTAAAAAAAGTTGCGCTACAAAGCATAGATAATATTATGCGGCCCTATCTACAGACGGCTATTGGTAAATTGATTACGGGTTTTGAAACTAGTAGCTTTGGAAGTACTGTGTATTAATTGAAAACTCATTTTAAGCCGAGTACGGGAAAGCCAAAAGTGGATTTTGCCAGTCTGTGTCTGTATTTGGCTGGGTGGGTGCCGTATTTTTCGTTTCGACGTAGCGTCTAAACTAGTAACAATTTTTATTAGTTCTTGGCGATTTCTAAAAGAAGGAGACTTTGTTACAATCATCAACGCCGTCAATAATGTAATTTGTACTTTAATCATATATTGTGAAATAAATAAATCTAATCTAATCTAACTTTTTTCAACATCTTCTCATCGATTCTAGCAAATTTCGCTCGGTCAATAAAATAACTGAAAGTTTTATAGTAACGTTTAATAAGATAGACTCCCAACATGATTTTAGCAATCATCTAAAATTCAGTGTCAACATCTTAGCTTTAACCCATTAGCGCCCATTGTTCCTACTTGGGTACACCTGGGTTACGGCGTATGATTGACTTCCTACTGTAACCCACCTAACAGAATTAAGGCTTCGTCACACAGGCGCGTTTTCCGGGCGAAGCGTGAGCGAGGCGCGCCGCTTTTACATATAAAACGCTCACGCCCCGCTCACGCCTCGCCCGGAAATCGCGCCTGTGTGACGGAACCTTTAGATTGGGGAGGAAAGGGGTCGGCCGCTTCTCCATACAAACGTATTCGACATTTTCTTCTAGATATCGACATTTTGGAAAATATTTTTGCTTAATTTAGGTATATTAACCAAAGCTAAACCCCTAAGTTTGCCTTTTTTCTATTTTTAAATTGTTGTAAAAATTAGGAGAGAAAAACAGATTTCATACAAGTTTTTTAATGTTCGTTTCCGTCTTACGGTCACGTGATCGTCTTACGCTGTCTCGAGTTTAACATTTTTTCCTCACCTCAGACAGTGCACAGCGCCGCTAAAGAAGCCGCACTTCAAAAACAACTTTTTTTCAATCCATGTATTTTTATTTTATGTCAAGAGAGGAAAATGAGGACTACGTTTATATGAAAGGGCGATTTACGCGGTTCTTCCCCTCTCGTCTTAAACCGCATCTTCAACACATGTCGCCCGCATGCTCCCACGGTACATTCCCACCGTTTCCCATTTCCACATTAAGTATGCATGTGGCACACGTGTCTTAAGTATCTGGGGCACAAAGCTCTCATTATTGTAATATGTTGTACAGGAATAGATTGTAATAATGTATTTTTATTCGTTTTTTATCTGAGGGCATGAACCCTGGACGACCACACGGTAGTCGTACTTGACGCAACAGCGTACCTATAAAATTGTCTTTTGACGTGATAACGTCTTATAAATCGATGAACACCGGTAGCATGCACGAAAAAGTGTCACGTTGTGGACAGATCTCCATGGTAACGTTGTGGACAGATCTCTGTGGTAACGTATAAAAGTATGCAATTTTTCATCAATGTTTTCTTATGACGTTATCACGCAAAATTATCGTCCGTAAACCGACTTTACAGACAACCATATTCTTTTTAAATGCTTATTATATGTTTCTTTATTAAGGCAGAGGTATACTTCCCACATGATTTTGAACTTCGTTTCAAAGTAATAGGGTTTAATTATGCATGATTTCTGTCATCCTCAGACAGATAGTTAACTCGTGTTTTTTTTACAGGTAAATATAATGACATCACTGACATCAGTGAAACAGCCCACAATTATACAACTCTTGTATGCAGGTAAGTACGCCGCAACATCATATGCTGCATCACATCATTGTGAACGCACTGCTTGCTTGCTTGCTGGTAGCACTGCAGCACTGGAATAGGTATGATTCTATTTTTTGACATTAAAGAAATATTGTCTTATCTATGTTTCGTCCCTAATTGCTCCGAAATGGGAATACACCGTTTTACGAAAAATTACGTGGATTATCGCTGGGGAAAAGATTTTATCTAAGAAACGCCTTGCTAATTGCTATAATATACGAGTATGGTCCGTACATATTTAGAGACCATCTATCTATCGTCTTGCTCTCTCTCATCGTATGGAATCTACTAGAACGCCATCTACAATTAACTTTCAGTGGTCTTTCTCATTGAAAAGTTCGATTTTTAATAATAATTAATAAAAAACGCAAATAACTGATTTGCAAGACCAAAGTGATCCCATAAGTATTCCGTGAACAAAGTTTTGTAAGGAACACTAAACTAGTGGCTCCTTAGATCGAAATTTCCATGCAAACACATTTGCTTATACTCGTAGTATAGTATATCCAAAGAGTCTGGAAAGTTTCGCCGGGTTATAGCCTAAGATTTAGGTTTAGATGTTCCCCAGGGAGTTGATTTCACAAAGCCAATCGGTAAGCTTTTTGACGATTTACAAGTCCCGTGTGATTTTCGAATCATAAGTTCGTATTGTGGTTAGGTACAGTAAAATCAACAATATCAACATACCTACGACACGATAATATAAAAAAAGCGGCCAAGTGCGAGTCGGACTCGCCCATGAAGGGTTCCGTATTTAGGCGATTTATGACGTATTAAAAAAAAACTACGTACTAGATCTCGTTCAAACCAATTTTCGGTGGACGTTTACATGGTAATGTACATCATATATTTTTTTTAGTTTTATCATTCTGTTATTTTAGAAGTTACGGGGGGGGGGGGGGGATACACATTTTACCACTTTGGAAGTGTCTCTCGCGCAAACTATTCAGTTTAGAAAAAAATGATATTAGAAACCTCAATATCATTTTTGAAGACCTATCCATAGATACCCCACACGTATGGGTTTGATGAAAAAAAAAAATTTTGAGTTTCAGTTCTAAGTATGGGGAACCCCAAAAATTTATTGTTTTTTTTTCTATTTTTGTGTGAAAATCTTAATGCGGTTCACAGAATACATCTACTTACCAAGTTTCAACAGTATAGTTCTTATAGTTTCGGAAAAAAGTGGCTGTGACATACGGACGGACAGACAGACGGACAGACAGACAGACAGACAGACAGACAGACGTTCCGTTTTTTGCCATTTGGCTACGGAACCCTAAAAAGATGAAGGTTGAAGGTTTTCTGGAAGGGATCGCTCTTTAGCGATAAGACCGCCTTTTGTTTACCTCTGCCTTTATGTATTATGTGTGTTTCCTTGTATATTCATTTTGAGGTTGTGCAATAAAAAGGATTTGTATTATATTGAAATGTAATAATTTTAAAATTGAGATTAAATTTTAATTTTGGGGCAAAGTAAGCACATTTTACGGTAATAAATATGTCTGAATTAAAAATATTTCAAACTGCCGTCAGTTCAAAAGTTGAATGTTGATCAAACGACCAAACCCATTTATGTTTACATTTTTATTTTTAGTGTAACGGATAAAAGTCGCCTGCAATATAAATATGTTACAATTACAAGGCCGCAAAAATATGTTACAAGCTTTTATGGCTCTACAAATAAGATCGTGTCACATATTTTTGCGGCCTTCGTTGTGTAACATAATATTGCAGGTGACTTTCGAGTGAAATCATCAAATATGAATGTACTTTTCATACATGGGGCCGATTTTTGAAATTGGACCGCTCGTGTACATTTCGTTCAGTAATATTTATTAATATTTTACTCGACGAAGTGTCAATGTTATTTTATATGTATACTTAGGTATATTACGCGGCTTTTAAATCCTTCGTAAATGGCAATTGGCGTTGTCATAGTTACGCTAAGCCCTCGAAATACCTCATTTTTGCTTCGAGCGTGCTACTTTAATGATGAATAATGATAGTCGGTGACACGTGTATGGAATATAGAATTCCACGGCATATTATCTATATATGAAAAATAAAAATGAAAAATGAAAAATGTTTATTTGTTAACAAAGAGGGTACAATTTGTAAAGGTTGGTGTCTTCTAGTAAGTATAAAATACTTGTAACAGAAGACACCGCTCTTCCATAATATACAATGTATATTTTAACACTTTGAACGCTATGAACCGTTCAAACCGTTGTGAGTTATGTCTATAGCGCTATAATACGTCCGGATTCAGATACACCAGCATTACTACTGCAGTATTGCAGCGCGTCATTACCGCCGACTGCATCACTGCCGCAAATGTAAAAAAATCAGTGCAGTGTTAATTTAACTTTTTCTAACTCTATAAATTATTCACATGGTCACCCTATGACTTTTGACATACGCTGTATGGAAAGCGACAAATACGTCACATTGGGTTGGGTGACCAAATTGTCACCTGAAAAAGAATCATTAAAATTAACAACATCATTAGGCTCATCTTTGAATTCTGTATGATGTCTTGTTCTCGTGCTACACTCCCCGAAATAACCCTGTATTTGCCTACCGTAAAATGGGGTGAGTAGGGGCAAAACTGACATTCAAACCTCGATAACATTTTATTTTTACACATGCAAACTGAATGGTGTATATAATAAGTGTTCCGGACGTTTGTATTTTAGTTTTTATTTTATTTTGGGTAGTTCCATTTCATAACTTTGACGATAAACAGGAAATCCCACCTCACCCCGTAGTCCCTCGTAATTGGGGTGAGATGGTATTTCATACAAAGGTGATTTTGGAAGATTGATGGATTGATTTATATTATTACTGTAGCTCCATTTTAAATTGGAATACATTATTTTTGTAGCAGTAGCCTTGAAATCCCATCTCACTCCCCTTTCATCCCTTCTCTCCCCATTCATAACCCAAGTCTCCCCGCGAACCCTATACACCCCATTTTACGGTACCGGAATTGTAAACATTGAGACAACTATTGCCTACTCGTGGATAAGACTATGGTTAGTTAAAACAATTTGCAGAGCCCGACATGGTTTGACTTACGAAATCAAACATTTGCTAAAGCCTGTGGTAAGGCCTACAGTGTACACTGGTGACACTGATTACTGGATTAAACTATAGGTACGTCTAGTTATGTCTGGATTAACGATTTTAGTATGGTGTATGGTTTACTAAATTAGTACCTACACTGAAGTAATAATTAGCCGAATTCATTGAGTAGCTGAAATAATAATAATAAAGAAAATAAAGTTTGATATTTTAAAACCGATTGTGCGGAAAGAGAAGAGTCGTGAAATGTATGAGGTCCAATACATTCTACTCTCTTCTACTACTACTTCTCTTTCCGCACAGACTCTACAACCCGACCTGGGGCCTATTTCTCGAACGATATTAGTCTAATATTATTGGTGAATTGTCATATGGCAACCCATACGATAGGACTTCGCGGACTAATACTATTAGTCTAACAGTCTGTTGGACAATAAAACATAATTCGCAAGTCCTAATTTTTGTGTAAGTAGTAACAACATTTTATTACTTATTTGAAAACATTTCTTTCAGTGTAAAGACGGGATTCCAAGTTATTAATATGTAGACCTCATAAATATTTATATATTACCTACACGTTCGGTTTTATTAAAGTTTACCTATAATCTCTGTTATCATATGACGTGTGCATCACGCGACAATCCCTTGTCCTCCCGGTGTATGATAATGTTCGTAAAGAATAATACCCGCAGGACTAGCGCAGCTGTCTTGTGAACACGTGGCGGAGGGTCGCGGCAGTGTGATAATAATGATCGTTTTATAAATAAGTATTAAGTGTAACTATGGAATAAATCTTTTTTAGGGTTCCGTACCCAAAGGGCAAAAACGGGACCCTATTACTAAGACTCCGCTGTCTGTCCGTCCGTCCGTCCGTCCGTCCGTCTGTCACCAGGCTGTATCTCACGAACCGTGATAGCTAGACAGTTGAAATTTTCACAGATGATGTATTTCTATTGCTGCTATAACAACAAATACTAAAAACAGAATAAAATAAAGATTTAAGTGGGGCTCCCATACAACAAACGTGATTTTTGACCGAAGTTAAGCAACGTCGGGCGGGGTCAGTAGGTACTTGGATGGGTGACCGTTTTTTTTGCTTGTTTTGCTCTATTTTTTGTTGATGGTGCAGAACCCTCCGTGCGCGAGTCCGACTCGCACTTGGCCGGTTTTATTGTAATACTTCGCGCTTTCGATTCTCAATACATTTTTGACTTGAACGGTTCATATGACTGACACCTATAGGTCAAGCAAATCTAAAAAAGCCGCGATATTAAAATTTTCTATGGGACGATATCCCTTCGCACCTACATTTTTCAAATTGCCGCCTTTTTCTACTGATACTGACAAGATCTGCTTGACCAAGTATATCTAACACATATCACTGAAAGTTGTTCCTTGTCCATAAATATACCTCGCCATGCCCGCATCTTTAAATATCACCCAGTAGTCCCAATACGCCATATTAAAAAAAAAATTGTGATTGGCCAATAAAAATTTTGTATGGCTAAAATAAAATTCTAAGTAAGTATATGTCAAACTTCTTGCGCGCCATTATAACGTGCACAGTTGAGTCGCTCGCCCCACAATTCCCGTGGGGTTCGGTATTCGGCCAAATAATACGCAATATTAGTTACTAAAGTGGCCCAACATAGAATCGTTGCCGAATATTCGTGGTAAACAGACGAACGAATCGGGAGGCCGGTAGCTGTAGGCCAGTCAGCTACGACCCAACCACCACGGAGCCATGTTTGCGTTCGTCCGTCACAATCATAAAATCGCAACATGCAACCGATCGCATCAAGTCAACAAACTTCACCTGAAACAACAGCGTTGCTTCTCATTATGCACTTTACTACAAAATTTCCTATTTGCTATTCTTGCGTTGAGGAGGTATTACATTTACCTGTTTGTTTACCTGCAACTTACAACGTGGTACCTCTAAAACGTCACAAGGTCAACCGGGGTAAATGCAACTATGGGGTTATTGTTTGGTTTATGTTGCGTTTTATTCTCTATGTAGCTCAGGCTATCACTAGACGACAGGAGATCGTAATTTATCGTGTTTGAAAAATAATTCTAATAGAGGCAATAACCTCGTCGCATTTAACCCGGTCAACCTTACCTATTTTATTTAACTACATATTACTCACTTATTCATAAAACTTAGCATAGGTACCTCCGTTACATTTTGTCTTTCTATAATAACCAAATATTAAAACGACATCTTTGGTGGTCAAAAAATTAAACCTGAAAACATGTTTTGACTGTATTAAGGATGACTCACGTTAGACCGGACCGTGTCCGGGCCGGAACTTCCGGAGCTTCGTTTTCTATCGAAAGTATCACGTGATCAACTGTCATCTGTCCTAGAAAAGTAAGCGCCGGAACGTGAGTCCTCCTTTAATTAAAGGAAAATAATGGTAAACGCACTAAAAGCGTTTTAAGTTACTTTACTTGATTGCTCAATAATGGCAGTGACCGGTACCTACAAAAGTTTATTAGGCATCGGGACTTTGCGGCAATTCACTCCTTTTATGGCCTATAAAGCTCTCGTAAGTACCCAGTTGTCGGCATTGTGTGGAACGACGGGTTTATACCATTCGACACGAAATAACAAATTAGTAAAGCTATATATGTTATTGCTAATAAACGTACTGAGAAGACAAAGAAAAAATACGTTTTTGTCACATATTAACTCACATTTATAGACGGGTTTATCGCGAAATTACCTTTTCTCAAACATGCAATGAAATGTCGTCGCTCCGGGCGTTATATCAGGCTTCGAAGTATCACGTTTAGGGCGGAGCAACTCCAGAGAACTGTAAAGGAATTTCATACGAAATTGAAGGCCTAGGCCGGGAAGTAATTTTTTTTAAAATTCTAATGTAGGGGAGATAGGGGAGCATTGGGCACTTTTTTACTTAAGCCTTAATAAAAATGCAATTTTTTAACAAAATCAACTTTTTACTCCTTATATTAGTAGCACATATATTTGGCTTCAATTATAACGAAGAACACTTATACAATTGTAATCAGTCTCAAAATTGCAAGAGATTTTCTGAATACTGTCAAAAGTGCCCAAACCTCCCAATGGTCGGGAGGTTTGGACACCTCAATGGGAGGTTTGGGCACTGTATTAAATAGGCCACTTAATGATAAATTACTTGAATATTAAATAATATAATCATAAAAACTTGCAATAAAATCAACAAACAATCAACTGTTTTAAACTATAAGTACTCAAAACAAAAACGTACTTCAGTAATAAAATTTATCTAAGATTCGGTATAACCCAGATGGGCTTATCAAAAGTATACTTAGAGCTGCCACGCTTGACCCATATCTTTGGGTTTGGCAATTTGGTTTTGATGTCTTTCAATGGGACACTTGATATATCTTCAATCTCTGGATACATCAATGTATTACGTATCTTACTCATACGCATAAATTTAATAGTTGCCATCGAGTGACGAACTTCTTCAATTTGGCCAACATAGTGATAGACAGTTTTCTTAGTGTCAAATTTCACTAGCACATAATCTTTGACCTTAAAATTTCTATAGTGGCGGGAGCATTGGGCATGCCCAAACCTCCCTTTAAAATTAGTGCTCAATGCTCCCCACCCCTTCATTTCACAAATAAATTCAAATATGTTTTTTGTAGTCTAATGTTTTACCTTAATTTATACGTTAATATTAGCTTTCGTAAACACATAACTAGATGACAATACAGAAACTTACGGCTTTACGCAGATCACGTTGTTATTTCCTTCGAAATCACATCAAAATATTTACTTTTGCACGCACGAAACGGTCGACACCATGTGACACTGACAACTAATCAAAATGGCAGATGACATTAGCCTGAGCGGTATTGCCAGTTAGTAAGCTAAACTACCACAGTATACAAAATTAAGTACCTTTCATACGACCCGACTTACAAGGTGGTGCCCGAACCTCCCGACGGCCCAATGCTCCCCTATCTCCCCTAAACATGGGGTCTGTGTCCATGAACAGGCTAAACAGCCGAATTATATTTTTTTTTAGTGAATGAATGGTTATCGGACCAAAATATCCGTGTTAACGCCTGTTATACACGAACGTACTGATATTAAGAATACGAATCTGTATGATTCAATGTGTTGATGAATAAATTTAAAATTTTGTCTATACGTAAGTCACCAGAGACCATAGACAATATTTAAAATCCTCTGCATTTATTTTATTTATAGAAATTGAGATTCTTATTATCAGATTGTGTATAATGGCCCTAATAAGGTCTATTCGAACACTACACACGCGAAATACGGACGACTTCCGTAAAAAAAAAAACAATTATGGCGGGATTGGAAGGAAAATTAAAAAACTTTTGTTGTGAAGTTGGATTTTTATTATAAAGATTATAAATTTGTTTTTTTTTTTAGTGGTCTATTTTTTTATTTCATTGCATGTTTGAGAAAAGCACTATACATGCCTAGCCGTGAAAAGGTCTTGCCGGCTTCGTATCACTATCCGGCCTCCCTACGGTCGGCCGGCTATACCTACTCACCCGGCAAGCCCTTCTTTCCCGGCGTCTGCAGTAATGTACTATTATTTACCCCCGTACTCCTACCCTACCTTACCTATAGACCCTACCTATATTACCTTGAGACCCGTCTATAAATGTGAAATAATATATGTGTTCAAAACGCGAATGTTTTAAATATTAAGGTTTTGTCAGGTACAATTTTTTATCGCTGACTGTACTTTTCTTTCAACTGGAGACAATTCTAACAAAACCAAATTATGTTGCGTTGTTTTATCACAGAGTTCCTTCCTATGGCCACCTCCTGTGTCTATCTTGAGGTCAGCTCGATGGTACCCTAATATTGCATTGTCTTCCATTATACTGTACTAGCGACCCGCCCCGGCTTCGCACGGGTTAACAAATTATACATAAACCTTCCTCTTGAATCACTATCTATTAAAAAACCCGCACCAAAATTCGTTGCGTAGTTTTAAAGATCTAAGCATACATAGGGACAGACGACAGCGGGAAGCGACTTTGTTTTAATACTATGTAGTGATATGAAGTTTCAGCTCAATATAGCTTGCAAGATTCGACCCGAACATACATAAATATGTACATACAAAAATTGCAAACAGGCACTTCCCGCCTTTTACGCGGTTATCGCGCCACTCCGGTGTGTAAGCGAGACAGTTAACACGTACCTGGGGGCACGGTAGTGCCCCCGCCAAGACGAGCAATGCGAAGCGCAAGGGCACTACCTACCTTTTCTCGAAGCGCTTCGTCGTTTTTTTGAACCCTCATAACTTGGGTTTGGATTATACCAGATAAACAAAATTCTCGGGATATGATGTCAATAGTGGACTTATTAAACATAAAAAATTTCAATTGCATAGCTCTTATACTTAAGATTTTATTCATATCTAAAAAACCCCAATTTCGTCACTGACTCACTCACTGTTGATCATCAAAACCTCTAGGGTACTTCCTGAAGTCCTCGGAAGCTGAAATTTGGTATGTAAGATAGTATTAGTACACAAACAACAAAATAATTCAAAAACTTGAAATTTTTTGCTCCTAAGGGGGGGAAAAGGGGGGTGGAATTTTGTATGGGAAATCAATAACCGCTGAACCGATTTAGTTGAAATTTGGTATGTAGATAGTTTTTCAATTCAATTCAATTCAAATATTTATTAATAAAATACAATTTTACACGTCATAAATAATTACTATTCTATATTTAAAATACATTACTATATTTACATTTAATTATCAATATTACACTAGGTACATTATTTATTATAAATTAATATTACGTGCAGCCCTCATGTGCCATTCCTAAATGAAGAATTAATTCAACGAATAGTAGGCAGCAGAGACTAGGTATTTTTTAAGTTTCAGTACGAATGAATTATTGCTATTCGCAGTTTTAATGTCTTCAGAGACACGGTTATAGATTTTGGGGCCGATTGTGTGCAGACATTTTTTAGATTTCGCTAGCCGTGTACGGGGTGGACGAAGTTCGTCGCAGTGCCTAAAGTTGTATTTGGGTTCCGCAGCATTAGACTGGAACTGTTCGAAATTAAGCCTTACCTGTTTAGCTACCTCTAGGATATAAAGGCAGGGTAGAGTTAAGATTGTGTTGCTAATGAACAGTTCTTTGACTGGGTGGTCCCATTTGACGCCGGGGACTACACGAATTGCGCGCTTCTGTAATTTGAAGACCCTTTCGCGATCCGCTGCGTCACCCCATAGGTCTATTCCATACGTTAATAAGGAGTGGAAATAGCCGAAGTAAGCCTTTCTGACATTGTCGAGGTGCAGACTTTGGCGCAACCTTGTGAGCGCGAAGCAAGCGGCAGCGAGGCGGTCACACAGAGAATCGATATGAGGTCCCCATGTTAGGCCGGAGTCGAATGTAAGGCCTAAATATTTTACCTGGTCGACTTGCGGCACCAGCAGTCCGTCACATGTGATGTTAAGGGTATGCTCTCTAGTTCCTCTTAGGCCGAAATGGACAATGTTAGTTTTTTCGATATTGAGGGACATACCGTTCGCCGTGAACCACGCTGCAATCTGCTGCATCACCCTGCCCAGTTTTGATATTAGTTGGTCCTGGTTGTCGGCTGCTACAATTACACAGCCGTCGTCGGCAAAAAGGACAAACTCAGCTTCATTCGATGCTTCTGAGAAGTCATTCATAAGAATGAGAAACAGGTTATTTCCCATTGTGGAGCCTTGGGGTTTTTGTAATGGGGAATGGCATAGAACAGTTTTCAACCCCAAAATCACCCCGTAAGGGTGAAAAGGGGGTGGAAAAGGGCGTTAGGGGAAAAGAGGGTTGAAGTTTGTATGGGGAATCAGTAAAAAGCAGATTGTATAAAAGATGCCCCGAGGTACGTATTTCAGGATTTTTAATAGTACCTTAAATCACACGCGCAACCCTTTAAATTAGGGGATGGAAGCAACTTACAAAAAGAAGTGAAATCCCACCAAAAACATTTTCATGTAAAATGTTGCCAAGACGAAACCATAAGGCTCGCACTGACAAAAAGTTATCAGATCTCTTGTAGAGCCAAGCTTCTAACTCTACAAGCCCTAACTTCACAAACTCTACACCTTATTCAAAATATGTGGCTTGGCCGTTTCGTTACTCCAAGAACTATTGTATATTGTATTATAAAAAATAATGAAAGTGAATACATTTTTCACCTTACGTCCATGTGACAGTAGCGAAACGGTCAAGCCACATATTTTGACTAAGGTGTAGAGTTTGTGAAGTTAGGGCTTGTAGAGTTAGAAGCTTGGCTCTACAAGAGATCTGATAACTTTTTGTCAGTGCGAGCCTTATGGTTTCGTCTTGGCAACATTTTACATGAAAATGTTTTTGGTGGGATATAGCGATGTCCCGCTCGCACACCAGAGAAATCCAGGCAAAAAATACTAACAGCAAAGTACAAGTTTATTAAAAGTTTCACAGACTTAATTAGAGAAAAATCACGGATGCTTTAAACGTGAAGAAATTAAAAAGGAAAAGTCACGTAACGCGTTAATTGCTGCGGGGGTGTGGGGTGTGAGCGAGGGTTGCCTGGTGTTGCCAACTTGGCAACTTTTATGCTAAATTTAGCACATTTGAAGTTGCCTTGCACCCAAAGTTGCTGCCACCTGTGTACTTTTTGAAATCGAGTATCCATTATATATTATTCATTTATGTCTCGTCTAGTACCCAGGTACCCACACCACAAGGCTTATGGAGCATACTATGGGACTAGCTAGGACGATCTGTGTAAAATTGTCCTTATAATAAAAAAAAATTTTATTCACAAATCTACAACTAATTACTTATATTTTTCTCCCAAACCACAGAGTGGTTTGTTGGCAGACGAGGCTCCTTTATGCTTATGTTAGCTAGGTAGTTGATATATAACTATTGTAACTTAAACTTAGGCATCTACTTAACCCTTTATCGCATGCGCAGCCCTATATGGCAGTTATAATGTTCAACTCTATTGATAGCTATTAATAAATAAATAAATATTATGGGACAATCTTACACAAATCGACCTAGTCCCACGGTAAGCTCAATAAGGCTTGTGTTGTGGGTCCTAGATGACGATATTATTAACAAGCTTTTATTAGGTCGACCTGTATGTAACTATGTAATAGAATCTAAGGTTACTGATTTAACCATCTTCCAAGGATCGTAGCGTCATGAAAATTGGCAGCTGTATGTAGTTCTGATGACAATACAATAATATGGTACTGTCGAACTGATCTGATGATGGAGACTGGAGGTGGCCATAGGAACTCTGTGATGAAACAACGCAACCTAATTGTGTTAGGGGTTTTTAGAATTGTCTCGATGAGTATTAGTTGTCTGTCGTAAGAAAAGTACAGTCAGCGATAAAAACTTGTACCAAAAATTAAAATTTTGCCAAAAACTTATTTATAATTATAAGTACTTAAATGCATAGAAAACATCCATAAGTAACTAAGGAACAAATATTTGTGATGAATACACAAATAAATGCCCTTACCGGGATTCGAACCCGGTAATAATTATTAAGTAAGTATTGTAAGTCTGTCTTAAATTTGTTGCTGTATGCAAGCTCAAAAGTTTGAGTTCAAATATTCCAATGACCTATTCTAAGCCGTCTAAGCACACAACTCCGGCCAACGAAACTTGCGCACGCGCACGTGTGCAACCGGTTTGACGGGTCTTGATCTTGAGGCGTCGACACATTTCTCTGGCTTTCGATCAGAGTTATAGCCGTTGTCTGTCGAGTCTGCGAACTGTGTGTTGTAAAGATTCGTGTAATTCCAGTTCAATAGAAATAGTAGATTGTTATTAGGGCTTGCAAATATTCGAAACTTTCAGATATTCGAATATTCGACTTTTTCTGACGACGTATTCGAATATTCGAATAATTATTCGAATATTATAAAAAATAAGAAAAGGAACGAGAAAGCGGTTTATTATCGTTTTATTCAAAAGCTTTTTTCACATATTGCTAAAACTAACGATATTTGGCAGAAATCCACTTAATTGACTAGGTTTTATCATCCTACTATTTATAAGATGCCCACATTTATAAAAACAAGTAAAACGCCAAAATTAGACGTATTTAATATTTCTAGATAAAACTTATTATAAATGCGTCGTTGCGTGAAATAATATAAATTTAACCATCCAAACACCTAGGTATGTAAGATAATTTTTTTTGTAGGTAATTATTTTCCGATTTAAATTAACTTGTAATCACTCAGAGGCCTGTAAAAATGCCTTTAATTTCATTGTATTTTGAATCTTTATTGACTTTATTTGTTTTGGCAAGTTATTATTCCTAATGGTCGGCTAATTATATAATATTGGAATATTTAAGGGAAAAAGTTAGTTGAGTACTGGGTGGATTATTCGTCAGCTAAAGGTGCATGGTTAGATTACCAAGTTGGGCAGGTTTGGTATGATTAAATTTGAGAATTGCGGTAAGTGGCAAGGTTTAGACTTCAAAAATTCGCTTAACGTACGCTTGTACTGAATAAACAGAATGATTCTTTAACTTAAAACTTACGCACCGTAAAAATAACATACTTTTTGATTTCGTTTTCTTTTAAATTGAGTTAGGTTTCACTGTATTCACGAAGTCTATCGAGAGGAATACAGTAAAAATATTATTTCCTTCGTATTTGGGTACCTACCGTTCCTCATTCACTGTAAATACCCGTAAAATACACAGAAACTGTAACTACAGCGGATGACATAGATTTTTTTATAGTAATAAAAAATATTCGAATATTCGAAACCTGAGCGGCCGAATATTCGAATATCAAAACAGGTCGAATATTCGACAAATTCGAATATTCGAATATTCGAATTGCAAGCCCTAATTGTTATCCAAGGGGTGAAAGGCACTCATTTCTGCAGAGGTAGTTTAGTCTATTTAAAACCAAATTTCAATTTTTTATCTTAAAAAAATGAAAAAGTCGTACTTGGAAAGTTAAATGCTCTAGTGCAGAAACGTATCACTTTCTGCTCACCTTTTAGAACAACAATGACCCTCTTTCAGAGCATGAGAAATGAAAATACAAAATACTTAAATACTTTAGGTCTAAACTGAATGGGGTCATACAGAAATATAGCTTAGGATACTACCTCCATACATTGATTAAAACTCAGTTATAAGTTAAATGAGTTTTAAGCGAGCTTTGCGAAAACTTATAATATGATTTACACAATGTTTAAACGTCCTAAATAAATATTTTCTGGGCTATAACAGCGGAAATCGAAGTACGTAAATTTCGACCAACTTTCTCTGTCACTCCTATTACGCCTTAATTGGAGTAAAAGAGAAATACGAGTATGCTCGAAATTTGCGAATTTCGGTGTTCGCGGTAGGCCCTGTTGTACTTAGGTATATTTTACAAGGTAACCTTCCCGGTATCGCTTTGTGATTACCGAAGCTTTGAAGCTTAATTAATTTAATTATCTCCAGCTCTACATCTAACCTACTTAGAAAACATTCCTTTGTTTTATACCCAACATACCAGTCATCGCCACCCAATTTTGCTGTTACACTATTGCGTTAGAAATAACTTTTAACGTCGGAAATATTCGATGGATACCTAGGACAAAAGCTACACAGCACAAAAATATTTAAACGTTGGTATTTGTTGTATATAAACGTTGAACATTTTATACATAGGTACGTCAAACATCGGGCATCGGGCGTATCGTATAACGATCAATTCATCTGCAAACGTACCGGCGAAAAAAATGAAGTTAGTCAGTTAATTTTTGTGTAAAATTGCAGCTCCACGAATTGAACAATTTTTTTGCGTCAGATTTTGATAACATTTTGGTGCAGAATTCCCTATTCTGTACATAAAAGGCGCATGCCCTAAAAATATTCGACTGAGTAACGAAAACGTATGGTATTTTCTTAGCTTAACGGAAAATTACATACATTTTTGTCCCCGATTGGGATTTCGTGTTTATTCCACCCAGAGACAGCCAAACCAGCCAAATATCCAGATGTAACGAAAAAATAATCGACACAAAATAATAATCGGTCCAAGTAAAGCCTGACCAGGAATATATGATCACGCGTCATGTTGCGGAATTTCACTGGAACTATTTTTTTCATACTATTCTGAACTGTCACCCTGTACATGAGAATAACAGCGCCCTCTTGACAATGGTCATTGATGTCTTGGCTTTACCTATTTCGTGTAAGTTCGTATAACCTAGCAAGTCCCAAGGTTAGTTGTGGGCGTGCTGACGCGATAGGGCCGGCACGCCGGCACATTTAGTCGCTAAGTAGGGCTCCCGTCCGTTCGGATTTCCACGGATTCGGGGCTACGAGAGTTTCGCGGAATCCGAGGTTACCCGATTACGGAGGCGTTTAGTTTTAGCAGTACCTGTGTTGCAGTTTCGATTAACAAGCCGATTTGATGAATAACAAAACAGACATGTACTTCCTCGATTTAGGCATATTTCAATGCGCTTATATGAATGCTTATCATAATAAACCAGTAACCCCTTGTTCATAAACTTAGCAAACCTCTGTTAAATTTTCTCTTTTTCAGACAGACGATTTTTTGGCAGACGTTTATGAATAACGCCATAAGTTTATAACATTCTTTTAAAATCGAGGAAGTTCAATAAGTAAAATAATGTTACCGGTGATACTTTTCAAAAGTTTTAGTCGTGGTAAGATGACGTCATCACATCAAGCATGACATTTATTGATGTTTCGTTTCCTTGATCTTTCGGTACAGCGACCAACTTTCCTTTCTATTCTCACTGTATTATTCAAATCGGTTTTGTGTATGATAACTGGGCCATTTTATTTAAAGTTGTCCCCTACACTTATTTTTTCAAAATTGGGATATTTTATGTTATTTCTACTCAGAATGAGCTCTTTTGATCCTAATAGGAGAAAAAAAGTGTCCCAAGATTTCCATACATTTTTCGATCTTTCCATTCCGAAACCGCCATACAAAGTATATGAAAAATGGTAACGGAATGGGAAAAAAACCTTGGGACACTTTTTTTCACCTATTAGGATAGAAAGAGCTTGTGATTCTGAGTAGAAATAACATAGAAATTCACAAATTAAAAAAAAAGTGTAGGGACAACTTGAAATAAAATGGTCCAACTATTAGTAGTATGTAATATATTATTTTGACGTTCTTTTTTCTGCATTAAATTGTGTTGTCAAAGAAAATATGTATTTAAATTTATGTAATTAAAATAGACAAAGAATATCTTAAACCGAGTTATTTTCGTGAACTTACGAACATTTCAAACAAATATTTCCTTAATTTAAAAGTTTGTTACTTCAATAAACAGAAAAGTCCCGAAGTAATGAATTATGTACCTACCTTCATTCAAACTCGTATCAAAATGTAACTTTTGCTTGTTGTCTTGTTGAGAATATTAATATTCCTATATTTGAGAAAATCGTTTCTTTGTTCAAAATACCTTCAACGGTATTTTTAAGCTCCAAATGAGTGTATTTTATATTTTATAATATTGCTTCGAATTACCTTATTCGTTATTCTGTTTAATATCCCAATATTTCCAATATCTATAGATATTGGGATGCGCCTAGGTGAATAAGAATGTTGACTGTGCTTATTTGAAATAAAAGATTTCACACCATGCCGGTTATAAAGCACCAGAAAATTATAAGAAAATCGTAGTCACCACTTATTTATAAAACAATTTCTATTGTGTATCATCACTACATAGTATAAAACAAAGTCGCTTCCCGCTGTCTGTCTGTCCCTATGTATGCTTAGATCTTTAAAACTACGCAACGGATTTCGATGCGGTTTTTTTTAATAGATAGAATGATTCAAGGGGGAGGTTTATGTATAATTTGTTAACCCGTGCGAAGGGCGGGGCGGGGCGGGTGGAGACCCGGTATAGAATGGTAGAGAAGTCAAATTCCTTAAAAATAAAAGGAGTATCCCGAGCCGGGCGCAGATAATGGTGTCCCTAATCGGTAGCAGGCTGCGCACGCGTCATGTCATTGACCGCGCCCAAGCCTGCGCGCATTCCTGACGCACACACATCAACAAAGAGTTGAACACTTGGATAAACCAGCGTTACTGTGCTATAGCGACCCTTAATAGTTAAAGATAACGCTTAAACTGGCAGTTTGAGGGGTTGGCTTGTGTCAGTTTGGTAAGCGTTTGGAATATCTACGCTTGCGACGACTGGGAATGGGTGTCACGGTAACGAACTTTACGTTAGTGTTTTTACTCACGACTGTGGCGCCGCCCTGGCGGATATTGGGTGTTACTATTAATATTCGTCAAATAGTGTTAGTTTTCATTTTTTCCATGCCTTGGGTGCATAGAAGGTAGCATCCTATAGAAGTGGTCTACGCGTGCCTCCGTGAGGGACAAAACATACGCAATGCGACGCTGTGATTGGTCGAATTTATTTGTTGCCACCATAATCCATACTAATTTATGGTAAGGAATAAAAACAGACTGTGACAAGGACAAACAATAATAGCGCTTTCGCTGCTACTCCTACTGAAAGATACATAAGACTATCCCGTTCTGTCAGTTATCCCCACCACTCATGCCCAATCCAGTTTAATACTAGATTTATGCTTGGGTGTCATTTTTAGGGTTCCGTAGCCAAATGGCAAAAAACGAAACTTATAGATTCGTCATGTCTGTCTGTCTGTCTGTCCGTCTGTCCGTCTGTCTGTCCGTCCACATACGTCACAGCCACTTTTCTCCGAAACTATAAGAACTATACTGTTGAAACTTGGTAAGTAGATGTATTCTGTAAACCGCATTAAGATTTTCACACAAAAATAGAAAAAAAAGAATAAATTTTTGGGGTTCCCCATACTTCGAACAGAAACTCAAAATTTTTTTTTCATCAAACCCATACGTGTGGGGTATCTATGGATAGGTCTTCAAAAATGATATTGAGGTTTCTAATATCATTTTTTTCTAAACTGAATGGTTTGCGCGAGAGACTCTTCCAAAGTGGTAAAATGTGTGTCCCCCCCCCCTGTAACTTCTAAAATAAGAGAATGATAAAACTAAAAAAAATATATGATGTACATTACCATGTAAACTTCCACCGAAAATTGGTTTGAACGAGATCTAGTAAGTAGTTTTTTTTTATACGTCATAAATCGCCTAAATACGGAACCATTCATGGGCGAGTCCGACTCGCACTTGGCCGCTTTTTTTTCTTTCTTGTGTCATCTTATAGCTCCCCCACCATGCATCATTTCTCACGTATTATTATCCAATACGAGAGTGACAGAAACAAAGTCTCTAATATCCAAACGTTGAAGTGCATGTTTAGACATTTTTGGCACCATGGTCGCTCCGATATGCACCTGCCTTCATACATGTTTTCGTAGATTTTATCCCTTTTACACCCAATAACTCTTTGCTATTATTCACATGCCAGTACCACACATGTTCTTATGCGTCTTGGATCTTATTCCTCGACATATCAAACGGAATGTGACGCAACCAGATGCGATAACAAATCGAAAATTGATTGCATCAAATGAACCCAACCATTAAACTTAATGACTGGAGACTCTGGGTCTGTTAACTGGTATTTCATGATGCAATTGCTTTTTACGTGTTATAATAGTTTTTAATGTAAAATTTCGGTCCAAAGATCTTTTACAATTCACTTAAATGAGAAACTTATACAACTTAAAACTAAATACATATTTACAATATTTACAAAGTGAGCGCTAAAACAAAACATTACATAAATTAAATACAAATAAATAATTAATCAATTTACATTTACATTTTATGCCGCTATACAATTAAACACAACGCGGGTAGATCCAAACATGCTACCCAGGGATGTTGCGGATGCCGATTTTTTGACATCCGCGGATGCGGATGCGGATGCGGATTTTTAAAGGCTCACATCCGCGGATGCGGATGCGGATGTGGATGTCAAGATAGTACCATAAAAAACGTCAAATATTACATTTTAGTAACTTTTATTTCAAAAAACCGGCCAAGTGCGAGTCGGACTCGCGTTCCAAGGGTTCCGTACATTAAGTCCCACTCACGCTTGACTGCTCATTTCTAATAGGTTTTTTTGGTTAATTACTAAATTACCTAGCAGTCTAGCACTTACGCCAATGCTAAGACGTTCCTGTACCGACCTGTTCCACATCCGCATCCGCATTAAATCCGCATCGATTTTATGCGGATGCGGATGCGGATGTTGAAAATAATGCGGAAGTTCCGCGGTTGCGAATGCGGATGCGGATATTCGCAACATCCCTGATGCTACCTACTTGGAGTAAGCGCGGTGCGGTACGCATCAAACTTCTGCCAAAGAGAATTTGAAATACAGGCGGATTGTCAAAGTAAATTATGTAGCCACAGTAAATTTACTGCCATTTTTCGACAGAAAATTAAAACTGTCAGAACGCCATTTGACTTTGATCCTTATTCTTTCACTGATATGTGATAATTTGTTAAATATTGAAATTAACGCCATCTACTCGACAGTAGGCCAAAGGCTTGGTGCAATCTTTTCGAGCAATGGCGCCATAACCTATTACTAGCAGTTTTAATTCTTCCCCAATCCCCATTAGGCAGCGTGCTGGGGACTATAACCAGTTAATATCGTGCATGACAGACCAGTACGGTTACCATCACTTTGTCACTGACATAAACGCCGTCGAGAACGTAATTTACTTTCTATACATCTCGCTCGCACTCGCATATTAGTGCAAACGGGATGTATAGAAAGTAAATTACGTTCTCGACGGCGTTTATGTCAGTGACAAACTGATGGTAACCGTACTGGGGACTAAGACAAGATGATCGACAATCGTACATCGACTAACGTCAAACGAAATGTAAAACTTTAGCGGTGTAGAACGTGCGACTTTCTCATCAGTTTCTGAACAATAAAACAGTCTTTACCAGCGGGTGTGGTGAAAAGTTAATTAAAGTCCCTCAAACAGGCAATAATAATAAAATTATACATTTAACCGCGATTTATTCAAAAGCTGAAATGAAAACGTTTTCTCGTATGTTACGGAGCAAGATTTCGCCTTCCCTTACCATGAGTTTGGATTGGCCGTTGTCGCTTTGCTCGTACAGTCGCCATCAGATAGATCGGAGCGGCCAAGGCGCTCAAAAATATCTAAACATGCCAGAGGCCGTGAGTTCAAGTCTCACCCAAGACAGTATTTCTTCCACTTTTAAATTTGTTCTAAGATCTAAACATGCGTCTCGATTCTAGACAAATCATCAAAACTTGCCAAGACAAATGTAATTTTAATTAGTTGAAATAAAGATTCAAATTAAAATAGCCTTTTTATAGGCCTTTGGGCGGCTAGAGGATAAAACGAGAAACTACTCGCACTAATGGTAAGGGTAGGGTATAGAAAGCCAGGCAACATAAAACTAACACGACGGGGCAAATGCATCGAAATTGCAGCTTGGGAGCCATTTTCGGAGAACGAAACACCTGTGAAACAATGGTGCTATTATTGCGGAAATACCTTTCAATATCTCACTTTTAATTCCGGCACACTTTCCAACTTGCGCTTGCCTTGTTGCTTGTTTCTGTTTTAAAGTTTTACCTAATTTATGGGAGTAAATATTTCTTCACCCCGCCAACTGGTAAAGGCTCGCTTGATTGTTCAAAAACTGATAGCAAAAAGTTGCATTTTATTCACATGTGATGTGAAGCAAATTAATCAAATGCAAATTCTGAGTTTACTTATGTTTGCTGGTAGAATTGACTTTTAAATGATGATTTTAAATGATAAATATTTAATAACATTCATTTGGATTTGATTTGGTTTGATTTAATATCTTACAGTTACTTAATATTTTCTTCGGGTTGGTGTGGTGAGTGGTGACAATATTTTTTTACCACGCTAGCCCGGAGAGTTCATTCTTCAGAGCTTCATTTTATACACAAGAGTGGCAAAGTCATTTAAAGCTAATTTTGAGATGTTTCTTCATTATGGCTGGTGGAATTGACTTTTAAGTGATGACTTTGAATAGCATTCACTTGGATATTATGTGTAATGTTTTATAGTTACACAGGTTGCGTTGTTTTATCACAGAGTTCCTACAGCCACGTCCTGTGTCCATCATCAGATCAGCTCGATGGTACCATAATATTGCATTGTCAATTTGTCACCCAACTTACATAATGTATGTGAAGTTTCAGCTCAATCGAATGGGAAGTGGGTGTAATTTAGCTTGCAAGATTTGACCCGAACAAACATATTACAAGCAAACATTGCAAGTTAAATAAAAGCTTGTAAAATAAAACGGAACAGATAAATTCTAATGACAATCATGATAACAACTCAGCAGTACAAAAAGGGAAACACGAACTAATGAAATAAATTTGTACTCATGGAAAAGGGCAAAAAGGGCTAGGAAGGAACGAAGGTGTGAGACCCACAGCTGTGAATGGGTACTAATAGGCACAAAATTGATTCTTTACTACATAACACTGTATATATATTTTTTATTTTATTAATACACAATACTGAGCTTAAATTTGCCTGCCTGTAAACTGTAAGTTTGCCTGCAGATGCAGGTAGTCTGTGCGGAAAGAGAAGAGTCGTGGAATGTATGGGGCCCAATACATTCCACGACTCTTCTCTTTCCGAACATACGCTAACATTCTCTACATATACATACATACATTATTATTCAATCTAAGCACTTAAGTGACACTTATATTTGTGCAATCGTCACTTAAGTGTTTGCAGTAGGTACAGTTTTAAGGCGCGTTTTAATTTTTTCTTATTTGTCTCATGCCGAATATTCTCGGGTAGACTATAGGACCGTATTTAGGAGAAATGCTCTGTCGTGGGTACATATTTAACGCACTTATTTCTACTTCGAATGATCTATTTCTTCAAACGAGAGATATTTTTCTAATGAATATTTTGATATATGCAACTATAGGTAAGTTTTGTAATAAAGCCGAATTAGGTAAGCCTGGTGTTGGAGCATACAGGCTTATACCGGAAAATTTAGATGAATTCAAATACCTAGGGCGTAAACTATATAAAGCCGTCCAAGCTTTTAATACCTAGTCAGTGTAAATCTAAGAGTACATAAGCTGCACCGGCCGCTGCGGAGTGCGACCACATTTAGAGTTATTCGTTACTCCAGGCATGCATTAACTACTGTTAGTAAGCGATGGAATACCTATTTATGTATACTTGGTCAAGCAAATCTTGTCAGTAGAAAAATGGCGGCAAATCTGAAAAATCGCGGGTTAGCAACACTACGTTTGTATTGTTCGAAAATCGCGTGTAAATTGACACTCCTCTTTGGAACTTAATCTTATCTGTGGAACTGTTTTGTTTACATTTCATCGTTGTGCATTGCTGCTTTTTGTTCGTTTCTTGGGGATACCACAGGTACTTTATTTTGCTTTGCATTGCTACTGACATATCCGGCTTGACAAAGCTTATTGGTCCACATGACTCATCTGAAACGTATCACTGACACTTATCCCTTATCCGTAAATGTTTGTACTCCGCCCGTAGCTTTAGTATTACCCAATAAACAATTTTGCGCTATAAAAAAAGTTGTGATTGGTCAATACAAGTTTTGATTGACTAAATAGTTATTTGTTTAACAAGGGGACAAAATTGTTCTTTAACCTGTCGTGCCTGCAACTCCAGAGGTGTCACGTTGCCGACCCTAACACTCCGCACCCTCGTTGAGCTCAGCCAACCTTACTCACCGGCAGGAAAACAACACTATGAGTAGGGTCTAGTGTTATTTGGCTGCGGTTTTCTGTAAGGTGGAGGTACTTTCCCAGTTGGATTCTGCTCTAGATCTGGAATGACATTCGCTGTGTTATCCTTGTTGGTGACAACCGACCATACACACAATACACATCGTATATGATATGAATGGTAATCATTTACCATTAATTACCTGCAGCAGTCTTGTTCTATGATATGAAGGTTATATTAAGGATCTTTTATTCGGCAGGACAGCGCCTGTATCTCCTTGTTATGTTTTTCTTGACAAGTTAGGGACATTTTCCTACATATTTAACTCGTAACTCATGTGTACGTAAGGTAAGACACATACAGTTTAGAATGTTACATGATGTATAACGTAATATTGTTTATTTATGTTTATGAAAGGTTCTTTAATTTATTCTAGTTTTACTTGTTTACATATTTTGAATGTCTCTATTAATAGGCTCTTTCCGCGACATCGTAACAATTCGTAACGTAAGATTGAATATGATTTGTCATTAATAATATGTATTATCCCAATATTTTTAAAACTGTAGAGGTGCTGCTGGCAATATTAAATATTAATTATGTCAATCGGGGTCCGAGGTAATCGCGTGGATTTAGAAGACTCATAAATTTTAGCTCGCTGGCGCGACTTTCAAAGTATAATTTAGGTCTACCATTAACAATAGCCAATTTGTCGCATTTCACAAAATTAATGCATTTACCCCATGGAACATGGAAGCAATTAAACCAGATGACCTTATCAAAAATGTGTAAAAAAAATAATTTGTTTTGGCCCACATCCAACGGAACTATTTATTATGCAAAATATTTTAACACAACTTCCCCTTGTTTCAGCGGTCACTTGGGCGGGCGCCGAAGATGAAAGCCACGACGCGCGCGAAGGCGACGATGTGACGCTCCGCTGTCGCTTCAACTTCGAGCCCCTCGCTGGAGAATCACCCACGTACTACTGGGTGCGAAGCACGGCTAGCGGACACGACAATGTCGCTATCAAGGACACACCGCTCGAGACCAACTACCAGTAAGTACCTTTAAGTGTAATACTTCGAGCGACGCACGTGACGCTTCGCCACTGCTTCGCTTCGAGTGACGCTCGGCGACGTGACGCTCCGCTGTCGCTTCAACTTCGAGCCCCTCGCTGGAGAATCACCACTTACTACTGGGTGCGAAGCACGGCCAGCGGACACGACAATGTCGCTATCAAGGACACACCGCTCGAGACCAACTACCAGTAAGTAGCTTTAAGTGTATACTGCGAGAGACGCGCGTGACGCTTCGCTACAGCTTCGCTTCGAGCGACGCTCGGCGACGTGACGCTCCGCTGGCGCTTCAACTTCGAGCCCCTCGCTGGAGAATCACCCACGTACTACTGGGTGCGAAGCACGGCTAGCGGACACGACAATGTCGCTATCAAGGACACACCGCTCGAGACCAACTACCAGTAAGTAGCTTTAAGTGTATACTTCGAGCGACGGACGTGACGCTTCGCCACTGCTTCGCTTCGAGTGACGCTCGGCGACGTGACGCTCCGCTGTCGCTTCAACTTCGAGCCCCTCGCTGGAGAATCACCCACGTACTACTGGGTGCGAAGCACGGCTAGCGGACACGACAATGTCGCTATCAAGGACACACCGCTCGAGACCAACTACCAGTAAGTAGCTTTAAGTGTATACTTCGAGCGACGAACGTGACGCTTCGCCACTGCTTCGCTTCGAGCGACGCTAGGCGACGTGACGCTCCGCTGGCGCTTCAACTTTCAGCCACTTGCTGGCGAATCACCCAAGTACTACTGGGTGCAAAGCAACACCGGCGGATACGACAATGTCGCTATCAAGGATACACCAATCGAGACTAACTATACCAGTAAGTACCTTAAAGTAATTCGGGCGACGCTCGGTGACAATGTGACGCTCCGCTGTGGCTCCGAGTCATCCACGTACTACTGAGTGCGAAGCACAGCCGTACACAATAATGTCGCCATTAAGGACACGTCGTTTGAAACTAACTACCAGTACCTTTCTAAAATATACAATCCCCACGTACTAATGGGTAATCATTGCTAGAGATCACGACAATCAAATGTCGCTATCAAGGACACCAATCGAGACCTACCATAATAAGTTTACTAACACTTAGTTCTAAAGACCGATAAGCTTAAAATCTCCGCTGTGAGTAAACACTAGTGGCGGTATTCATAAACGTTTGTCAAATCCATCAACTACATTATAAGATGAAAACAAAATGACGACTTTTGCACAGCCTATAACGCGAAGGAGAACGTGAAAATATTTTTTCTCAAACATGCAATGAAATGTCGTCGCTCCGGGCGTTATATCAGGCTTCGAAGTATCACGTTTAGGGCGGAGCAACTCCAGAGAACTGTAAAGGAATTTCATACGAAATTGAAGGCCTAGGCCGGGAAGTAATTTTTTTTTAAATTCTAATGTAAACATGGGGTCTATGTCCATGAACAGACTAAACAGCCGAATTATAGTTTGTCAAAGGACTGTCCCATTTCAAACATAGATAGAAAGAATCATACTAGCTTTGTCTTTCACTAGTATTAGCACCCAAAAGAAAAGGATAAGTATAGTTTTTTGTGTTCTTATTTACTGCCAATTTGGTTTGACCAGCTATATATATATTTTTTTATATTTTTGGTGAATGAATGGTTATCGGACCAAAATATCCGTGTTAACGCCTGTTATACACGAACGTACTGATATTAAGAATACAAATCTGTATGATTCAATGTGTTGATGAATAAATTTAAAATTTTGTCTATACGTAAGTCACCAGAGACCATAGACAATATTTAAAATCCTCTGCATTTATTTTATTTATAGAAATTGAGATTCTTATTATCTGATTGTGTATAATGACCCTAATAAGGTCTATTCGAACACTACACACGCGAAATACGGACGACTTCCGTAAAAAAAACAATTATGGCGGGATTGGAAGGAAAATTAAAAAACTTTTGTTGTGAAGTTGGATTTTTATTATAAAGATTATAAATTTGTTTTTTTGAGTGGTGTATTTTTTTATTTCATTGCATGTTTGAGAAAAGCACTATACATGCCTAGCCGTGAAAAGGTCTTGCCGGCTTCGTATCACTATCCGGCCTCCCTACGGTCGGCCGGCTATACCTACTCACCCGGCAAGCCCTTCTTTCCCGGCGTCTGCAGTAATGTACTATTTTGTATTTTTTTATTTTATTAAAGTAGCCAGATATTGCACTAAATAGAGACGAGTGGAGGAAGAGGGGGGAGGCCTTTGCCCAGCAGTGGGACACAGTGGGCTCTGAATAATTATTAAAGTAGCAGGAATGAACCTTGCAATTAGTCCCAAGAGTTCAGCCGATGGACATGAAATTTGTCAATTGAACAAAACTATAATGAACGAGAAAAACGACATTCTCTAATTGGTCGACTCGCAGCCGGAAACGGCGCTCAAATTGGCTGCGCTAGTATTTCCTCGGTGCACCCTGTGGAGGCCATAGCGCTAGATTAAATTAATAATACTGGGCGGCATTCGAACTTTTTCTTTCAAAAGGTCATTTATAGCCTAAAAAATACTTATTAATTTTAAGTTGAACTTAATTTCCGTTATTCCTGTCTATGAATTTACGCAACTCAGAGTACTTTTTGTTATGTTATATGTCTCCTATGAGAAATAATTATGTAGCAGATTTACCAAAAGACTAATCAGCCATTAGGAGTCGAGCTTTTCGTTTTACAAGACGGTAAAATATAAATAATCTTAGATTGTTTTCCAGATCTAATCCAACCGGAAATACACTAAGGCTCTTATTGTTGAGATTACCTTCCCTCAATTAGAAATCTAGAATTCCATAATAAATGTTTGCGATTACCCGTAGTCTAAATATTCTGTAGTAAATAATATATTAGGTTGCGTAGCTGACCCCGTGCTCAATTAAATAAAACTTGGTAAAACAGATGAAAATGAGGAACTTTTAAATGGAACATGACCCAAATTTCCCCACAACTTAATCCCGTATGCGAACATAAAAGGGAAATATGCATAGTTTTAATGTGCCGTTTAATTTCAGAATCACGTTCGCGCCGGCTGACGGGCGTTACGACCTGTCCGTGTCAAACGTGTCGTACGAGCGGGACAATGGACGCTTCGAGTGCCGGGTGAAGGCGGGGGGGTCGGGGCGCACGCTGCACTCGCAGGCGCACGCGCTGGTCGTGCTCACGCACCCTCGTGCGCCCCTGCTCTCGCCTGGCGCGCACGCTAATGCGCAAGAGGGAAGGGAGATCAAGCTCGCGTGCTCGAGCTCGGGGGGATCGCCGGAACCTGTTGTCAAGTGAGTATTCTTTGAGTTTCAGCTTCATAATAAATTTCAGTTTTCACCCTGTAATCACGCATCAAGTCAAGTCTTGAAGGTGCATAAAGTACTCACGTACAGGACGCGTGTGGCAATCGTGTGCGAGCATTAACTAAGCCTGTTGGGAACAGGGCGCATCACATAGGCGCGTTTTCCGGGCGGCGCGTGAGGGGGGCGCGCCGCTTTTACATATAACGCTCACGCGCCGCTCGGAAAACGCGTCTGTGAGACGAAGCCTTAAGACGCCACGTCTATAGTGTACGGCGCGTCATTGTGAACCTTGCCGGAATGCACGAAAGTTGATATTAAGCTGTTTTAATTAAATCATGAATGATTACCACACAGTACCACAGCAGACATTATGTATGACTTCTAAAACTATTTCTGTCTACTTAAATACCATTCAAGATGTTTTTTCTTAACTCTCATAACTTTAATGACCTTAAATAATTCGATAAGTATAGTTGAAACAAAATGGACTATTTCACGAGTATTTCCATTATTAATTAACCTTATCTCAAATAAAGCTCCCAATAAGAAGAAAATCAGAGCGATATAATAAATGAAAATTAAAACCATTAAGCATTCAGCATCGAAATTAAATTACCTCAGCATACGGCTTTTTAATCAATACAGGGAAGTGAGTAAAGGCCAACTTTTCTTTGAACAGCGAGAACGGTGTATTAAAATAAAAACGGCGTACAAAGAAGGTAACAGATAAAAAACGGGTCCTAAATGGGGCGATAAAATTTATGGACGCAGGGACTCGGATTCAATTAGAGTTGGAAGGAGCCGTGATCACAGATTACGTAGTACTAGCGCCACCACTCTCTGGAAATATGTCCCTGGATTTATTGCTAATATTACCGCCGTCCACGACCCAATTCGTTTTACCCGCCGCAAAAGAACAAAGTTAGCCGGACCCAAATATGGCAGTGAGGGAAAATCAGCAACTATGTATAAAGGAAAAGATTGTTTAATTTGTTTTACCAGGGAGCCATTTTCGAGATTGCTTACATTTTCTGAATTATTTTCACTGTACCGTTTGATTAAGCAAACACAATAAGTGCATCTAGACGCAATACTGTTCTATGGTCTGGCTGCTGGTAAGACTGCTTTGTTAGTAGGAAAAGGTGGCAAAGATAAATGTCGCGATCCTTCGATCGATCTCCCATACAAATTTTATACCTAAATGCGCCTTTTTCTACTGACATAGTTGGCTTGCCAGAGTATACTATACTACACAATACCAGTGACTAATACTACTTACTCGTACAGTGGTGTTTATAACGTACTGCAAGGTGTTTCGTAGATACAATGATACACAAATTAATCTTTTTTAAATATTAATACTTTACTGACATTCAATTATCAGTTATTTTTCTCAACTATATTTTTTACCCAAAGAAAATATATAGCTTTATTTAACCGCTCTATTTCTATATCAAATTATTGGCATTATATCGCGATCGACTACGTCACGCGGTAATTATTTAGAATCGTGTCATTGTAGCATACTTACTGTAGAGTATTGTATTGTAATCTATGACAACAGCCGAGCTGAAGCCGTAATGAATGCCGTCGATACTTCCCCGGACAATTAGGAAGCACTAGCGACCGTGTAGCGACACCGCGACCCGCGCTTAACCGGATTATTGTTCCCATTATTAGGGGTCTGCTAATACGCGAGAGGTCTAATTATTTATTGCTTAGCATTTTGTGGGCCGCTGGGTAAATCGTTTATGTTTACTAATAATAATAATAGCGGCCCCAGTATACCTCCTTGAGGTACGCCACTTATTTATGTATGAAAGATTTGTATGATTATTAAAATTCAAATAGTTTTGTTACTTTATTCAATTGTTGGTTTCGGTTAAGTAAGGTAGCATTCTGTGAGAGATACATACCATCTTATTATTAACGCAAGTCAAATTTCATGACACACGAAGTCAAATGCCTCGCTCAAGTCGAACAGACGCATGAGCGTATAATGAAATCAATGATGCGTAGGGATGAACACCGCGAGAATAATGGTATTAGATTTATGGGTAAACCGCCTTCGTTCTTGTGGCTTCAAAGATGGCGAATAATAATTTGATAACTTGTTTATTCAAGTGATGCGCTGCTAATATAATCTGTGACAGAGACCGTAATGAATTTTGTCGATACTTCCCTGGACAGTTAAGAGAGCACTTGCTGACCTGCGCTTAACCGGATTACTGTCCCCATTATACAGGATTGCGTAATAAGCAAGAGGTCTAATTGTTCTTGTGTATTTTTCGGGTTGCGTAATCCATGTAGGGACGCTCGAAGATTTTGCCTTTTTGTTTGTAAAATAATTGATACGGGCGTTTTACTCAGAAAATATCACGTAGGTATCCACAATACGATAAGTTTAAATATTGGGTAAGTATGCGCTTTTACAGCTCGCTGTACATAAATTGTACTACTATGTATGTACGTATTTATTTATTTCTTATTTTACAAAGAAAAGAACGGAAACCGTGATGCTAATGTCAAAATCTAATTTATATACCTATGTATCTTGAACACAAATTTCTATAAATATTGGTATATGAGGAATACCTATATTGTAGATGTAGATAGGTAGGTATATATATTCAATGTAAGATGTTACAAGACAGAAAAAAACCAAATCGTGACATCGACCCAAAACTTAAAATTAAATTTAAACTAGAAGAAATTCTCGTTACTTCTACATATCGTGCACTTCTAAAACTTTTAAGAATAAACAAGAAACCATTTTAAGCATTAAGAACTTGCGCGTCTTGTGTACCGTCTGGTTACAGGTACTAAACTTAATCTCAAACAAGTAAAAACTTGCGCAGTATGCACAGAATGGCTGCCTTTTGACTTGGTCTCTGCTGCAAAGTGGAAATGAAACTATTAATACCACTTATGCAGCTTAACTTATGTGTTTACATAATGGCAACTTGAAAACTGCATGTGTGATTTCTGAACCCCTAGTGTACCTACATTTTATTCGATAGCGTGACGTACATGCGTTCGCGTTTACGTTATGTCTAATTTTGTATGGGATCTTGAACAGCGCGCCAAGCGGGGCGTTTTGGAAACTCAAAATCCATCACACTCAAAATCACAATCTTTATATTTTGAACTTTTATTGTGTAACTAAGGGTTCCAAAAAACAAAACAACTGTTTCTGGGTCTCTAGTCTCAACCGTCTTAGGAGGCCGGTTGTGTCTACGACCGGTGTTTTCGCCGGACAATTGGTTCAGCGACGATGCCTTGTTTTCTTGGGTGTAGCTATCCGTATTAGAGTCTGTGCGGAAAGAGAAGAGTCGTGGAATGTATTGCGCCCAATACATTCCACGACCCTTCTGTTTCCGCACCTGACTCTAGCTACAAAACTGGACGTATCGCGTAACAGGGTCCGGTTTCCGGACGTCTACAACCGGCCTAAGGGTTCCTTATTACGAATGTCCGTAGAATATGTACATATTGTACATACATACCTTTTGTAAACGAGGGACAGAGTACTTTGTTCAGTAGTTAGACGTAGTTAAGCTATACGAGGAACTGAGCACGAGGTCGCAGACGACACAAATGTTTTAAATGGTTTAGAATGCTTTATTAGATAGTCGAGTTAGCTACATACCTATTCGACCAAATTGTATACGAAACGTAGAAGTAGAGACGGAAAATACAAATACTCTTTTATTAAGTCACATGAACGTAGCCACCGCCATACTATCGAACTTTCGCTCTCATTTTAAAAGGATATTCTGAAATGACTTGAATTTTGACATGAACATGCAAGTCACATATATCTATGTCCGGTACTAGTTTTTTGCTAGAAATTGTAATACAAATAAATTAGAACGAGTTGAAGTTTTACATACTTGTGCTTAACAATGTAAACTCCTTTTCAATATAATTAGAACCTTTCATAAACAAAATAAAGTTAGCGTTTCATTTGATTTAATTATTTTTATTTCTTAACCTTTTCGACGCCGTGTCAAACACAAAAGCTGTCACTCAGACGACGCCACGTCATTGAAATGTCAAAACTGAAATTGAACTTTATGTTAATGCTCGTATGTTGCTCTGTGGCCTGTGACCGATTAATCGGTCTTTGGCGTTGAACCTACGGTGCGGATATATCGGTCATTGGCGTCCAAAAGGTTAAACAAACGAAATTCGTTCCATTTTACTATATTTACACTACAGCAAGGTTTTAATTAAAAATAGTTAAATATTGCATAGTGAGCCTTATGAGGTTAACACACGTCAAATTGTGGAACTGTGTAGTACCTAAGCGAACGCAACTTCACCGACTAACAGAATTTTAACAAAATTATAAAACTGCGATGTTGCCAACACTACTCAACTGCAATTCGTTCGTTAGGTACATTTGGTACGCTTGTACAAGTTGTACAAGTTACATACGCCGTGCCCGTATCGGTAAACATAGTTAAAACCATTTCTGGAGTTAATATAGTCTGGCAAACCTATTTTGCCAGTAGAAAAAAGCTGGTAATTTTTGATAATGTACGCGCGAAGGTTTGATCTTTCATACAAAATTTGAATTTGCGACTTTATATACTTAAATTTTGCGGCAATATGGGTTTGTCAAACTATATTTGAAGTTGCAGATTAAATGTTTTTATTTTCTTAATTGTTTTAAAAAGTATAAGTACGAATACTAGTGTAATGAGAAAATTACCTATGTAAAAATGTGAAGTCATAGTTCTAATGTTTGCTAAAAAACCTATAAAAAAGGCTTTATGAAACTTCGAAAAATGAAATTCTATTTTTGAAGCCTCTCACTGTGCCCGAAACTTGATGTTTTATTTAGGTTACGTTTGTTTTAGAAAAAAGAAATGTGATTTCAATGTTTTATAAAAATACATTTAAAAGCCTTTGCTGTCTGAAACATTAAAGTACCGATTTTTAGAGCTCTCTGTGAGTCTCCTGCCAAAATATAGACACTTTTGAAGAATTTTTTGTAAGCACTTTATAGGTACAGTTTGAAAACATTTGTAATAAGGTATTTGACTACTAGTCAGTTTCTTTTTTCGAACTTTCAAAACGATTTTGCTACTATGGAATTAATATGAAACACTGGCATGTGACGTGACGATCAAATTACCTACTCTTTATAGTTTTATACGGGTTTTAAAATAGAAACTGTCTCTAAAAATAAATAAAATCTTCTGGTGCTTTATTTCTTACATGGTGTAAAACACAGAACATATTAAAGAGGTTAGAACGGCTATCGCGCGCAGTTAGTATCGGAACCGGTGTCGCCGCTCATTCCTCTCCACATTTCCACATTTCTCGCGCAACGGTAGTAAAAACTTGTGTGCCTGGTGAATGGATACGCCTCCTTTAGACAGATTTGATGTCTGGCTTCTTAATCTGAACGTTATTGTGGCGCAAAAGGCATGTTTACGTTTTTCGGTCAGCGCGGGCGAGTACTAGCATGCGAGCGTTTGCTCATGGGCCGCGAGCCACGAACAGATTTCCATGACCAATCGCCTCCCGGGCGATAACTCGTATATTGGTTAACGGCTATGTATGGTGATCCCTCATGGACGTCAGCTGCCGCTCCGTTGGTGGGTTGAGGAATGGCAGCCACCGAAACATGTAAAAAAATGTAATAAATTTTGTCATCGCCTCCCGTTTGGTACTTTGTCAGAAGATAGTTTAGATGTTATTATAAATAAAAAAAACCGTCAGCCGGTTGTATAGTGGTGGAAAGACCGTCAGCTACTTGCATAAACATGTAAAAAATAAGCGCTGTACCTTTTTATTATAGTAATAACTAAATCATGAAACTTTGCATGTAGGTTTTTCGCAGGCATTTCAATAAACGCCTTACGGATTTACGGACATAAATGGTAGGCGCGTAATATTTACATGTTTATGCAAGTAGCTGACGGTCTTTCCACCGCTATACAACCGGGTGACGGTTTTTTTTATTTATAATAGCATCTAAACTATCATCTGGCAAAGTATCAATCGGGAGGCGATGACTGAAAAAAATTTTTTTTTACATGTTTGGTGATCAACCGACGGCCTTTCCACCGCGATACAACCGGCTGACTATTTTTTTAATTCATGATAGCATCTAAACTATCATCTGACAAAGTATCAAGCGGGAGGCGATGACTGACGATATTTGCTCCTGGCCCGCGGTCTATCATAACCGGCGGCGACACGTACCCAGCTCGCATCGCCATTCTACTTGTTCTGTGGTGTAAAATAATTCCTTTTAAATACATTTGTAATAACATTTAATGCTATCTATTATTATTTTTCTGATAATTCTGCTTGTAATCATCTTCAAAGGTATTAATGTCGGCGGCCGATCGTAAGATCAGGCATATCGTGAAATTCCTAGGCATATCGTGAAACGTGAAAATCTTTGACCCGTTCCCTGAGTCGACGGAGCCCCTCTACGCGGCGCTCCTATTTCTGGGCAGTTTGCCCTTCGGGCATCTAAAGCAACCTAACGAACCTATCCTACCTATATATTGGTTTAATGTCACTATCGTCAAAACATTACCCAGGAACATTACGATCTGCCTGATCTTACGGTCGGCCGCCGACATGAATACAAGGCAAATTGAGATACAAACAACGAAATTTTAAATTAGAGTGCAAAACGGGCTAGTCGTGAGCAATGTTTTTTTAATTAAGTATATATTCTTAGAAATGTTTTTGAAAAACTTCGCATTATTTCTTTAATTATTGTTAAAATGTATAAACTTAGTATTAGCTTTTACCCGCAACTTCGTCTATAGTATGATGATTATGATTGATAAAAACTATCCTACGTCCTTCACCGGGCCTCAAACTACTACAGTTACAGATGTAGTGTAGTGTACATTATTTTCCATTGTTTTTTTCACGGAAACGTACGAACGTGTCTTGCTATTTCAGTCAGTCTCGGTACAAAAAGTACTGAGGTTGACTGAAATAGCATGACAAATACGAACGTTTCCGAGAAAATACGATGGAAAACAATTATGCACTACAAGAGGTAACAGACAGACAGAGTTATACTGCTGTATTCGAACTTCAAGATATTCACAAGAGACGACACGTACTAGATCCATTCTAGATACGTTATAGTTTAGATTTCAACTAGTTCTCTTTTGCAGCGCAATTCGGGCAACCAATGTCACTTTTACGATAGATCGTGTTAGATATCTATTAGATGTGAATTAGATCTCTAAGTAATATCTTGTGGAAATCGTTCAAAAGTATTTCCAGAATCGCGGAAATGTCAAATTTGACAGGTTAGATCTTAAACATATCGTTATCGTATCTTGGCGATGTCTAATAGATATCTATTACAAAATCCGAATCGGGCCCATATTCGCATTTATAATACTAGTAGGGATATTAAACTATTAATAAAAATACAAAAATGCATTGAGCGAGTGCTTGGTTGCCTGTGGGTTTATGTCTAGACACCACAATAACGGCAACGTCGCATTTAGAAATTCCTAGTTAGGTATTTCACTGAACTACAAAAAGTTAGCAAGTATGGATATAGGTATAGGCAAGGTAATAATCACGTGATTTTTTTCAATGAAAAGTTCACGTAATATTAGCTCTACTTTATCTAGAACATTGTAGGTCTTAAAGATAACAAAACTTATGCAACAATTGCAACAGCTGCAATAATCCTATTATAGATTACACGTTTAAACCTTATGTTCAACAACTTAGGTTCAACACGACATTGTTAAAAACATCTGTTAATTCTAATTAGTAGTTTGGAACGAACGAGCACAGGACAACTGCACTGCGCCATTCCTAGGACGCTCAGTCTACAGCGAGAACCACTCTAAGGCTTAAAATATTCACTTACACAGAATTTTAGGAGGATTTTCAGTTATTAAAGTGATTAATTAAACTATAATTATAATATAATAATAATGTGAGCCTATATACGTCCCACTGGTGGGCACAGGCCTCCTCTCATGCGCGAGAGGGCTTGGGCTATAGTCCCCACGCTAGCCCAATGCGGATTGGGGACTTCACATACACCTTTGAATTTCTTCGCAGATGTATGCAGGATGGATGTATTATAATATATAATATAATTATTATTTAGCTAAGTGCATGTTGGACCACGAAACCCTGTGTACCCTGAAAATGTTTTTGTGTACCTACAATAAATTTTGAAGTTTAAGAATAGAGACGAGAGCATAAATGTCTGGGAAAATAGTAAACCAAATAAGAACATGATTAAAACAATAAATGAATTTCAAATGAATTTTAAAGAATATTAGAGTCCGTCTAAGGTAACTTTGCACATATTTGAATAGAACAAAGCGAGGGGCTCTCAAATATGAACGTCATATTTTAATAGAAATTTGACATTAATGATGACATTGCCACACATTGCAAATGTCAAAACCTTCAATAGAAAAATCAAACATTACCGTAAAACGGGGTGAGTAGGTTTCGCGGGGAGCGGTGGGGTATGAATGGGGAGAGAAGGTTTGAGAGGGGGGTGAGAAGGGATTTTAAGGCTACTGCTACAAAAATAATGTATTCCAATTTAAAATGGAGCTATAGTAATACGCATAATAATAAAATATCGATCCAACAATCTTCCAAAATCACCTTTGTATGAAAACCCCTCTCACCCCAAATACGAGGCACTACGGGGTGAGGTGGGTTTTCCTCTTTATCGTCAAAGTTATGAAATGGAACTACCCAAAATAAAATAGAAACTAAAATACAAACGTCCGGAACACTTATTATATACACCATTCAGTTTTCATATGTAAAAATAAAATGTTATTGAGGTTTGAATTTCAGTTTTGACCCTACTCACCCCATTTTACGGTACAACATTTATTATGGACGGACATGACGAAACTATTAGGATTCCGTTTTTGCAATAAGTAACAAAAGAGCGTATTTTTTAGACAAAAATTTATTTTTAAGGGCAATAGTTTTTTTTTCATTTACAAACGGTGTAAGGTGTAATAGACCGTATTCTAAATAATTTTCGTTTCAAATTATTTATTATCTAACTAAGCAATCTCTCTGTTATAATTTTCACAATGTACGTTCATTTTTAAGTTGAAAAGAACTTATCTCTCTGTGTTAAAATATCAAAGAAATTGAAGAAACATAAACAAAATCGAATAAGTAAGTACCTACCTACGTTGAAATTACTCATTCGTACTCGTACTTACGCTTATTTCTCAAGACTGCACTTCTTTATTAGTTCCAAGTAAATTTAGTTCCATTTCAAATGTGTCATTTCTTTATAAATCGTATGAATTGTTGGAAAAGAAATCGCTTTTCCGTGCAAAGACTTTTTGAACATTTTGCGTGGTATCTTTATTACAAATTATTTTTCTTACTCCGTTCTATAGTTGCAAAATAAACGTTTTCACATCACCTATTCGGAAAAGGACCGTTTTCTTCCCTGCTAGAATCCCCAAAGTGGCAGTGCTTTTCTTCTAGCAGGGAAGAAAAGTGAAAAGGGATCAAAGAGGCACTATTCTGTTTTAGGACAATATTTTTATTATTTTTGCATACTATTTTTTACCTTAATAATATTTTAAAACATAATAATTGCAAAGCACTTATGTATGTTATGGTAGCAAAATTATATCCAGCTTGGGCGTTTACACTTGAATCCCTCACTACGCTTAGAATTCAACGTCCGCCCTCGCCGTAAATATGTCATGTTGCTCCCTTGTGACACAATCTACTATTGTAGTCACTATTTCAATAAAACCTGAAACAGTGGTTATCATATTTGTTTTACAAACTGTGTGTTCAAGAAACAGGAAAACAAATTACAACACAACTCATACCTATAAAAACTGTTCACTAAAATACTTACCTATAACATTAAAACTAATTTTAACTTAAATCTTCAATGCCCCCCCACGGGGTCGTACCAAAGAAGTTGGCATCATTCCCTCGCTGTACTGCAAATACTGTAAGACTGATGCGCTGCGAGAGAAAACTGGCAGCCCTCTGGTCTGTGCTATCAATCTTTTAAAAGTTTACTTATCTCTTCCCAATAAATAAATGTAGGAAACTCGTTTCTAGTACAATCGGCATCAATAGTAACGGATGAAACAACGCGCCAAATGTATCTGCCACCCTGGAATAATTTTCCAAAAAGGGGATAGTATATTAGTATATAGGTATTCTAAGAGATCGCGTTCAAAAGTACCTAATATCTGTTCTAATAGTTTTAACATAATAGATACATATCTCGTTCAGATATTTGTGAACACCTTGGCCGCTCCTATATATCTGATGGCGACTGTAGCTGTACTGACCTTAAGCGATGTCTCGCTCGCACACCGGAGTGCATTACCTTCTGCATTTCCATCTCGCAACATCCTGCACTCTTCATGTTTTATTTGACACTTAAACCCGGAAATAAGACTGCTAGCTTTGCTCGGAGACGTAACTTATATGCTATTTACACGTCTAGGGAGACCTAGGACCTAGATATATCCCGGATGCAAATAAGATGAGGAATAAAATACGATGCAATATATAATTTAAGAGTACAGACACAGGGTTCTAGTCATGAAATGTATAATGAGATTCTGGTGAATTATTTTTACTCTAGAAGTTGGGAAGTGGGACGGCCGAGTAAAAAGAGGACAGTCTGGAATACGAGGCTGGCAATCCCTTTATTCTATAACGCGGCCGGCAATCTCTAATTCTCCTTGCTCTATATCTATAAATGTCACGTTATTCATAATGAGGGCCTATGATACTGCTAAACAAAGGCTTCCCCCCCACTTGTATCATTATTTTATGTTGTTTCAAATCTACGGACTATAACAACGAATTTATTTCCACAGATGGTACCGCGACGGATCAACCTACCCGCTTGAAGCAAACATGACACACGCACGCACACGTGCCGAGCCTACCATAGCGACACTAACACTCACACCGACAAGAGACGACGACGATGCTGTGTTCCGTTGCGTTGTCTGGAACCGCGCTATGCCGGAAGGCCAGCAGCTGGATGCTACTGTTCAGCTTAGTGTCAACTGTAAGTACATACAAATAAGGTTTATATTAGAGTACGTTCGCGACGCGACCCCCAGAGCTTGGTGGGCAACAATGAACCCGACTAAATTACGTTGGTTCTTTGTGGTATGTTGTGAGGAATGTTAAAACTTGTTTTTAATTTCGTAGCATTCCTAGGTCCCGCGGGCGCACGCATGTGGTAACTCTATAGTATACTTGCTTTGAGACTTGAATTTACTAGCCCCACTTGCACCATCCCACTAACCCGGGGTTAACCGGCTAAACCTGGAGTTGCCGTGGTTACCATACCAATACAATTGACACTGGGTTAACGGTTTCGCGGGTTAACCCCGGGTTGCAATGGTGCAAGTGGCGCTTATAGTTTTGACAGTTCTCTATAAGTATAATGACAATGACAGCCGCCATATTTAAGGTTAACCAGTTCGTAATCAACTCTATTTACATCGAGATACGGTTCAATTTCACCTGCCTCGTGTAAAGTTTTCCATCAACATTTTTACTTTATTTTGCCGCGGTTACTCGGCAGAGTAAAAGTTTTTAACTCGGGCACTGTTTGCTGCAGCTCGGTGCGGCACTGACATCCTGGAAGATAAATAGATACCTAAATAAATACATTTTACAAAAGTTTTTTTCGAATCGACTGTAACAGTAAAATGTGCCTACTTTGCCCACTGGCTAATTCTGCTCCAACTTCGTAAACCATTTGTGACAGTTTAAACTAAGCTAAAATACGTAGTCGGTTGTCAGTAAGGTCGATTTCTATCTAAAATATTCAATATTTGTGTAGTTTATGGCAGTAGCGTCTACATCTTAAAATACGCGATACCTATGCGGAGCGCGGAGCAGGCTAGACAATGATGTAGGTACTAGGTATAAATATTACCTACGTCCTACATTTATCTCAATCACGTAGTTGCCTACGGCGTGCCCTGAACTTATATTAAAATACTTAATTAGAAGAAGATAATGAATTATTAATTCGGTCAAAACTTTACAACTAGATACCCTTTTTCTATAAATAATTAAATCTCATTTCGAGTTATTCAACAACCGCTCGCGGCGTTAAGAATGGCGTTATGAAAGTTTTTATGAAGCCTGCGGGCCTCGAATTCTGTACATTGCCTCGGAAAATATGCCATTTCTTGCCGTAGCGTAATTAAGATCGTCTCAAAGAACAATTTATGTACTTATACTATTCATCAAGGTACCTACTTATTATGTTGAATTCAATTGTTATTATTTTTACACAAATTATTAAGATTTAATTTAGATTTTATTAATAAACTAAACTTACAATAAAAAGTAACCTAAAATTAAAACTACCTACAAAACTAAAACGAATACCTAAAAAATAAATAAAAATGGGAACGGAACGCAGCCAGCCTTATGGGAACCCTCCCACAGGGATCGGACCTGGGTGATCTAGCCTAATTTAAATTTAAATATACAAATTTGAAAATTAAATTATGATTAGTTTACTACAAGCTTGTTGAAAGAAAAGAAAGGGAAAAGTTCTTCTGACATCTCGGGACTTAGCGTAGGTACTTAGGCTACGCTTACCGTATCATCGATATCATAAATTGTTTGTTTACCGACTTTGATAAATTTATAAACCTTATAGAAAAGAATTTCAAAAGTTTTAGTGAAGTCATACCTAATAATTTCTTGAGCTTTAGTTTGTTTTTTAATCACACATTAAGTATGTTGTACCTATACCTATAATACCTAATTAAGCTAAGCTTTTACGCCATGTTGTTTCCTAATCCATCTTATATTTTACACCGTCTATCATTTTAGCTAAATTGTGTTCGCGATACAGACTACCTGCCAACAGACAGACACCGCATTAGGAAGCGTTTACAAGCACGAGGTTACCACACATAGGGGCGATTTTACTTGTAAATTGCTACGGTTCGAGCAGCACAACCGAGTTGTATTTCACACCAATTTATACTACAATAGCCCACCACACCATCATCTTCCTCGCGTTATCCCGGCATTTTGCCACGGCTCATGGGGGCCTGGGGAGCTTGACAACGAATCCCAATAATCGACGTGGGCCTTATTTTTTTACGAAAGAGACTGCCATCTGACCTTCCAACCCAGAGGGGAAACTAGGCCTTATTAGGTTATAGTCCGGCTTCCTAACGATGTTTTCCTTCACCGAAAAGCGACTGGTAAATTCACTTTGGGCCAGCGGGGGACTTACGAGATGAGACCTTGCCCAGCAGTGGGACGAGTATATACTGAATTATATTTATGCAAAGCTTACAACATCACACAAAAGTAAATCAGCGAAGGATTTTGTTATATAAATAAATAATAAATAAATATTAATGGACATTTTTACACAATATTTCAAGGTAATTCATGATCGGCTAAACACGTATCTTGTCCGAATGAATATTAATTACGCAGCCAAGCTAAGTTAATTATATGGGCTATATGGCAGAAACTCGGAAGTAGAACAAAGCACGTTTTAAAGCCCTTTCACGATTCTTGTTTTCATTTTACAGTGCAAGTTTGTAGTGTAATTCTGATCGCGCGAAACCACCGCTCGGAAGAACCAGTATGTTTGCGTCCATACTGAAAATTTTGTCAAATGTGTGGGTAGATGTCGCTGAAACTTATGTAGCGATGTCTGCATCGCGCTAACGATATTTTTACTGTGTTTGTATAAATAGGATTATATTCATTGATTTAATTTCATGACGTGAATAATGCCTCGTTAAAAGCAATCCCAATGCACGTTTCCGATTAACACATTGCCACAGTGCAAGCGCGAGCTACGCGCTACGAGCGTACCCGATAACACGGGAAAAATCGTATGTAGCGAAAAGCGCCTACGAACAGTGAACTCCCCTAGCGAGTCGCTGGCAGTGTGTTAATTTAAGCTTGATGTACCATATGAACGTCTTGAGATGCCACATTACATTGGTTGTCTTAAGTTACTATCTCGCTAGCGATACGAACAAGAAGCAGGCTCATGTCCTTGCACGGGGAGGGGGGGGGGGGGGGGCACCAGCGGCTGATTGAGGTTATTTGCGGAGACTTTACATTTCCTTCATGGCTGCCGGCTGCGCTCTGGGATTGCTGTTTCTAGCACTATTCATTGCTTCGTACCTACTTACACGCATAAGAAGGGCTGACTTTAGGACGACATCATGTACTTTGCTTTCTATGCATCTCACTCGTACTCGCATATTAGTGCGAGCGAGATGTATAGAAAGTAAGTTACGCAGACGTTATCGAATATGTCAGTTTGACACTGCTGAGGCAGTAGTGGTAAGGCTACTGGGTATCTGAGAGATAATTGTCACAGATCGGAGCCTGCGGCGGTAGCACAGTCGTATTTTTATAATTGGTCGAAGTCCGGTTGTTCAAGTATTTTAATTTCATTAGGCAAGTG
Source organism: Cydia amplana (assembly GCF_948474715.1). Lineage (NCBI taxonomy): Eukaryota > Metazoa > Arthropoda > Insecta > Lepidoptera > Tortricidae > Cydia > Cydia amplana. The sequence goes on from NC_086069.1 coordinate 27,847,854, forward strand.
GTTAAATGTGTGAACATATAAAATAAATCGAGCGTTTATCAAAGAGGAAAATGGGGACTACGTTTGTAAAGAAAAGCGTGACGTCCCCTTTAGTCTTATACATATAGTTCCTAAACAGAATTTGAGCAAGGAATACTCAAACACTTTTCCCACTTAAACACCCAAGCCTTAAAGTTACTACTAAACGCCTAATCATTTAAGCACTTAACGAAAGTTTAATCCAGTTCAAAAGAAGTCGTTTAGTACGAGGGGCGTTCAAAATATTCTCGGTATTGATATCTTACGACCTCTTCTAAAATTTCTTTCGTTACTGGCCGCTAAGGTTTATTCATTGACATTAAAAAAAAGTATAATTCGAACCGAGATAGTCTTTTGTTTTTCTGCAATTGCTGAACAAACATGAACATCCTGTGCGAATTGACAATGTTAACTAAATTAGAACATCGATGCGTGATAAAATTCTTGACAAAACAGGGTAAAAATCAAAAAACCATAAAAGAGGAAATGGATTGTGTTTACCGTGAGTCTGCTCCTTCTTTATCTACCATTCAAAAGTGGTCAAGCGAGTTTAAACGCGGAAGGGAGAGTATTGAAGATGACCCTAGACCTGGCCGGCCTGTAGTAGCTACTTCACAAGAAAATATTGATAAAGTGGAAAAACTTATATTGGAAGATGGTCGAGTGAAGGTAAAATCTATAGCACAAGTAACCAATCTCTCTATTGGTACCGTACATGATATTATACATGACCATCTTAATATGTCAAAAGTAAGTGCAAGATGGGTTCCGCGAATGCTGACTCGGCTTCAAAAAGACATGCGTGTAGCTTGTTGTTCCGATTTTATTGACCTGTGCGGTGAAAATCCTGATGAGGTGCTGCAAAGAATAGTTACTGGAGATGAAACCTGGGTTCATCATTATGACCCAGAGAGTAAACAAGAGTCCATGCAGTGGCACATTAAGGGTTCAGCTCATCCCAAGAAGTTGAAGGTCATCCCTTCAGCTGGCAAGGTCATGGCCACGATATTTTGGGATTGTGAAGGAGTATTACTAATCGATTATAAAGAAAAAGGTGTAAATATCACAGGACAGTACTACGCTAACATTCTACGTCAATTAAAGGATGTAATTAAAGAAAAGAGGCGAGGAAAGTTAACCAAAGGTATTCTGCTTCTGCATGACAACGCCCCCGTCCATACTGCTCATATTGCGAAGGCAGCTATTGTTGAACGTGGGTTTAAAACTGTTACTCACCCACCGTATAGTCCGGACTTAGCCCCCAGCGACTTCTTTTTGCTCCCCAATCTTAAAAAGGATCTGCGTGGAAATAAATTTTCTGACGATGAAGCATTGAAGGCGGCAGTGGAGGAGCATTTTTACACGAAAGATAAAAAATATTTTTACGAGGGATTAAAAAAAATAATTGATCGATCTTTTAAGTGTATGAACATAGGGGGGGGGAGTATATTGAAAAATAAAAATATCAAACTTTTCGTACTTGTTTGTTTTCATTCTCATACCGAGAATATTTTGAATACCCCTCGTATGTGCGAAGTTTTATCAATTAGAGGGAAACCATTCCAACTTCGAGATCCGGATTAAAAGTTGGTTAACGATGTTCGTGGGTTAGGGCCCGGCCACATGTACGCGGTGCGGCGCCGCCGCCGCCGCGCGGCGCGGCACCGCAGAAATCTGCGGCGCCGCAAACCGCTCTGCGGCGACGCCCGCCGCAACGCAAAATTTTGCGGTGCCGCGCTGCGGCGCCGCAAAGCGGTGCGCGGCGCCGCGCGCGGTGCCGCAAAGCGGTGAATTTCGCCGCGCGCGGTGCCGCCGAGCGGCGTGCGGCGCCGCAGATTTCTGCGGTGCCGCGCCCGTATTTTCTTTTGAAATGATTTGCATCTTCATTCATTATACGAAGATATGGGTTCAGCCAAAATTTTCTTTTCAATTGTTTTTTTATTTCTGCGCCTTCTTAATAGCGCTGGCAGTACACCGAGAAATTCAGTAAAATGCTGCAAATGATGTTAAAGGTATGAAAATCGGTACGATTGATCTTTAGGATATTTGAAACAATTTGACCCGAAGCACCATTAAAAAAAAATGAGATGAGTTATCTTTTTCGGATTCCGTAGCCAAATGGCAAAAAACGGAACCCTTATAGATTCGTCATGTCTGTCTGTCTGTCTGTCCGTCTGTCCGTCTGTCCGTCCGTATGTCACAGCCACTTTTCTCCGAAACTGTAAGAACTATACCTACTGTTGAAACTTGGTAAGTAGATGTATTCTGTGAACCGCATTAAGATTTTCACACAAAAATAGAAAAAAAAACAATAAATTTTTGGGGTTCCCCATACTTCGAAGGGAAACTCAAAATTTTTTTTTTCATCAAACCCATACGTGTGGGGTATATGGATAGGTCTTCAAAAATGATATTGAGGTTTCTAATATCATTTTTTTCTAAACTGAATAGTTTGCGCGAGAGACACTTCCAAAGTGGTAAAATGTGTGTCCCCCCCCCCTGTAACTTCTAAAATAAGAGAATGATAAAACTAAAAAAAATAGATGATGCACATTACCATGTAAACTTCCACCGAAAATTGGTTTGAACGAGATCTAGTAAGTAGTTTTTTTTAATACGCCATAAATCGCCTAAATACGGAACCCTTCATGGGCGAGTCCGACTCGCACTTGGCCGCTTTTTTGTATGGAATTTAAAAAAAAGTGTTTTGAAACCTATCGTGTGTGGTATTAAACGAAAGGGCTTTCTGAGCCGATTCCAAAAATATCATATCATTACATTTCAGTCATTTTTTTTAGGGTTCCGTACCTCAAAAGGAAAAAACGGAACCCTTATAGGATCACTCGTGCGTCTGTCTGTCCGTCCGTCTGTCACAGCCTATTTTCTCCGAAACTACTGGACCAATAAAGTTGAAATTTGGCACACATATGTAAGTTTGTGACCCAAAGACGAACATGTAACGTAAATAAATGAATTTTAAATATGAAGGCCACTTTTGGGGGGTAAAAGAGAAATTTAAAAATAAAGTTTTTCAAACTATATCGTGTTACATATTAAATGAAAGAGCTCATTTTGAGAATCTCAAATATATATTTTTTTATAATTTTAAGATAAATAGCAGTTATTCAAGAAAATAGGCAAAAAATGGCCATTCCCCCCCCTTTATCTCTGAAACTACTAGGTCTAAAATAATGAAAAAAATACACTATATAGTTCTTAACCTATAGATGACAGGAAAACCTATTAGAAATGTGCAGTCAAGCGTGAGTCGGACTTAAGTACTAGTTTTTGATCCGACCCCTACGGGTTTTTTAAAGACATTTTACTCACTTTTCAATAAGTTGAAATTTGGCACACATATGTAAGTTTGTGATCCAAAGACGGACATATATGTAACGTAAACAAATGAATTTTAAATATGTAGGCCACTTTTGGGGGGTAAAAAAGCAAATTAAAAAATAAAGTTTTTCAAACTAAGATATCGTGTTACATATCAAATGAAAGAGCTCATTTTGAGAAAAGTTTGTAAATTTCTGTACCTAAAAGTGTTTCAAAGTAAAGTTTATTAATTTAATTATTAATTAAAATTTGGAATGATCATTTTAAGATAAATAGTTTAGCAGTTATTCAAGAAAATAGAAAAAAAAATGACCCTTTCCCCCTCTTTATCTCTGAAACTAGGTACTGGGTCTAAAATATTGAAAAAATACACTAAATAGTTCTTTACCTATAAATGACAGGAAAACCTATTAGAAATATGCAGTCAAGCGTGAGTCGGACTTAAGTACTTAGTTTTTGATCCGACCCCTACGGGTTTTTTAAAGACATTTTACTGACTTTTCATTAAAAAAAACATATTGTTAAAAATTGTGTATTGTGCTGAACCCTTGGAACGCGAGTCCGACTCGCACTTGGCCGGTTTTTTTTAATTATAATAAAAATAATTTTCAAAACATACCAAGTTTGGGCTTCTCCAGATACAATACCGTTCAATATTTTTTTGTAAAATATACCTCAAATTATACCTAATATCCTATTATTCCTATTATCCTATTAGGATATTAGGTATCTAACCCTAAGAAAGCAATTTTGAAAATAATTTCATCAAGTACTTTTTTTTAAATTTTTCAATTTTACAAAGTGTGATCTATGAATCTCTCAATTAAATATTTAAATAGAAAGCATAAAATTAATATAAGTATAACGGTTTTTCCAGAAAGTCGCTTATATCTCGGAATCTATAAGTCGTAGTAAAAATTATTTATGTAAGAATTAACTGAAAAATCTCACCTTTAACCCCCCCCCCCCCCTTTCCCCGAGTTCTCCACCCCCCACTTATGAGAACTTTTTCTTACTTAAAGCTTAGATATTACCAAAGGAACATGTAAACCAAGTTTCAATACTCTTATTTTACCCGAATGACATTATGAGTATAATTCGGCAGGGGTATTATTACACTTTGTAAAATTGAAATAGTATTTTATGCAACCGTTGTTTAAGAGGGGTCAAAAAAGACGAGTGGCGTGAGTAACAATTTGAGGCGAAGCCGAAAATTGTTAATAAAGACGCCACGAGTATTTTTTGACTCAGTTAAACAACGTTGCATACAATACTTTTTCTACGACCAAGCACTTACTTACTTTGAAAAAAAAATTGTAAATTTAACAAATATTTTTCATTCAAAAAAAATAATACTTTAAACAAGTGGAAATTATATAGGACATATATGTAGGTAAACAAACCAAAAGTATACCTACAGCTAAGATACGCGACTCGGCCACCGCGCCCCGCGCCCCACGGCCGGATGGTCAGCGACACCTTCTAGTAACTCATGAGGCCCTGGTACTTGCTCTTAGTTAAATTACAATTTTGGATAGTTTTTTTTTTCTCGATTTTGGCCACAGTAGCCTATGGAGACTAACAAGCAACGCTAAGCGGTGTTCGTAGTCTATGGATCTTGCTATATTACGGGTGTCACATGCGCGTTTCTGACTTCTGAAGGAATTTTATTGTTTCTACTATAGAACCTAACGAATATTTTGTAAATTGGCAGCAATGCACTTAGTACTCATCAATCAATTAAAATTAGGTTTGCAACAATGTATTTCATACAATATTTTTTAAGTGGTGATTACACGAAGTATCGTAAAAGTACCAAAAAGATACTGCGTGTATGCACAAATACTTTTTTGGGGAATAGACTAAAGACTTGTCTTGACAACTATAACATAGGGGTTTAAAGGTGTGTGTATGATGACCTTTTAAATGACAAATAAAGATACGGGAGTAGAAAAAATTAAAACAAATATACTAAATGTAAATATTTTCAAAATTGCTTTATTAGAATTAGATATGAGGATATTAGGTATAATTTGAGGTATATTTAACAAAAAAAAAAATTTAACGGTATTGTATCTGGAGAAACCCAAACTTGGTATGTTTTGAAAAATATTTTTATTATAATTAAAAAAAAATGACTCAAATGTAATGATGTGATATATTTTTGGAATCGGCTCAGAAAGCCCTTTCGTTTAATACTACACACGATAGGTTTCTAAACAATTTTTTTTTAAATTTCATACAAAAAAAAAGATGACGTCATAACTCCTCTCGTTTTTTTTATTTGTTGGTGCTTCGGGTCAAATTGTTTCAAATGTCCTAAAGCTCAATCGTACCGATTTTCATACCTTTAACACCATGTGCAGCGTTTTTTGGCGAACCGCTATCGCTATAACAACAGCAAGAGCAGAACACGTGTGAAGGGATCCATGTCTGATTAAACAACTGGTAGTCGAATTTTATTCTTTACTATGCAGCTTGACATCGTACGCGGCGCCGCACGCCGCTTGGCGGCACCGCGCGCGGCGAAACTCACCGCTTTGCGGCACCGCGCGCGGCGAAACTCACCGCTTTGCGGCACCGCGCGCGGCGCCGCGCACCGCTTTGCGGCGCCGCAGCGCGGCACCGCAAAATTTTGCGTTGCGGCGGGCGTCGCCGCAGATTTCTGCGGTGCCGCGCCGCGCGGCGGCGGCGGCGCCGCACCGCTGACATGTGGCCGGGCCCTTACGTGTCCGGTGTTTATGTGCATACCAAAGGTATATACTCAAAGGTTAACTGGAAGAAATCCCTTTAAGGTATAAGTTCGCCTTCTTGTTGTTGTACAATAAAGAGTTTACTACTACTGTATACGGGGTGGGGCCTGTAACACTCGCACACAATAAGGCCCGTGTTATCTGCACTAGACGACGATATACCTACTTGAATATAATACGTGCAGATTTTAAAGATACAAAGTAATCCTTAACAAGTACGTATCTGCACACAAATAAATGTCTTTAAATACAGGGATTCAAACCCAGAACCTTCAACTTTATAAGCAGGGTCACTACGTAATAAGACCTTTATCTGATTTGACAGTTAGGCAAGTAACTTACCCGAGTTAAGTAGCTAATTTGTTTGTATTTTACCAATAATGGCAAGCCTATTATAAGTTCTAATTATTCTAACTCGTTCCCTGTTGACTTTGTCGCGAACTTTCGAGAAGCCGATACAAAGCCCTGGGATTTACCGTCGCTTTATTAAGGCCCGGTAAATAATACTAAATCGTTAAGGTCCACGCATTCTAAATTCATTAAGATATGTATATCTAATAATGATCATTACGAGTATCTATCTAATAATGGAATGGAAATCTCGTTTCTGTATGCGGTACTAGGAAGCCTATGAAATGCAACAGGTAATGAGATTACTCGCGGCACGGCAAAACCTTTGTGACCTAAATTATTTCGTTGCACAATACCGAGAATCTAACTCTAGGTAACTCAAAATTCTACCATAAGAGACTATACATGTCTGTTACATTGTAGTAATTATTTATTTTAAGATTATTGTAAATATTTACTCAAGTATTGGCTGTTGTATACATTTTGCTTTGTATTCTTCAGTATTGACATGTGAGCCCTTTAGGCATACTTAAAGAACACATTTTTGAAGTTATATTAATAAAGCCCTCATGTATACGAGCATATACTGAAGTTGTAAGCATCTCTAGGCTATGGTAATCGCTTAGTATTCACGTATACAAGATCGTTTGCCTCCGACGTAATAGGGTGACTGCTATAGTTACGAGTATTGGCCCCTTCATTAAGTAATTGACCGCTCTTAACAATAACGTTTTAATTGGCTTGTTTCTTTCTGATTTGTTAGGAAAGGCCAATTACTGTGTAGTGGCCAATAACTGTAGCAGTCACCCTAGTAAGTATTAAACATGGTAAAATTACAAAATGGGAATCTTAACGTTAAAGATGAATTGTTGGCGCTTGCTAATTAGTGTGTAGCTACACGAAACGAAGCACGTCATTTTTCATTAATTAATTAATTAATTAATTACACACACTGGACCAGCGCGGTGACTACAGGGTGACGTTTTAGTTAGGGCTCAAATTTTAATATGATGAAATGGTATGGTATCAGATTTTTTTTTATTCACTCAACTTGCACTGCTAACCAACTTTTGATTTCCTCTTGCAAATAAAAAGCGGATTGCATTCGGTGGTGACCACAAACCGTAAAATTAACACTTTTTAACACAACAAGCCTAGCGTGTTATTGGCAGTGAATGTGTTAAAAAAAGATGCCGAAGAACATTTATACAAAATCCAATATAAGCAATATCTGCAAGCTACTGTCGCTGCTGCATTGCTGTCGCGAATAAGTTCAATCTTCACTAATTTTATCAAGGAGATTGACAGTGACATCACCCGCGTCCACGCTTGAGCAGTAACGCTGTTGCGGTCGCAAACCGCCTGTCACCTTTAAGAGGAAAGGGGAAGACTTATTCTTCGTTAACGTAGTACACATTTTCCACCCTGGATATTAGGTTTAAAGATCTTTATATTGACATTATGAAAAATAATTTTATACAATTTAATGTATATTTACCATAAATAGATAGTATATATTATTGCTATGCCCCTTCGTTCGATCGTTAAAATAGAAGAGAAAAACACATTACATATGATATTTTAAATAGATAACTTTTATAGTAACTAAAATATACAAACAAAATTACGAAGAGACATAGATATGGTTAATATATAGGTACATGTATACAAAATCTCTCTGCTTTGCCTTAAGGTTGACTAGTAGAGAACGCTTAATGCCATTAAGTCCGCCTTTTGTACTGTAAGGTTTTCTTTTGTGCAATATAGATTAAATAAATAACTAAATAGTGTAAAAATCAGTAATCAATATCCAGGGAGGAAGATGGAAACAACTTTGTATGAAGAAGCGGTCTTCCACTATCCCTTTAAGATTAAGCCTGTGAGATGTGTCACAGTTAATATTGATAGATTGATCGTGCTCATGAATCGTGGCCTGTGTGTGCATATTGTCTTAGTAAATTCAGGGTTCAAGTGAAATCCTTCCGGCATTAAGGGTAAGCCGAGCGGTTTGGGCCGACTTAGGCAAATCCCCGTGCTAATTTCCATTAGTGCCTGTCAATACTGCATTGCGTATTCGGAGAATAATATTTGTCTGAATTAAGTACAGATTAGCGGATAATTGATAAAATTTATCGTAGAAATGGTAAATCAACTTGTGTTTTTCTGTTGCTCTGTCCCATGGGTCAAGATTGTCAGAAAAAATGCTGTCAGTAACACTTTTTTTTTTATAAAGTATGTATTACCAAAAATTCCCAAAATATAGTTTTTGTACTAAAAAGTACTTTTAGTTTATTTATAAAAGAAGAATTTGCAGCAAAACAGTACTGCACAAAAAGTAAAACACAACAAATAAATAAAATAAATTTCAATTAATCGTTAGGTAACATCATTAACTGTACATTCTGTACAAGGTACTACACTTCGTGTGGTAGCTTTTTGCTCTTTCCGACCCCGCCTCTCATTTTACCCTGTATGTACACATTATATCGTCTTTTTTGGTAGCTGAAACATAACAAGCTGAGAGGTCATAATTTTAGCTAATATTGAAGTCACGTTGGCTGGCGTTAATAGGTTACATGACAAATTTTAATTTATGGTATCAATCAATCAGGTTTGTTTTTAGGATCAAATGTCTATATGGGACCCATTGCATTAAAGCAATAGAAAAGTCAGAAATGATAGTCAAAGTCCGACAGTCGTACTTCACTCGCGAAACGCCCCGAACAAATTGACATATGAACGTGACGTCAAGGTCTCTGTGAGCGCATCTTGAAGTATGAACAAACCAAGAAAATTGCGTTTTTGTCGGTGAAATATTGCGTTTATGTATATAGTTGCTATACAATCTTTTTTTGGGTAAAATGTGAGGAATCGAATGGTATGCTTACTTATTTAGTTTTTAGAAGTATAAAAAAAAACTTTAATTTTGAAACTTTCAGGTGCTGATTTTTGTATTATTTCCATATTTTTTATTTATTTCCACAATATTGTGATTAATTGCACATTTGCTATCTATTTTACTAGATTTTGTTATAAAATTCAACATGTGTCATCATCCCTATTATAATAATTAATAATTATACCCAATAGCTGTTAGACACTTGATATTGAGAAGGTACCCAAAGGGATTTAAAATACTACCCATTAAAATATACATACTTCCCATTAGTAGTAATAAAGACACCTTATCCGCGAACGAATATCGTAAATTATTAGATCAATATATTATTCAACAGTATAGTTCTTATAGTTTCGGAAAAAAAGTGGCTGTGACATACGGACGGACAGACGGACAGACAGACAGACAGACATGTCGAATCCATAAGGGTTCCGTTTTTTGCCATTTGGCTACGGAACCCTAAAAACTGTAGATTAAAAAGGTTTTGCGATTACCTTCCCTTTACGAAACCTAAATAATCCAGCCAAGGAATTCACTCATGCCCCGTCTTCAATTATGTAAAACCTATTTCACATAGAGAGTAAGTACATTCTAAATATATTACCAAGATCCCATGCATATTTACCGTAGGTTCCGTTTACGAGGTCATTGTGTCGGGTACCTAAATTTAACTGGATTATGTGAGAGACCTTTACAACAATGAACCACGAAATATCCATTTGCTAGTGCTCGGCGCGTCATCGTGAACCTTGTTGGAATGCGCGAAGGTTGATCTTGGGCTGTACGCGTGCGCGTCAATTGACGTCTTTGGCGGTCAAAGGGTTAACACGAACACGACATTTGTTGACCATTTTTTTATTTGTATAAAAATATCGATATTCATTTATTTTAACGGCCTCCTAGCAGGCGAGGACCAGGGTCTGAGACCCCATTTTTAAAAAATACCGACGGATTGGAAGGCTTGACATACTATACAATAGTAACAATAGTTATTTGTACAACAAGAGATCAAAGTTTCATATTTCTTCGAGTGCTTATTTTGAGTCCCGTGCAAGCGAAAGATTCTATACTTAGAATCTTGAGCGTAGTAAGGGACTCAAAAGCGCACGAGATGTAAATAACTTTGATCTCGTGTAGTTCACAAAACTTTTCACCTCAGCAGTGAGAACATATTAGAGAACCCGAAAAATGTATTCCTTCTTCATCAGTACCTATTTACTCATGTTTTCTTAAGATATACCAACAATTAAGTTTTCACCTCAGCAGCTCGACCAAGGGTAGGTAATCGCATTTTGCTCACTGAGTGAGACAAAATGAGCAAAATGGTATTTTGCTCACTGTTTTTAAGTAGCAAAGTACCCTTGTTTGAGCTGCTGAGGTGAAAAATATTTTGTTATTGTTATGCAAACATGTATTTCAGTGTTCAGTGTAGGTAGACTATTTTGAAAAACTCGCCCGTTTACTTCTGACAAACAAACAAAGCAAACTGCTAAAGTTGGAAAGTGAGTGTAGGTAATGAAAATGTAGTCACGATGCGAAAGGGCATCCAGGTAACAACCGTTCCCCCCTCCCCCAAAGTAATTTATGTTGCCGCGACGACAGATGAAGGATATCGCGAGATCACAATACTCTACCTGTAGCTTTATTCGGAACTTATATTTGATGACTTTATAATGCCAATCAAATTTGATAGAATTTCATCATTAATATAACCTCTTAGTGTAAGGCCTGAGAGGACGCTCTAAGCGGAGCGTTCGGCGGGGCGTGCAGCGTGGCGTCGGGCTCACAAGTAATTTGAGCAGCGTGTACTAAGGCCGCTCTCCTATACGCTTGCATTTGTTTAACATGCACGCCGCACGCCCCGCCCCGCTGCACGCCCAACATGAGCGTCCACTCAGGCCTTACACTTATGTATGTCTGAGTATTTTTGGAATAGGAAACGTAGGTAACTGCTTTTTGATCGCTCTTAGCGATAAGACCGCCTCTTGTCTGCCTCTATGTCACTTCTTGTGTTTTTTTTCCTTAAACTGTATAATTTACTGAAGTCTGCTGAATGCAAGTGTACCTATGGCATGCTAGCATGTGTGAGTTAAGGTGACAGTCCATTTCCAACCGCAGGTGCACTTCTGTCAGTTTTACTATGGAAATTGACAGTAACAGCGACGCGTTCAGTACCAGTAGTGCAGCTGCGGTCACAAATGGAATGTTACCCTTACAAATATTTATTAATTTAATTTTTTAACAAGCTGATACGTCTGCGAGTGATGCTCCAATTTTTTTTAGACTTTTTCCATTTTTTCCTTTAATATAAAATATTGATTAATTTGTTATTCATTGTCATTTTAAAATTTTATACTAACACTAGGTTATAATATAAATTTGATTTGATGATTATATAATCTTATACCTTGACATACATTTTTGACTTTTTATATGTTTTCCGAGCAAAGCTCGGTCTCCCAGATATTATATAGTTTTACTAACCAAGCTAAATGGCAAAATCCTGAAATAAATTGAATTGAATAAAAAGTTTACAAATTATACAATCTTATCTATCTTAACTGAAATAGAAATTGGTAGTCCGTATCACTATAAAACTCCGAGAACCTACATTAACTTACAATGTTAGTAGTTTAAGACGCCGTAGAGATTGGCAAGCAGGCGAGTGATATTACAAGCTTGGCTTTATGTCCTAGATGCTAAAGTGACAGGTTGATTAGATAAATCGTCTATTAATCCTGCTTTTGTAACAATTTTGTAACAACAATGATCGGTTGGACAAATTGGCGAAATCGAGCTGTAATTTTAGTATCTGGATGCACTTTTTCTTTACATAATACGTTGCTATGGTTACGGTCGTCTGGGTCACTCTTAAAACCCTTATTTTATGGTATTTAAAATCTTTTGTATGGACCGTCACAACCCAAAACTTGTTTGAAAATCTGGGGACACTTTTTTTATTGTTTCAATCAATATAGTCCTCGTAATTCTGAGTCGAAATATCCCAAAAGTTGTTAGTTTACCGAAAAAAGGAAAAATGGCAAGTACACTTTCTTCTGAACCCCTCTATTCTTGTACAACATAGGTTCAAATACATGTTCAATATAATTTCACCAACGCAACGCATTCCCGAATAACCCGTGATAAAATACATCTCGCTCTGTATCCTGCAGACGCGGACAAATGATTGATGTCCAACTCTGCCTGATGAAATGCCCAACTGTGCTTAAATAAATAACTTGTATATAATAAATGACCGGACAAGAATTGGCTTCCTGTTTGTATGCCGTTTTTATTTAAAGTTGGAGGGGAGACTGGGGAAATTTGAGCCTCGGAGAAACTTGGACTCCTAAATTATAGTTATTTTTGAATAGAGTAGGATCGAGTACTAACCAGTCAAATCAGCTACTCTTTAGTAGCTTTTTGTAGTTTGGACAAATTTTGTCTAGTGTATGATATCTAGTTCAGTTTATATTCTAGTATATTTATGGAACGTCAAAACGACTTATTACTATGAAGTTAAACCCCATTTAGACGGATCAAGAAATTGCATGCGATGTATATTCGCTACTGTTATTATGTACTGAACACACGGTCTTCTGTTTTACACCCCCGAGAACCCTCCGTATCATCCCCCTGGGCTTATATATTTACCAGTTACATTGTAGTATTTGGTCGATCATTGTATTTTGTAGTTAGCAATGTATCGAAAATTGCGCTGTGTAAATGGGGCTTTAGTCTGGGAACCGAAACCGGTGACTTCACGATCCACCTCGTTTTAATGAGTTTTTGTTCATTTTAAAGTAATTTATAGGTAGTCCAAAATTCCAAATGTTCATGTCAAGGAAATTACGTTGGGCTCGCTGTCTTGATGAAATACCCATCAACTATCCTTAAATAAATAACTTGTGTTGTGTATAATAAATGACGGACAGGTATTGGCTTCCTGTTTGTTTGTTGTTTCTATTTAAAGTTGCAGGGGAAATGATCCAAAGGGAGAAAGGTAGGGTCTAGGGTCAAGGCGGGAACAGTGGCTCAGTCGCCCAAATATTGCTCTATACTGTAGCACCCTCGCGGGTTAGAATAATCATTGATTACAGAGTGTTTTTGCTTAACTACGCTGTCAAAAACAGAATATTACAGCTAAGTGACCTATTGGAATATATATTTTATATTTATACGCAATTTCTTAAACTTTGTAATTTGCCGGTACAAAGTTTCCCATTTAATAAAGTATGTTCGGTCCCCAAAATTCTTCCAAAATTTTATCTTAAGATTTTCGTATTTTCGTGTTAGTACTTCGAACTCTTTGGATTCTTATACTCGGATTATCCGAAAAAGGTACAGAAAAATTTCTTAATCTGACTGATAATGTGTTTCAAAATTCTAACCGTCAGTTAAAATCTGACGGGTTAAGAAAATGCGTACAAATAATTGTCAGATTAAGGAAGACAATTATAGCATCAAGTTGGACGAAACTAACCAAATCCATAATCTACTTAACGATTTTTTTAACTGCCTACTAACCCGCCCCCACCAACCATCAATATACTAGACGGCTAAAGTGATTAAGGTAGATTTCACGGGTAGCAAAATATCACTCATATCTTAATTTGACACGCTCGTGTAGCTGCAAACCCCGCTTACCATTGTCTGTATTGTATAAAAGCTAGAATTCCCTGTTACGAAACATATAAGAACCAATCCATTAATAAGTATAACCCGTAAAATGCTCAAAGCTTGATCCGCGGGTATATTTACAGATTTATTATTGTACGGAGCGTGTATGTAGCACACGGAAACATCCGCCCGATCGCCACATGGCTCTGTACTGTATAGTGATGTGAAACTTTTCCCCATTTCCCCTTTTTTCAGGCCAATTCGTACACTGACATCAGAATGATATTTGATACATATTACTTAGTTATCGTGCGTCTCTAATCGCCAATACATGTACGGACACGTACGAGCGAAATGCAACTGAATACATTAGTAGAAGTTTAATATTTAAATATTAATATAAATTCATTTTACGGTATACCTTACGGCTGTATAGACAGTACAGAGCCCGTACCACGAATTATTGACAGTGTCAAAACTGACATAAACGCTTTCGAGAACATAATTTACTTTCTATACATCTCGCTTGCACTAATATGCGAGTACGAGCGAGACGCATAGAAAGTAAATTATGTTCTCGATGGTGTTTATGTCAGTGCCAAACTGGTGGTAATGGTACTGGACTTTCGGGAAAAACACTAAAATTACGTTTTATATTGTGTTATTATCTTTTCCCTCCTTATTCATGAAACATAAAAACGCCTATTTAATTGTGTCTCTACTTAAACAGATAAATGTCCAAGTGACGGATAATGACTAATTAATTTGAAACCATTTCTTTTAAAAGGAAACAATTCATTAATAATCCTTAAGTCTCAAAAGCTTTTCTTGGCAAAAAAATGAGTTCAAGCCTTGTTTGCGTGTAATATAGGTAGATAAATATTTTCAAAAAATACTTTAATAGTAAAAGTACACGACGTTTAATATTGGACATCGGTTTTTGGAAAGAGACAATTGCCTATTATAGGAAAACAAGAGCTTGCGACATATTCTAGTAGGTTGTGTTTAAAATAATGATTCTGATTCTTTTTATAAAAATAAAGATGTTTTTCTACTTCTGAACTTATAAATCACATGTTCAAACAGTGTGAAAACAATAACTAATAAAAATCAGATTTTTTCTTGTTTTAATACGTCAAACTCGTTTTCTGGCTAGAGTTTTAATTTTTCCCATACAAACGCGAAGAACCATGCTCCTTATGTTTGGGAATTATTCCCAGAAACATGGGAACGGGAAATTGCCCTAAACCCATCTCTAATAGCAATGCCCGATTCATATAAACAAGATAATCGTAATTATTCTCGGACGTTGCGTTCTATTTCGTAATGTTATTACTAACTCTCTGATCTACACCGTGGTATGTAGTAGACCGACAAAACTTAAACATGCGTTGAACGCATAGGAGTTAAGTTTTTTAAACACTGGCTATTAAAATTAAAACTTAAACATCCGCTTCTCATAGATTTAGACTTTTTTGAGTTACCTACTATCACAATCTCACTCAGAATAGTGACTAAAATCATCCAACTACCTATACCGTAAAATGGGGTGAGTAGGGTTCGCGGGTAGAGTTGGGTTATGAATGGGGAGAGAAGGGATGAAAGGGGGGTGAGATGGGTTTTTAAGGCTACTGCTACAAAAATAATGTATTCCAATTTAAAATGAAGCTATAGTAATAAAAAAAAATCGATCCAACTATCTTCCAAAATCACCTTTGTATGAAAACCCAACTCACCCCAAATACGAGGGACTACGGGGTGAGGTGTGATTTCCTGTTTATCGTCTAAGTTATGAAATGGAACTACCCAAAATAAAATAAAAACTAAATAAAATACAAACGTCCGGAACACTTATTATACATATACACCATTCAGTTTGCATGTAAAAATGTTATCGAGGTTTGAATGTCAGTTTTGCACCTACTCACCCCATTATACGGTAGTCCAAAAGCTCCCAGCCATGTTCCAAAATTAACTCAAATATTTCCGTTTAGGTGGAACTATTCTTTGACTAAATTAGTTCTAAAGCTAAGTATTTCGGAGGCGGCGGTTCTATAGCTAAATAAGGTCAACGTCCATGTGCTCTACATGCCAATGCCCAATAGATGACGCCCTGCTGTCACCTCTATTGACAATGACATGTACCTACTGGGACCTTCACGAGCACTAGTACGTTTACCTTATACTACTTAGAAAAAAAAACTTATATCTTGAGAACTGTCAATGTCAATCAATAGAAAAATGTGGTTACTGCCTTTCAACTTTGAGTGGCAGTGTGAGATACGATACGTGATTTTTTCAAAGTAGTGCCGATTTGTATAAGTAAATGGAAGAAAAACGCTTACGAAACTAAATAGAACATTGCTAATTATGCTTAATTACGTGTTTAACTTGTGGACCATAGTTGTAATACCTGATTACCTATAGTTGGGTAGGTAAGTTGGGTAAAAACTTTAACGTTATTCGATCATAAAAAAATGCGAAATATAAACTCGGAATAAGAGTTGTTGGATAAACTTTATACGGCACTTCTCTAATTAGCCATCGGTAGCGATAATTAAAATCTGCAGTGAACACGATGTATAAGTATGCGCTTTATGCGGGGAAAGAAATATGGTACAATTTTCAATATTTTATGCCAGTTTCCATTGGGATAAACTACCAGGCATTCGTAATGAATGAGCGTATATTTATTTTTCCTATGTTGCGGAAAGTGCCATTTAATGATTGCAACGACAAATTAAATGTGTATTTACATACTTTAGTAGTGTTTATTAAATAAGTTTAATTTATATAAAATTAAAAAGTTAAAAACCGGCCAAGTGCGAGTCGGACTCGCGCACGGAGGGTTCCGCACCATCAACAAAAAATAGAGCAAAAAAAAACGTGTTTGTTGTATGGGAGCCCCCCTTAAATATTTATTTTATTTTATTTTTAGTATTTGTTGTTATAGCGGCAACAGAGATACATCATTTGTGAAAATTTCAACTGTCTAGCTATCGCGGTTCATGAGATACAGCCTGGTGACAGACGGACGGACGGACGGACGGACGGACGGACAGCGAAGTCTTAGTAATAGGGTCCCGTTTTTTACCCTTTGGGTACGGAACCCTAAAAATGAAACCGCATACGAGTCATGTAATAGATTACTCTATACAGTCTATTCTATACCCTATATTCAAAATGATTATACGTCTTAGAATGTATTGGATCCCATACATTCTCGACTCTTTTCTTTCCGCAGCCGCACAGACTCTATGACCCTCTTTGAACAATGTCGGTAAAAATTCTATTAACACATTCATTGCCACCAAGCCAAACAAGACATCCGCGCCAGCGGGCTCAGCACGGTTCCATTTTTATCGACTATCACTATGCCCGTCACTTTCGCACTTACATACTTGTTAGAACGTCACAGGCATGGTGATAAACGATAAAATAGCGACCGTGCTACTAGGGCTGGCCACATAAATTTCGTCATATAAAGCATTACGATCGATGTCTTTTGGCCTGGGAACGAAATCATAAAATACCCGATAGTCGGGTTTTCGGAACTGAATGTGTTAAACAAGCACGCATATGCTGAACATTTTACATACCTAAGTAGTAGGTCGTCAATTTAATTTTCTTCAACACCTTTATGACGTCAAACGGCTAAGCTTGACGTTCAAGTCCGTATAATTTCCTCATCAAGTAGATCTAATCTGGCAATGTTGACAGTGTATATAGACAATGTATACATATATACCAAATTTCATCTCAAGCGGTACGGTTTAAGCATGAAAATGTAACAGACGGACAGACAGAGTTAGGTACTTTCTCATTTATAACATGTATTAGTAGCGATTCAGGCATCTTCTCGTCAGAATAATATAAAGCAATATGTATTAGCACTATGAAAAATAAGTTTTACATATAAAAAATATATGAGCAAAATAGCTATGTATAGCTATCATAACGCGGTAATTTCAAAATACACGCCCGTAAACGTGAGATTACTTACCCCATATTACTCTGAATAAATACCACTACCACTTTTTAGTTAAAAATATAAAAAGTGTATTATAATAAGTTTAAGCATCCTCTACGCTTATTTATGGACTCATTTTGCTGGCGGCTACTTTTCCGTGATGTACTATAATATTTTAACGTTGAACAAATTTTCTCGGAGAAATTTACAGGGACGTGGAATTCAGAGCGAATCTAGGTTAATTTTTATTACATAACTACTCTGGAACTTCAAATGAACTATTGTATTTTCTTTTAAGAGACGCTACAACACTAGAAAACCAATGAATATAAAATGGTTTGTAACATATGTATAAGAAACTACTTACCTACAGTAAACAACTTATTAGTATTAACATAAGTGTACTCGTATGATAAAACATAACAAAATATGGGAATATATAATACAAAAGAAGTACTAAAATGGCCGGGTATTATTAGGCACTTACACGTACCTACTTATCAAAAGTAATAATCAAAAAGCAATAAGTGTATTCTACTTAGTGGCCGGACGTATGCCCATTTCTATGTAAATATATATCCTCTATAGAATTAGGGTAGTCCGTAAAGTGATTCGCTATTTTCTTTTGCGATTTTGTTCATTTTATTTTTTATAAAACAAGCGCAACCTCATCGAGTTGAAGCGCGTTAAGATGTTCTTTATGATTAGGTACTAAATACTAATGTTGATGATGATGACTTGTGTAAAAGTTGTAAAACCTGTGAAGAAAATGTCGGCAGTTAAATTGTAAGCATTTTTGATGCTCTATGAAACAAAATTTAACCAAATGTTTTTTTTTGTCTACAGATTTCCCTCGAGTCGAAGTGGGCCCAGAAAATCCGCTGCGAGTAGAACTCGACGGCAGCGCCACCATGGAGTGCAAAGTTGACGCCAAACCGAAAGTCAACTCCGTGACCTGGATGAGAAACGGAAAATTTATATCCAACTCCTTCACACACACCATCCAGGGCGTGACTGTGCAGGACGCAGGCAAATACTCCTGCTCCGCCGACAACGGGCTTGGGCGCTCCGGCGAGCGAGAAATCTTCGTCGATGTCCTATACCCACCCACTGTCACCGTCGAATCCAAAACCTTTGAGGCTGAAGAGGGCGGAACCGTCAAGATCCACTGCGAAGTCTCCGCCAACCCCGAACCCATATCCATAGAATGGACCATGGAGGGCAAACCAGACTTCAAACAGGACGGCAACGATTTACTGCTGACGCGCGTGAACGCCGACATGGCCGGCACGTACGTCTGCCGCGCCATCAACGTCATCTCCGCCACCAATGGGAAGCGAGTCGAGCGCGCCAGCAGCGCGTCTGTAGCTGTACTGGTGCGCCACAAGCCCGGGCCCGCACGCGTCAGCCCCGACCGACCAGTAGCACAGGAGGGCGCTGGTGTGACCCTCACTTGTATAGCGCGTCCGCCCGGCTGGCCCGCGCCCCAATACCGCTGGTTCCGCGACATCGACTCTGCCGACGCCAAACCCCAAGTGCTCGCTACTGGCAACAAATACACCATCCCGAGCGCGCATCTCGGGAGCGAGGGCGTCTACCACTGCCAGGCCACCAACGAGCTCGGCCACGGCGACCTCGCTTCCGTAACTCTCGAAGTCCACCAGCCCCCAAGATTCCAAGCCAAACTCCAGCCCCATATGACGAAGCCCTCCGGCGAACAAGACTTTGCCGTAACTTGCAGCGCGCTCGGCAAACCCCGCCCGAACGTCAAGTGGTACAAAGACAACTCCGAGATTAAACTCGACGGGAACTTGTACGAAGTCAAAACTGATATGACAGAGGGCAGAAACTCTGTTTACAATGTGCAGAGTACGCTGAGATTCTACGGGAAAACGCGACCGAGCACTAACGACCTACTGCCGGAGGATAGGGGCATATATTCCTGTACGTTCGAGAACGAAGTCAAGAAAGTCGAGTCCACTATGCATCTGCGGATAGAACGTAAGTTTTAATTATCTAGTTAGGCTGAAACTTGCACGCTCTCAACTTTTCATTGTGTCACTGTATGTTAAACTTTATAATTGCACTTGAAGTTTATATGTTACGAATAAATTAACTGCGCTGACGAGAATGCAATGAAATAAATTAGGAGGTCGATTCTGATTTAACAATCTGTTATAGTTTTGATACGACCTTGATGACTGTCTTGGTGATTGGCGCGCATCTCACCGATCTCACGCACGATTTTCACTATATTGCGTATGCACCAATCAGCGTGAGCGATCTTCAAGGTTGTGTCAAAATAAGATCAAAACCGTAACAATTTTTTTTTTTGGTTTGGATCGGGCTATATAGTTCTTGTGCTACCTAGCTAGTTCACAAATATTAAGCACAAATTAATTGGTACATTAATTTCTTTATTTTATGATGACATGATTGAGTCATGTTTTCTTACGCACTTATGTAATAACTTTTTCTCTTATTGCCCCCATGCATTAATTTGTATGCTTTTATTTAATAGTTACAATTATTTTTAACAGATGAACCAATACCCATCAAGCAACAGAAAAAGGTAGCATACGACGTGAAAGAAGTCGCTGAAATCTCATGCCGAGTGCAAGCGTACCCCAAGCCAGAATTCCAATGGTTCTACGGCTCAAACACGGCCCCGCTACAAATGTCTTCCGACGGACATTATGAAATAAACACTAGTACGGACAACAACGATTCCTACTTCAGCGTGCTTAAAATAAGAAATGTAAAACCGCAGGACTACGGCGATTATTACTGCAACGTGAAAAACTCGCTTGGCAGCGTTCGACCACAGATTAAATTACAACCTAAAGGCGCGCCCGAAACGCCTAAAGCGCTCACTAGTAAAAAAATCGGCCCCAGTTACGTGACTCTTCAATGGGAGGCTGGATTCGACGGGGGACTGTCAAGTACCAAATACTTCGTGAGATACAGGCGTGTGGGAGCCCCGGGCGCTCCGGGGGCTTCGGACTGCGTGGCTGAACGCACGGCGGCGCAGGACTGGATGGAGTATGACTGCGGGCGCTCCAATCCCTGCAATGTGACGCGGTTGGATCAACACAACACTTACTCTTTCAAGGTATGTTGACAATTATTTAAGTCTTTTCCATATGTACCTACTGTAAAGATTATTAAAAGCTTGGGCCTTCAGGTAAACTAAAAACAACATTAGAATCATGATAAAATGATTCATATACCTATACTACATACATTGAAAATGTTTAATGTCGCTCGCAAAAGTCCAGTCCGGTCAAGGGGATCAGAGTATTTTATTTTCGGATCAAAAGGCTGTAGGTATTATTTATAGTAAACAAGAAAATGCACAAAGAGTTATAAGATTAGGTAAAGCGGAAGAAATATGCTAGGCCCGTTCACAGAGTTAACTACTAGACTCCGCTGTTAAAGGCGTAAAGCCAGGAAATTAGAAAGGATCAAAAAATACGCCCCGTGAAACTTGTGACGGAAGAAGACGATCGCGCGGGTATTTACGTTTTACCTCAATAACTTTGAAAGTATACTTCTGATTATAATTTCGCTGGTCAAATCCCTCGGCTATATCACTAGCTAATTTATACTAAAGTGTCATTCTATGGAACTTGCTAACTATGTAAACAAAAGTCACTAGTAAATTCATCATACAAATACAATTTCAATATGGCGGTTTGTTTACATAGTTAGCAAGTTCCATAGAATGACACTTAAAAATTATACTGCTATGGAATGCAGGGTAACGACATACAAGTGAAAATAAATGTAAATTAGACATGTTTTCGTGATTTGTTCTATCGAGCCAACTTTAACCTTCGTAGGCAGGGCAGGGCCACTACCGACTAGGCTAGGAGGCAGTTTTTTATCATCACCATCCCACGCAGACGAAGTCGCTGGCAGCAGCTAGTACCTATAGGTACCTACCCAGTGTACCCAATAAGTAGAGACAGCGAGTTTAAAGGGTCCATTTAGTAGAAGTGATCTGGGGGCCCGCTTTGACTGAAATTCCGTATTCGTGCCCTCCGGGACATAGCGTACCCTGTATGTATGATTAATATCCTAGCCCTATCGAAACCAAATTACCAGGGGTATTTCGTTTGATTTATGTTTAGCTTATGTACAGTGTTAACGAGACAGATCAACAGAAATTCATCTACCGTAAAATAAACCTATTTTGCTCCCCACTGCATGACTCCACTGAGTAATCCAACAGTGGTCCAACAGTTTTATATATGAATATATATCACAGCCTTATTTAAGCGTTATAGGTAATTGATAATAGTGATGGCCTACTTTCAATCGGCATATATATGAACATACCTACAACAAGGGAGAACGGAATCCTAAAAATGAACTCCACGACGGGAATTGCACATGGCTTCGTTCGTGCACAAAGTTGTACACACAAAAAGGCCTGAATTAAAGACCTATTTATATAAAAAATTGCATGGGCAAAAGATCAATACCATTTTAATACGCGTAGCAAAATATTAAACAAGGCAGTTATTCCTAAACACAAAACTAAAGGATCATCATCAGTGCAGCAAAAATATGGAACAACCTGCCCCCACCTCTTCGACTTAACATGTCCCAGGAAACATCGTTTAAAGATAAATTGAGAACCGTGTTGCTTAAAAGGCAAATTAACTTTAATACTCCATATTCAGTGTACCTACCTATATAATTTACCTTATCAATTTATCTAGTAATGTCAATAAATAATTAAATTACTTACTTATTATTCTCTCTTTTTAAGCTTTTGCTCTTTACTTTTGTTTCGGTTAAGTCATTTTTTAAACCTATAAATAAATACAATATAGATTAATATAGTATAAGTTAGTACTTAGCAGTCGCCTTGTGTCACCGCCTCAATTCAACCGCCGCAGTAAAAGGCGGGGCTTCCAGCACATTAGCTGAGACTGTCCAATTGTCACGTAGAATGTAATTTCAGCTTATTAATACATATGTATACTATACTGTCTAGGTTAAGTATAGCTTAAGTGTGTAAAAATAATTGTAATTTAAAATCCTTCTTGTGGCAATAAATGCTTTATCTATCTATCTAACAATATAATAATTTCATAATTTCTAGAAATGTACAATATTGCTTGTCAAAAACAAAAGTGCGACTAAAATCGGAATGTTGTGTCATTGAAATTATTTTCGTATATCGTATCGTATCGTATTTCTGCCTTCGCACTCATACTCGTAATATAAACTAAACTAAATTTCCACACTTCAATTATCTTAACCGCAAGCGTCATTCTCGATCTGTGTTTTTAACTTTTCATCAATAAAATTGACAATGCCAGCGCTCGTATCAACGCCGCAGCAGTAATGCGGCTGAGGTCGCCATCCAAATGTAACTTTGATGATCAAAAATCACAATGTCAAGGTCAAAATTTTGATACATCGCTCTCAAATACAAGTAAAGAACTCAAAACCAATATATCAATGCCATCTAAACAGGCGAAATGTGCCCCATGTGTATATTCGTCCAATTCTCGCGAAATGGAACGAACTGGTAATTATGAATGATAGGTATCGAGGAGTTTTACAACTTTTCTGAAGGTTTATCGAGTATACCGGGTGAAATGGAATTAGGGTGCATTTTGAAAACATAAAATAATGAAAGGTACAGTTAGTTCATTATGTTATAGTATTTTATACAATCGTGATATAATGGAGAGCTTTTCAGTCGAGTACCGTGTTTAGGCAACGAAGCTTGCTGAGTTGCCTAAGTAAGGTACGAGATTGAAAAGCTTGATTATATCACTATTGTATACAATTCTACGAGTCAACAAAAAAAATACTTAAAACTAGTAGAAGAATCATACATGTAGGTAAAAAAACCAAAAGTATACAGCCGCGATACCTTCATACTCGTACGCGACCCGGCCCCCGCGCCCCGCGCCCCCCGGCCGGTTGGTCAACGACACCTTCTCGTAACTCATGAGGCCCTGGTAGTTGCTCCGCACTAAATTCAATTTTTAGACAGCTTTTGATTGGTCAATTTCATTATAATTGACTAAACTGTATCGAAATGAATATTATAGTTAACTAAACTGTATCGAAATGAATATTATAGTTGACTATACAATGAATATTATAGTTGAGTTGGGGTCCCATAGTGAAAAAAGTATGCGATTTCACTTTGGCATACGAAGTCTTAATTCAAGCATTGCAGTCGACGAGTAGAAAAAAATATATATCAGGGGCCCATTTTATAAAGCTACTATAGCCGATCAAACATGTTTGTCAGTAGAAAAAGGCGCGAAATTCAAATTTTCTATGGAATGATAACCCATCGCGCATACATTTTTTAAATATGCCGCTTTTTTCTACTGACGGATATGGCTTGACAGACTATAGTTACAATTTAGCAAAACCGGGAACACTATCCATTGTTCAAATAAAAAAATATTAACGTTAAAGCATTCCTGAGAAGTAACCCTACGTGGGATTTCAAGGTTTGTCCAATGGCTAAGATCACCCTGTATAGCCATTGGCCAAGGACGTGAATGTTGCTAGTTTATTACTGTAAACTTATAACTTGTAAAAAGGGGTCAAAGCTGTACCAGCTGAGTCACAAACATTCCGGAAAACGAGCGTCTTTCTTGAGAACAATATAAACTTATATGAAAACTATATTGCATCATGCAACTTTTAATAAGTAGAAGGTTTGAACATGCCTATTAAGATCTAGCAAGAAAATTAGGCTTCTACGTTCGTTTACTTTATGATGTCCACAGGAAAGACCCTTAACTCATACTAAAACAGTGTTAGACGCAGCCCCTGATGATGTGATTAACGATTTTATTTTCTTTTCCATCCGTATCGCTACCGACAGCATCTGACATATGCTTTCAAGGTAAACCATTTGAGCGTGCTGTTCATTCGTCTTTCGTTTTTGCCATTCACCATTCTCCTAACTGAGGCGAGACAGGAACAAGTCAACAATATTATGTCTCTTTCTTATAATACTAAGTAGAAAGAGTCGGGTTGTCGTTTCAATTAGGAGAATGTTTTGTGTTCGTTTGCTAAGTTTTGGACACGCTTGAGTATGTGCACTGGACGCGTGCGGCGACTTTTTGCAGCTACATATTATAATAATGCGTTTTATTTCGCTAGGTTTGGTAAAGCGGGTTAATTTCGTAGCGTGCCATATTTTTAGACCTTTAGATTTGCTAAATAAACAAGGATTGGACTGCAAAAAGACGCCCTGTGCAATCTTCCTGAACTTCCATCTCTTGTAACTAGGGTTTGCAATCCGGATCCGAAATGTATGAAATTATCCGGACCTGGATCCGGATCCGCGGATCTTCCCATACATTTCGGATCCGTCGTGCAAACCCTACTTGTAACATTGTCTTAGATGAAGGCAGAACTTACTTTTTCGTCGCACATTATTGACCTTTGCTAAGACCTGTTATTCCAGACATTTATCTCCCTCTTGCTTCAGGTGAAAGCCGTAAACACGAAAGGACAGAGCAACTATTCCAACGAGCTGACGGTGACCACCAAGGTGGACAAGATCCCTGCGCCGGAGCAGGTCACATACGAGCCGAGTTCCAGGACCGTGGCGTTCAGCGTCGGGGCCACTTGCTTACCGCTGGTGGGAGTCGCGGAGGCGATGCAGCCTAACCATCATTGGCAGGTGAGTTCCATTCACAAACTACCCTAATACGCAAAAAACCTCACGTTGCATTGGAAAACTTATTCGAATGCTAACTGGGGCGATTCTTAAGAGTATTATGTTGTAGTTTTTTGGTTTATGTCAAAATCCGATAAAATTTGATGTTGAATAATTTTACGGGTTATACTCACTTGTTTTAAGTCACTCGCGCGACATGTTTCAGACCTAGGCTCTCCGAAACATGTCGCGCGAGTGACTTAAAACAAGTGAGTCTAAAGTCTAAACCGTAAAATTATTCAATGTTAATATGTCTCACAACAGTTTAAATTTGATGTTTCCTATTTTTGTACAATATAAGCTCAATTTTACTGTTTGTCCTACAAAATCTTCGTCTAAGCTATGAAAACGTATGGTAGTTTCGTAACTCCACGGAAAATTATTTTTTTTTGACAGATTTCGGATTAATGCCGCCCAGAATGAGTTACCTACCTACGTTAAAATTTTATTTCACAACCTGTATTCAAACTTTCGGTGCTGACATTTTTTACTAACAGTTTTAATTGGCAAAATTCCTGCACCCAAACCAAAGTCCAAGAAACTTTTTAATGATGCCTAGCGAAATCAAACATGTTACAAGTAGGTATTACGCAAACTTCATAATATTATTTAAACAGAATGGAAAATAAAGAAAAATACATTTGGTTCCCAATCGCGAAAACAAAAAGTCACTGGAAAATCTATATTTACTCTACTGTAATTACTGAGTTATAGTTTGGTAATATGATATAAATGAGTGGGATCTAGTGATCCTTGGAGGATCCTCTTTTTAGGGTTCCGTACCCAAAGGGTAAAAAACGGGACCCTATTACTAAGACTTCGCTGTCCGTCCGTCCGCCCGCCCGTCCGTCCGTCCGTCTGTCACCAGGCTGTATCTCATGAACCGCAATAGCTAGACGCGCGAGTCCGACTCGCACTTGGCCGGTTTTTTGGTATAGCTACCTACTTACGGTTATCATTTAAAGTTTAAACAATACAAAAAGCGTTTTTAATTTTTTTATCTATCAAGAGCGTGCGTGTAAGATGCAGCATCGCCATATTGGTGTCAAGTGACACTTTCAAATTTTCAGGCCGCAAGGCAGGCCCTCCAAACCGCATGTCAATATAGTATATTGCGATCTAGGTCTTAATAGCTCCCGTATTTCCAGGTCCTAGACACAGTACCCCTCCGTCTGTCTGGCGCCGCGTCCACGGCCCAAGAGGCCGTCCTAGAGTCCCCGGCCCCCCGAGGCCCCCGACCCGAGGACCCGAACCCTCGCCTGCGGCTTAAGCTGTGTCTCCAGGTCAACCAGGAGGTCTGCAGCGACTACACTGAGGCTGACAGTAAGTTGTAATATTAGAACTTGATAAGCTTTAGTGAAATTTAACGTATTAGAACAAATTAAATTATTTTCGGAAAATGCCCCGATAGCAGAGGACGCTGGTTCGATTCCAGCCTGGGGCACTGGAGGCCTTGGTCACTTTTTCTTAGTATATGACATTTATTTAAAGTTTTGAAATTTAACGTATTTGACCAATCCCGTTTCGCCGCGATCAGAATGACAAAACCAAAAGCTCGTTGTCTTCTGGGCTATAACCGCGAAAATCGAAGTTAGCAAATAGTGGGCGTTTTTCTCTGTCACTCTGATTACCACTTTATTGGAGTAAAAGAGAAAGATCCCCGCAATTTGCGAATTCGGTTTTCGCGGTAGACCCTCTGTTCTTTATTTTTATGTACTGAGATTGTTACCTAATTTTGTTTTATTATTTGGGTTGTACAGTAGACAAAATATTGTATAGGTACATTAGTGAGAAGCTTCCAGTATATCACGATTATATAAATACTATTTACCAACTGCCCCAGTTTATCAATAGTCTTAATTCTACTTATTCACCGCGTAACATATTTATCGTTAAATAAGGAAATAGCTAAACACTTTATCAGCTGTCAGCGGTGATGTATGTTTTCATGGTTACAGCAGTTCAGGAATATGCATATTACATACCCTCGTGAGCAAAGCCGGTGTGCGACCGGCGGCAAGGAAGCGACTTGATTACTTTCTAGCAAGAAACGTGCGGGTATATTTTGATCTCGTATGAATTAACCTTTTCGACGCCGTATCAAACACAAAAGCTGTCACGCTGACGCCACGTCACAGAAGTGTCAACACTGAAATTGAACATTATGCATATGCACGTAGATCTATGTTGCTCTGTGGTCTGTGACCGATTAATCGGTCTTTGGCGTTGAACCTACGGTGCGGATATATCGGTCATTGGCGTCCAAAAGGTTAAGGCTCAGAGAACCCGCATTTTGCGCCATTGTTTTGACAACAAACCATAGAAGCGCCGTAAGCGCCATAAATACGGGGCGACGTTACGACGTTTTGGCCGCGTGGTACAGGTTGCGATTGTGACAATTGCATTGTTTGATATGGCTTCTTTATGGTAATTATAACTCAAAGCCCTCAAAGGTAAAATCTAGAAGAGTTTCTGGCATAACAGATTGTTTTACAAAATAGATTACCTATTTAATTACTAATACTGATGATGATTTATATGAAGTATCTTTTATCCTTCCCCGAACCTTCAACTGTCTCCATACCAAATTTTCATTAAATCGGGCGTGAAGAGGCAACAGACAGACAGACACAGTCAACTATCGCATTTCTCATATTAGTAGATAGGGATTAATTTCTGACTAGTATAATATTAATATTACTGGCAAGTACCTTTTCTCTAAGAAAAAGCAGCGAATAAAAATTGCTCATCGCTTCTCGTTGATCGCCGCTGGTCTGATAGTTGCCTAAGTTAGGCGATTTAGAATTTATTTTTCGTGAGATTCCCTAAGGTGATGCAAGGTAAAGATATTCCCAGGATATATTATTGTGAAATCATTTCGTAATCGTACGCTTTATCCAGTGGTGGGCAAACTTTTTTCATAGGGGGGCAGAAAGTTTAGGAAATTTAAGTGGAGGGCCAGAATTGTAGCCAAAATTTATTTTGACTTGCGATTTATTTTTGAATCGTGGGCCAATGCCATATATTAATTATTTCATAGGACCGGCGGCGGGCCGGATAAATACGATTCGCGGGCCGAGCTGGCCCGCGGGCCGTACTTTGCCCACCACTGGCTTTATCAATAGTTGAAGTAAAAAACTCTTTCTTTCCTTCCTCGCGTTATCCCGGCAATTTGCCACGGCTCATGGGAGCCTGATGGGGTCCGCTTGACAACTAATCCTAAGAATTGACGTAGGCACTAGTTTTTACAAAAGCGACTGCCATCTGACCCTCCAACCCGGAGGGAAAAGACCTTATTGGGACTAGTCCGGTTTCCTCGCGATGTTTTCCTTCACCGAAAAGCAACTGGTAAATATCAAATGATATTTCGTACACAAGTTCCGCAAAACTCATTGGTAAAGAGCCGGGGTTTGAACCCGCGACCTCCAGATTGAGTGTCGCACGCTCGTACCGCTAGGCCACCAGCGCTTGTTGGTTGAAGTATAAAAAAAATTTAGTTTTATACAATAACAATATTGTTTCTTCTTACAAAAGAAGAGAAATAAAAACATCGAAATCTAAATTTTTAACAGCAGCTCGACGAAAAAGAGCAGTGGTCAAAATTACTTAGGTAACCGAAAAATCTGAACCCTACTTGCCTATCGATTGGAAGCCATACTATTGTTAAGGTTAGAAATAAATTAAAAGTGCAAAAATTCACTGTCTTGGTCGGACTTGAACCCACGACCACCCGATCGCTAGCCCGATGATTTTCCATCTGAGTTACCAAGACCTTACCCAATACATGTACGTCAATAGCGTCGGTGCAGACGTTTTTACTTGATACAAAATTCTATTCTTTCTATTATCTATTTCTATAAATATCTACAACGAGAGAACAACGAAGACGGGCCAGAAACTAGCTTTTAAATTCAAATTTCAGTTAAGCTTTGATATTAATACAATCAAAATGGTTCTAGGAATAGATCCAGACTTCCGGGCCATTTAGCATTTATTGATCCATTCTGATTGTAATAGTCTTATTGGAGTTATTGGTCGCACAGACCACGATAAATTGTTATTGACAGAATTACGAGCTTCCCGGGCGTATATCCTGCTTGCTCGAGTAGAAACAGTTAGTTACAGTAAAACGCTCATGTGATGGTCGCACTTTAGGTCGCACTTAATAACTTTATCAGATAACTAGCGACCCGCCCCGGCTTCGCATGAGTTAACAAATTATACATAAACCTTCCTCTTGAATCACTCTATCTATTTAAAAAAACCGCATCAAAATCCGTTGCGTAGTTTTAAAGGTCTAAGCATAGGTACATAGGGACAGACAGACAGCGGGAAACGACTTTGTTCTGTAATATGTAGTGATAGAGAAGAGTTTCTGTCTCTGTGAAATGCACGTTGGTAAAAGAGGGGGCGTAATGCCACGAAGCTAGAAAGCAACAAACGATTTGGCGCGCCGCGCGAAACTTGAGAAGGATTTAAAGATCGCGCGGTTTTTAACGTTTTACCTCAATAACTCTGTCAAATCCCTCGGCTATATCACTAGCTATTTTATACTAAAATTATAGTATTATGTCTGCTATTGTATGCAGGGTAACGTTACTTATATCTTTTACGGTTTTGCTTATAGTCTGCCCTCGCAAATATAGTCTAGTTTCCGAGAGAATTTCATGGCATTTGTCTTTGATTAAAACGTGTTAAAATCCAGTAAAAGAACAACTTTGCGTTAGCTCCCTCTTAACTGGTAGAGAATGCCTTCAGGCATTAAGTTCGCCTCTTGTACAACTTTTGTTTTACCATGTTGGAGCTAAGCGTTAAAGACTCAGCTTTGCAACTTTAAATCCAGGCCTTTGACTAATCTAGTAATATGTTAAAGAAACGAGAAAGTCCTTAACTAAGCGGAAACACGGAGTTACAGGTTAAGTGGCGTATACAAAAAATGTATAAGTACGCTGTCTCATTTTACACCTTTTAGTATATCGTCAGGTGACAAGCAAAAGTCACTAAGTACCACCACAAGTTCATAGCCATAGTGAACCATATTAGTACGAAAAGAAGGTTGATTTTTGTTTAAATATTTTATAGTAATTAGTGACTTTTGCTTGTCACCTGACGATATTTATTTAGTCTTAAAGTTGTCTAATGTACTATCATTGTCACGTTTTTCTTTTCTCTCAACAGTCGGCCCGCCCTACATCAAAGAAGCGTCAGCATTCAGCACAGCCACCCTAGTCGCCATCCTCATCTCCTGTCTCGTCTTCCTACTCTTCCTCAGTCTACTCTTCGTCTTCTGCCGTTGCAAACGCAACGAGAACAAGAAAGAGACAGCTAAAGATTATGAGATGGATTCTATGAGACCAGCGATGGTGACGCCTCAGAATCAGGCGCCACCGCCTTACTACCCTAGTTCTGGGATGGAGAATAAGGCGCTGGAACATTCTATGGAGCTGGCGCTAGCCATGGAGGATTCTAAGAGTGCGGTATACGCGTCGCAGAGCGGTTATGGATATCATTTAGCACCGCATCAGACGATGCCGCACGGGCAGCTGCCGCCGCAATCGCATCCGCAGAACATGACTAATACTGACTGTAAGTATTTTTGTACTTCCTAATTATGACTGCAGTAAACTTAATCGATATTATTAAATATATTAAAAACAGGTCACTCACGTATTTTATGTCGAACACGCTCGACATGTGAGTGACCCGTTTTAATATGTCTGTGTCTCACGAAAGTTTTGATCGATATTACCTAGCACTTACTTCGCCTAGCTTGTAAAATGATCAATTCTAAGGTACTTACATTTTTGAAGAGGGTCTTTTTTCGGCATTTTGTATGGCAATTTCTTATTTTTAGAAAATCAGATTTATAATCATCGTTTTAGGAAGGATTCTTAACAACAAAAAAAATTACGAGGCACCACTCTACTTTTTATAGTTAGATATGGAAGCTTATATATCAACATTTGTATGGCACTATTTACCAATTTGTAAGGCACTTTTGACATGGCATTTTTTCGGCAGTATCAGAATTTTTATGTCACTATTTATTATTTTTGTGGCATTTGTAAAATCATCGACGAAGTTCACTGATTCAGTAGCCTATTCACTCTTGACTTGCAAAAGTCTATTAAATTACGGTAACTTCCTTGCCAAATATAATAAATAAGCCTCGAATCCGTTTCGCTTCCGTACACTTGTTTGGGAGCGTCACAGAGTACAGACGCCAGTGAAAGAAAACAAACGCCGCATTATATCGACCTGGCCACGACGTTGCGCGACTGGCTTAGGCTAAAAGGCGACAAGCATAAGGGAACGAATGGTCCGATCGCTGTGTCTCGCTCCAACCTATGGTTGTCGCCTTAGCCGAAGCCAGTCGCGCAATGTCGTGGCCAGGCCGTATAGCGTTTACAAAAAGCAGAGCCCGTACCATGAGTCACTGACTGTATCAAAACTTTTGGCGTTTGTCTTCTGTAACAGCCCAGTTATATTCCTTCCGTTTCACTGAAACCGTACTGGGCTGTAGCCGCGCCTATCAGTTAAAATCTTCGGCGGTCAAATGCTTAAGCTTAATTATTGTAAATACATCATAACATGAGTTCTTCATTGTTAGCGCAAATGAAATGAGCGGTCGCGCTCCCATACCTATACCCCTATGTGTGTGTATGTGTGTTTTACCTGATGTGCGAAGACCTCGATTACCTAAAGTGCCCCGTCTAGTTTGAGATGGTCTGTGGGGATCGTTTTAAATTAAATGAATGTGTTTATTTATTAAGTATTTTCCATTGTGCTACCGAGGACTAGCCACAGACATCGTGAGACGGAAAGGTCTGTACCTTTTATTAAAACTTGGCATGCCACTGTCCTCTTTCGGCGTTTAAATGTATCTATAGTTGGTCAAACCAATTTGTCAGTAAATAAAAACAAAAAAAACTATACTCATCCTTTTCTTTTGGGTGCTAGTACTAGTGTAAGACAAAGATAGTATATTTCTCTCTGTCTATGTTTGAAATGAGACAGTCCTTTGACAAACTATATTATGTAATACGGCGGGGAACAGGACGAAAGACTTTCGCATACCTACTGTCTTGTAAAATCACTAAGGGCCACTTGTACCATTCCGCCAACCCGGGGTTAACCGGTTAAAGCTGGAGTTACCATGCTTCAAGTATAATTTGACACTGGGTTAACGGTTTAACCGCATAACCCCGGGTTAGAGGGATGGTGCAAGTGGCTCTAAGATATTAAAATCGATCGATCGAATAATTTCTCAAGTATCAACATGTTTGTTAAAGTTTTGCAGGAACATAATCATTCGAAAAAGTCGGTTAGTAGTTGAAAATCCGTCGTACTTTCCACCCGGTACACTTTTACTTCGTACCGTAAAATAGGGTGAGTAGGGTCAAAACTGAAATTCAAACCTCGATAACATTTTATTTTTACATATGAAAACTGAATGGTGTATATAATAAAGTGTTCCGGACGTTTGTATTTTACTTTTTATTTTATTTTGGGTAGTTCCATTTCATAACTTTGACGATAAAGAGGAAAACCCACCTCACCCCGTAGTGCCTCGTATTTGGGGTGAGAGGGGTTTTCATACAAAGGTGATTTTGGAAGATTGTTGGATCGATTTTTTTTATTATGCGTATTACTATAGCTCCATTTTAAATTGGGATACATTATTTTTGTAGCAGTAGCCTTCAAATCCCTTCTCACCCCCCTCTCAAACCTTAACCCACCTCTCCCCGCGAAACCTACTCGCCCCGTTTTACGGTACCACTCTAACCTTACTGTTTTTGTGTTCAGGGGTAAACATGGGCTACATAGAGAACAGCTACACCAACAGCAACAACGGCGGCAGCGTCAACTCGCAGGACTCGCTGTGGCAGATGAAGATGGCCGCCGCCAATGGCGCCATACCCTCACACCCGCCACACCAGGTCAGTAAACTAAATTAACCTGTCGAATCCCACGATATGACGTCACCATAAGCGTTCTGGCTCATATATGAGCCGTGGGAGCTGACAGATAAACTAGTGGCTCTGTGAGCTGTAGACCTCGCGAAAAAAAATGTAAAAACTAAAAATACTTCGTCGAGTCATTATCACAGCGAATTTAAAGTAGTCTTAAGTGCCATAAACCCTAGTGGCGCTTAAGTCCATTATGCCAAAACAAAAACACAAACATTTTACAAAAACTGACGTCAGATAAATTCTAACTACCAAACCTGGTCAAGAGAATCTGTTGAGAAATGCGAACTGCAGAGGAGAACACCCGGAGAGAACAAACCATTTTTTCCCAATATTAAATTGTACAACGGGACTTAATCGCGTATCTAAGTTTTTAAGATTTACCTCCGACGTTTCGAGGACGGCGTTGTCCCCGTGGTCTTGGAGAAGACTGGCTTAAGTGGGACGAGGGTTTCAAGATCTCATCCATATATATGGAATCCAGTCATTAGTAAATGTAAGCGTAAACGAATATCGACAGTCGATAAATCGAATATCGTTAGTGTTGTGTGTCGACAGAGTGACATCCCTAGTGCGCAAAACGTTCAAGCTGATAAACAAGATCAAGTGCGGGTAGTTCGAAAAACTCGCGCGGTTAGAAGAAGCTGATGTCAACTTAAGCCAGTCTTCTCCGAGACCACGGGGACAACGCCGTCCTCGAAACGTCGGAGGTAAATCTTAAAAACTTAGATACGCGATTAAGTCCCGTTGTACAATTTAATAATGTGTAAAAATCGTGAAAGTTTAAATCATTTTTTCCCATGCCCCTACACACACCTTCACCTTCACACACAGACACCTTCGCTAACGCTTAATGTGTACAGAATAGGGAAATCTGACGAAAACAAAATCGACAACAAAATAAAAACCTGTTAAACAAAGTCATTATATATGTACTTATATTAAAACTAGCTTTACTTATACATAAACCTTCCTCTTGAATCACTATCTATTAAAAAAAACCGTAGTTTTAAAGATCTAAGCATACAGACAGACAGGCAGGAAAACGACTTTGTTTTATACTATGTAGAGATGATTTGGACGCTTGCTTTCGCTCTGTGCGACTAAAAGCATTTTTATCCCCTAAAATAAGGCCAACAAAACAGATTAACAGTCTGACCGTTACTCATATAAAAATGACTTGGCGGAACATCAGGTGCCCGTAAAGATATTGAAATTATTACATATTAATCTTGGTAATTACCAATTTTACCTAGTTACGATCCGCACATAATTATATTACGGAGGCCGAATTTAAATTCTTCGCATAATCGTGTCTATTATACAAGATTGATCTCAACATTATCTGAAGGCCGCCACTGCGGCTTTCCTTTGAACCCTCATTGTAACATCGCCCACGCTGTTGACTGACTGTTCGTAAACCTTATTACAAAAGACATAAGGTCCACCGATGGAGAGTTAAGAGTGTTGCTGTTTGTATATCCTCTAGCCGCACATACGTCAAACCTTGCCAAGCAAAAGGAAATTTTATTTTGTCAACACAAAGTTCAAATTAGAATGGAACAGGAGACCTTTTTATAGGTCTCTGGGCGGCTAGAGGTTATGGAATGATATAATAATAATACGAGTAAATACGACAGCCTGTATGTTTGTATGTCTCAATCATGTCTTGCTGTTGTATGCAGGGTAACTCTGCATACAACAGCAATATAATTTTAGTATAAAATAGCTAGTGATATAGCGGAGGAATTTGACAATCAAAATTTTAAACAGGAGTATAGGTACACCTTTCTCGTTAATAGTACTAAATACGGAAATCATTTAGAGCTAAAAATATGTTAAGGTGACAGTCCAACCGCAGCTGCAATATTGTTCATTTTACTATGGAAATTGACAGTAACAGCGACGCGTTCAGTACCAGTAGTGCAGCTGCGGTCAGAAATGGAATGTTACCCTTAGTGTATTCTAGTCAGGCGAAATCAATCCAGCAGATACCTATGTATAATTTACCTACAACTCAAACGCGCGCGGTTTTCGTCAACCACAAGATTGATTTATTCATTTTGTATTGTATTTTGTTTTGTATTGATTCATTTTGTGCTAAATTAATTAAATATCATCTCCGGAATATTGTACCGATATAGATGCATCGCATTAATGTGTCAGTACCTGGTTCATGTTTTGTAGACCACACGTTTGCGAGTGGTGGTACCTATTTAGTTTGTAGTATAGGTATTACTTCTAGTAGATCGCGTATTACCTATATGACTGAATATAAATAATTATGAATATAATTAATTAAATAAATGATTGCTCTCACTTACTTACACACTTACTTTTTGATGCCAAAAACCCTCCAAGTAGAAAAGAAACTAAGTATGAGGTTTCACTTTTTGCTGTTTTGATCTTTACAATATTAACGAAATAGATTTATTGATCACTATTACTATTACCTATATCGAATTTTAATTTCGATCGAACATTTATAGATGGGTCCTGTGTCGAAATATCGGTAAATTTCGCGATAGACCCGTCTATAAATGTCAGTTAATAGGGTTGAGATTAGTATTTAATCAGTTTTGTTTACAATAAAATGTTTACTTATGTGCATATTTTGTGGCAAAGTCGAATTAGATAAACGTTTAATTATACATGTAGTTATGTCGATAAAATCTACCGCATAATTATTTCATGCTGGCATACATTTCTGATCAGATACGAATTCCGAATAATTTATGTTAATTTGGCTCATAAAAGTAATTAATAATATTGCCGCAAACAACGCATTGCTCCGGTAAAAAAAATGTCGTAATTAAATGTGACATATTGAAAAAGGAGAAAATGTTTTTTTGAGCAAATTGTAATGAGATTTAAATAATTATCCATTATGAAATTTACAAACTCTAAAGGGCTTAAAAGTTATTTATAAAGCAAATAATAGCAGTTGGACATGACAGAAATATATTATCAATTGTAACATGTTTCATTTAAAAAGGCGAATTTAAAATTTGTGGTCGTATCCGACATTCGATATCGGATCGGACAATGTGGAAACCCTATGGTAATAAAAATGACGTAGAACTCGACGATAATCCTATTAAATCGCCCGTGTCAACGCTGCTGCGGTCGTATCCGAATGCCACTTTTATTTTACTCCCTTTAGGACAGATTTTCTACGACTCCGAATCCTCTATTGAATATTGAGTTCATATTAACTCAGCGGTTGCTTTAAAGTTAACAAACAGACAAGGTTATTTTCGTATTTAAAATAATATAGATTTGTATTCCCAACTCTCTAGAGCTAATGCTATCTTAATGTTCCACTCTCAAAAGTTTTCGATTGTATTTCGAGCACTGGACTTTAAAAGCAAATTGGTAGTAAGAGAAGTTTAGTATTGGAATTGAAAAACTGAGTAGACTTTTGAACGATAAAGCAGCTGCATAAGGCTTTTGCGTTATTAGGCACTTGTTAGAACGCTTGAAACTCTGGCAGGCTTATTCGCGGCGTAGTCGAATGTGGTCGAACCATAATATTCTCCTTTGGCACACACAATACAATTTGGTATACACAATATAATTTGGTATACAGAATACAATTTGGTATAAACAATTGCAAACTCGCTGCGTTCAAATTTGAAGCAAACTTTAATTGTTAAACGGGTAACATAAAATTTGAATTAAACTTGAATAATTAAATTGGTAACACTTGACGGATTAATAAGACATATTTAAATAAGCGGGAAGTTTCGGAACTGTTAAAACACAAGTTTAGTGCAGCTCAGTGTAAGGGAAGTTTTGAATTTTGTTATATTCACTATTACCCGCGGGTGGCACTTAGTTCTTAATTAAGACGAGCATCTTCAAGCACCAAAAATGAGAACGAGTGTTATTTTTTGCTTCATCGAGCGTGCAGTCCGCCGCGTACGTCGAGCTACGTCCTACTCTTTTCGCATGGGGGCGCCCAAGGCCTTCGGTATT
The DNA here is from genome assembly GCF_948474715.1 of Cydia amplana. Classification (NCBI taxonomy): domain Eukaryota; kingdom Metazoa; phylum Arthropoda; class Insecta; order Lepidoptera; family Tortricidae; genus Cydia; species Cydia amplana. The sequence goes on from NC_086069.1 coordinate 27,885,466, forward strand.
GGAGCGCGCGCAGTGCGCCCCGTACGCCGGGCTACAGCCTACTCTTTTAGTATGAGGGCGCCCCGTATGTCTCTGTCGACTCTTTTATATTGGAGCGTAGTAAAGTTACAATAATTCCATACTCCTAACCTAACGCCGATCGGCGAGCGTGCACGCTCCGTTCTGTGGCCGAGGCATACTTAATGCTTTAATTAATGGAACAACAACTTCTCTAGTTTCTTTAACCTGCTGCCAAAGTACTGTGTAGAAGTAACGACTGTCATTTGTTTTGCGCAGGTGCTCGACCGCCAGAGCCACTACGGCTACGACGCGCACGGCTACGGCGCCATGGACGACTACGCGCCGTACCCGCTGCCCGCGCCGACCGCCGACTGCCTGCGCTCGCAGAACCCGAGCCGCCAGGAGTACTGCTCGGACCCCTACGCGCAAGTGCACAAGCCTAAGAAGCAACAGCATATAGGTGAGTTGAGGTCTCTTTAAAGCCCTAACACATTACCGCACTGCAACAAGGTCGCGGTGCGGTGCGGTAGTGTTTTACGGCTATTACAACGCAATAAATGGAGCAACCTAGGTTTTTGCGGTTTGGTTTCCGCAACTGGACGTCATAATATTGCGCCTATTTTGCGTGCAAAATGGAGCCACCTATTGAGAGCGTTATTATCGAAGCTTACAGGTAGACGGAGGCACAAATCCAAGAAACGGAAAAAAGACTGCAATACGTAGAAGCCTATGAGCCAAAAAAATAGTAATGTTTGTATGTATATCTTTAACATGATGTTTATTAGTCTACAGGAAATAGAAAAATAAAAGTTGTATTTTCGTATTCCGAAAGTTAAGCATGATAGAGCTTGGTAACTACAACACCTTTAATACTGAATCGGATTATTAGCCTCTACAAATGTTTAAAGGTAGTTTGAAGCTACGCACTCTAATATGGTCTAGGCTAGGGTAACATTAAAGCTTATTCAATTTTACATAAAAAAGTCCTACATGTACCCTTGCGGAAAAATACATACATACATATAATCACGCCTATTTCCCGGAGGGGTAGGCAGAGACCACGGATTTCCACTTGCTACGATCCTGATATACCTCTTTCGCTTCCGTTACTTTCATAACATTCCTCATACACGCTGCCGGTTTAGGGTGCTCTTGACCTGGCCTATCTTCAGGATTTCCCCGATCTGATCAGAGAAAGTCCACCGAGGTCTGTCCCTTCCAACCCCTTCTTCTACTTCTCCCTTATACACTCTCTTTGTTAGCCTTCTTTCACTAAAAAAAAAAATACATCTTAGAGCAAATACGTGGCGTCAAATGGCGTGGACATGAAAAAGGGACCTTTCATTTTACATACACACAAAATTTCAGGACCGTTCTAGAGATTTCGAGCTTTGTCCTAGTTCGATTGTGCTACATACCCATCATACATCCGTAGCTGAATTGTGTCAGGAATGCAGTATCTCGCCGATATTTCGCTAACAACTGACTCAGACATAATTCCGAGCGTGACGCTGGCAGCTTCCGCGTTGTTATCTGGCTCGGTTGAAGTGTCAAAGCTGTTTCTGGAACGAAATGGAAAAATGTGTACATTGCTGACTATGGCAATCGATATAAAATAACGATTGATGTCTACTAGGGGTCACAAAACACAAACCCGGTTTCACCGAAATCGAAAAAACCGGGTTTACAGCCAATTGCAAAAAACGGGTTTTAACTTTGAGAAAACCGGCTTTTTCGAGTTTTTTTATTTTACAGTTTGATATATATTCTGTTTCGCAAAAACCGAAATACCGGTTTTCTAAAATACACACGGTTTTGTGACCTATTGGCGGCGGCGTTCTCATGTCTACCTTAAATATATCTGAATAAGATTCACAATTGAATGATCAGTCTGCAAATAAATTCGTGCTGTGTGTCGATCTAAAGTGTATTTACGACATTTAAGTAATTAATATTCATAAATTTGACAGGAAACCTATTCTAGAAGTTTATCCAACCTGTTTCTCAGAACGATTTTCTGCTTTTGGAACATTTTTAATATTCAACTAGTTTGATTTGAAAGCTTTTAAATCAATACTCGGTTTCCAGATTCACTTTGTGGAAATCGAAATTAAACAAACCTGACTTGGACTGTAATTTAAGATAATTTAGTTACTATTTGGATTTGTTGGGTAGACAATTTATAAATTCATAAGTTTTGGTAGTAAAGTGATTTAGTAAATGCGCAGTAAATTAGTTTAATGGGTATGTAACTAGAATGATTAATGTACGATAATAATTTGTGGCTGCAGTTAATGAACATCAAAAACCATTTAAAATACAAATGATGATTCGATTTTAATTTTTTTGCTTGTTTAGTATGGATGCCTTGGGTATATATATGTCTAAATTTAACATCACTCGGTCTGTGCATCTCGTTCGTACTTATATTGGAGGAAGATAGATAGATTAGCGATTAGCAATAACAGATTAAAGTTGCCACTCTACTCTTTATTGTTGGAGTAACCATTGCCATATCTCTTCAGTTCCTGATACATTAGAAACAAGGCCTTATCTTATGTATTCTTTTCAGAATCCCCTTACCATGAGGTGAGCGGTCTCCCAGAGTCGTACGGCGGCGAAGCAGGCGGTGAGGACAAGCCGCCGCACATGTCCCTCAGCTACGACGAGTCGCTTGAGTCGGGGTACTCCACGCCCAACTCGCGCGCGCGCCGCGTCATCCGCGAGATCATCGTGTAGCCCCGACGCACATGGCGACCCTGCCCGCTGTAAGCCTAGCATTCACGATGTACGGTTAATTTAGCGCAAAATTGATCAAATGTTCATTGTTAAACTTTTTTACCAGGTAAGCTTTGTCTTTATGTTTCAGATATTGAAATTACTGTTCATTTGATCAATCTACTAATTTGTCAGCTTTTGTACGATAATTACAGTTAGATTGGCCAATCGAACAGTCTTGTTAGTAGGTATCTGGGATACAGAAACAATATAATCACTTGTGTCTTTGTGTGAAGGCTGGGCTTCACACATGTCGAGGCAATTCGCTGGATTAGCCTAACTAGCACTAGCGCGTCACTTCGTCCGCGACTAAGTTGCAAGACGATTTGTTTGACTCTGGAGCTACGTAAGCACCGGACTTATGCTGCAATCGTGGGTTGATGTGAACTTAATTCGCAATGTAAATGCCGTCCAAGCCCGCTGCCCCACATTTGTGTCACGAATCCTTTAGATTTTTTATTCACGAGCTTTATTATGTAGTTTCAATAATGCCCAATTGTGATTTATGTCAATTGTGATAAGACGCCACATATGGCGATCGCTTGTTGTGAAATCAATACAAATTTACTATCAAAGTCTATTCTGAACGAATGAATACGTACAATCGAATTGTTTAACAGGCATTTCGGATCAGAGCAAATTTCTGTTCGTGATTGACGTCATCCCACAAAGCAAAGCCGTAACTCGCAATAAATTTCTCTTTCTGTATTACTATCAAAAGAGACTGATAAGCCATATGAAATAGGTATTTTAATGGTGAGCGTGGAATGGTTGCAGTCGAAAGTTATTTACGAGTACCATTAAAGTTGCCATAGGTACTTCGTGCGTCCAGATCCGGCGAATGCATCGCTTGTGCGTCATTCGCGAACTGCGAAAGGATCGCTTATTGCATCCATTTTGTAGTGACTACTGTATTATGTAGTACGTAAGTGGTTAGCGAATGTCATATTGGCGCGTTCGGCAGTTTTGGACGCACATATAGGATACCTGTTTGCTTGTAAAATTTTGAAGTGTCTGTCGTCGAAACACCGGGATTAATTCCGACTGTCAGGCATTCCAACTCATTCCCGGGTACCCCGGTACCCGGAGTACACGCTCGTTCATTATTAATACGTAATTAAGCGTTGGTCACATCATAAACAATGTTAATCTTGTGAATAATTAAGGCTCAGTCTGTAGTAGACATCACTTGAACGGAGGTTGTACTTTTACCTTCTTTTATCGTAGTATCTAAATTACAGATGTATATTTCCCGTTAAATCTTCAAGTTTTAGAAGATGGCGGAGCTGATATTATAGGTATAATTTAGTTTGTAAGTTGTTAATGTTATGATCAGAGTAAGTGGGCTAGTTAGTGTAGTTTGTGGTCTGCGTCGCGTCGGCCGTTCTAGACCGTTACCCTTACTTTTTAAAATTTTGGACATTATATGTATTTCTTCTTAGAAACTCGAGTTATTTTGACGCTAATTGAAAGAAAAAAGTGCAGACAATTTACGTAGGAACAATTGCCATTAAGATTAAATAAAAGTGGGGGTACGGATTACAACAGAGCGGCCCGCGCTCGTCTGACAGGACCGTAGTTAAGAGAAGTATGTTAAGATTGCGTTAATGAGCTTACTATTGAATTTATAAGACGTCAGTCTCGACGTCATGTGACGCACGAGCTGAAGACTGGCATAGCGTTAACGATAGATAGGTTTTCCAATTATTTGTCTCATTTCCGTCTAAGATCTTGTTAGGATACGTCGGTCTAAACTGTGTAAAGTCATATTTCCACATGTGTAAATAGAATGCTTAATTATAAGTCTTGTCATTCTCTATTGAGGCAGCTGTATTTTAAATATGCTTAATGATTGTCAATGTTCAATTTGTGTTTGTTTATGTTTCTACTTTCTGATATCATTATTCAGCGAGTAAATCCAACTACTTAACATTTTGGTGTATAAATTTAACTTAGTCATTTGATTTAAATAAATACTCTTGTTCGATCTTAACTTGAGTGCCATCTTTTTTTCGAGGTAGCGAACTCAAATGACTACCTGCGACGGTAAAAATGATATTATATTTATATACTTAAGTTTGTTCTCAAGAAACTGCCACGAACGTAATATTAAACTGTGCACTATTTGTACTCAACCAATTTTTACGTAGTTAAATTAAATTCTATAATGTCATTGCCGCTTACGTAAGTTAGGAATTTGATCTCATGTTCACCCACAATCATTATACATTATTGCAACTTTAAAACGGAAGCTCTAACTCACTTGCGCTTGTCAAATACGTTAAAATTATGCAATGAGCTCCAAGTTATGTTTAAAACAGTACTTTAACTTTTAAAATCTGAAAGTCCAATTATGAAGTGAATTAAGCAGCGGCGCTTGCAAGTTTCGTGCTATCAAAAGCTGGAGTTGTGCTAAAGTTTGAACTGGCCTGAGGTCGCTGCATGCTGCCTTTGGAATTTTATGTTTTGCACTTAGGTACGTTGCTCATGCAAATGAGCGATTTGCTCAATTTTGTACACTTTTTTTTACTCAGAATCGTTAATATTTTCGATCTTGACAATATAAGAAAAACTTGATTGGACGGAACGATTCTAAGTATAAAGTTTTTACACATATAATCGTCAGGTGACAACAAAAAATTGACTATTACTAAAGATAATCAAACAAAAATCAACCTAGTTAGGCTATGAACTTGTGGTGGTAATTAGTAAGTTTTGATTGTCACCTGACGTAATATGGAAATCTTTCTAATAGGCTTGCTATAACTCTACCAAGCTAACTAGACATCTTCAAAGGGATAGTTTCTTCTAAGATATCTTAGGCATATCCGTCATTGATACAATATTTTGTAAGCTACCATCACCTAACGCATTGTCTAATTGGCTTGGGCGACTTATAAAATAAGCCTTAAAAATCCACAAAATAATTATAAAGTGCACAAGTTTCACGCCATTAAATAACTGCTCATTAGCCATCATACGACCGTTGACACAAGCACTTAATTAATTATATTACAGGTTGATTCGATACTCTGTAAAATTGATGCTCATTATAATTACTTAGTACAAATATCAAGCACAATTTGATAATTTCATTATTGTGTTACCTCTGTCCAAATATGTGCCAAAAAGAGCATTTTCATTAAAGGACTGATCACATAGCCGCACATACATTGGGTAGGGTTGGGACTAGAATTCAACCATAACATCACAAGTATATAAGTGTATATATGTGCGCCTTGGATGTGTAGAATAAGAGATACTTTGTGGCTAACACGTAGGTCTCTGATATCACAACACATCAAGAGGCACGTCATCCCGTCGGCTGTGTGATCACTCCTTTAATCTAAGGCGTTGTCCGTGGTGAGCGGCAGAACGCGTCATTTTATTCTTTAACATTTTCACAATAAGGATTGTCACATGAAGGCATGTCGCACACTTCGCAATAATGTTCGATTCCCACCGACGGGCTGGATTCGGGTCGCGCCGGAGCGCATTTTCAATGTGCCTATACATTTTGTATGGCAGAAGCGATCGAGTCCGGCCGGAGCCGGTCGCGTCCGCGAGGAGCCGACCGGCTTGCGGCCGTACAAATATGAAATGCGTGCTGAGGGGCTACCGCGAACCACGTACGACGTGTTGCATCTCTGTCGCACTTGTAATTTCGTACGTAAGTGTGACAGGGAGGCAACACGTCGAACGTGATTCGCGGTAGGCCTTCTGACTCCGCCCGTTTTGTGGGAATCGTACGTTAGTGGTCACTTAGGACAACGCGCAACCCTTCGTAATATTCTTATTTCAACCCATATGCCTCCTAGAGATCATTTGTTTAATACTTCACATCATTAAATATTAGAAATGGGCCCACCTTAAATGTAATGTGAAATAAAGTATATTTTTATTGAAATTATTAGCTAAATAGTTATGGCGATTCTAACCCGTTAACTTCGTCTATATTCACCTACACGAATGCTTTGTATGAGGACACAATACTATGAATATATCAATTTATTTATAACACATTTTGCAACTCGGGCATCGGACAAAGGCCGAGTTCTTTAGCATACTAAAGTAAATACATAATACCCAATTCTAAGCAAGTTAATGTTATTCACACTGGACGTATTTACTTTAAGAAAAATATTTATAAACTTATCTTCATTTGCTCCTTCTCAGGAAATTTATGGTTTTATTTAGTTATGTTATTTAGTGTTTGAATTGGCAACTGCACTGAGAAATTATTTTAAGTCTTTGTTAAAACCAATACCCTTTAGAGACTAGTGGCGTTATTCATAAAAAAATTGTCAAGCAGGTATAACAAGTTTGTCCTTATCTTATCTGTCATTTTGACATTTGCGTTTGTTAGAAAGAGACAAAATTCAACAATAGTTTCCAAAGTTCTATGAATCAGGGTGTAATAATCCAATGTTTAATTTTACCTGTAAAGCGTAAATCAGAATTAATTAATACCTATCTTACGGCTGGATTGAAGTTAGTTGATGAGCTAGTAAAGCTTTGCCTCCGACCAAGTTGCCGGGACGAGACGGCCCGCCCACGGATGCCTGACCTTGTTGCCAATTTAGGAACCGAGTGTAGGTATTATAGTTTACATTTAATTAACCGGCATTAAGTTTATTTGAATAATTTTACGGTTTAGACTGACTTGTTTTAAGTCACTTGTCACGTGTCGCGCGAGTGACTTAAAACAAGTGAGTCTAAACCGTAAAATTATTCAATGTTAGTATGTCTCACAACAGTTTAAATTCGATTTAGTTTATTGTTCGTTTTTGCCTTTTAAAAGGTTAATATAACGTTATTTTGGGAAATACAATTCTATTAGGTATATACAGTGTGTAAGTCAAATACGGGCAATAAATTAAACCAGATATAGAATTTACCCGTCTTATCATTAATTAAGATGTTTTTTTAAGTTACACTTAATTATTAACCCGTTATTAATTTTTTCCACATGTACCGAGCAGCAATGTACTGTAAACATTAAGAAACAGAAGATGATAATGACATTACGAGATACGAGCTTTTCATAGCGTTGACAGTTACTTAAAAAGCTCGTATCCCGTAACGTGTGTGGTGTATTACATTGCGGGCCGAATTATTTTGTATGGTTAAAATTTTCAATGCATTTCTAAGTAAAATCTATCTCAATATACTTTTTAGGTCCTATGCTAACCACCGTTTAAATATTCGCCCGTATTGGATTTACACACTGTATATTCCCCGTATAATATCACTATTCTGAAGCCACAATCAACAAGGCTGATTTAAATCCAGTTTTCACCAACTTTTTTTTCGAGAGCGTTTGGTATATTTCATAGCTCATAACTCTCATAAGTCTCATACATAACTAAGCACAGCCGCCATCAGATATATCGAAGCGAACAAGGTGCCAAAAAATATCTGAACACGCACTCTAATAGCACCTCGGCAATAGAGGCGTGTTCAGATATTTGTGAGCACGTTGGCCGCTCTGAAATATCTGATGGCGACTGTATCTACTAGGAATCTTTAGAAATGCCTCAAATGCCAAGCGGGTTGTTATTCAAAGTGTATTTCTAATTTCAATCCTCAATGAAACAGCCGTCAGCGTGGCCATTTCTTTCTTGTTAAATCTAATTTAAATGCCACTGGGATTATTTGTCAGAGATTGCCCAAAATTGCTTTTTGGAGATATGACAACCGACAGCTTTATATATTACTCTTGCGGTACCATCGCCTACACTGTTAACGGACAGGTCGTAAACCTTATTACAAAAGGCATAAGGTCCACCGATGGACAGTTAAAGAGTGTTATATCATAACAAGATGAAATAAACCAGTGATGTTCTCTTTGTGAATTTGACAGTTAAATTTTTTTTTTGGCCGTGCGTATTTTTGCCTGCTAGGGAATAGTACATTATTGTCGAGGTTCGGAAGTAGCTACTTGCAGGCTGAGGATTCGTTTTAAACGGACGACCTTGGGAGTCCGTTTAATTGAATCCGAAGCCAGCAAGTAGCCTTCCAGCCGAGTCATATATAGTGCTTTTCTCAAAAATGGTGCAAGAAATAGAAATATTTTACAGAACTTACAGAAGCAACGTTCTAATTTTCCATTAATTTTCACAGAAAAAAGTACAACCATTAAAAAAATTAGCTTGCCGCCTTTAAAAAAAAGTGTATTTTTCTGCTGAAAATACGCCAAACTATTTGAGACACCTAAATAGTCGCGGTACCAACATTAAGCCTGTAACAGAAACAGATATCTCTTTCTCGCTCTCACTTATGGGTGCGACGCTCCAAGGTCGCGGTGCGGTGCGATAGTCTGTTATAGGCTTTATAATAATAAGTACTGATCATCTGTTTGGCTGTTTAAGGGACCTATGCCTTCATTTGATATGGCCATTTGAAGTTTTAAAAAGTTTGGAACTCGTTAAATAATGGAATTTGTATGCGACATTGCAGTCCCGAAATCGAGACTGCAATGTTTTTAACTTTTTAATTTTTTGAATGACCATAAACTACGCACTTCGCGACCTATTTTTTAACCGGCAACGTCGACTTTGCCGTCCATTTTTGAGAAAAAACGGTTACACTATCGAGACCCTAAAATGAATACATTAACGCCGCCTTTTGTACACTTTACGAAATCGTTGTTTATCTTAAAACAGATAAGTACCTATCGGTAAATAGTAAATGCAAATAAGATTCTAAAACAACGTAATTTTCAACTAAACAATGATGAAACTTAATACACTTATCTTGTCACAAGTATTTAGTTGCATAGGTAACAAAATACCTATTCGATACAGAACAATCGCGTATTGTGTACTGTATTAATTATTAATTCACACACATACTCGTAATTCGTTCACTAGATTAATCCCTATGTTATTAATAAGAGTTAATCTACGATCATACAGTTTAAATTTTGACCCAAAAAGCCTGGGTCCGTAAAATCCGTCCGTCTGGGCTGTTTAATAGAATTCACTGTAAATATCTACTTTAGCTCAATGAATTGTATTATAAATTGATCTTCTATTAACATTCGTGTGGGTGTGTTATAGGCGAGTGCTTTATAAGGTTATTTAATTAAATATAAGCTCAACAAGGGAAAGTACGAACATATTTGGGATAATTGCGTTTTCTTAAGAATTATAGAAAGAAAATAAGTGTATTAACAGTTATATCTAGGGTTGCCAACTATTTTTTGGTAGAATATAGTATTTTCCAGAATAAGGCATCAAAAATATAGTACATTTCAAAAAAATATGGTACTTTTAGATAAAATACTAAACATAAGTGTAACATACGTTTAATCGGAAATATAGTATTATAGCGTACTATATATTTTTCCAAAAGTATATAGTACAGAGAGCCAAAATATAGTACAATACTTAATATAGTACGGTTGGCAACCCTAGTTATATCTGTGGCGAACTTTCGAAAGTAGGATGGACTAAGTAAATGTGTTCACATTAAAATTGCATCTATCCATTTCCTTATAATTTAAGAGAACGCAAATTGAACCCATAGTCGTAATTATTTTATCCCGGTTGACTTGACGGCGTTGCGCCAATTTTGTATTAAAATGTTAACGCAATACGTTATAATATTTAAGCCATTTATATTTTGCGTGCATTAGACACGATATCAGAGACGAGTGAATAAAGACTGCTAAGCTTCATACAAAGCGATATTCCTCTAAATAAAGAGTGAAAAACACGCGTCACTATAGAGATATCCCATTCCCTTAGGTTTTATACGATGACCGCTAGTTTATATTTTAAGTACTTATATCAAATCTGATCTGATCATACTCGTCTCTAAAAAATAGCGATTTTAGTTAATTGCTTTCTTCATTAATAAAAAATAAAGTCTACATTGAATCTTCTTATTTTTATTAGTTAGCGTTTTGTATATTTTTACAAATACATAGTTTTAAGTTTCCACAGTACTTACTTTATGATAAACGTCAAAGAACGAAAATAAGCCATATTTTATATTTAAGTAAGTAATTTTACAAATCCAAGACATTCAATTCGATGTAATCTCTTACATGTATTGTACGAAATCAATTGTAAATATTATGAATTGTATAAATAAATTGATTTTACGTGTGAACGCCTTTCATTTATGTTTGTTGCAATTTGCTGAATGGAATCCCCAAACGAGTTACATTTATCAGATAACAAGGTGATTTGGTAATCATTCATAAAATTGGGTAGGTAGATAATGGGAAACATTCTATTTAGAACACAGAATAGTTTTTTTCACCACGCCAGCTGATACAGCCCTTGATTGTTCAAAATCTGATAAGAAAGTCCATATGTGAGGCAAAGTATATAATCAAATGAAAATTTTACATTAACATTTTGAGTTGTTTTCTGGTAGATTTGACTTTTAAATGATGATTTTGAATGAGAAATATTTAATAACATTCATTTTGAATCGACTTGCTTTGTTTTAGTCCGATATCTTACAGTTAATATTTTCTCCGGGTTGGTGTGGTGAAATATTTTGCGTGTCACTCGGTGGCAAAATATTGTTAAACTCTCGTGCCTTGAAACCCTCGCTACGCTCACGATTCCATTTTTAGAATCACTCGCTGCGCTCGTGTTTCAATTTTGGAATCTTTCGCTTGCTCGGGTATCAATATTAGCACGAGCGGTTAAACAACTTTGCCCACTTGTAAAACAAATAGGTACTATTATCAATCAATCCGCACAGACGAATTCGCGGACGGAATGAATAGGGATGATGACACATGTTTAATTTTATAACAAAATCTAGTAAAATAGATAGCAAACGAGCAATTTATCACAATAATGTGGATATTAAAATAAAATATTGAAAAATTACAAAAATACAGGACCTGAAAGTTTCAAATTTTAGTTTTTTTTAACTTCCAAAAACGATAAAAGTAAGGGTACCATTCGATTCCTTACATTTCATCCAAAAAAATATTGTATAGCAACTATATACATAAACGCAATATTTCACCGACAAAAACGCAATTTTCTTGTTTTGTCGATACTACAAGATGGGCGATGACGTCACGGCCCCTGGCCGTTTTGTATAGGGCGTTTCGCGAGTGAAGTGCGTCTGTCGGCCTTTGACTACAATTTCTGACTTTTGTGTTACTTTAATGCAATGGGTCCCATGACATTTGATCCTAAAAACAAACCCGATCGATTGATACCATAAATGAAAATTAGTCATGTAGCCTATTCGAAAACTCATTCAACTGTTCACCATATCCTTCCAACAAATGCAAAGTTAAAACAGATTTACCAATACCACTTACGGTTGTTATATCCGTACCTGAGAGGCATAACACTGTAAGTCCATTTTTTGTGATTTTCGGTTTTTTACAGTATCGTACATAATTTATGATGCTCCATCGATCCATAAAACTATATTTATTGATAATACTACCAATTCCAAGTTTTTCAATTGCATTTTACTGTAAGTGTATAACCCTCTGGGAAACATTTTGATGTAAGTGAAATACAGTAAAATGCTACTAGGTTCATTTTAAGGTATGTCCAGAGAGTTTACGGTTCTGAGTGCACATACACTATAATGCTAGGCATATTGTAAGGCATTTTACTGTATGTCCTGACTAAAACTTAAAATTTCTATATTATAATCAGTTTAAGTTGATTACAATGGTCATTTGCATTTAAACGGACTTGTTATTATTATAAAAATGATATAACAGTATTTTCAATCTCGTTAAGGACCTTTAATATTACTGTAACTCCTCGAATTTGAAATAAGCTTAGAAGCAGAATACTGTATGTGGGGTAGTTTTTTTAGTTTTATTGAAAAATATATCTTATAAGTACAAAATGATAACTTGAAAGTAATACATAATAATGTCAAATATATTTACTGTTGATTCATTTAAAAAACTGTGACATAAACCTCTTGTGTGTCATTTTATGTTGTTCGAAAATCCTTGTAACACAAATTTTGACACAAAATCGCTTCTCCTGTAAAATTACTAAAATGGCACTTACAGTGTTATGCCTCTCAGGTACGGATATACTTACATGGTCTGGCAGTTCTGCAAACCGATTGTTTATTATACCTACCCTCTCGTTATGAGCCGGGCACAAAACTTTTAATGAACCTGACAAATGCAATACGGGTACCTAACTTAATAAAACCGAATAGGTATCGTTAATGTGCGTACCTCTGTTATTAATTAGGTTAGGTATATCCTGGATACCTTACATGTTGTAATAAAGTCGTTGTGTTCATTATGACAGGTACAAAAAATATCCTAGTCCACGAAATGCTAGTGAAATCCAGTTTCGATCGGGCACAACTGATCTTTAAACTTATGTCATCAGCAATTGACGTGACAACAGGGTATCAACTATTGGGCACTAGCCTAGTGCATTTTTTTGCCGAAACCGAACCGAAGGTTAGTATTACAACGTACTACTTGCTAAGTACTAACTTATACTGATGTAAAACTGAGTAAGTATATCCATCAAAGTAAGCTTTACAAAATCATTTAATATCAATTTTAAGATTATTGTATGATGTAAATTTGCAATGATGGGCATAATAATATCATATTTCAACTGAAATAAATGTCATATACTAAGAAAAAGTGACCAAGGCTTCCATTGCCCAGTCGTCTTCTGCTATCGCGGCAGGTGCCTGTGCCATTCGGCCACCGGGCCACAGCGGTATAGGTTGATTTATTCCAAGTATTTGCACTTCTTACAGGCTTATGGCGCCCCCTGGCCACCCCTAAAGTAAAATTAATAACAAAATTATTTAATTTGTTCTAATACTTCTAATATAATAATAATATAATAGAATATCATATTTCATTGTGAACTATGTTGTAACTATTATAAAGAGCACAACAATTTATATTACTTACATAGGTATCAGTTTTCATTATATATGCTTGAGGGTAAACCGCAGATGGATAATACTTATAATATAATATTAGGTACGGTAATACTGCCTATCGTTTAATTTGCTTTCAATAGCAAATGCTGGCGGTAACGTATTTTCAGTGTAGATATGTACATTAGGACCTAAGCCAGCTTATAATATGCATAATATAACAGTTGTTATAGTGTAGCCTAGTTAGGCTACACTATTTGGGATCCAATTTCGACTCGAAAAAGTAACTGATATTAAGTTGAAGTTATTTACCATTTTACCATATTACTTCTTTGATAAAGCCTGTGCGGAAAGAGAAGACTCGTAGAATGTATTAAGTGTGGCGATGTAACACATTCACGGCATGTCACAACACGACACGTCATCTTTATGGTCTGTCGTCTCTCAAAATTTGACTGTTCAACCGTGACATTGTCATCTTACGACACCTCGAGCCGAATAGGCCCCTTAGGTATATGTGTATTCCAAGTTTAATCAGATTTTGCGCAGTTTTCATAACACGGCAAGACTAAAGTGAACTAGGACTTATTTTTAGGAATATTCCGCTTTTTTAAATCAGTCGCATTTCAGTTAAAGCTCAAAGATAGTCGAAAGACCAATCTGTCTGAGGAGAAGTCTGAGGAGAAGAAGTCTGAGGAGAGACCTTGCCTCCTTATGTGTGTTCTACCGCTTGTACAATGGGCTGTGCTCTGAAGAATTGTTTGACATGATGCCAACGGCAGCTTTCTATCACCGCACCGCTCGCCATCGGCAGGGTGTTCATCCACACACCCTAGAACCTAAATGGTCGCGTACTGTGCGGTTTAAGAGGAATTTCCTCCCGCGGACGCTCCGGCTGTGGAATGAGCTCCCTTCCGAGGTTTTCCCGAGGGTCTACGATATGGGGTTCTTCAAAAAAGGAGTGTACAGGTTTTTAAAAAAAGGTCGGCAACGCGCATGTAACACCTCTGGAGTTGCAGGCGTCCATAGGCTACGGTGACTGCTTACCATCAGGCGGCCCGTATGCTTGTTTGCCACCTATGTGGTATAAAAAAAAAAAAAAATCTAGGATGTACCAATTTTGATATTTCAAAATTTTCAAAAGGCCTGTAAGATATTACGAGAAAAATGTTACGTTTTTCCCGGTCTCCCCTAGAAATGAATTCAGTTTTAATAAAATTGTGCATCGCTTGTAGCGGTTTCAGGAACAGTCTCCAAAAAAGGTTTTAATTTAAATATCAAGATAATTATTAGTATTCGGAATAACGAATTGTATGAAAAGTTAAAATGTATATTGTACTAGCTGTTGCCCGCGACTTCGTACGCGTGGATTTGTATATTGGTGGTTATATATTCTACATTAGATTAGAACATTATGCAGCAAAAGATAGCAGTAGGGACTGTTAATTATTTGTTAATTATACACAACCTGGCTACGAAGTTCCAAGCCCCTAACTGAATAAAATTGTTCTCGATATAATCCCTCTCAACCCCCAGCATATTTTCATTTCAAGTCCACTATTTAGTAAAACCTACTACCTAACTACCTATTTACGAAGTTTGAAGTTCCTAGCTTTAAATAAAATTTGAACTCTCTACCAACTTTCAACCCCTTCTTAAACCTTTTAGGGGATGAATTTTTAAAAAGGCTGAAAATACTTTTCATGTATTCTAAGAATATGCCTTTATACAACGATTCAAGACCCGCACTGAAATAAATGTTTGACCTCCATACAAACTTTCAACCCCTTTTTTACCAACTTGAGGGATGAATTTTCAAAAATGCCGAAATTACTTTTCTTGTATTCTAATAATATGCCTTTATACAAAGATTCAAGTCCCGCACTCAAAAAAATGTTTGATCTCCATACAAACTTTCAACCCTTATTTAATCCTTTTAAGGGATGAATTTTAAAAACGCTGAAATTACTTTTCTTGTATTCTTAAAATATGCCCTTATACAAAGATTCAAGTCCCGCACTCAAAAAAATATTTGATGTGCATACAAACTTTCAACCCCTTTTCACCACCTTGGGGGATGAATTTTCAAAACGCTGAAATGACTTTTCTTGTATTCTAATAATATGCCTTTATGCAAAGATTCAAGTCCCGCACTCAAAAAAATGTTTGATCTCCATACAAACTTTCAACCCTTATTTAACCCTTTTAAGGGATGAATTTTTAAATTTTTAATAATGTTCAATTAATGTTATTTTTTTATTTTATGTTACGTGTTTGTATGAAGTTTTAAAGAATTTGTAATGGATTCCATCTTTCAACCCCTTTTTAACCCTGTTAGGGGATGAATTTTTAAAAACGCTGAAATTACTTTTCTTGTATTTTAATAATATGCCCATATACAAAGTTTCAAGTCCCGCACTCAAAATTTTTGTCGATCTCCATACAAACTTTCAACCCCTTTTTCACCACCTTAGGGGATGAATTTGCAAAAACGCTGAAACTTGTTTTCTTGTATTTTAATAATTTATATTTTTACGAAGTTATAATTATAAATTCGTAGCTTAAAATAAAATTTAATCCCTATACAATCATTCAACCCCTTTTTAACCCTTTTAAGGGATGATTTTTTTAAAACGCTGAAAGTACTTGAGTTCTAATAATATGGCTTTATACAAAGTTTCAAGTCCCGCACTCTCAAAAATATTTGACCTCCGTACAAACTTTCAACCCCTTTTTCACCACCTCAGGGGATGAATTTTTAAAAACGCTGAAATTAGTTTTCTTTTTTTTTTAATTTAATACCTTTTTGCGAAGTTTAAAGGTCCTAGCTTAAATTAAAATTTGCACCCCAAGACAATGTTTCATCTCCTTTTTTACCCCCTTAGGGGTTGAATTTCCTAAAACGTCGCAATTACTTTTTTTTGTAATCGGCTATTATGCATTTCTAAGAAGTTTCAAAGCATTTGTAATGGATTCAAACTTTCAACCCCTTTTTAACCCTGTTAGGGGATGAAATTTCAAAAACGCTGAAATTACTTTTCCTGTCTTATAATAATATCCCCATATACAAAGTTTCAAGTCCCACACTCACAAAAATATTTGGACTCCATACAAATTTTCAACCCCTTTTTCACCACCTTGGGGGATGAATTTTCAAAAACGCTGAAATTAGTTTTCTTGTTTTTTAATATAATACATTTTTACAAAGTTTCAAATTCCTAGCTTAAAATAAAACTTGTACCCCATACAACCTTTCATCCCCTTTTTAACCCCCTTAGGGGTTGAATTTTTCAAAATCGCTTCTTATCTCTTGTACATTTTATAAATTCTACCTAGTGTGCAAATTTCAACTTTCTAGCTTTTGTAGTTTCGGCTCTGCGTTGATGAATCAGTCAGTCAGTCAGTCAGTCAGTCAGTCAGGACACTTGCATTTATATATATAGATAATGAAAAGTTTATAAAGGGACTTTTAATTAAAATACAAGTAATATTCTGAGAATAAGGCTTGGTTTAAGGGAGTGATTTTTTATCGGTAACGTGATATATATAGTGATATATAATATTCGTGCTATTGTTCATTTTATTTGAAATATCTGGGAGACTGAGCTTTGCTCGTCAAAACATATAAAAACTCAAAAATGCGCGTTTTCCCAGAGATAAAACCTAGCTAGATCGATTTTCGCCCCCGAAAACTCCCATATAGCAAATTTTATCGAAATAGAGCCGTTTCCGATATCCCGAATATAGGTAAGTATAAATACTATAAATATATACCTACCTATACAAGGATTGCTCGTTTAAAGGTATAAATATATCGTCGCCTAGTACCCACAGTACAAGCTTTGCTTAGTTTGGGGTGGTTTGGGGCTGGGTTGATTTGTGTAAGATTGTCCCCAGATAATAATTATATTTATAATTTTTAGTTCAATATTGAATAATAAAAATATAGATAAGTACCTACCTATATATATTTAAATGACTCATATTTTATTCAAAAAGCTATACATAGTTCCATTAATTAGCATTAAACACTTATGATTCAAAAAATGTGTAGACCGGTAGGTATACAGTTGTTTAATGTCAATTCTGTTCACAGCATAATTCTATATTTTAAGTTAATATTTCTTCAATTTTATATCTTGAGGTATCAACTTCTTCCCGCCATTTACTGAATTTAGGTAATAGTGTTTACGTACTGTTTACATTGTGTTCGTATCTTTGTAGAATTTTTTTTATTTTTACCGCAGCTTGACCTGGATGTTTTTATTCAGCAAAGGTAGAGTTAAGAGCACCATTTAAAATCCTAATTTTAATCCTATCAATCTTATTCTTCACCGTCCGTGTAACAGCCTCTTAAGTAATATATCGCTGTCAAGTAAATAAATTGATCTCAAGGGTGCAGACGGGGCCCGTGGATATAAGACAGGCCTTTTTAGGGTTCCGTAGCCAAATGGCAAAAAACGGAACCCTTATGGATTCGTCATGTCTGTCTGTCCGTCTGTCTGTCCGTCCGTATGTCACAGCCACTTTTCTCCGAAACTATAAGAACTATACTATTGAAACTTGGTAAGTAGATGTATTCTGTGAACCGCATTAAGATTTTCACACAAAAATAGAAAAAAAACAATAAATTTTTGGGGTTCCCCATACTTCGAACTGAAACTCAAAATTTTTTTTTCATCAAACCCATACGTGTGGGGTATCTATGGATAGGTCTTCAAAAATGATATTGAGGTTTCTAATATCATTTTTTTCTAAACTGAATAGTTTGCGCGAGAGACACTTCCAAAGTGGTAAAATGTGTGTCCCCCCCCCCCCTAACTTCTAAAATAAGAGAATGATAAAACTAAAAAAAATATATGATGTACATTACCATGTAAACTTCCACCGAAAATTGGTTTGAACGAGATCTAGCAAGTAGTTTTTTTTTAATACGTCATAAATCGCCTAAATACGGAACCCTTCATGGGCGAGTCCGACTCGCACTTGGCCGCTTTTTTGTTGATGGTGCGGAACCCTCCGTGCGCGAGTCCGACTCGCACTTGGCCGATTTTTTAACGTAAAAATTATGTAGTTATTATCGACAAGTAGAGTACTGAGTAAATGAGTCCAAGAAAAGTCTGATTCAAAATCAAAATCGTTGCAGACTTTTTCTGGTCTAACTCTACAGGTACCCTTCATTCAGGGCAAATAGTAAAGTAAGTACATACCTATATTAGATTCAGGGGCATATATTTTAGAGTCTGTGTGGAAAAAGAAGAGTCGTACAATGTATTGGATCCCATACATTTCACAACTCTTCTCTTTCCGTACAGACTAACGTGAAAGAATGTTCAAGATGACCATTTGATTGAAAATTGGAAATTATGACACATTTCATAGTATGAACATAAAATGTCATTTCATACTATGAAATGTCATTTT
This sequence comes from Cydia amplana, assembly GCF_948474715.1. Lineage (NCBI taxonomy): Eukaryota > Metazoa > Arthropoda > Insecta > Lepidoptera > Tortricidae > Cydia > Cydia amplana. The sequence goes on from NC_086069.1 coordinate 27,904,537, forward strand.
AGCCTACCGAATAAAAAAATAGACTTTAGACTTACTTTTTTAAAAATTGATTTTCCCACTGCCGGCAGAATAGAAAGAAGCTGTTTTTGGCATTGCTGTCATCATTATTTCCACGTCAACGAAGGCTGTTTAGTTGCCAAGGCAACGATACATGTTAACCCCTGACGACGGTACTTGCAACTGTGCCAAAATATCGGGAACCCGTAACAACAAATTTGTATGGTATTAGCCGGTTAATTTTCTAGTTGTAGTGCAAATTGTCACACCGCTCGGATTGAGGCTGGCGAATCGTGCACAAATTTATGTGAGCGTTACCCTTTATCGATGTCAACAACGCCAGCGGCTGTAGCACGGCATTTTTAACGCTTGTCACCATGTCTGTTACGTTCTAACAAGTATATTGTAAGTGCGAATGTGACGGGCATAGTGACAGGCGTTAAAACTAGAACCGTGTTATAGTGTAAATATATATCGTTGAGATATAAAGCCGTTCGTCCGTTGCGTGTTGAAACGAGAAGAAAAAATGTATCGGGATGGAGATGCTACGATAAGTCACGTGACTGTTTTCATACATTATTTATGTTTTGTATTGGCGTTTTTATCAACGATTGTCATCTTGGCTAGGAACCCTGACCCTGTAGTTTAGAGGGAAAACTAGGCAGTATTGAGATTAGTTCTATTTGCTTTCCATAGTTTCCTTCACAGAAAAGCTGTTGATAAAATAATTATGATAATATAAGGTTTCAGAAAAAAATTAGGTGTCATTTACTTTTTTCGAACTAACTACTTTTGGGTTATTTCGACTCAGAATTACGAGGACTATTGATTGAAATACTAATAAAAAAAGTGCCCCCAGTTTTCCATACAAATTTTGGGTGTCAGTTTTGTGACGGGCGGTCCATACAAAAATGCATCACATTACTAACATTTTTGGGATACTATTTGAGCATCACAAACATCCTTTTTTGTTACCAGATTTCCTTACACATTTGGTAACAAAAAAGGAATTTTACATACAAACTTTCTTGGACATTTTGGGAAATATGGTGGAAATTGTTCAGCTTCATGTACTTTACCAGCAAACCAATTTTTATAGAAATCTAAGATGTGATCGAAATGTACAAATTATTTGAGAAATGCTCATTTCTTTTTTTTTTAATGAGTAAGTCCTAGTGATTCTAAGAATACCCCAAATGTTGATGGTTTTCAAAAACAAAGTAATAGCAAGTTTAAAAAAATAAAATGCCCATAGGTTCCAAGAATTCATTGGCACGAGGCAGGTTTTGAACCTTTGGTTTGAACGTCGCTGACCTAGCCTGACCAACGCTTCTGCTAGATATTATAAAAAAAATATCACCATATGACGTCATCCTTTTGTATTTTATTCTTAAGCAGAATTTTCAGGACTAATGACAATGACGCTTCAATTGAGGATTTCTTTATCCGGTTCGTTAAAGAGTTAATACTAGTAGGTGGATTCTAATTTAACAAATTGTTATGGGTTTGACCGGGTTTTGATATGACCTTGATGATAGGCGCGTGCCTAACGCACGACTTCCATTGCGTTTGGCATGGAACAATCAGCGTGAGCGATTTTAAAGGTCGTATCAAAATAAGATCAAACCGTAACAAGATATTAAATTTAAATCGGGCTCCGGACTATTCCTACCTACAAATACTACTACTAAATCTAATTTCTTAGTCCTTACTTTAATTAAGATCCCAAATATTTGTCTTGTCTAAGAAGTGTAATCGAGCCATGTTAAATTTAAGTTTAAAATTAAGTTATATTGTTTATTTTCCCTACCTAGAACAATACATTCAAAGAATTGTACTGAAATAGATGAAGACTATTTAAAATAAATCAACAAAATTAGTTAAATATAAATAATGTAATTTTGTTTTATTTCGATAATACATATCACGTATATCTGACGACCATTACTTGTTTGTAAAAAATACAACATAGGTAGAGAATGGTGTTGTATTTTTAGAAGTTCTTGTTTATTTAGTTATTTGGCTTGACCGCGCGTTTTCTGTCTGCAACCAAAATACCTACCAATAATATTTGACTTTTATATTTACCAGTATTTTGACGTAATTTAAATATATTGTGATTTAAATATCTAAAACAGGAAAAACGTAGGTTACGTTATGGCACTTATCGCGTCCTCGTGTCAGACACGTCAATTTATTTCTCGGTGCGTAATTGATAAGACGAAGTCCCGATAATGTCAACAGGCGGAAATTCTCGGAGTGAGGCGAAGTATGCTCACGCTGATTTGAGATGTTTAGCTCATATTCGATTTTCGAAAGGACTTTATCTATTCATACACATTATGGAAAATATTTTAACATAATTTGATACATATTAACCATAGCTATGCCCCTACGTTTGACTTTTTTAGATTGTTTAATTACTTATTGTGAAAATTAGGAGCAAAAAACAGATTACATACAATTTTTTTAATTGTAATAATTTTTAAATGTAATTATAATGTATTAATAGTAATTCTTATAATAATTACGAATTATATAGCTATGGTTGATATGATATACAATAAACTATATAAAGTGCCAAAATATTTTCCATATGTTAATATCCAGGGAGGAAAATGAGGACTACGTTTGTATGAACATGTGATTTCACACGGGCCTTGCAGAGCTTAACATAATTACGTACTTATACTGTATCGCGTTTAAATCCTATTGATCAAACGAAAGCCAATGATAAAGAATTTGACCACGAATATTCAGCGAAAATTAATTTATGGTCCTTGGTTGTGGTGAATCGACGTTGTTACCGCATAATTGAATCAGTGGCTCCAACTTTCGTTACGACCCGCGAATAAACGTAGAAAACCGAGCATGCGCCAAAAAAGTTGGCACCGCAAGTCCGCAACAGTTATGGAGTTCACCGATCGCTTTGCTAAACCAAAATAACTCTAGGTACGTTTGCTTATTACCAAACTGGGGGTCTAGTTATAGGAACCCTGGACCAATGTTTTGTGAACTGGGTAGAAGAGACAAGGGGCTAGTTAATAGAAAAGACAGACAAGCTCCACAGAACACAGAACATCGCCGTTCGTGTGCCATTGTTGTTGTTGTGACGCTGTTTACTACTATTTACTTATCTCTTCTTCCTCGCGTAGATACGTCTTTTTGACTTTGAGAAATGGTCCATTTGGCTGTACTTATAGTTTGCTAAAGGACTGTCTCATTTCAAACATAGAGAGAATCATACTATCTTTGTCTTACACTAGTACTAGCACCCAAAAGAAAAGGATGAGTATTTTTAGGGTTCCGTAGCCAAATGACAAAAAACGGAACCCTTATAGATTCGTCATGTCTGTCTGTCTGTCTGTCTGTCTGTCTGTCCGTCCGTATGTCACAGCCACTTTTCTCCGAAACTATAAGAACTATACTGTTGAAACTTGGTAAGTAGATGTATTCTGTGAACCGCATTAAGAATTTCACACAAAAATAGAAAAAAAAAAAATTTTGGGGGTTCCCCATACTTATAACTGAAACTCAATTTTTTTTTTCATCAAACCCATACGTGTGGGGGGGGGGGGGGGTATCTATGGATAGGTGTTCAAAAATGATATTGAGGTTTCTAGTTTCTAATATCATTTTTTTCTAAACTGAATAGTTTGCACGAGAAACACTTCCAAAGTGGTAAAATGTGTGTGTCCCCCCCCCCCCTGTAACTTCTAAAATAAGAGAATGATAAAACTAAAAAATATATATGATGTACATTACCATGCAAACTTTCACCGAAAATTGGTTTGAACGAGATATAGTAAGTAGTTTTTTTTAATACGTCATATATCGCCTAAATACGGAACCCTTCATGGGCGAGTCCGACTCGCACTTGGCCGCTTTTTTTGTTCTTATTTACTGACAAATTGGTTTGACCAACTATATCATACATTTTTCCTTTCCTATAAATATGTATGAGGCTCGTAGCATTGAATATTACCCAATAAGTACATAATTTCCCACTATCAAAAAAAGTTGTGATTGTTCAATAAAAGTTTTTATTGGCTAGAATAAAATTCTATGTCAAACTACGCGGTATACCTACTCGTGTAAGTTATACAGTTAAGTTTCTGGCGGCACAGTACACTTGGGGTCATTTGTGAGCTCAAGTTAGACTTCTATTTGTATTTTTGTGTCCACAAAAGTGAATAGGGACCAAATAAAATTGTTTTACATACCTAGATAAAATGTATAACAACAATTCGCGGCGTTGTATGAAGGTGTAGTCTATAGTCAGTCTTTTATATTCACTAGCCTCTGATAACAGTAAACGGTAGTTAACAGTGGAGCACTGCTCGATTTAAATCCTCCATTTTGTAGGTACAATGTAAATTCTAGTTTTCGATACGATCCAGTTTATATGTTTTGCACCACGCATTTATGAGAGCATTTTCACATTGTTCAATCCGGTATCGTAGTATGTCGGATGACTGTCGGCCTGTTTCGAAATTTCGAACAAAAGATTGAGAGAGAACAAAAATTTGCTAAAGATACGATATGTCTCTGTGTGTGATACGTTTTTGTTTGAAGAAACGTCACTTTTGACACTGACATATCCGATCCATGTCGTATCTTTAGCAAATTTTTGAAGTATCTTAATAATTCGAATCAGGCCGTGTGGAAAAAACAGCCGCTAGCTAGAGGCGATAAGTCATTTTGGTTTTTGTATTGACGCTTTATTTTATACAATAATTATTAGTTATGTGGATAAATAATGTTAAATATTGTTATAGTGTACCTATGTACCTACAGTATTAATTACACAGTATTACACTAATAATTGGATATTCATGAAATTGTTAATGGGAAGTTTATATTTCTATATATTTTATTGTTCTTCATATTTCAATAATTTAACATGCAATTATGCATTGGTTAACCTGCACAGAAATGTGAAACTACGAGTACAAACAACAGTGCACCTAAACCGTAGAATGCACCTGCTAAATCAGCTAAATTAGTTTGTTCTGAATAGTTGATTTTAAAGCCATTTAGGAACTTTCAGAATTGTTTCAAAACAAACCTACTCAGGACATAAATTCTGCATGATGCTATTTCGAAATATTAATTATATACTTGGTCAAGCAAATCTTGTCAGTAAAAAAAGGCGCGAAATTCAAATTTTCTATGGGACGATATGCCTTCGCGCCTACAGTTTTCAAATTTGCCGCCTTTTTCTACTGACAAGATCTGCTTGACCAAGTATAGTTGGTCAAACCAAATTGTCAGTAGGTAAATAAGAACAAAAAAAAACTATACTCATCCTTTTCTTTTGGGTGCTAGTACCAGTGTAAGACAAAGATAGTATGATTCTCTCTGTCTATGTTTGAAATGAGACAGTCCTTTGACAAACTATAATACATATTTGGCAAATAAAATATTTTGCTGAAAAGCCTAACGGCCTGGCCACAACATTGCGCGACGGCGGCGGCGGCAAACATAGGTTGGAGCGAGACATAGCGATCGGACCTTTCGTTCCCACCTATGCCGCCGCCACTGTCGCCAGTCGCGCAATGTCGTGGCTGGACCGTTACGCGGTTATCTCTCTGATCCACATCCAATGTGAAGTCTGTCTTACTACAGCTCTACCACTTAACTGAGATAGATGCCAACACATTATAGTTCAAAATGTAGATCGCATCACTAGAGTTAGACCAAGAAAAGTCTGCAGCGATTTTGATAGCCCACGCAATGCAAGTGTTATTTACACGTCATAAATTCATAGAAGTTTGACGTTTAAAATGACACTTGCACTGCGTGGGCTATCAAAATCATTGCAGACTTCTCGGTCTGACTCTATCACTACTTAAAATAAGACAAAGGGCCCGAATCGGATTTTGTAATAGACATCTATTAGATATCTTGTAGACATCGCCAAGATACGATAACGATATGTTTAAGATCTAACCTGTCAAATTTGACATTTCCGCGATTCTGGAGATACTCTTGAACGATTTCCACAAGATACTTCTTAGAGATCTAATTCACATCTAATAGATATCTAACACGATCTATCGTAAAAGTGACATTGGTTGCCCGAATTGCGCTGCAAAAGAGAACTAGTTGAAATCTAAACTATAACGTATCTAGAATGGATCTAGTACGTGTCGTCTCTTGTGAATATATTGAAGTTCGAATACGGCAGAAATTTGCTTCCCGCTGTCTGTCCCTATGTATGCTTAGATCTTTAAAACTGCGCAACGGATTTTGATCAGCTTTTTTTTAATAGATAGAGTGATTCAAGAGGAAGGTTTATGTATAATTTGTGAACCCGTGCAAAGCCGGGGCGGGTCGCTTGTGTAGAATAATACAAAGTCCTCGCAGCAAGTAAATATATTTTTGCTCCAACGCTCCAGCCCCTTCGGCTAATTTGCACATTCTCTTCTTAGGGAAGGGTAGTGAAATTTATGAATACATTATATTCCAGCACATCAATGTAAATGCGAGCACATTTTTTGAGATCGCCCGTAAAGGGATACCAGATCAGCCACTTTCGATGCAAATGAAAGGTCCCTTCATCTCTATAAATTCGGGAAAGAAAGGTACCTATATAAAACTTCACGATTTACGGGATTATACTATAGAGAAATATAGTGCTCACTCCATACATCAGTTAGACTATTAATTTCAGTGTCTACATCTAGCATCGAGTAGCGGAACTATCAGTACTGCTACTTGACAATGGATGTAGCACCGACCGGAAAGTCTTATCTCAACAGCATAAGACTTTCCGGTCGGTGCTACATCCATTGTCAAGTAGCAGTACTGATAGTTCCGCTACTCGATGCTAGATGCTAATAGTCTTTTTGGTACTAAAACTGATGTATGGAGTGAGCAATCTATGTATTTTTTTCTCTATGATTATACCAAGGGGGTTTGGTTATTGAAATATTGCAAATATTGCAATAGGTACTGGATTTTGTAGTTAATTAACAGTCTTCAAGATCTTGAGAACAAATCACGCGATGCGAAATCACGTCATCTTTTCTCTATCTTAATATTTAATAACACAAACGGGTCTACCGCGATATAGTTTCATCTGGGGGCACGGTAGTGCCCCCGCCAAGTCGAGCATTGTTTTTACCTTAAATTCCGACGTGTCAGCTGAGTTGCACCAGCTGTGGTCACGGAAAGACTGACATAAATAAAACAACAGTTAAGTACCTACCCGAAATTACAGCTACCCGTTAAAGTTAAATGTTAAATGTTTAGTAGAACAATGAAACTATATCGCGGTAGACCCGTTTGTGTAATTAAATATGTGTACAAAACGCGAGAGTTTAAACTGTTTTCTCTATCTTGTTGACATAAGTACGAACCACATATATGGCTGGAATTAAAGGATGACTCACGCTAGACCGGGTCTGGGCTACAAAGCAGGAGGTCCAGGGTTAGAATCCTGGTAAGAGCAATTAGTTGGATGGGTTTTTTCAATATATTTTATACCTATATTATGTCGTCTATATGTTGTCGTCTAGTAGGTACAAGCCTTATTGGGCTTACTGTGGGCCTGGGTCGATCTATGTAAATAAATTTGTCCGCCAATATGTATTATTTATTATTTGAAATTATTATTCATATATGACCTGCAACTGTACCCTCGTAACATTCTATATCAAATGATCGTCTACGCAATAGATAGTTTAGCTGCTCTAGCAGAGGGTCCCTTGTCGCCCTCTATTCCCCGCGGGCTGCCCACAGATCACTTCCCTGCTGCATAACCTGCAACTGTACCCGTCGTAACATCAAACGTAACATGTCTATATCAAGTTCATAATAAATTTAAAAGTGGAAAAATTACTGTCTTGGGTGAAACTTGAATTGACGGCCTCTGGATCGATACTCCACCGCTCTGCCATCTGAGCCACCAAGACCTCATCCATAGCCAGCAAATCTTCCTACCATATGGTATATTCTATATCAAATGATCGTAGCGCGACCTTTTCGTAGCACTTATACACGCGGATACGTGTACGGATACGTGTAGCGTTTTCCTCGTTTTCGTGCAAAGCCGGGGCTGGTGGCTAGTGAAATATAAAGCCTTTCTTGCTTGGTTTATGTAACTCTAATTACGGACTATAGGTATATCTTTTGTGAGATAATACTCGTAATGGATCACTAGCTTTCTCGCTGCCAGTCGGAAATATTCCTACCTATAAGTAGTTCGTTTTTTTAGCATAAGAAAAAAAGATAAACAATATTGACGTGTCTTTTTATTGAAAAACACTTTTGAAAAATAAGTCAAGGCAAATATATAACAATTATGAATCATATACGATTATTTACAGTCTTTTGCTTTCAGAAGTAATAGTAACCCATTTATAAAAGCATTTTTAAATTAAAAGACACGTCAAGATCGCGTAGTCTTTTTCTAATGCAAAAAAAACTAACTACAAAGGGAAATATCCCGAGAATATATTGCGGAGTCTGTCGGTAGTAGTCGATGAACCCACACTGAAATATCAACAGCTCCCCGTGCTGCGAGTGTTTCCAAATTGAAAAGATACGAAACACGGACTAGTCAAGCGTGAGTCGTTAGGGGAGCGTCGATGTTTGGCGATTTGATGGTTTGATGACTTGGCTCGCGGTCTGGGAATACCTACAACGAATTTTTTTTAATAACAGTATCAAAATATTTTGTTACTATTTACACAAAATTGGATTGGGATTGGAGCTGCAAACTATGTATTACTTGTTGCGAAATCGTCTGTAGGATATTGAGCATATTATTTCTTTAATTAAGTTCAGATATTTTTTGGATAACTCATTGAGTTCGGCTAATAGTTTTTTTTTTTCAGTGTCTATTAAAATTTTTCTATTTTTGATCTATTGGTGCGAGCCAGATTTGTATTACTAATATAACTATCAAGTTGAGTTTTTTAAATGCTTCCTTAATTAATTCCGAATAAGCCATCGGATTTATTTAATTTTAGATCAGTAAGTAAGTAACTTAACATTCTTTGTCGCATCATTGTTTTCAATTAGGTACATTAAAAAATCTGTTTCTCTATATGCTTTATACAGCGACCGGAGCTTCCGGCGCTTCCTTTCTATGACAATGACAGGTGATCACGTGATGCATTCCGATGCGCGGTCTAACGTGAGTCATCCTTTAGCCTACAAAAAGGATAAAATAAAATATTAACAGTTTTTCAGTATATGCGTTACCGTTCAGTATTTGGCTTGGCACCGACTTCAAACATATCAGTATATGTTTGAAGTCGGTGCCAAGCCAAATTTGAAACATACCATGATTTTTAGGGCGATTCGATAATGACCGGTATTGTTAACCAGACAACCAACCAACCAGGTCAACCAGATCTTGACAGTAGAAAAAGGCGGCAAATTTGAAAAATGTAGGCGCGAAAGGATACAGTCCCATAGAAAATTTGAATTTCGCGCCTTTTTTTACTGACAAGATTTGGTTGACCAGCTATATTTGTCTTGGCACCGACTTCAAACATATCAGTTGGTAACGCATATACTGAAAATAGGATAATATTTTATTTTATCCTTTTGGAAGTTGGTTATCTTTTTTTTTGTAAAAGTTTTTATTTTTCCATTTTTAGTTATGCTTAGTCATACGTTACAATCTGTGAGTGAAAAATCAATCATCCCCTATTTTCCTACCCTTAAGGTTGGATTTTTTTTCCAAATTTATATGGGACCAACTTCGGGGTATACCCTTTCCCATAAAAAAATAATTATCAAAATCGAACTACCTACTCTGTAAAAATTTATGCGTGGTCATACATAAAAAAATATATATATACGGTTAAAAATCACGATCCTTGCTTGTTGATTGCTATACTTATTACTAATCCAAGTTCTGCCCACAACGTTGTCTGAGTAGAACCCGCTAACTTTAACACCCCGAGCTGTGGTTATTTATAATGAAACGTGGACCATGGACCAGTCAAGCGCGAGTCGTTTAGGGGGCACTACAAGAGGGTGCGATGCGAACTCAGCGGTCTGAGAAAACATCGGTTTTTGATAGTTTAATTATGAAGGGATGTGTCAGACTTGTTCACCCTTGACGGCGACGTTATCCAATGGATGCAGGGTTTAACCATAAGCCTATAAACGACTGACAATATGCCATACGATTAAATAAATAAATAAGCATTTTATACTCACTAACAGTTGCTTAAAAAGTGGTATTTTGGGCGGCTGTTTAGATTTGCAAATTTCGTTTTGCAAACTAGTATGCTTTTAAATTTTCTATTTTTTTATTTACTTTCCAAAGTATTTGGATGTTTAAAAACTTTGTATTGCCATTTAAAATAATGAAACAAATTTAGTAAATACATATACATTTGTTATTTATACTCTGTTAAGCCATTTGCGTCAATGGAAAAGAGCGGAAAATTTAAATAATGTAGGCGCGAAGGGTTAGCGTCCCATAGAAAATTTGAATTTCGCGCCTTTTCTACTGACAAACTTTTTTTTACTGGTTGACAAACTTAATAAATGAAACGATATATACCACAATCCGATCATTTCTTGAAATGATTGCCACATCATGAAGTGACCATTTCTAAGATCTGGCCACGACATTAACTAAATTTTGATCTAAGTATCGCTGGAAAGGTTATTGCATTTCCACGGTCGGAATGAAAATTTAAGTGAGTACGAGTATTTGGCGAGTGCATACGAACTGTTCTATAATTTATGACGTAATTTGAATACGTCACACGTCTGGGGCACGGGACTCGCGTGGTCTTGAATTTACATAATGAAGTTGTGAGGTTAGGTTGTATATTCAACTAAAACAAGCAAAGCTTTTGAAAAACTTTATCCCGGTCTTAAACTTGGCCTTATTCACAAAATAGGCTCAGTATATAGGTACCCGTACCCGTACGACAGTGTCAAAACTGACATACAGTGTGTAAATCCAATACGGGCGAATATTTAAACGGTGGCATAGGACCTAAAAAGTATATTGAGATACATTTTACTTAGAAATGCAATGAAAATTTTAACCATACAAAATAATTCGGCCCGCAATGTAATACACCACACGTTACGGGATACGAGCTTTTTAAAGGAACTGTCAACGTTTGTTAGCAGTTACAATAAAAAGCTCGTATCTCGTAATGTCATGTCATCTTCTGTTTCTTAATGTTTGCAGTACATTGCTGCTTGGTACATGTGAAAAATAATTCATTACGGAGTCATATTAAGTGTAACTTTAAAAAACTTCTTAATTAATGATTAGACGGGTAAATTCTTATATCTGGTTTAATTTATTGCCCGTATTGGACTTACACACTGTATACACTAACGTCTACGTAATTTACTTTCTATAGGTACCTACATATCGCTCGCACTAATATGCGATGCGATATATGCTACGTCCTCGATAGCGTTTATGTCAGTGCCAAACTGGTGGTAGCCACAGAGTACTTACCAAATGTACACACAGTCCACTTAACGGCGCCTATTTTCATATTGACGTAGTATTTGGATGAAAGAAAGTAGGTATAAAATAAAAGTATATTTTTTATTAAAAAGGAACCCCTTCGCTTCGCAGTTTAGAAAGATGACTATGTATGTTTATATTGCACAGACGAATAACAGGGGGATAAAGGGCTGCTCATCTTGTAGCCGCATTCACCCTAAAGTTTTTTACTGTAATGATTGCTTAGGGGTCTTTTAGGGGTCTCACCCATTGTTTATTTTAGCGTGCCGTAGACAACGAAATTGCTTTTTATTTATATTGCCGCTTGAGTCTAACACTGATTTCGCAGAAATGGTGAATTCAGATATCAGACGAAGATTGTTTGAGATTCGCTTCCGAATTTTAGTACAAAAGCTTTTTGTTCGGAAAAACAAAGCATGTTTAGGTAGGTATAGTCTAGTAGTGGTGACCAACTTGATAAAAGAGACCGTAGGCAGGCGTGGCTCACTCCGCGATTTCGTCGCTTCGCTACAAGTACAGTACATGCGTCTCACACCAATTTTGGTGTCTAAGCCATAGCCATTATAACACGTTATATAATAACTTTTTTACTAGAGCGAGGCAGTCGTAATCTTTGGTGAAATTTATTCGGGTAATTTGGGCTCGCCTTGTATACCTACATACTTAATATATCTATCTAATACCTTTAAACGAGCAATTCTTGTTTATATATATATCCGGCGATCTCGGAAACGGCTCTAACGATTTCGATGAAATTTGCTATACGGGGGTTTTCGGGGGCGAAAAATCGATCTAGCTAGGTCTTATCTCTGGGAAAACGCGCATTTTCGAGTTTTTATATGTTTTCCGAGCGAAGCTCGGTCACCCAGATTGATATCTTATATTACCTTGTATGCGATATTACAACGGTGTAACCTCTTGTAGGAATAGCAATAAAACTCCGGGAAACGAAATATTCGGTCGATAATCTGTGAAAATGAAGCCCTTAACCTTAAGAGGAAGGGAGACGACCGCTTCTCTTTATAAAACAAACGTAGGTAGTCCCCATTTTCCTCCCTGGATATTAATATTAAAGGAGATAATTATATGAACTGAATGTTCCTATAGCTATGCCGCTTCAGTTTTTTTTTTCGATTTTTCGATTGTTATAAGCGTTAGGAACGAAATATCCATTCAAATCCTCCTGACTCCTAAAAAATCAAAAAAAATAAAACGCAGGGGTTGATATAGGTCCTATAGGTACATACGACCTATGTCAAATTGTGTCGAGATATTTTCAACAATATTCTATCTAATACCTTTAAACGAGCAATTCTTGTTTATTTATATATTTATTTATTCATATACAGGGTAATTTTATCTTTCTTGGCATGAATTTTTTTTTATTCCATTCAAAGATCTAACGATAGTAAATGTTACCATACTGAATTGGCCTATCTATCAGCGTAGCACACAAAAAAATCAAGCATCTACCGCAATAATTCACGTCACCATAAATAAAAATCTCATCGTACTCGGCGATAGGTGAAATATTAAAAAAAATCATAACTCCGAAAATACGAAAAATCGCGGAACATACATGGGGGTGATTCAGATAGCCCTCTAGGTCCTCTACCTCCCAGCTTCAGTATATCACTACTTCTTGGGACACCCTGTATATATATATTTCGGGGATCTCGGAAACGGCTCTAACGATTTCGATGAAATTTGCTGTATGGGGGTTTTCGGGGGCGGAAAATCGATCTAGCTAGGTCTTGGCTCTGGGAAAACGCGCATTTTCGAGTTTTTATATGTTTTCCGAGCGAAGCTCGGTCAACCAGATATTAATATCTAAAGAGCAAAACGGGGAATACGTTTGTATATGGAAAGGCGGTGTCGAGGCGGTCGTCCACTTTAGTTCTAATCTAACATATATATAATTTATATACTGTAATAAATTATGTTCCGGCAACCGGCAACCTTTAATAAATAACATAACAGAAGTTACCGGCATGTTACGGACTAATTAGAAACTCAAGGGTCTACTTAATAAAGTACACTTACATTATTTATTTCCATGGCATTTTTTCTTTTTAGGTTTTGCAACAGTCGTCATCAGTACCCGTACCATGAGTCACTGACAGTGTCAAAACTGACATATAAACTGGTCGCTCGGACTAATACGCGTGTACGAGCGAGATGCATAGAAAGTAAATTACGTTCTCGATGACGTTTATGTCAGTGCCAAACATGAATCTAGTATTTTAACTGGATCGGGCATGAGGGGTGGGGGGAAATGACCTAACGGGATAGTCTTATGTATCTTTCAGTAGGAGCAGCAGCGAAAGCGCTATTATTGTTTGTCCTTGTCACAGTCTCACATTTTTTTTATTCCCCACCGTAAATTAGTATGGATTATGGTGGGCAACAAATAAATTCGACCAATCATAGTGTCGCATTGCGTATGTTTTGTCCCTCACGGAGGCACGCGTATAGCACATCTATAGGATCCTACCTTCTAATGGTGCCAAACTGGTGGAAGAGCTTAGAATTATCTGAACATGCAATTTAACAACTTGATAAAAAAGCAATACGGATAAGTGTGGCTTCGGGGCAAGTGTAGACTTCTGCGACATTTATACACATCGATTAGTGTTTATTGCGAATATTGCGAGTACATTTGCCACTAAACGCAAGTAGCAAGTAGTAAATGTATGAATTTGCAATAAACACTCATTTCAATGTGTAAACAGGCCCATTGTGAAGGCCAGACTAGGGCTCATTTAGACAACGCGTGAACTCGTATAATAAGCCCGCCGATTGTATTTGTTTTTTTTTAAACCCCGACGCAAAAAGAGGGACCTATATATTGGACGCCAATGTATGTCTGTGTGTCTGTGGTATCGTAGCTCTCAAACGGATGTACCGATTTCGATGAGGCTTTAATTACGTGAGTTTCCTTGCGGTGGTTCTTATCTTAGCTATCTTTGATAAAAATCGATACAGAGTACCTATCAGCTCCTACCCAAAATGATGTAAGGTATTTTTGGTAAAAAAATGTTTTTGGTATAATGCGTAACAGGTTTTTTTAATTTAATAGTTATAACTGTAGTTAAAAAAACGCAAGCGTGGTAAGCCCCTCTTTTTCGCCGAGCAAACCTTTCATTTCAATTAAACCAACCAACGAAATAATTCTTACCTACTCGCAATAAGTTATCTGGGGGAAATAATTAAATTATGAGGATCCCTTTGGTGGATGGTCAGCTTAATAAAAGCGCAATAGTTATACAGAGGGTAGCGTTCGGTATCGTAATTACGGACATTGGAGGGAAATCATATCACAGATTATACAAGGCAGATACAACACTTGTTTTGTAGGATATATTATGTTTAATTGTTTAAACCCCCAGCGCAATGAAATGGATGAACTGATTTTGATAAAATATGTCTAATAACAACGTGTAGGAAACCTGCTTTCAAATAAAAAAACATCGCGTAATCAGTTCACCCGTTTAAGAGCTTCGGTGCCACAGACGTAAACTTTTTTAGTGCATAATATGGTGCTACTTTACCGCACTAGTGCGATAATTAGCACATTATGTAAATATTAAAAAAAAAAGCCATATGTACTGTAAAACGTTGTACGATACAATTTGCGAAAAGCTAATTCGCAACTCGTGTCAAATTAAAATTCTCCCTTTGGTCGTGTTTTATTATCGCCACTCGTTGAGAATTTCCTATTTTTCGCACTTGTATCGTAATGTAGGTACTATTTCATTACATTTAAAATGCATTAAAAGCGTCAAAGCACATAATAATGTATTTAGTAGAGTCTCACGGCGCGATTCGGGAAATGAATTAGTGATTCATTAGATATGAAATAGTAAAGATATGTGACGTTCCACGGTAAAAGGTACCATTGCCCCGGCTGAATATTGGAGCGGCGTTAATAATAGCGTAAGCCCCAGCCGCCATAAGGTAACTTTTGCCGTGGAACGTCACATATCTTTACTATTTCATATCTAGTGAATCACTAATTCATTTCCCGAATCGCGCCGTCAGTGGCATATCTGCTAGCGTTATACATGATGTAGTCTCCGGTAATGTGACGGAACCCTTGTGGTGCGAGGATTATGGCATAAATATCGGCATCGCCCCTCCGCCTTGTTAGTACCTTAATTTCCCTACCCCTTTTTAAACCCTATTGCCACAAACATAAGGCCTACTTAAGGTCAGGTAAATGCGCCGGCAGAAGTCCGTGTCAAATTGACTAAATTTATTCAACTGCTGTTCTTGCCCTAGCCAAAGAGCACATCAAATGTCATAATTGCAGAGGGGGATCCACATTTGAATAATCACTTAAAGTGCTTCAGATACTGTTTGCAAAGTGCTTTTCGTGCACATGTCACTGCGTTCATTATGCGGCTAACACTTATAGCTGTCTAAAAATCTTTGAAGAGTTATGGTAATATTTAGTGGTCAAATCTCATTTTCAGACTCTTAGGCCCACTTGCACCATCCCACTAACCCAGGGTTAAGCGGTTAAACCGTTAACCTAATGTCAAAATGTACTAGTAACCATGGTAACTCCTGATTTAACCGGTTAACCCCGGGTTAGTAAAATGGTGCAAGTGGCGCTTAGCTGTCTAAAAACTAAATTTGCGAATTGGGAATATGTAATAAATCTTAATCTGTAGTAGGTATGCAGTTTATCAATATGTGTACAAAATTTGGGTTTAAATACATCTTTATAAAAATAAATGTTTTTTTCTCGATGTTGGGGTTGGTTCAATAGTAAAAGTTGTTCAGTACTTCAGTGACCATAGAGAAATATAGTAAGACAAGAGTGCTCACTCCATACATCAGTTAGACTATTAATTTCAGTGTCTACATCTAGCATCGAGTAGCGGAACTATCAGTACTGCTACTTGACAATAGATGTAGCACCGACCGGAAAGTCTTATCTCAACAGCATAAGACTTTCCGGTCAGTGCTACATCTATTGTCAAGGTAGCAGTACTGATAGTTCCGCTACTCGATGCTAGATGCTAATAGTCTTTTTGGTACTAAAACTGATGTATGGAGTGAGCAATCTATGTATTTTTTTCTCTATGGTATGACCTACACTACATGTTCACCCCACAGAGTTTGGTCAGTGATAACAAAAGCAGCCTGTATTAATGTAGGTACTTTACAATCAAACTTTATGACAAAATGACTTCTGTACTCCCTTTTAGCAAACATAAAGTGTTGAAACGGGGTAAAAGTGACAATTACGGCTTTATCTACGGCTGTTTTCGTGGTTAAACATTTTATCTTCGCATCGTTAACTTTATCTCCATCTGCAGTAGGTATGGAACGGCGCAATGCAATAATAATGTTACTTAAAAACTGGTACCTACTTTATGTAAGGTAGCTGTTTAGCGTGTGCAAAATTCGTTTTTGCGAAATATGGTAACGGCACCAATCATGAGAAAATGTACCTAAGAGAAAATTTGGAGTATTTTTAATATTTCACTGATACCTATTTAAAATTTACCGCTTTACGAGCTAAAAGTTGTGATATTTTGTGAGCAGGTTCATTAGATATATTTCTTCTGCATGTTTTTAATACATATGTTTAAAATTGTGGAAATATTTAAGCATAAAGGACTATTAGGGCACATAAGACCATTGTGAGTACGCTGTGTAAAAAATCTTACTTAGTTGGGTCATTATGACCCAACTAAGTAAGATTTTTTATTTTACATTTTTTAAGCTTAAAAGGTACCAATCTTATCGCGAGGTCTTACAGCTCACAGACCCGACAGTTTTTTAAAGTGCATTTAGAACTATGTTTGTGATGTTTTCTATCAAGCGTTAGTCAATAATTCAGGATTCGAATCCTGAATTCTAGATAAAAGCCTCAAGATTGTGTTGTGATCTGAAAAAGCGCTACAACTTTTCAAAAACTCCGTTCTCTGAGGCTTAACTCTAGGTATTACAATTATTTTAAGTATTTTAACCCGTCTGTTTAAACGGTATTCATATTTTCCCTTGTCATTTTAAATTGCTTGTGTAACTTAAACGCATATTTCGTGGAAATGTAGAAAACCAGGTGTTGTTCTGCCCGGGGTATTTAAAATTGATTGAGAGTCAATTCAACATTTTGAATTCCATTTTGTTCATGTTTATTTACAAAGGCTGTTTCGTTCATAGGTATTTTAATATTTAATATCTGTTATTTTATTATACAAGTGAATTTTTCTTTGTTTTCTCACAGAAACATGCCTGGGGGCCGATTTTTGAATTTCGAGCGCTCGATTTCGTGACTCCAAAAAGTCCAAAATGGGTGGACAACGGTGAAATACTAATTTTAGAAATACGAGCGATAGAAATTAGGAATTTAGTGGTATTGACCACTCGTTTTCAATTCTATTATTAGTAGAATTTAAATGCCTAGCAGTGGAGATATTATTGAACGAAATACAGGAAATCGAGAGGTCGAAATAAAAAAATCGGTCCCTGAAGAAATTATACAAAATAATCAAATACTGAAGTATGGCGCCATTCACAACTGAATATTTTAATAAAGTAATGCCAAGATACCTTGAACAATGTAGTCAAAAGAAAATTGAAACACAATGGAGATTTTAAAAAGTAAACAGATGATCTTATATAAAAAGGGGATGGTCGGGAAGCAATATTGGCAAGGAAACGATTATTGTCCCCGGCCCGTGCCGCGGAACCCCCGTTATACCAAATAAAATTACCATGAACAAACCTATACTATGTAATAATGAGTTTGCTGCCTGTTTGCTGTTTTACTGGGAAAATTTGATAGCAATATCATGATGGCTTTAGTAAAAACATTAATTACAAGTAATACATAAACGAGTAAAAAATTGCACTTCAAAATAGTTGTTGGTATATTTAAATACAGTTTTATAAGAACTTAAAGCCATTCCAGGCAGGATTTTGTTTTGACAATATGATTAAAATTAAATTGTCTGGTTATAAATAATTATAAGACTTAGCATTAAGCACTGTATGTACCTGACGTGTAAAATTATGTTTTTATCAATAAAGAATTGAATTGAATTAAGGCGCTAGACGCTGTTTTTGGCCGAAAACTCTAACATTCTAGAGTCTATATCTTCTTAACGATTCAACAAAAAAATATGAAAAAAATATATATGATTTTACGTTTTATGTACAACATTTCTAACGTTTGACTTGTTCCCTATGACTTATAGTTTTTCCAAAAAAGGAACATTACGACAGGCCGTTTTGCGACTAACTTTGCCTATTTCTAGTAAACGGTTTATTCGATTAAAGTTATTTTTAGACTAGAATAATTGTTTTAACAGATACTACAAATGCAACGTAGAATAATGTTAATAAATAATTTTTTTTTTAAGAAATCGAATATTTTTCAACATTTTGTGCGTATGTAGCTCGAAAAAGGCGTGGCCGGCAGTCGTGTGCTAGCTTTGAGACGAGGAGGCTGTGTCGCTCGTCGCTCCGTGCCTTCCTTGTATTCTGCATGCTTGTTCTGAGCCGAGGTGCTATAAAATTGGAGTTATTTTGGCCAAAGATTAAATAACTGCAGAATGTTGATTTGGTTGTGACGCGCTTTAGCGCGCGCAACACGGTGTTTCGCAGCCTATTATTACGAACGTAATGACAATATTTCCACTTATGTTTGAGAAAGCTTCATTTGAAATATATAAAAAATGTTTTCGAACATGCGCCGACATATTGTCATTAAAATTTAACGTTTTTAATAAAGTTCAATTTCTAAAAAAATTGATCAACATTGGCAATTTATGTTGTAGGTATATAGTATATAGTTTGATTCAGAAACCATTACATTTTTAGGATTGTTACCCATTAAAATGATGTTAGTTTATTAAGTAAATCTGGGGGCACGGCAGTGCCCCCGCCAAGTCGAGCAAAAAAAGAGGCACGGCCGTACCATCCTTTTCTCGAAGCGATTCAGGCCATTTTCGACGTCCTGTAATTTTGTGCTGGCTGAAGCTAAAACCCTGAATTTTCAGTAATATATAGGGCTAAACATGCTTAAGATATATTCTCAAAAACATTCAATTTGAACTAGTAGTTTAAGAATTATTGTACGTCAAAGTTCCTTATTTTCGACACTGACACACTCACTCACTCACTCACTCACCTACAATCATCATAATTCTAAGGTACTTCTAGTATATCCACAAGCTTCAAATTTTAAACATATTAGTTTTCAGCTTATCAAGCCATAGAAAACCTAAAAATATTGCAATATCAGTCACGTTTTAAAGATCTAAGAACTGCATAAGTAAGTTTGTAATCCCATATAAATATTTGCTATTACAAAGTTACTGTTGCAGTTCCTACAAATAGTAGGTAGTAAAGTAAAGGTACACTACGATGTACGATGTGAGTATGAATGAAGACGTGTTTCTTTATGATATGTGTATACATAGTATGAGTACCCGAAAAGAAGGACTGCCTACAAAAAGAGATGAGATCCCATCAAAAACATTACATGTAAAAAGGTTTCACATTACATCTCAAAACTTTTTTGTAGTAGAAGCGTTGCGAGACTTGCACCTTTTTACATGTAATGTTTTTAATGGGATTAAGTTTTCTCAAACATGCGTTGAAATATTACCATAATGTCCCGTCCTTATTTGAACTTTTATTGATAATACTTTAAACACTAAAACGTCCATGCGTTATTGATTTCCTGTAATCACGTCACAACAAATTAGCCTTTTGGCTGCACTTGGGCCGAGCACAAGCGTAAACAGTAGCAGTAGGTACAAAGAAATCACGGAGCGACACAACCTCCTCGTGCAAAAGTCGCGGAGTATCTGCCTGCAAATAAATCTGGGAGCGGTAGCTTGCACTCCGTGGTCCATAACTGTCAAACAGATGGCGATGGCGTCGCATTCTTACGCCGATAAGGATCGGACAAAAGATATTTTAAATATTAGACAAAACAAAAAACCTAAGGTAGGTAATAAACACATTAAAAAATGTTGGCTGACGGCGTATTGCATAAAGTATCATTCTATGGAACTAACTATGTCAACAAAAGTCACTAGTAAATTCATTCATCAAGTTTGATTACTTACATAGTTAGCAAGTTCCATCGAATGACACTCTACCAATTCAATACGACGGTTATGTCAATTACACAAACGTGCAGCATGGTGCGTAACGGGATGGGTAAGTAATATATAATAATAATATAATTTTATACGGCGTTTTAAACAGGACGCGAGTCGTATTAACCGTGAAATGTAATTTACGACCTCCACTAAATGCATTATCTACTCATACTCAAACAACAAAATATCTGCAAACAAAAGGTATACGAGTATAGCGCCAACTGCACGCCTCTGGGCTGTATCTTATTCTTTGAACCTCGTGGCGGTGCAGCGATACAAAATTCACGTACGATCGCAGCGAGCGGGGTAAGCGGGTGGTGCGGGTACAGAGCGCTTAGCTCCGCCCTGACGCTCAAGGGCATTGGGCCTTCCAATCGTCTTAAGGTGCCGGACGCAAACGCCAATTTTGCTCGACGATTTCGAGATTACCCGAGATACAGGGGGCCGATTTTTGAATTTCGACCACTCGATTTCGTGTATTTCGTTAATTAATATCTCCACTACTAGGCATTTAAATTCTACTAATAGAATTGAAATCGAGTGGTCAATACCAATAGATTCCAAATTTCGATCGCTCGTATTTCAAAAATTAGCATTTCGCAGTTTTCCACAGATTTTCGAGTGACGAAATCGAGCGATCGAAATTCAAAAATCGGCCCCCAGGTCGTGTTAATTTGTCATTGTTCCTTAAAATCAGAATTAGCCTGAATTATGTCTTCAAATATTTCTCATAAGGCCGACCCACCAACTAATACCACATATGTAGTTATAATCTTTCTCGTCCACCCTTAAATTGTATCTAGTATTGCTATTAATATAAGTGGGCTGTTTCATATTACAAATGGATTTAACGTGTTTGCAGTTAGATAAAAGTTATTTTAGTAATAAATTGACATTATTGACAGTGGACCTTAAGCAAGGTGCTCTGCAGTAGGTAATATAGAGACCTTCATAGATGGTAGAAGTCATTTGAAACAATTTATTAAGATTTTGAGGCTATATTTTCACTAAAAGTCAGTTTAAGATTTTGGTCTTACATGACAACTAACTTATCAATATTCAATAATCGTTTCAGCGAATATTTGCCATTAGGTACATCTTTGTAAGATTCTCCCTAGATATCAGGATCAAAAGTCATCCATCAGGTATACTGGACGCCATATTACGGTAGGTACCCGTTATTTAAGACTTCAAAATGTATATTTTACGTTAAAGCCGTCCATCTGTTGCTTCTTTTATAAACCCACTCCAACACAACACAGTTACCGAATAAACTAAGACAATAAATGTGCGAAGTGCGTCGCCTAAGAGCGATGGCTGGCGTGATTGTTGCTCGGCGTGCGTTATCTTCGAGAAAACTCGAGCAAACTCGAGAAACACTGGATAAAATTCGAGAATGTTCCCCGAGAGATGTCATTCGAGACAATCGGTCAAAGTTGCCGCCACTTTACCACTTTAACCGAGCTCATATTTGAAATAAGCATAGAGAAATACGTAAACTCAGAGCGCTCACTCCATACAGGAGTTCCCCCTACCGTCACATAATAAATAATAAGTTTTATGGCAGGTAATAAAACTTAGTATAATAACTAGCGTCTGCTACTTCCATATCCACTTGAGATGAAGGGATTTTACCATGCCATGAGGATTCGCGAGGTCTTCGACTCACAAGCCATTATGTTAATGTTTTATTTGTAGGGATGAGTTTTTAGACATGTATGTTCATGTTGCAGCACTCTAAGGTTAAATTTTTCTCTATGACATAAGTACTCGGCTACCTCGCCGTCAATTCCCTGTGGTGCACTAACGACAAAGCTGTTATTCCAGAGAAGTTGCAACATTATGACTAGCCTAAAGGTTTGGTTAGAGAGATTTTAAACTAGTAGTTCGCCCCGAACTGAGAACTCGCGGTTCGTCAAAAAGATCAATTGAATGCAGTGCTATACTTAGTCCGAGATGGGCATTTCGTAATTGAATCCTGATTCCACGATTACTTGAAATTACTGTTTAATCTGATTACCGATTCCCAGATTAGGTACTTTGTAATGTAATAATACCGAATTACTAAGTACAATTCCATTTGAGGAATCAGGAATCAATTTCTCGAATATTACAATTACTAGTAATTGGAATCAATGTCGATTCCTCATTACAGGAATGCATTACTTGATTCCTTTCAGATTACATCTCATACTACTACTATCAAAAGTACATTTCGATAGTTTATAAATGATGACCATGACCTATAAAACGACACCCATGACGACTTTTATGACATACTGCATGGCCGCCATCTTGGAATCCAAAATAGTCATCATTTTCGAAATTTGCGCCCCCTAAAACCTATAAAACGACATCCATGACGACTTTTATGACATAGTGCATGGCCGCCATCTTGGATTACAAAATAGTCATCATTTTCGAAAACTGCGCCCCCTAAAACCTATAAAACGACATCCATGACGACTTTTATGAGATAGTGCATGGCCGCCATCTTGGATTCCAAAATAGTCATCATTTTCGAAATCTGAGCCCCCTATAACCTATAAAACGACATCCATGACGACTGTTATGACATACTGCATGGCAGCCATCTTGGAATTCAAAATGGTCATCATTTTCGAAATCTGCGCCCCCTAAAACCTATAAAACGACATCCATGACGACTTTTATGACATAGTGCATGGCCGATATTTTGGAATCCAAAATGGTCATAATTGTCGAAATCTGCGCCCCCCAAAATCTATAAAACGACATCCATGACGACTTTTATGACACAGTGCATGGCCGCCATCTTGGATTCCAAAATAGTCATCATTGTCGAAATCTGCGCCCCCTATAATCTATAAAACGACATCCATGACGACTTTTATAAAATACTGCATGGCCGCCATCTTGGAATCCAAAATGGTCATCATTTTCGAAATCTGCGCCCCCTAAAACCTATAAAACGACATCCATGACGACTTTTATGACATACTGCATGGCCGTCATTTTGGATTCCAAAATGGTCATCATTTTCGAAATCGGGGCCCCCTAAAACCTATAAAACGACATCCATGACGACTTATATGTCATAGTGCAAGTCCGCCATTTTGGTATCCAAAATGGTCATCATTTTCGAAATCTGCGCCCCCTATAATCTATAAAACGACATCCATGACGACTTTTATGACATACTGCATGGCCGTCATTTTGGATTCCAAAATGGTCATCATTTTCGAAATCGGGGCCCCCTAAAACCTATAAAACGACATCCATGACGACTTTTATGACATACCGCATGGCCGCCATTTTGGATTCCAAAATGGTCATCATTTTCGAAACCTGCGCCCCCTAAAACCTATAAAACGACATCCATGACGACTTTTATGACATACTGCATGGCCGCCATTTTGGATTCCAAAATGGTCATCATTTTCGAAATCTGCGTCCCCTAAAACCTATAAAACGACATCCATGACGACTTTTATGACATAGTGCATGGCCGCCATCTTGGATTCCAAAATACAGAGATGCGATTTATTTGAAATACTTCTATTTAAAATGCAAATACAAAATGCAAAATACCTATTTTGTATTTTGCATTTAAATGCCTTTTAGTAAAAAACATTTTGTATTTTATTTGAAATACTTTTCGAGATGTATTTTGCATTTTTAATATTCATTTCAAAATGCAAAATACTTTGTGATTAAGTTTAGCCAACATTACCAGTCAAACAAAATGAAATGAACGAATGACGCTTGTATTGCCGAATTTGACCGATAGGGGCGTCTGCTAGCCATGCGCGCCCTTTTTAGGGTTCCGTACCCAAAGGGTAAAAACGGGACCCTATTACTAAGACTCCGCTGTCCGTCCGTCCGTCCGTCCGTCTGTCACCAGGCTGTATCTCACGAACCGTGATAGCTATTAGACAGTTGAAATTTTCACAGATGATGTATTTCTGTTGCCGCTATAACAACAAATACTAAAAACAGAATAAAATAAAGATTTAAGTGGGGCTCCCATACAACAAACGTGATTTTTGACCGAAGTTAAGCAACGTCGGGCGGGGTCAGTACTTGGATGGGTGACCGTTTTTTTACTTGTTTTGTTCTATTTTTTGTTGATAGTGCGGAACCCTCCGTGCGCGAGTCCGACTCGCACTTGGCCGGTTTTTTTTCTTTGGTCAGAGTGCGCGCCTTATAGCCGTTTAGACTCGCGGCTCGGCTCGCGGCGCGTCTCGTGGCTCGCCGCGACACACTCGCATTCGGCCTGTCATTCGGTTATAAACCTTATGCCGTGCCGTTAGTGTTTAAATTATATTAGCTCGATGAGCTTGCGAGCCACGAGAGTCTAAACCGGCTATTATGTCTGACTAGTGTCAATATCAAACGAAAACGACGAACATTATCTATTCTATGGCTATTCTCATGATAAATACCTAAAATAAATAAAAATATCTGAGATTTGGTCAAAAGGTATTTTATTTTGAAAAAGTATTTTGAAAATACCTATTTTGCATTTAGCATTTGAAATACAAAACGCAAAACTATTTGGTATTTTGCATTTGAAATAGTAAATCTGAAAAGTATTTTGCATTTTGTATTTAAATGCTTTTTTAAAACCATTTTGTACATCTCTGCCAAAATAGTCATCATTTTGGAAATCTGAGTCCCCTATAACCTATAAAACGACACCCATGACGACTTTTATGACATACTGCATGGCCGCCATCTTGGATTCCGAAATAGTCATCATTTTCGAAAACTGCGCCCCCTAAAACCTATAAAACGACATCCATGACGACTTTTATGACATAGTGCATGGCCGCCATCTTGGAATCTAAAATGGTCATCATTTTCGTAATCTGTGCTCCCTAAAACATATAAAACGACATCCATGACGACTTTTATGACATAGTGCATGGCCGCCATTTTGGTATCCAAAATAGTCATCATTTTCGAAATCTGCGCCCCCCAAAACCTATAAAACGACATCCATGACGACTTTAATGACATACTGCATGGCCGCCATTTTGGAATCCAAAATGGTCATCATTTTCGGAATCTGCGCCCCCTAATACCTATAAAACGACATCCATGACGACTTTTATGACATACTGGATGGCCGCCATCTTGGAATCCAAAATGGTCATCATTTTCGAAATCGGGGCCCCCTAAAACCTATAAAACGACATCCATGACGACTTTTATGACATACCGCATGGCCGCCATTTTGGAATCCAAAATGGTCATCATTTTCGAAACCTGCGCCCCCTAAAACCTATAAAACGACATCCATGACGACTTTTATGACATACTGCATGGCCGCCATTTTGGATTCCAAAATGGTCATCATTTTCGAAATCTGCGGCCCCTGAAACCTATAAAACGACATCCATGACGACTTTTATGACATAGAGCATGGCCGCCATCTTGGATTCCAAAATAGTCATCATTTTCGAAATCTGAGCCCCCTATAACCTATAAAACGACACCCATGACGACTTTTATGACATACTGCATGGCCGCCATCTTGGATTCCAAAATAGTCATCATTTTCGAAAACTGCGCCCCCTAAAACCTATAAAACGACATCCATGACGACTTTTATGACATAGTGCATGGCCGCCATCTTGGAGTTTAAAATGGTCATCATTTTCCAAATCTGTGCCCCCTAAAACATATAAAACGACATCCATGACGACTTTTATGACATACCGCATGGCCGCCATTTTGGATTCCAAAATGGTCATCATTTTCGAAACCTGCGCTCCCTAAAACCTATAAAACGACATCCATGACGACTTTTATGACATAGTGCATGGCCGCCATATTGGATTCCAAAATAGTCATCATTTTCGAAATCTGAGCCCCCTATAACCTGTAAAACGACACCCATGACGACTTTTATGACATACTGCATGGCCGCCATCTTGGATTCCAAAATAGTCATCATTTTCGAAAACTGCGCCCCCTAAAACCTATAAAACGACATCCATGACGACTTTTATGACATAGTGCATGGCCGCCATCTTGGAATCTAAAATGGTCATCATTTTCGAAATCTGTGCCCCCTAAAACATATAAAACGACATCCATGACGACTTTTATGACATACTGGATGGCCGCCATCTTGGAATCCAAAATGGTCATCATTTTCGAAATCTGCGCCTCCTAAAACCTATAAAACGATATCCATGACGACTTTAATGACATACTGCATGGCCGCCATTTTGGAATCCAGAATGGTCATCATTTTCGGAATTTGCGCCCCCTAATACCTATAAAACGACATCCATCACGACTTTTATGACATACTGGATGGCCGCCATCTTGGAATCCAAAATGGTCATCATTTTCGAAATCTGCACCTCCTAAAACCTATGAAACGATATCCATGACGACTTTTATGACATACTGCATGGAGTGCATGGCCGCCATTTTGGAATCCAAAATGATTATCATTTTCGAAATCTGCGCCCCCTAAAACCTATAAAAGGATATCCATTACGATTCAATGACAGTGCATGGCCGCCATCTTGGATTCCAAAATTGTCATAATTTTCAAAAAAAATCTTTAAAAAAACAATATTATAAATGTGTAAACCGAGCACTTTCATTTGATACCAAACTCGACCATACTTTCTTGCAATTAAAATGACCAGAATAGCAAGACCCCTCACAAATGGCTTTTTAGCATTTTAAGCTCTTCTAGCTCAATAACCTCTTGTTCAAGCCAGCTCAAAATTTAATGACTAAAATATAATGCCCTCGACTATACGTTCACCCAATTTCATTTAAATTAGAACAAATTTACTTAAGTTATTGAGTATCAAACTATCCTCTGAAAGTTCAGCTTAAAAACATTGAAATGCCGGGACGTGCCCCTAGCCAGCCGTGTGTTCAAAGTCGAATGTAAGAACTTCGCTTCGCTTCGCTCGCTCGTTCGATAAGATTTTTAATACGCTTTTACAATTTTGGTATAATTTTCTTACATATTTTGGATAGCGTTAACAAAAGTTTCAAAAATGTATGGGAAGTTTTGGAACACTTTTCTTTTATTGTGATGGACAAAATTTTACAATGTATAAATAAAATTGGCATATTATACCTACACGACGATACATCAAAACGGTCGTTCCGTTATCTCTCACATCAGTAAGCAAGCAAGTGCGTTTCTTTGTTGATTAACTCCGAAAATCGACCTGATATTAGATTCTGTGAAGCTTTGATAAAATTGTTTTAGAGGGTCGCCTAAGGGCCCCCAGGGGTTATTAGCGACTGCATAGTATTCGGGATTCCTATGGGATCAGAGGGGTGTCGTCGAAATGGAAACTAGCCATGTGAAAATGCTTTCATTGCTTTCACGCGTCGCCAGAGGCAATTTAGATGTTGCGGCGTTTATGTTATCGTGGTGGGCTTTTGGGGGGTTATTTGTCATTCTCCGCGGATGGTGATATGTGCAAATTGCGCAAGTTTGGGGCAGATAGCCGTCTTGATAATTATTTTGCGCACCACCGAGCTCCTTGCATCGGTATCTTCTCAAAGCAGTGGTGTGGGTTAGAACGTAGTAGTTTATGGCATCATAAATGCATTGTATGTACCTAATGTGTGTGAATTGATGAGTAAAAAGTTCCCTTCGTTATTTATTTGTTTTTGATTTTACGAGTACTATAATGTTACTTTACATAGTTTTATCGGAGGAGATGCGATAAAGTTGTATTTTCTGCTTTTACTGCCGTAGAGATGCTGGCTCGGTTTTCAATTTATTCAGATTTTCTTTGAACTAGGTATGAAGCACCCCATACTAGCGTCTCGCGAGCGTCAGCGTCTATTTAGTCAACTCTATGGCTGCTGCTCGACGCAACGTTAGCGCAACTGCTCAGCGATGCCATTTCCCATAGCGCTGACTAGACGCCGATGCTCAGAAGACGCTTGTGGGGTGACTCTATAGTTTATTGTGAGTTCTTACGTTTGTACCTACTAATATGGAAGAGTGATAGAGAGACACGAAGCGATTCGATAGCGAAGCGATAGCGACACTTTGGCTAGGCCGCCTGTTTTGCAAATATTCCTTTCAGTGAAGTCATTTAGTAATTTTAATGGATCTCACTGAAATACCGGAATCAAATTAATTTCTATTACCTAAATTCTAAATTATCTAGTGAAACTTTTCAAGGAGACTAAATACTTAAGCAAAATATTTATTTAAACGGGGTATTTCAACTGAATGAATTTAGTAAGTACTAAGTATCTAGAGATATTTATCATTCATATCTATCAGTGCTCGATTTTAATGAATAAGTAGCTACCTTTTCCTTGAGAAGTTCGGAATATCAAAATGAATTGAGTTTTCATATTTACACGTGCCCCGATCGTACTATAAATACAAACCAATTCATATAAATACTATACAAGTATATGATATATGATTAAGAGAGGGGCCCCTATTCGACATGTACAACTGTCAAATTTCGCGTCACTTTCAATTCAACTGTTGAAGTTCATATGAAGTTCATCAAGTGCGGATAGTTCATTAGGTACAACCAATAATTTAACAAAAAACAACTTTGTTACTTTAAGGTTTATAATGGCTTGGTTTGGTTGTCACCTTATTGCTAATGTCAAATTTTGACAAGTAATGATTCAGATTCAAATGAAGTTCAACATGCGACGTCAAAAGTGGCATGTCGAATAAGGCCCAGGCCCAGGGAACAAAAGATATGGCGCGCCTCGTGAAACTTGCCACAGAGGACATGGTCTACAGAATCTAATATTAGGTAAGTACCACATACTTTTATGAAAAGTAATGGAAAAATTTAGCAGTCTCAGCCGCGTTACTTATTCATTTTCGTTATCCTACACCGTGCCTATAAAGTAACGCAAGTAACAAAAGCGAAGCAAGTGCTCGTCATAAATAAAGGCACGTCGTGCAGAAATTGGTAGCGCGGCGTCTGCAGCGAGATGGCGCAATTACTCAGGCCACTACACACCCTGTATATACAGGGTGGGGCCCCTCATACATACCTTGAGGTCCATCTAATTAATATTTCATTATTTTAGTTAAACTGTATTGCATAAACAGAAATGGCGGACTTAAAAGGCAAAAGGCCTCCTCTACCAGTTCACAAGATATATAATATGTTGGGGCCAGAGGAGAATCATTACTCACATGGTTAAACACATTGGTACCTACATATGAAAGTATACTTGGCCAAGCAAATCTTGTCAGTAGAAAAAGGCGGGAAATTTGAAAAATCGCGGGTTAGCAACACTACGTTTGAATTGTTCGAAAATCGCGTGTCATTTGTATCTTATCTGTGAAACTGTTTCGTTTAGCTACATTTCATCATTGTTCGATGTACATTGCGAATAACATATCCTGTTTGACAGATTTATAATAAGGTGTCTTTGAAAGGAAAAGCAGGTTCGTTTTTTTATTTCATAGTATCCAATGCCAATATCCGGTCCAATCGGTCTCCTATTATACCTGGAAAAACATACAAAGGCTGGCTTATAGGTCTATTCATCTGCATTCTGATACATCAAAATTACATTGAAAATATATTAGTCGCAAGGAGTCAAATTGAAACTTCCGTGCCGTAGTTCGTAAAGTTCGAATTTAACCTTCGGTAACATTCGTAGTCAAAACTTTTGACCACGCCATATCCATAACTAATCTAAAGTTTAGACTTCAAAGTAGTACCTACAATGCATAAGATTATAATACCCCAATTAGATGCTAATCTAAAGTTTAGGCTTCATAGTATAGCTTCCTGCCTCGTACAGCCCAACTTTACTGTGGAATGAACTGTCGGCCGAGGTATTTCCGGCCTATACCTAAGTCTTTCAAATCAGGTCCAACCGCGAAAAACTATAATCTAAATTTCGTTATTGTCTCTCTATTGCAGAAGATACAGATATTTCGATTTACGTTTTTCGCGGTAGGCCCCCATGACCGAATAAAATGGTATAATAAAGTGTTCTTGTGTTAGAGGCTAAGACTCATTTTGGGTCATCGTGCCAGCCAAGTATCACCAATCAGTATTTTATTGAACTCGTTTATTTTATTAGAAATAAATTGTCATTTCCGAATGTCTCCTTGTTGATTATATATTTAAATGTGGAACCTGCCCTTCCGAATCGAGCACGCTGGCAGCTGAAAACCTGAAACAGACTTACAAATTGTACGTAAGTAATTAATTTAATTGCAATGTTCAATTTCAATTATTATTATCGAAATAATTGTCGCAATGGGCTTTGTGTTGTTACCGGCGAAAACAATTTTATGTAGTTGACCTGAACAGGTAAGTACCTAAGTGTGATATTAAATGTAGTAATGTTTACTTTTATAGTTGCCCAATATTACAAGATGTCGCTGTGCTGTTCGGCTATTTCGAGCTATTAAGATTTTTGTAAACTAATGTGGTCTGAATAAAGGAACAAGTATTAAGTTATCAAGCGAAGTGTTTAAATACAAATATAGTCTGTCAAACAACTTTGTCAGTAGAAATAGGCGCGATGTTCAAATTTTCTATACGACGAATTTTTTTTTAATACAGGTGTTTCTCTATCTACTCGTACCTACATCACTTACATTCGCAGTTATTAAAAAAATGGAGACACCGAATTTATAATTGAGATTCGCGTTTATTGTTCAAAAAATATCGTTATTACGGCACATCGGGAATTTTAAAACAAAGAGTATTAAACGTATTTTACTGGTTGTTTCCATAAAATTCTATCAGAAAAATAACCATTCCCGGAGCCCGGTTCAGATTTAACTGCCTACTTGTTGCGGTTTTGATATTATTTCGATACGACCTTGAAGATCGCTCACTCTGAGTGGCTACCGCGAAAACCGAATTTCGCAAATTGCGGGGATCTTTCTCTTTACTCCAATGAAGGCGTAATTAAGTGACAGAGAAAAATGCCCGCAATTTGCAAACTTCGATTTTCGCGGTTATAGCCCTGATTGGCATGCGATATGAAGTGAAAGTCTTTAAGATGCGCGCAAATGACCAAGACCGATTGTCAAGGTCGTATCGAAACCATAACAAATTGTTAAATTAGAATCGACCTCCAGTTCTGTTTGCCGGGTTAGCATTGAGTAGGTAGGTACCTAAAAAGGTATTTCAAAACAAGTTTTGTGATTCGGTTTTTAAGAGCCCATCAACGTGGACACTAGCGCCACTGCTAAATAATCGTGATTATTTCAATTTAACGAAAGATATTTAAAAAAGGGGGCCGCTAAGTACTGTATCTTGTATTAAAGTACCTTTTGAATACATCAAACTAGTTTCTATGTTGCTGGATTCGTCAATCTATGCGTCCAAAGTTAAAACGGCCGTTTTTGTTTTGAGTTTACAGATTGACGAATCCAGCAACATAGAAACTAGTTTGATGTATTCAAAAGGTACTTTAATACAAGATACAGTACGTAGCGGCCCCCTTTTTTTAAATATCTTTCGTTAAATTGAAATAATCACGATTATTTAGCAGTGGCGCTAGTGTGCACGTTGATGGGCTCTTAAATGTTTTAGGCAACTATATAGATATAAAGTAATAATATTCTTACGTAGGAACTAAAACTCATTTTTGCAATACATTGTTGCTGCGTCATCCTATTCTTATTGTAATAACAAGTTATGAGTTTGATCTGGATTTGTTACGGAAATGACCTGTCTTTGTCAAAAACGACCTTTGTCACTTTTCACAGTTATCCATAAAAAACGATCAAATTCATGATCAAATCAAACCTGTTGTTACAGTCAGAATACACCTCTTACTCTGATGTAGGGGAAACTGGGGAGGGTTGATCACCCCTTTTGTTTTTAGCATACATTTTCTTAACTATTTGTAGTATTGAAAAACTTTATAGACCATACGATTCAGAGTTTATCTCTTCATTAATAGTTTGAATTAGAACAGATTTGTGCAATAAATTAGACTATTATTTAATGAAAACCCATACTGTTGACTTTTACCATGTGTCCCCTATGTAAGGGAGACTTGTTTACCCCTGGTCGGGAGCCTTGATCCTAGGGGGATCAAGTGACCCTGGTTCTTGGGACACATGGTAAACAGATTTTTACCATGTCTCCCCATACCAGATTCTCATTGATTATATAACTCGGATCGCTATTAGCAATGCATCTATAATTTGTAAAATACACAGCAAACATATATATATTGCATCTTCCATGCTTTGAAGTTGTATTTCCGGTAATCAGATGTCTAAGCCGAAGGGATCAAGTCTTCCAGATTTGGGGACACTTGGTAAAAAGATTTTAAGCGGCAATGTCATATTTCGAGGGTAGTATCTACATTAATTTATTCACTTTATCTACAGAAAATTAATATATGAAAATATCAAACACATATTAATCCATAATCTTATACTTTTAAAAAACAATGTAATCGTATTATCCATAAAACAACATAAAATAGGGAATCAATTTTTGAACCAAAAAAAAAGTTAAAAAAAACAAAAATCTAAGTTATTAACATAAAATTTCTTGTAACAAGCTAAATTTTTTAAAGTTATTATGAAGGTATTTTTAGCGTCAGATACCTACAGCAATTTTCAATTTTTTACCCATCTCTGGTCGTTATTGTTTACTATAATAAATAAGTTTAGAAATTTACTGCTCACGTTTCGAGGACGGTGTTTGAGCTCCATAATCCTAAAATCCTTTCTATGGACCGTCGGTTCTATAGTACATAAGAACATAAGGTCGGAAAGCCATTGAAATAGCATTTCATCCATAAAAACAAATATCGCCGGTTGAAAACCAAATATCGTTATAAGTGTTGTTTGTCGACCGAGTAACATCCCCTGTGTGTAAAACGTTTAACTTGATATACAAGACCAAGTGCGGGTAGTTCGTAAAATGTTGATGTCAACTTTAGTTAGTCTTTTCAAAGGCCACGGGGATAATTCCGTTTTCGGAGTTCGGAGTCGGTTGTATAATTAAAAACTGAATTATACGCCATTAAATCCCGTTTTAATAAACAATAATGAGTCAAAAACCTTGAAAGTTTAAATCAGTGTTTCTCTGGTCGTACTTTTGCGGCATAATTTACTAAAGAAAAGAAAATATTTATGATAGCTCTATGAATCATTTTGTAAGTAAATTTATTACAATGTATACTTGATCGCTTTGGGGGTGACATGATCCCGGAATCATATCTCCCCTGAAGAAAAAGACAAAGTCTCCCCATACATAGTAAGATTATAAAACGTGCCGTACTCGAAACGTGTGTTCGCGTATATCAATGTAATCCAAGTTAAACATCACTTCAATAAACAACAAATAAAATAAGCATACTCACTAACATCATTTCCATCTCATATTATAAAATAAATCCAGTTAAAGCTTACCGAAAATTGAATATAGTACGCAGAAAATCTTTCACCGTCCGCCATTTTTGAACCACTGACTTTTCCGATACAGTGCCATGACAGAACGTGAAGTTAGGAACGAATGAATGAGTGTTACCAGTGCAAAAAAATGTATCTCGTTTGGTTTGATTAAAAATGAAGTTTACCAAGTGTCCCCTAGGGATCGACCCTCCCCACCCTCACCTACATGTTGACCAGACCGGGGAATCGGGAGGACTTTTGCCTTACATAAAGGCAGCATAAAGGATCATGCCGAATTTGGCCTACGATTCGATAAGCATGCTATATATACGATAAATTTAATCATATTTCTTACAATCTCATACATATATTAGATTCCAACGGACACTTCTTAGTAAAGAAAATAAGTTAAAGAGTAATTAAACCAAATCAACACATCCCACGCCATTACATAGACATATGACATTTCATAAATGGACGTCCAGAGTCAAACAAAAAAGTATGGCAACAAAATAATTTTCTACGACGATGTTCCTGTTGATGCTAATAACGCTCACTTCAAAGAAAAACATTCATACCACTAACGACATACTGTTTTAAACACTAAGTATCATAATTGCAAAAAGAACTGCGATACAGTAAAAACTTTTTATTCCATTGACTTTCATTTCATGTTTGGAGCCTAACAATATACCACCCATGTTTAGCGAATGTTGGGCCAAACTTGTATGGGAGTGGAACATCATCCTTTGGTTGATTCCTTGAATACCTACAGGCCAAGGTCACACAATCTCGTCAAATCCTTTACAGCGTAATATTCCCGTGCATATAATCCAATTCTATCATCCGTTGTCATTTTTTATTACATAGATGTTTTTTGTCGATTGTGCATGGCGCTCGGCGCACTCGCTATTCTAATAAAAGCGGCCCCCGGAGGCCTGGATATTGTAGACAATATACCTTATGCACACAGATATATGTCGACTAGACCACTCACGTGAGACATGGTCGACATGAAGACTTAAACTTAGGTTGTTCAAAATCAAGATTACTTTTGATAGATAGATATAATTATAGCTGATTGGTGATTATTATTATTCAAAAAGCTGCTGAACTTTTGTTAGGTTTGTCACGCATTTCATATACTATTTTGTTTGGATTACGTGTAACAAACCTGACTGAAAATGATGTATGTACAGATGATTTATTTACTTTATCAGAAATTCTATAGTTTCAGCCATCGGTCATTCATATTCATATTATTATTTATTCGTATATTCATTTGAATTTATTAACACAGTATTGTATAGGTATACCTACACATAAATCACATAACATTAAGTACATGTAGGTACATCTACGCGATGGTCCTTCTCCCCATTGTAGCACTTCTTCTGTTGACATTGATAAGATAAGATAAAAAAACCGGCCAAGTGCGAGTCGGACTCGCGCACGGAGGGTTCCGCACCATCAACAAAAAATAGAGCAAAACAAGCAAAAAAAACGGTCACCCATCCAAGTTCTTAACTTCGGTCAAAAATCACGTTTGTTGTATGGGAGCCCCACTTAAATCTTTATTTTATTCTGTTTTTAGTATTTGTTGTTATAGCGGCAACAGAAATACATCATCTGTGAAAATTTCAACTGTCTAGCTATCACGGTTCGTGAGATACAGCCTGGTGACAGACGGACGGACGGACGGACGGACAGCGAAGTCTTAGTAATAGGGTCCCGTTTTTTACCCTTTGGGTACGGAACCCTAAAAAGATAAAAGATAGTTTATTCAAGTAGGCATAATTACAATGCGCTTATGAACGTCAACCCTAAACCTCTGCCCCGAGAAGATTTAAATCCCCCCTCAATTGGAGGAGGGTATCCCAATATGGGACCGGCAACAAACTCGGCGGGACACATCTTTTAAAAAAAATTACATCTTATAATTAACATGCATTACGAGAAAATAAGGAAAAAGAAATACAATTTAAATTACTATAGAATTCATGCAATTATACACATAAGGTGTAATAGAAATTAGATTTAAAAATATATACATATGAAATATACATATACATTGAATTTACTATACCTTCCAAAAGTTTCAAACTAGGCCTTATTGGAATAAGTCGCTTTTGTATATTACCGAATAAAATGCACTCTTTTTATAGGTGTTCTCTCTTATATTTCTCTTGTTTTTTTTTTACTTATTTTCTTTTGACATTTAAATACGTACAATTTATCTAACGAATTGTCGATATAAATTGTGTTTGCATGCATTGTATTATTTTTAACTGAAAATAAACGACTAATTTAATGAATGATATTTCATACCTACATTTACCTACATCAATCCAGGGTTCAGACGCTGTATTATGCCATAGGTATGTTTTATGCCTGTATTACATGCATACCACTCTGTTACCGCAGCTACATGAGATATCTACTCAGATATACGTCTATAAAAATACAGTCCTATATAAACGACTCGCAGATATCAACTCCAATCTGAATTTCTACAGGATTTCATTTTTATTTGTGTATCCTCGACGAGCGAAATATGAGATCGCGAAATTTTCCTCGACTTCAAGTTTTGGCAAATTGTCTGTCAATTGGAGCGAGCCAGGAAAAATATAATAATCTTTAAACGAGGGCTCATTAAAATAAATTGACCTAAATGATTATAATCTGAGTAAATACCAGTTTAAAAAATCAGTCTAAGCCTTGGAGGATACAACTAAACGGAGTAGCCATTAACAGGCTTTCCCCTCTGTCGAAAATAGGCGGCCAACGGTCATACACAATGTATGGACTGACGTTTATCTGACATGGCTATTTTTACGTTACGCATACATTTGACGTTCCCCTCCCCCGCAAAAATCGGCAGACTGTTTTGTACAGAAAATTACAGACATGGCGTCTCCGTTTGATTATATGCTCCAAGGTCTAAGCAAGAAAAAGAGTTGTTATCTACTTATAAATGTAGAATACAGTAATATAAAGTTAGTAATAAATACTTAAAGAGGTAACGCTCAAGAAAAAACCGTTCAAGTGCGAGTTTATTTAACTCGCGCACTGAGGGATCCGTAGAAACTTTTAATTGTTTTAAGCAACAAACACGAAAGATTTTTGATCAGATTTTTTTAGAAGTATGTATAATACTGGTGTACAGCGCCGTCTGATGGCAAATCGGCTCACTAATTTGCGAGACCTAATGTATAATCTGGTAAACCTACTTTGTCGGTAAATAAGAACAAAAAATTATACCTATTCATCCCTTTCTTTTGGGTGCTAGTACTAGTGAATTACCTTATTAACGATATATTTAGCGCAGCAGGGCTCGCCAAATACTTATTCGCGGAGACCATAGATGGTAGGATCCTAATAGATGTGGTATACGCGTGCATCCGTGAGGGACAAAACATAGGCAATGCGACACTGATTGGTGGATTGGATGATTGGTTGAATCTATTTGTCGCCCATGCACGATAATCCATATAAATTTATGGTGGGGAATAAAAAAAAATTGAGACTGACAATTCGATGCTACTCCCACTGAAAGATACATATATAAGACTATCCGTCATTTCCCCCGTTCGGTCATTTTCCCCCGCCCCTCATGCCTGATACAGTTAAAATACTAGATTCATGGCGGAGACCTACTTACTTTCTTATCAAGTGAACACTGGCACAAAAACAACAACGCTAATTTAATATTAAACCTTATCACTCATTAAACCACTTTATCTACACTAAAGCCTCCTTTAGACGGATCAAGAACTTGCATGCAACAAGTATTCGATATATGTAGTTCTAATTACAGAGTACAATTAATTCAGTTATTCTACTAAATACCGTAACGTAATAACCAAAATCCCATGCAATATGCATGCAATTTCTTGAACTTTATAAAGGCTTTAGTACCGTAACAAACTCGTCGTATTGTTCTTAAATTAATACATACTACTTACCTATTTCAGTTCTCTAATAATACTTTCTGTAATAATTTATTTAAAAATTGTTACTCGTTTTACTAGCATTACTGTATTTATATTATCACTCTCTCCTCCACGGGACAGGCATTGCCTAGTGTGGAGGTCAGTAAAAACTGTATCCAAGTGAATATTTTTCGGAAATAAACGATTTTTATTTATTTTTTAAATATATAATGGTGAGTTTCAAGACAAATGCAATTACGTACCTAGAATATCTTTATTAGTATTCGACAATCACTTTCGTTCACGGAGGCATAACAAACCAATATCAAAGGAGATAGTAAATGAATATCTTTGAAACAGAGTTTCGCGTAGATTAAGTTTATCGCCGGAGTGAAGTCAGACGCGTTCTGAGACCGGTGCAGAGACAGTGTGTGTGAATCATTGTGAATACTTAAACTCATGGGGTCGCCCAGTGACCAGGGCATGTCCGTCTTGGAGATGGCAGTGGTGTCCGGGCCACCCACGGAGCGGTTGGTCCGGACGGCAACCAGGCCACCAGCCCAGATATTCACCACGAATATCGGCCCCAAGTTCATCTCGGTCACGAACGCGGAGAAAACTGAGTTGGGAAAGGCGTACTCATGCCGGCTTTACGTGTTCTTAAGCCTCTCATGTGCGTGCGCCTCACTCGTGCTGGTGCTGTGCACGACGCTCATACTCTACTTCTCGCTCGTGTTCAAGAGCGGCGAGTTCAACATCGCCGACAGAGCCCCTCACGAGTGGAACATCACCCGCGAAGACTGGCTGGCGCGCGACCACACGGACAACACCACGGTGGCACGATTCGCGCCGCTCAAGCTGGTGGTGGTGCAACACACCGTCGGCCCCGAATGCCACCGGTTCACCAACTGCGCCACGGTGCTGCGCAGTTTACAGAGGTACTACTTGGATTCGAAGGATCTCGGCTACGATATACCGTACAACTACTTGATCGGCAACGACGGGCGCGTGTACCAAGGCCGCGGTTGGAACCGGGAGGGCGCGCACACGTATGGCTACAATCGGTGCTCCCTCGGCGTGGCTTTTATAGGAAACTACAGTGAAGAGCTGCCCGTCCACAGCCGCGTGAGCGACCTGCAGCTGCAGCGGTTCAACATGCTGCTGGAAGACGGCGTGGCCCTGGGCTTCCTCCGCCCTGACTACACCATCCTGCCAGCTGTGGACGTCCAGGACACCAAGAGCCCTGGGAGCAACCTCTACCGCGCTTTACAGAACTTTCACCACTACGAGAGAACCCACAGCTTTAGGGGCATGAACTGTGAGGCGATATACAATAAATTGGGTTTACCTTATCATTTATGAAATATCTGGGTGACCGAGCTTCGCTCGGAAAACATAAAAAACTCGAAAATGCGCGTTTTCCCAGAGATAAGACCTAGTTAGATCGATTTTTCGCCCCCAAAAACCCCCATATAGCAAATTTCATCGAAATCGTTAGAGCCGTTTCCGAGATCCCCGAAATATATATATATAAATAAACAAGAATTGCTCGTTTAAAGGTATTAGATAGATAGATAGATAGATTAGTTAATGATTGTTTGATGATTAACATATGACTTTTGTACTACCAAAAATATATTAACTATATAATAATATTATATAATATGCAGTGCAGTGTGATGTGCGCTTGAAATTGGACGCGTCTCACTGCATAAAATCGAATGTATTCTTACGACTTGTGTCGCTGCCACGTATTTTGCGCAATGGATTCGCAATAACTCATTGCGAGTGAGTTACGGCGTTCATACAGATTGCAGAATGCCATCGACACCATGGAAGAAGTCAGCATCAGGACGATCTGCAAATCTGGTTTCAGTGAAGACGATATTTGCAGTGCCAAGGCACTTACTCTTCCAGACACTTGGCAAACTAACCAAATACATCACCAGAGACGCGCATGTCACGCGAAAGTAAGTACGTTAACCCCGCAACGTTCCTACGCTGCTACTGCCGTGCGGGCGAAGAAATGGGTGCAGAACCTTCGTAAACCAGTTCACAAGGACCAACCACAGCCGAGGGAGTCGTGATGCGACAAGGTTGGTTTCAACTACACAATTGGCTCGAATTCGTGAGTGACACCGCTGAACTAGTACCATTTTTAGTGCACGTAAGGCCAGTCCTGGGTACCCCCCTTGTTCGGCCCGCGCCGGCAGCCGAGTCATCATTGTTTACGCTCGCCCGCGACATGTAATCGGCCCTGTTATCACTTATCAGCGCTGCGAATGTAGGGTAAAGGCACCAGTAGTCAGCCTTATAACGACTTTTTTAAGTTTGAACGTTCGGCATTTCTACAGGATTAGTCGGATAATTAAACAAATGACATGGTTAGATCAATTGTTTATCATAGTTTTAAAACAAAATATTAAAAAAAATAACAATCCTCTTTATAATATCTCTAATTAAGTTTAAACAAAAAGTGGCACTTTTCTCCAGTAGTCAGCCTCCAAAATCCAGTAAGCAGCCTCTGTGTACCCAGTACTCAGCCTATATAAACTATTCAAACTCAAAAATCAACGATATTATAATATTTATTTTTTCTTTATAATTTTTGTTATCGTTATTGTAGTTAGTTGTAGTTTTTAATTTTAGTTTATAATTTTTTGCATATATCAAAATCAACGATGTTATACAAATATCTATTTTTTATTACTATTTTAGTTATTGTTATTGTAGTTAGTTGTAGTTTTTAATTTTAGTTTATAATTTTTTTGCATATACATATGTATTACTTACTTACTTATTTAATAAATAAAAAATCTTATAGGTACATACAATTCTTATGACACGAAATTTGTTGGCCATAGGTACTTAATTATTCTTGAAAACTAAGAATTGCAATATTTATTTTCTAATAATTAATCCGTCAAAAATTAATGAGGTAAATCAGGTAATATTGTAATATATAATTATGTTCCTAGTAGGTATTCGGTAAAAAATAATTAATCGAGTCTATGCAGATCTAATTATCATTAATAAACAGTCATATACCGACCAGGAAAAAGCAAAATGATAGTTATGTATAGTTAACGTCAAAAATATGTATACACTTTTGAACCTTATTTCAATGAGATAGGGTTTAAAAATGTGGACATATTTTTGGCGGCGACGTACCAAGCAAGGTCAATGGCTGAGTACTGGATCCGCGAAACCCAGTGCTCAGCCGCATTAAAACGTTATTTCAAATGCGGCTGACTACTGGGTTTTACTTTAAATTGACTAGGGCATGCCTAACTAAATTTGAAAATGAAAATTTAACGGTCCTAACGGTCGCATTGGCTCGAAAATAATAAAATAAAAGAATAACCCAAAGGTCAGCCGTGGGGGGCTGGGCACTGGATTCTTTGGAAAAAAGTGTTATCCAGTGGCCAGCCCCCTCAATTTATAAGTGAAAAATTGATATTTTCATTCAAATATAATGCAATTTAATAGATAAACTAATAAATAAACCAATCATTAACAACAACATTAAAACATAGTTTTTCTTGCCTGTTAAGAGAACACCACGTGCAGTAAAAAATATGGCGGACATGACACTATTGCACTCGTCGACAAACAGCACCTGTATGAACGAGTATATTTCTTCCCCCCGTTCCCTCACCGCACCTGTCGTGTGACGTATTAACCAATAAGGAATCAAAGCTCCTATTTGAGTACTCGCGATTTGTTTAAACGAATATACCAGATATTTATGACCAATAAACGGCTCAAAAGGCTGACCACTGGTACCCGGCTGGCCACTGGTGCCGTTACCCTATTCAATAGTGTAGTTATAAGCACTTAATAAAAATTTACAGTACATATGGTGCTAATTTACCGCCCTCGTGCGGTAATTGGCACAATTCGTGCATATGTCGAAAATTTAAAGGGCCATATGCCATATGTACTGTAAAACGTTGTACACGTGCGAAAACGTGTTCCTACTTTTCGAACTTGTACTGTAATGTACTATTTTGCACATACTGTATATTGTATCCGTGCACCTGACAATCACTATCAAATTATGCATCAATCAATGTTGTCCATCATCATTAAAATACCAATTAGAATGGAGTATACCAAGTAATGATACAATAATTAATTCATTAGTGTATTATCATCACATTATTAACTACCAACATAATTCCAATATGATTTAAATATCGGTTGCGGCACATTCGGATTGGGCGACTGGTGACTCGCGCGACTCGATCAAAACGTACCTACAGACTTTCGCGCTGGCCACGACATTGCGCGACTGGCTTCGGCTAAGGCGACATCGACGACCATAGGTTGGAGCGAGACATAGCGATCGGACCTTTCCTTTCCACCTATGGTCTCGCAATGTCGTGGCCACAGCGCGTTTTTGGGACCGACTCCGCCGCTCGCTGCCCGCCGCCCCTTTACGGCTCGGCCACGACATTGAGCGAACGAAAGATTGATTGATTGATTGACATTGTGAGATTGAGGGAACGAAAGGTCCGATCGCTGTGTCTTTCTCCAACCTATGGTTATCGCTATCGCCGTCGCAAATCGCTCAATGTCGTGGCTGTACCCTTACGCGCCGCCGGTCGCTTGCTTTCAGTCCACAGCCTGAAGTGTGTTGGTGTTAGTATGCCTCCCAGTGAATAAGTGATTAAGTTAACCTGCTGGATGTAGTCGGAGAGCTGGCGCCGGAAAACCTGTACAGTTTATAGAACAACGAAAGCTCTCGTTATAGCTCTCGATATTTCTCGCTTCATCCGGGCGTCTGTCGGTTGTATCGAGAGTGTAAGCCCTAAACGACGGCGTTGCATGAACAAGAGATTTCCTTTAGCAGGATTGGTCCTTAGGACCCAAGGATGGATTTAAGAAGTGGAGCCAACAAGATTGTTGATGTAAATTTTTAGGGAGGGGGGGAGGGGGCTCTCAACTTTATCTTGATCTCTATATCATTTTAGGTACTAGGCCAAGTTTGGTATCGTTTTCGTATAAATCGGGGATGCCGAATTTATTTATGATATCATTATGACACCATTCCGAAGTAAAAAGACATAAAATATGAAAAAAAAAAACTTTTTTTTAAATTCCTCTTCACACTTAAACTGCTGAACCAATTTAGTTGAAATTTGGTATAGAGATGGTTAGAGTCCTAGGGAAGAACATAGGATACTTTTAATCTAAAAAATAATCCCTTAAGGGTGTGAAAAGGGAGGTGGAAATTTGTATGGGGATCCAATAACCTCTGGACCGATTTAGATAAAATTTGGTATAGAGATAGTTTGAGTTCCGGGGAAGAACATATAATAGTTTTTATCCCAAAAAAATCCTTTAAAAATGAAAGGTAAGGTGTAGGATTGTATGTGGAATCAAAAAACGCTGAACCGATTTGGATGAAATCTATGTCTACATTTTTGATTTAGTTGAAAATGATACTAAACTTGACTTAGAACCTAAACTAAATCTGTGTGGCTCCACTTCTTAAATCCATCCTTGGGTCCTAAGGACCAATCCTCTCAAACTTTCAAAGGCAATTTCTTGTTCACACAACGCCGTCATTGACCTGCTTTTTATGCCCAGAGCACACTCGACTATTGTTTATCGGTGGAAATCAAAGAAGTCGGCCAGCAAAGTTGTA
Organism: Cydia amplana; assembly: GCF_948474715.1. NCBI lineage: Eukaryota > Metazoa > Arthropoda > Insecta > Lepidoptera > Tortricidae > Cydia > Cydia amplana. Next base: position 27,948,068 of record NC_086069.1, read on the forward strand.
AAATCAACACTCGAATTGCTGATGCGGGGAGCGCATTCAGTATAGGGCCAAAACTCGGAATATCGGCAAGTTTCTATGTGCAGCTGTACGCGCGTCGTTAGTCATTCATTCATTTATTTATTTATTAATTAACAATAATCCAATTGTCTGTGGTACCTATACAGTAAAGTATAGGTCAGGTTTCAAACATGAGCCCCGCTCTGCGATTTTAAGACCGAGTCGACATAAGCAAAACGGGCATCAAATTGGTTTATAAACCTACCTCTTTCCATGGCTGGCTCTTAGACTATGTAGGTACAGTAAAGTAGGTTAGGTCAAGTCTGAAACATGAACCCGCGCTGCGATTTTAAGACCGAATCGACATGAACAATAACGGACATCAAGTTCGTCTGATGAACCTACCTCTTTTCGTGTTTGGCTCTTAGACTATGTAGGTACTGTAAAGTAGGTTAGGTCAAGTCTGAAACATGAACCCGCGCTGCGATTTTAAAACCGAATCGACATGAGCAAAAACGGGCATCAAGTTGGTCTATAAACCTACCTCTTTCTGTGGCTGATGTCTCTTAGACTATGTAGGTACAGTAAAGTAGGTTAGGTCAAGTCTGAAACATGAACCTGCGTTGCGATTTTAAGACCGAATTGACATGGGCAAAACGGGCATCAAGTTGGTCTATAAACCTTCCTCTTTCTGTGGCTGATGTCTCTTAGACCATGAACCTATAATATTACGGACAGAGTTTCGCTTACAACACAACTGTGATTCCAACATCCACCAGTTTCTAAGTATTTACGCGTGACACACACACATTGACAGCCCACATCCACCAGTTTGCCGTCAGACGAATCGAAACGTCATTGAAGTAAACATGTCGAAGAAAAATATAAAATATGCCGGCATGCGTAGCTAAATCTTGCTAGAATTGTACCGATCGAAAGAAAAAAAAGTCACGGAATAACTTTTCATACTTAAGTTTATCAATTAGTACGTAAAATCACGATAATTTGTTGTTTATAAATTATCAAACTGCAAAACAGGAGTGTGACCAGTAACATGAATAGGGTAATTTCCCGAAAGTAGGGTAATTGATACCCTTCTTATTAAATCATTATGTATTAAGAGATCATTTAGGTAAATGGTTAAATTATTGATTATGCATTTCAAACTAGGTCGGTATGGTAATGTTAACGCTCCATCCATGTGTGCGTGCGCGCACACATACACGCTCCATCTACACGGTGCCGCGGCCGGCGACAGGCCGCCATTCTCCAATCCGCTACGACGCCGACACCACGCATAGCTCGGTCGCGCGTCCATATATATTTGATTTTCAAAATCATGTAATTTAATCGCTCAGTATAATTAAACGTTGTAAAAATCCACATCGTGTCGACTACATCATTTCTCAAGAACCTGCGCCAACAGATTCGAGCCGGATGAGGCTTTGGAATCCACTATCTAAAGGAGGACAAAGGAATTCATCGGCGCGGTCGAACAAAGGAGTCGACATTTTGGATTTGGACACGTGGAGCTTCAACCAAATTCAAGAAGATTCAAGCAGTCTACACCTGAGTCTACAATATTCAAACGAGAATACACCAGGAAAAGGGTTTGCAGTGGCATTTGTGTAAGTTCGTTCCAATTATTTCGATTTAATTTCACTTCACTGTGCCTTTCATACAAAGTGCTGTGCTCTTTTCCATCGAAACCACTACCTAAAGGTTTCATTTCAATCTAAAATCCCAATTAGTGCTATAATTCCGTCTGTTGCCTATTATAACTAAATATTTTCCTTCTTTTAAAATCGAAAATTCACATCGATCTTTTTCATTGTTCAAATCGAAATCAAAGTAGCTTCTGTATCTTGTTTTCAGAGGTCTAGAAGATTGTGTTGCCTCCATTTGAGCCAATACAGAACAATAATTGAAATTTTAGCTAATTTTTATTCGAACATTCCAGAACCGGCGTGGGGTCAAAGTCCACTCTCGCCGGCCGCCTGCCTACGTGACCGCGCGCTGTCTCGAGTAACGGGACTTCGGGCGTGGATTGTGCGCACGTTTGCTTGACTATCCTTCTGCCTGCTTAATCACGCTTCGCATAAAATTTAAGTATATTTCCAATAGTTTTCACTCTTTTGCACAATAGTTGACTTCATTTACCGCGTGTTTAATCATTATTTTTCTTACAGCTGTAGGGCAGTTTGAGATTTATTTCGTTTTTATTCTCACGTACCATATAGCATTTTAACGCAAGCTTCAATAATAATTGCAATATATTTCGTTCGATTAATTAATTTTATCTTCCTTTAAACTTCACAATGGACAATTTAAAAACACTAAAGAAAAGCCGAGCTAGCTTCAAAGCAAAGCTGACTGTTTTCAAAGATTATTTAAATGCTTTGCTACCTAGCAGTGAGCTTAATAGCATACAAATGCATGAGCTTACTATGCGACATGCCAAAATGTCAGAAATGTATAACGATTTCGATTCCATACAAAACGATATAGAAAGCTTGACGGAAATTCCAGATGAGGAGTACGCAGAGCGGACTTCGTTCGAGGCCCGGTACTTCGGCGCCATGGCTGCTGCGCAAGACCTGCTCAGCAAGCATGCCGCGCCCGCCGGACCTGCCTCTGCGGTGCACGACAGCGGATCGGTGGCGGGATCAGGTGATGCTGTATTCTCAAGTAAGCCAAATATTAAACTTCCAACAATTCATCTCCCGACTTTCTCTGGTCGATATCAGGATTGGCTAGAGTACCATGACACTTATAAATCACTAATACACGATAACACATCCATACCTAAAATCCATAAGTTCCACTATCTAAGGAACTCTTTAAAAGACAGTGCGTCGTTAATCATTAAATCACTAGAGTTTTCAACTGAGAATTATGATGTTGCTTGGGACTTGCTGTGCGAGCGTTTTAACAACGATCGCATTTTAGTAAATAATCATATTCATGCTTTGTTCAGTATAAAGCCAGTGTCTCAAGAGTCTTCCAAAGCCTTGCGTAACATGATAGACTGGGTAAATAAAAACTTGAGAGCCTTAAAAACATTAAAATTACCTACTGAACACTGGGATGTTTTAATTATCCATATGATGTCTAGTAAGCTTGATGCAGTCTCAATGCGCGATTGGGAAACCGAACGTAACAAAATTGTAGGTATTCCCACGTTTAGTGATTTCACAAATTTCTTGAAGGGTCGTGCGGACCTCCTTGAAACCATGGAAGAGGCTCAGACGCAATCAAAAGTTCCTCGTAGGTTCAGTGACGTCACGCACAACCGCCCAAGAACATTTGTCGTAAATGACTCATTTAAACAAAAACAACATAAATGCCCTGTATGCGCTAACTACCACACTATATACCAGTGCCCTAAATTCAAAGCTATGCCGATAGAATCTCGCATCGAAAAGATAAACCAGTTGAGTCTTTGTACTAATTGTCTTCGCGCAGGGCACGACGAACAACGCTGTCGACTTAGTTCATGTCGTTTGTGTACCAAACGTCACAACACTCTATTACACATTAACACTCAATCCACAGAACCACTGGCTAGCAAATCATCTAAAAGTGACTGTGTCTTACCATGCGTGCAGGACCAATCTAAACCTGTACAAGACAACATCACACTATCTTCCATACATTGCAGCCAAGCTCTTCTTTCCACTGCTATAATCAGTGTCCAAGACCAGTCTGGTCAAACACACAAGGTCCGTGTCATGTTAGACAACGGATCAACTATTTCGTTCATCACAGAATCTTTACAAAAACAATTAGGGATACCCAGTTATCCCGCATTTACCTCAGTTAACCTACTGGAGGACAAATCTACAAAAGCCACTAAAAAATGTGACGTCACTATATCGTCACTCTATGATCGCAATTATACAACCGATGTTGATTGCCATGTTTTGTCTCGGATCACCGATGTCATACCTACTAATCCAATTAATTGCAATGCTTTCGAAATTCCCTCTCACATCCACCTCGCGGACCCATCATTCTCGGAACCGTCAGAGGTGCAGATGCTGCTGAGCGCTGAAATATTTTGGGATGTACTTTGCCTAAATAAGATATCCCTAGGCAAGAATCTACCATTACTAGTTGAATCAAAGCTAGGGTGGCTAGTAGTCAAATTACCAAACTCAAACAAAACTAAACAAAATACAGTCCACTGCCATTTCTCTAACACAGAGCTAAATCACAAACTAAACAATTTTTTTGATAATGACGGTTTCTCTAACATTGAAAAGGTTTATAACAAATCTAAAGCTGATAGCGAGTGTGAACGAATCTTTACAAGTACTACCACGCGTCACTCGGATGGGAAATTCATTGTAACTGTACCACTTAAAGAGTCCCCCGAGGTGTTAGGTAACTCTAAAGAACAAGCTTTAACAAGATTTCATTCATTAGAGCGCAAATTTAAACGGGAACCGGAATTCAAAGAGCAATACACTAAATTTATGAACGAATATTTACAGTTAGGTCATATGTCAGAAAATATAGACTCTCAAAACGATACATTCTCTTATTTTCTTCCACATCATGGAATTTTACGCGAGGGGAGCCTCACAACAAAATTAAGATCTGTCTTTGATGGATCAGCCGTCACAAGCTCAGGAAAGTCATACAATGACATTCAACACATAGGCCCGGTTGTACAAGACGATTTATTGAGCATTCTCATACGATTCAGACAACATAGATTTGTTGCAACTTCCGATGTAGCTAAAATGTATAGACAGATTTATGTAAGAGATGATCAACGAAGTTTGCAGCAAATCCTATGGCGGTCTGATCCCACACAACCAATTAAACAGTACAAACTAAACACGGTTACATACGGCACGGCCTCAGCTCCCTGGTTAGCGACAAGAACACTAAAACAATTAGGTATCGATTGCAAGGACGAACTTGCACGCGAAACGATTTTGCATGACTTTTACGTTGATGATTACATCACTGGTCATGATGATGAACAAACACTCATATATACATGTCAAAATGTCATTAGCGAGCTAGAACCCGCTCATTTCCATTTACGAAAATGGCGGTCTAACAAACCGTCCATTCTAACTCAAATCATAAATGAAAACAATGATGATGATGATTTATTAAATCTTAACAATGATGAATATGCCAAAACTCTAGGCCTACTTTGGGCTTGTAAACGAGACACATTATTGTTTTCATTGCCACATACAATGCAAAACCCTAAAACAAAACGCACTATTTTGTCCACAATAGCACAAGTGTTTGACCCACTGGGCTTAATAAACCCTTGCATGTTACAGGCAAAACTCATACTCCAGGCTCTTTGGTCTCAAAACATTCCGTGGGACTCTCAGCTACCGGCCGAGGTTGAGTCACAATGGGACCAGTTTGTCAAATACTTGCCAGATATTTCTAAAATAGAAATTCCTCGCAGAGCATTATGCGACGATTTCATAACTGTTCAATTACATGCATTTAGTGATGCATCAATGAAAGCTTACGCTGCCTGCGTATACATACGCACAGTGTCTAAAAACGGTAACGTACATGTACATTTGCTTGTTGCAAAAAGCAAATTGGCCCCACTAAGGCAACGACTAACTATTCCAAAATTAGAATTATGCGGTAGTCTCCTAGCTACACAGCTAACGAAAAAGGTGGTAAATTCATTACGCCTAAAAATTGATTCGATATATTTCCACTGTGACTCAACCATTGTGCTCGGCTGGCTAAAAACTTGTAAAAAACAGCTTAAACAATTTGTCCATAACAGAGTCACTGAAATTACTAACGCCTTTGACCCATCAGCATGGCACTATGTCCCAACAGATATGAACCCTGCTGACATAGGGTCTAGAGGTCAAAATGCCTTACAGCTCAAAAATTCAACTTTGTGGTTCCAAGGCCCACATTTTTTACACCAAAAAGACATTCAATGGCCTTTGCAGCCTCAAAGTGTGGATGTTTCTGATTTGCCTGAAATTAAAACTCGTTGTCATTTTTCAGCAGCTGCAGATATACAGGAAAATGATTTCACTGAACGGTTCTCAAACTTTAGCAAAATGCAGCGCGTTGTAGCTTACATGTACAGATTTAAACACAATTGTCAAAATAAAAACAAACGAGTAGGTCCATTACGCATTTCAGAATTAAAATTAGCATTGATTTATTTATGTAAAAAGGTACAATCAGAAACATTCAACAAACAACTTTCATTCCTCATTAAGGGCACACTGACAACAAAGGATAAAATAATAAAATTAAATCCATTTATTGACCAGGACAACCTTATCAGAGTTGGAGGTCGTTTATCCAACTCAAACTACGATTACGATACTAAACATCCTATCTTGCTACATGCATCTCACCACATAACAAAAACATTGGTACAACATTACCATAAAATACTTTTACATGCAGGACCCCAATTGCTATTATCCATGTTACGCCATAAGTTCTGGATAATAAGCGGTCGCAACCTTTGTCGAAAGATAACACATGACTGTTTAACTTGTCTTCGTTTCTCAGGTCGTACTTACCAGCCTATCATGAGTTCACTTCCTGCACAGAGGTTGCACGCAGATCACCCTTTCACACACACTGCCACAGATTATGCTGGTCCTATCCTGATATTGAACAGAAAAGGTCGCGGCGCTCAACTAATGAAGGCATACATAGTTGTGTTTGTCTGTCTGGCAGTGAGAGCAGTACACCTCGAGCTCGTCACCGATCTGACGTCTCAAGGTTTCATTGCCGCTTTAAATCGATTTATTGCCCGCAGAGGTAAGCCGGCAATTTTATTTTCAGATAACGGTACTCAGTACGTAGGATCATGTAATGAACTAGCTAAATTTTTAAAAGAAACCAGTATTGACATAACGGCTTACTCTGCAGAAAACGAAATAAAATTCAAATTCGCCCCAGCCTACAGTCCAAATTTTAACGGTTTGGCAGAGGGATCGGTCAAGTCTGTAAAATATCACTTGAAACGCGTTCTATCTATGACAAATTTAGACTACGAACACATGAATTCAGTTTTGGTTCATATAGAGGGGATACTTAATTCTAGACCTCTCACTCCTCTTTCTTCTGATCCTTCAGATCTAGTTCCTTTATGTCCAGCACATTTTCTAATTGGGCGAACGATCACATTGCCACCTGCACCCCAGGTGGAAGAAACTCGACCACTTACGACGCTCTCCAAATACATGAGGGTGCAACAGCTCAAGGCTCATTTTTGGAAAAGATACTCAAAAGAATACATTTCAGAGCTCCAGTCCCGCAGCAAGTGGCGCACTCAGGGTGCGCATCCACAGCTGGGCGAGATGGTCGTCATCAAGGATGACCGCCTACCACCATACCGATGGCTGCTCGGACGAGTCACAGCCGTCCACCCGGGCAGCGACGGCGTCAACCGCGTCGCCGACGTCCTCACCACTACGGGGACCCTACGCAGAGCATACAATCGGCTCTGCCCACTTCCATCAACATTGGATCAGGCAGCTCCTGACCCAAGGGGGGCAGCCTGTTAACGCTCCATCCATGTGTGCGTGCGCGCACACATACACGCTCCATCTACACGGTGCCGCGGCCGGCGACAGGCCGCCATTCTCCAATCCGCTACGACGCCGACACCACGCATAGCTCGGTCGCGCGTCCATATATATTTGATTTTCAAAATCATGTAATTTAATCGCTCAGTATAATTAAACGTTGTAAAAATCCACATCGTGTCGACTACATCATTTCTCAAGAACCTGCGCCAACAGGTAATTTCCCGATACTAAGGAGCAATACTTAACGTTTGTTTGTTATGTATTATAATTTTTTTGTTGAAAACCAGATATGTTTCAAGTTAAATGTATAAATTAAAAAAAAAACATGACGAACTGATTTCATTACGATGCTAAATATCATTAGGTATTGAAAATAATGATTGCACAAAGTAATTGTGCAATATTGCGCATTTTCAAGACCTATAAAATCAGATACGTACACACCTATTTTATTGTCTAACGTAAAACTGTCCTAATTTTTTTATTTGAAAACAAGGACGATGTTAAAAATAATTGTTTCACCATTAGGGGAGAATTTGTGTTACATGGTAACACTCGTCTACACGCACACATTCAAACCGTCCGCCATTGCAGTGTCACAGTTTGTCTTAGGTGACAGTCCGTCCGTAATATTCTAGGTCCATGTCTTAGACTATGTAGGTACAGTAAAGTAGGTTAGGCCAAGTCTGAAACATGAACCCGTGCTGCGATTTTAAGACCGAATCGACATGGGCAAAACGGGCATCAAGTTGGTCTATAAACCTACCTCTTTCCGTGGGTGGCTCTTAGACTATGTACGTACAGTAAAGTAGGTTAGGTCAAGTCTGAAACATGAACCCGCGCTGCGATTTTAATTTTAATTAGGGACCCCTTCTGCATTTCATTAAGCAGACTTTGACTTCGTGTATGCATTTAATAGTGAATACCTTCGTATGGTTTACGAAGGCATTTTATGAGGAAAGCGCGAATATAATTGACTGAAATGAAAAAGAGCGTTAAATGAAAAGTAGTGCAAGTAGTCCTTTACCATTGTATTTTCACGGAAGCGTACGAAGGTGTCATACTAGTCAGTCTCAAACCTACAAAAAGTACTGAGGTTGACTGAAGTAGCATGATAAATATCTACTTGCGAACGTTTTCGAGAATATACGATGGTAAAAGATTATGCACTATACATATATTATGTAACTTTGCAAGTTACATACCGGGTGGGGCCTGTAATAGGAGCAATTAATTAAACTGTAGGCTGTACTCCTCGAACTGACCAACATTTGTTCAGCGACTTTTAAAAATAACATGTGTTTTGATTTTTACTACAGTTTAAAGTTTATTCTAGGACGCAATGTATTGCGAATTTTGTTATGTTTAAATCATGACAAGCAACATCAATTACAATGATTTTTGCGTACATTGAAGATAATAATTAATTTGTATGAGAAATAGGAAGTCTTAAGACTTCGTAATTAGTAAAAGCTATTAAACAAAAGTTTAATCATTTTAGTACAATATACGGTACAAGTATAAGTTACTTATATGAATAACGTCATAAAACTTATAAGTTATAATATAAGTAAGACATAAAGCTACTTACCGCCACTAAATCATACTTCAATGGCGGTAATACCTTTTTATGCCTACGTTAAATTTGCATAAGCTACTTGCTACGAAGAAAAACGGTTATCTTGATACATACTTACTTCATATAGCCAGTTCGGAAAGAGAAGAGTCGTGGAATGTATTGGGCCCCATACATTCCACGGCTCTTCTCTTTCCCAAGGACTAATCCCAAGAATTTGCATAGACAGTAGTTTTTACGAAAGCGACTGCCATCTAACCTTTCAACCCAGAGGGTAAACTAGGCCTTATTGGGATTATTATTATTAGTCCGGTTTCCTCACAATATTTTCCTTACTTCACCGAAAGGCGACTGATAAATTTATAAATTATATTTCGTACATAAGTTCCGAAAAACTCATTGGTTCGAGCCGAGGTTTGAACCCGCGACCTCCGGATTGCCAGTCGCACGCTCTTACCGGTAGGCCACCACAGCGTTAATTAGGCAAAACATTGCTATGTAATTTTTTTTGGGTGCTTCAATGTAAATTTAGAAGTGTAGGTAACTATTCTAAAGTTGCCCTTTTTGAGTGTAATTAACTCGACATAGTGGATTTAATATTTGAACTGCTGCAATGCGGTAAGTTAATGGGAAGAGTGATATGCGTGGACGGCCGCCAGTCACGACCTGTAATTAAGTGGCGGTTTGTTATAATTTGATTACTTATTTTTTATGAAAACACTTCAACATTTAATATGGTTCTTGGTTTAAAATATAGAAGCCAATTCGAATTTCGAACGTACCTATAGGCTACACTGATATCTGAATGATGAAATTTAATTGTCGGACTTGTCGGGCGTCTCTCTCGCGCTAATACATAATTTACGATCACACACACACACACACACACACGCACACGCGCGCGCGCGCATACACCATACCTTAAATCACAAGAGTGCTCACTCCATACATCAGTTCAGACTATTAATTTCAGTGCCTACATCTATTGTCAAGTAGCAGTACTGATAGTTCCGCTACTCGATGCTAGATGCTAATAGTCTTTTTGGTACTAAAACCAATGTATGGAGTGAGCACTATGTATTTTTTTCTCTATATTTAAATATAAATTTCATTTACGCATTTCTGTATGTTTTATTTTTGATTGTATTTTTTTTCAGCATGCACTTTTTGTACCTACTTAAATTAATGTTATATTTGACATGTTAGCATAAACCTCGTCAACTTCGGTGCGGAGCTAGCTTGGACATCTAGGCATCCCATTCCCATTTGTGGGCCCTACGTGACCGCCGCCATATAAAACCACCTGTACGGTTACCATCAGTTTGTCACTGACATAAACGCCGTCGAGAACGTAATTTACTTTCTATACATCCCGTTTGCACTAATATGCGAGTGCGAGCGAGATGTATAGAAAGTAAATTACGTTCTCGACGGCGTTTATTTCAGTGACAAACTGATGGTAACCGTACTGTGCCCGGCGGGGACAAATAGGGATACACCCACAAGAGAAACGAGTTATAAGGAAAAGCAGTGAATACCCGTCACCGCCGCACGTACACCGGCCAATTATCGAAAACCTGGATATTTCCGAATGCCGGCTAGACAAGGGCAGTCTAACAAGCGTGTGTTCAATGACTGGGCCTTGTTCACGTACGTACGAGTACAAATTGTACAATCCACTGCAAATTGGACAGGTAGCTAAGCCTATTGAAGAACAAAGTGTGAAACGACAGTTCAATAAAACAATCCGATGATCCAGCAAGATGTGTATTCACGTATTCTCCGACACGACCAATTAATTTTACATCAAATCACAACGTTTAGTTATTACAATATGACAATCCGATCTTCACTCGTTCGTTGCCTCACTCGTTCTGCCTCCCAACCGTAGCGCCAGTTGCCGCCATCTTGCCTCACCGGAAGCTTTACGATTTAAGACGGCGCGACCAATCGGGAGCCAGCTCGAGATGTCAAATGCTTACTTCCGTTACATATTAATTAATGTATTTTGATAAACAGTCTAACACTGTTTATCAAAATATATAGAAATTTAGATTACATATTTTAATAATTAATTATGACTATGAAATGCTAACAGTCGGCCTTTCCTGACTTTTTATCGTCTCGATAAAATGCCAGTAATAAGTAATATACATACTATTACTCAATCTTAAGTTAGTTTAATTTTTTTAATACTTTAACATATTCATAAATCAGAATGGATTTGCTTTTTATACTTATTCTCCTATGTTATATTTGTAACATATTTATCTATCATTAACACTAAGTTAACAATAATAATGCGATCACTTTAAATATTAATACTGGACGTTTTCAAAACACATCTAATCTAGTCAGAACCGCAATATGGAGCCCCTTCATGTCTCCAATATTGCCTCATATAAACTAATCACAGTACTGGAGCCCCTTCATGTCTCCAATACCGCCTTATATAACTAATCACAATACTGGAGCCCCTTCATGTCTCCAATATTGCCTCATGTAAATTAATTACAGTACTGGAGCCCCTTCATGTCTCCAATATTACTTCATACACATTAATCACTGTACTGGAGCCCCTTTATGTTTTCAATACTACCTCATATGATCTAATTATAGTATAGGAGCCCCTTCGTGTCTCCCATACTGTCTATAACATTAAATTTGAATTTAAGCAGCAAATCTCTAATGATAAAACACATTTATCAACCATAGCTTTAATTGTTTTTCTATCATAACACATAACCGATTATACATTTTACTCATCTACTCATATCATTGTTAATTGTACATAATACTTCATTCGCCCAGGTGCGAGCAATCCTACATTACACTTCCTTGCCAATCAAAAGTTACGACTCATCACTTTCACTGCTAGAATCAATATCATTACTCCTATTGAATACCATCCACCGATGCATTTTATCAACTGAGAAAATTCCACTAAATGGTCTATTACCCTTTCGAGAGAGTGGCGTGTCCTCAACAACGTACCTATCATTGTCAAGTACTTTAACAACGCGATAAGGGCCCCGAAGTTTAGACACTAGCTTTCTACTTTGGCCACTCGATGGTATGTCCCTTTCTAACCTTACTAGATCTCCAACCTGAAAAGTGAGTTGTTTTCTACCCTTATCAAACGCTTCTTTTTGCTTTTCTTGATTTAACCGGATATGTTCAGAAATGTCACTACGAATATCTTCTATCGACTGATTAGCACCTACCGTACTCTTATTTTGGCTATCGTCACTCTGTGTCACTGTTTCGTCATTTTCAATGTGTGATTGTAACACTGAGTCAGACATTCCAGATAGTCTAAAACCAAAAAGTGCTTGTGAAGGTGTCTTACCCGTGCCCTTGTTAAGGGTATTATTTAAACCCCATTGAACTTCGTCAACATATTCATCCCATGACGATTCCGATTTACCATGGGTAGCAGCAGTAAGAGAAGATAAAACCGTTCGGTTGTACCTCTCAACCTGCCCGTTGGCACGTGGTGTCGCGGTTGCGTTGAGGATATGTTTGACCCCTCGAGAGTGTAAATACTTTTTGAAATTTTTAGCCGTGAACGATGTTCCTCTATCGGATATTAGCCGTTTTGGTACGTCAAAAGTGTGGAAGTAATGTTTAATAGCCCTAATCGAATGAACCGTTTTTGTACTTTTCACTGGAGTTAACGTGATATACTTCGTGAACGCATCTATTATTATAAGTAAGTAGGCGTTTTTTCTTTTGCTGCGTACGAAGGGACCCAAGTGGTCTATATGAATAGTATGGAATGGCTGGTCAACTTTTTCAATGGAATGTAATTCGCCAGCCTTTCTTCCAGATGGTACCTTCGCATGCGCACACTCTAAGCACGAATCGACGTATTTCTTAATGAATCGTCTCATTTTGGCAAACCAATAATTGCTCTTAATTTTCTCATAGGTTTTGTCGAAACCAAAATGGCCAATATCGTCATGACTAGCCTTAAGCACCTGCCATCTAACGCCTTTTGGTACAACCCAGCGATCACCGTCTTCAGTCTTCCTAAACAACAACCCCCTCTTGACCAAGTAGTTATTTTTAATTTCTACAACATTATTGCTTTCTGGGTCATTAAGTATGTTTACTATCCTCTGAAGTTCGGGATCGCTGTTCTGTACCGTAGTTATCCAATTGGAACTAATATTTTGAATACTTAAAACAGGGGTGGATTTTAGGTCTGGGGGATTACGACTCAACGCATCAACATGGGACATGGTTAAGCCGGGCTTGTACACAATATTAAAATCGTATTCTTGGAGTGTGCTCCACCAGCGCGCCACCCTCGGCAACATGTCTTTCTTATCAAAGGTGGCTCGAAGCGAGTTACAATCAGTGACAATGGTGAAGGAAATACCTAATAAGTACACTCGAAAACGCTGCACTGAACATACCACGGCAAGAGTTTCTAGGTCATAATAAGTGAATTTTGCTTCTTCCGGCGAAGTCTGCCTACTAAAATATGCGACCGCAGTGAATGGAGAGTCTTTGTCTCGTCTTTGAAGAAGTATGCCCGCTATCCCATGTTTCGAAGCATCTGTGTGGACCTGCGTTTCATATGACGGGTCGTAAAAGGACAGTATCGGTCGTTTAATTAACTCATTTTTCAACGTAATAAATGCGTTTTCTTCAGCTTCTCCCCATAGCCAACGGGCATCCTTCTTCAACAGTTGAGTTAAGGGTTTTGCAAGTGCCGAAAACCCTTTGACAAACCGGCGAAAGAAACTCGCCAAACCAACAAATTGTCTTACCTTATGCTGATCGGTGGGTCTGGGAAATTTCTCTACCGCTTCTATCTTGCTCACACCCGGCCGTATACCTTCTTCGCTAATTTCAAACCCGAGATAATTAATCGATTGCATCAAAAAGTGACACTTTTTAAGATTTAATGTCAACCCTGAATTGCGAAACAGCTCTAATACCTCCTTCAATTTAGTAAGTCCTTCATCAACAGTCTTCGACGGAATGTTCACATCATCCATGTATGCTAGAGCGTCTTTGAATCTAGCGTTACCTAAAATATTATTGATTGCCCTTTGAAAAGTGGACGGTGCATTAACTAACCCAAAGGGCATTCTTGTGAATTCATAATGCCCGTCCGGCGTTATGAACGCAGTGAGGTGTCTCGAGGATTCAGACATGGGGATCTGATAATATCCAGAAACCAAATCCAAAGTTGTATAAAATGTATGTCCAGAAAGATTATCTAATTGGTCATCTATCCTCGGGAGAGGATAATGTTCCTTGATTGTACGTTTGTTTAGAGTCCTAAAGTCCACACAGAGGCGGTAATCGCCTGTTTTCTTTTTAACTAACAAAATCGGTGATGCGTATTCTGAAGAAGACTGTTGCACGATACCTGATTCTTCTAGTTCCTGAACTATATCCCTAACTACCTCTCGCTCTGAAACGGGTAACCGATATGGTCTATATACCACAGGTGTAGAATCATTAAGTTTAATACTCATTTCCGTGTTGGTAACACAACCTAGCTCCTTGATCGAAAACGCGAAGCAATCCCTGTACTCATTGAGCAAATTAACTAATTTATGCCGGTCATCATCCTTTATATTTTTATCTACATTTATCATCGTTTCATCAATCAAAGAATCGCTGCCTTGATTACCATTTTTACGTTCGACCCTATTGACGTTGAATGTTTCTGCAGGCATAGAAACTTCCTTTAAAGGTATCGCACGGATTAACAATACTTCTTTATCTAAACTAAAGCCCTCTGCAACTAGACCTTTGATCACAACCTGACCACAGCCATCTACCATTTTAATCACACTTTGTATACTGTCGTATTCTTTTCTTGGCTGTAAACACATACTTGGCTCAATAAACAAATCCCCATTATACGTTGGTTTCGAATACACGTCTACAACCGTATAGCCCTTAACATTTACCGACTCACGAACATACAATGGTATATTTTCTTTAACCTGCAATGCGTTTGTTGATATTTTAAGCGTCTTGCTAGTTTTATAAACAACAACGTGTTCTTGTTCGGTAAATGTTTGCCCTACCAACAGAGGAACTTTCAAAAGATGATCTGGGACAACCAACGCTTCCAAACCCGCTTGAGCTGAGTCTATTTTTAGAGTGACATTAACCTTTCCTATGGAGTTAACTAGTCCTTCACCGAATCCTATAAGCACCGGTAAGTCTGTTAGAATCCAATCATCTGATAATTTGCGAGCGTCCGATTCCCTCACTACAGTGCATTCACTGCCGAAATCTACATAACATTCTAAATCTGTACCATTAACTGTCGCGGACTTGAAATATTTAGTATCATTACCCTGTTTAAGCGATATGCGTAAAACGGTCTTTTTCTCAGTATTATCTTTCTTTGATGGACAATCACTGGCAATATGCCCAACTTTATTACATAAGTTGCACCTTTTGATTGGAAGTTTACATTTAAAATATGGGTGACCCTCTTCGCCACAATTGTAACATTTTGTGTTGCCTTTAGGCTCATTATTACTGGACACAGATTTATTAAACCTAGGACGCCTATTGTCGGAAGTGCTGGCCTGAAAAGATGTGTTGGTCCTTTCGCTGGGTTTGGTAATTTTAACGTTTCTTAAATATACTAACAATTTATCAGGCTCTGTGAATTGAGCAGCCTCTGCGCTTGTCCTTACTGACCTATCCTCAATACCAAACAACAGACAGTCTATTGCGTTCTTACCCGATATATTACAGCGATTCAATAAGATAATTTTTCTGTAATAGTATTCCTCTAACGATTCACCAAATCGCGCTTTACAGGCCAACATTTCCGTCAAAAGTCGCCCATAATTCTCTTCACTTGGAAAAGCTGATTTCAGTTTCTCCTGCCACTCAGACCATGAAAACAGGAGACTTGGTAATCCTTGATACCATTGCTGTGCAAGGCCTACTAACTTCGGTAAGGCATAATGGATTGTTTGTCGTTCTGTCCAGCCATAAATTTGCGCGCATTCGTTAACCTTCAACAACCACGTACTAATCGTCTGCGTCCGTTTAGCAGGGTCATATTCAGGTATAACATTCATAGTCGGAAATCTTTCATTACTGCCTCCCGCTTTCATAGTCTGAATGAGTTCTTTAAATTGTGTAGCAAAATCTGCTATTTCCTTATTACTAACAGCTGAATTAGACACATCCGGTGAAATTGTATCTGCATCTGCACCTGTCGGAATCATCTGGCTAGGGTTAGGTGGTACGACTGATTGGGGTTCACCTGGTTGTAATCGGCTCAGCTCGTGCCCGCGCTGGCGGCGCGCAGAACTGGGTGTCCTCCGCCGACGAGATCTCGAACTCCTCACCTTCCTGCTCTTTCTATGCCGGCTACGGCTGCTGCGGTGCCCCGAGTGCCGACGTCTTTGGCGCTCTGGGGTACAGCTGTCATCCTCTTCATACGATTCGTCTCTTTTTCGTCTACGAGAAGGTCCTGGACTCGACTCTTCTCCACTTGCCATGATTGTAACTGCAAAAGTCCACCAAAAGTGAATGTTCTAAAAATATAATAACAACAACTGAGTCTATTATGATTCTAATTCAGAATATAACTTGTAAACCTTATGCAAGCTATTACTAATATGTTAGTATTCTTTGTAAACGCATAAACACCATACACAACCTTACTTATTGAAAATTTCAACTTTCTTCGACATTTGTAAATTTATAAACTCTTACAAATGATGTGAACTGATATAAACAACAATAAATCACTATTTATATTAAAGCCTATTTAAATTTAAAACTTTTGTAAAATTTGTAAACTCACTGTAAAACTTTGTAAAGTACTGTAAGACACTTAATCTGGCACATACTATGGATATTTGACATTTTCAGAACATTTGTAAATTTGTAAACTTTTGTAAACTTGTGTAAAATACGAGATATCCAAGTAGAAACTCTACTAAATAAATATTTCATAGATTTCCGACATTTGTAAATTTGTAAACTTTAGTAAACTTTTGTAAACTCATTGTAAACTACTGTAAACACTATATTTAACTTACCCTAATGCAATTTAAGACTTTCGGAACATTTGTAAATTTGTAAACTTTTGTAAACTCATTGGAAACTATTGGAAACTACTGTAAAACGTTGTATTTAACATAATGTGACACAATTTGGGACTTTCGGAACATTTGTAAATCTGTAACCTTTTGTAAACTCATTGGAAACTATTGTAAACTACTGTGAAACGTTGTATTTAACATAATTTGACACAATTTGGGACTTTCAGAACATTTGTAAATTTGTAAACTTTTGTAAACTCATTGTAAACTACTGTAAGACACTGTATATAACATACACTAACACAATTTGAGACTTCCAGAACAATTGTAAATTTGTAAGCTTTTGTAAACTCATTGTAATCTATAGTAAACTACCATAAGACACTGCAATTATCGCACACTAACACAATTTGATAATTAAGAGCATTTGTAAATTTGTAAGTTTTTGTAAACTCTTTTAAACAACTGTTGACTCATGTAAACAACTGTTATAACGTCATGCGTGCCTTAATCTAATTTTTCTTTATTTATTGTCTATACTCATTTATTATAGCGACTACATGTAATCAAGATAACATAAAAATAATGTAAATAGGCTACCCTCTAAAAAAAATAATTCTTTCGGTCGAAGCACTTAATAAAAACCGTTTTCGTTTCATATCAAACTTGTGATAGTGAAATAACTTCAAATAATCACCAAACAAAAAGATGAGAAAAGAAAAAAAAAAGAAATATGTCCAAATGTATCAAATTAGAAAGGCCAATAATTTGCGATTAGATTACATACCTTCAAGGGCGTAAGTTTTTTCACCGAAGTTTTTATACGAGAACCTCGACTAATCCCGCCTTCTGAACTGTGAAACGACAGTTCAATAAAACAATCCGATGATCCAGCAAGATGTGTATTCACGTATTCTCCGACACGACCAATTAATTTTACATCAAATCACAACGTTTAGTTATTACAATATGACAATCCGATCTTCACTCGTTCGTTGCCTCACTCGTTCTGCCTCCCAACCGTAGCGCCAGTTGCCGCCATCTTGCCTCACTGGAAGCTTTACGATTTAAGACGGCGCGACCAATCGGGAGCCAGCTCGAGATGTCAAATGCTTACTTCCGTTACATATTAATTAATGTATTTTGATAAACAGTCTAACACTGTTTATCAAAATATATAGAAATTTAGATTACATATTTTAATAATTAATTATGACTATGAAATGCTAACAAAAGGTAGCAATTTTTAAATGCATTTCGCAAAGGCAGAGATGCGAAAAGTAAAAATAAAAAATAAATAATTCAGCCTATAATATTACCTACGTCCCACTGCTGCGGGCGCAGCATGGCTCCATTTTAATCGCGTGTCACTGTGCTCGTCACTTTCGCAGTTACATACTTGTTAGAACGTGATAGGCCGGTGACAAGCGATAAAAATGCGAGCGTGCGACCACCGCTGGGCACAGGCCTCCTCTCGTGGCCGCGGCTTGGGCCATAGTCCCCACGCTAGCCCAATGCGGATTGGGGGCTTTATATACAACTTTTGGATTTCTTCATAGATGTATGCAGGTTTCCTAGCGATGTTTTTACACGGTTAAGATATACGTTTTCCCCCGTCCCTTCAGAGTATGTTTAAGCGGATTTTACTGTTATATAAACAATAATATTACTTTTCCCATTGCTTGCTATAAGTAGGTGACCCAATCTCAAACAATGTCACCTTTTAAAACTAACAAGGAGACTAACTAAAACGAGACAAATGCAAAACAGTTGAATTGCTTCAAACATTGTTTATTTTTTGTTTCCACACGCAAGTCGGTGTTTAAAGCTAATTGCCACTTGTCGTAACGTAACACATGTCGTTTATTATATACACGATCGATAATCTATTACGACTTCCGAACCAAAGTGGAACGTTGGAATTTTACACTCATTTCTATTTCACTCGCAGCGCATCACTCTTTTAATGGCTCCTCTACACGATGGGCCAGCGCCGGCCACTCCAAGGGTATGCGGTAGAATGAGATAGCAATGTCACTTGCTCTTGCTCCCTCTAACGCATAAATGCGTCCCTTGGAGTGGCCGGCGCTGGCCCATCGTGTAGAGGAGCCATAAAGCAATATTCCCTATTGCGACCGCCTAGCGTGGTACAGTCGCCATCAGATATATCGAAGCGGCCAAGGTGCTCACAATATCTGAACACGCCTCTATTGTCAAGGCGCTAGAGTGCGTGTTCAGATATTTTTGAGCACCTCGGCCGTTCCGATATATCTGATGATGGCGACTGTACCTACGAGTACGAGCATGTGCCGCGGAGGGATGAAAGTCATATGACGAGTAAGGTTACGAATGAATGTGGAGGGAGGTACGAGGAAAGGAAAACCGAGGAAAAGGTGGATGGACTGTGTGAGAGATATGAAACGAACGCAAGTGAATGATGAGATGACGGGCGACAGAGAGGTATGGAAGATAAAGACATGCTGCGCCCACCCCAAGTGAATGGGACAAGGACAAGCCAATGATGATGATTCCCTATTTTTAGACAGGAAATTTTACCAAGCAATCTTCTATTTTCTTTACTTTTGGGACCAGCGTGCACGGCCCCGTGTGTTTCTCGCCTTATTTCGCGGGAGCAATTTTATAGAGTTTAAATATTACACAGTAGTCTAAGAGCTAGCCCCCGGAAAACGTGCGAGGGGCGGCTGAAAAGTTCGCGGCCTTAGGAAAAAAATTAAAAGGAGTATTAAAATAAATGTTAATTATTAATCGTTATAAATCGTTAGTAAAGGCGGGGAAAAAAGCAGCATAGTTTTTTTTCTTTTTTTTCTAGCTTAAGCCTTGAATATTTCAGCCTCCCCTTGTATATTCAATTTAGGTATCTAAAGAGCAACGAAACCCCCATCTGGATAGTATTACTTGACCCAGGCGCCGGGGAGGTATCTATCGGTTGGTTAAATTGGCAGGTTGTCAAAGATTCTAAATTGGATTGGAAATAATGTAAGTGTGCAGTTTGTAAAATCCGATGTTAAGAGCTAATTTTGATCCGTATAAGGACATTTCAAGCGCTGGTGGCCGTGCGGTATACGTGCGACTTTCAATCCGGAGGTCGCGGGTTCAATTCAAACCCCGGCTCGTACCAATGACGTCGTCTACGTGGATTGATAAAAACTATCCTATATTTCTCGGGCCTCAAACTACCTCCATAGTTCCGATTTAGATGAATTTTGTAGAGGTTTAAGCGTGAAGAGATAACATACAGACAGATGTATTATGTTCGCATTAGTATGGAATATAAAAACTGCTGCGGAGCGCTCGAATGAAGTAATAAAGATAATTCACCCTAACCCGGTAGCATGCTCCAACACTTGTAGG
Organism: Cydia amplana; assembly: GCF_948474715.1. Classification (NCBI taxonomy): domain Eukaryota; kingdom Metazoa; phylum Arthropoda; class Insecta; order Lepidoptera; family Tortricidae; genus Cydia; species Cydia amplana. Next base: position 27,968,626 of record NC_086069.1, read on the forward strand.
TAAATTCTTTCGCGTCTAGCTCTTCGACTATGAGCTCGCTGGCGCTACCTATATTCATTTTACTACTGTTTGCCGGAGGTGCATGGCACGGGCACTGTTTTACTTATTCCTAGCCCTGCTTTATCGTACCGTATCTCCGAATGCGGGGATTGGCTCGCCTGGGTTTTAGCTTGGCCTGGATTCCGTCTGTCTGTATTGGATGGGAAGCAAAGCATTGGATGTGGTTTAGTAAAATTTGGTGGTTTGTGTCCCAGAGGAGAGAAATGGAGACTCGAGAGGAAAATGGGATTTAAAAAAATAGAGCGAGTAAAAATACTCCGTCTATTTTCTTTGTATTACATTTTTAGCAACGAAAACTAATAGAGGTGACCAAGATAAGTCTGCAACGATTTTGATACCACAGTGCAGTGCAAGTGTTATGAAATTATTACGTACCTACCTACTTATAAATAACACTTGCACTGCGTACCTATATGCTAAAATCGTTGCAGACTTTTCTTTCTCTAACTCTACCAGACATTTAAATGTGCATGCCAAAAGTTTCATGTTATTTCAGCATGTCTTTTTAAAATAAATACCTCGATTGTATGGGAGCTGCTTTTTGGCGGCGGGTTAGCGAGGCTCTTCAATATTATTTTCTTACTTTTTCGACCTCCGTATGTTGTAAATTGTCGATATTTGACAACAGAGCCATCTATCGACAACAGCCAACACTTCTTTTTATGCAACCACCACGCACAAATCCACCACGCAAGGACTGGAGCTAGTTCATGCAAGGATTGGTAGATGGCGCTAAACACAAGATCCGTACTATTATGACCGACTACGGTGAAGTCAAGCCAATCAAAAACGGGTATGATTTTTAGCAGTCTATATTTATTTTATTTGAATACCAAAAACATAGTCATACACCTAAGGGGGCGTAGTAGAGGCTTAAAAATGTACATTCCTTAATTCATTCTTAAAAACTAACATTTATTTAATAGCATAATTTAACTTAGAATAAGAACTGAAACCATCAGTTTAATATTTTATTTCATTCTAAATAGGTAGGTACCTGCCATACAGAGCGGCCTAAAAATTCATTGATATATTTTTGATAATTTTAACAAATGTTTGTGTTTGTGTATCAAACCTAAAGGAGTATATTTTTTTGGTGTTAGTTAAACTATTGTTGTTTTAATTTTAATTGTCTTAATTAAATTTTGTAAAAAAAAGTGTAGGTGTAAATTTAAAAAAAAACCTACCTGTTAGAAAAATATTCCTAAAATTTCTTATCAATGTATTTTGGACCACTTAAGGCCTTACAATCCTTACATTACATCAAACGATGTCGTTATGTCTACGCGAACGTGAATGCCGGTTGTTTTGGTTATTAAACAAATAACAGGTAATTAGGTAATTACTAATTCGTACTTAAAACAAAATGTGTTTTCTAATTTAAGTACTTCAACCTATTTCTGTTCAAGTACGAGAGTTAATTACTAATTAGCAATTATGTATTACAAAACTACTTATATGTGGGTAGTCTGTTCGGAAAGAGAAGAGTCGTGGAATCAGGGACCGGAACCGGTTACCTTAACCGGGGTTTTTCATAGGGTTATTTTAGAAGTGGTTATAAAAACCCCTACCATAACGGTAACCGTCTGATAAGGTAACACTTTGATTCGGTAACCGTATCAGATCGAGTTAACCCCTGTTACCGGTAACCGAAATAAAAACCCCGTCTATGCTGTTACCTCATAATAAGGTTTTGAACCAGTTCAAACGATTGTAAACTTTACGCAGACTTAAATTCAACTTATTATTGAATAACCGTGGTTGGCATGGGCGGTCTATGAAGCCTCCAGCACAAACAAGTTTTTTTGCCGGTAACTTCGCTTATTGTCAATTCAAACAATATTGCACTTTGAGTCCTTAAGCTAAAATTGAAAACAAGTGAGCGATTACAGTATTATTTTTAGAGCGACAGCCGCGGCGCAGCGCGGCCATTCCTTTGTTTATCTTTATACCTGTGTGTTCCTATTGTTTTTGTCAATTCTAGTTTAGAAATTTTTAGAAAAGGGGTTGCAAGTAAACAACATCCTATCCTAGTAATATCTGCTATTATTTAGATATATTTTATGCTACTTAGATTATTATTTTTATTTTCGGGTTCACACTTGATATGTACCTACAGATTAAAGACTGATTTAAAGAAAAATTTTCACCTAACTAGTAATTTTACTGGTACCTAGTTAGGTATAATTTATCTTAAGTGATTTAAAAAAAAAACACTTTGTGATAAAGATACATGCGCTAGCGGATTGTGGTAGATATTTTACCATTGTTAACAAATGACATATGTACTAGTTATTATGAGCTTATTTTATAATAAGCAATTAAAGTCTATTTTTTTATTCGGTAGACTAAAATGACATTTCATAGTATGAAATGAAATGACACATGATGTTCATACTACGAAATGTCATTTTAGTCTACCGAATAAAAAATAGACTTTAGTTTAAAATGTTTTCAGATGCGGTGAGTTGTATGAGCTAAGTCGTAATTTACCTTGTACCGCTTAATGCAGCGATCAGAAAATATATATCTATAGCAGTTATAAACTTATTTTAATACTACAAATCTTTCATTAATACCAGGGGGCTCAGCACGGTTCCATTTTTATCGACTATCACTATGCCCGTCACTTTCGCACTTACATACTTGTTAGAACGTGACAGGCATGGTGATAAACGATAAAAATGCGACCGTGCTACTAGGGCAGAATTCATTATACATATTCATTGGGTATCTATAACATTGGTAGGTGAAATAGTTTTGATTAAATTAAATAGATACATACATTACATACATACTTAGTAAGCAGTGTTGGGCATTCAAGAATAAAATCATTATTTAAATAAGAATTCCTAAGAATAAAATCATGTTGATTTTATTCCCGTCAAAATTATTCAAATAATTTTGATCGGAAATAATTCGTATGTGAAAAAATTGAATAAGAATCATCTCATTCTTAATCAAATAAATATAATCATGATTTTATATTCTAAATAATATTCCTGGATTAAACATGTAGTATGGGTGCCGTATAGGCGTTACGTATAGATAGAAGTAAATTAGACAAGAAACTATTATGTTTTTTGACTAATTTATACCTGATTTTATGCAATAAAATCTTACAAATTTAATTTACTGCCGCATAGTCTTGGTATTGGACGATACCCGTAGTTATTTTAATGTGATAACTAAATCATCAGGTACAATTCAGCTGCTCTGAACGGATGGTGGATAGCGAAACTCTTCAATGGCTCACTGTGCCTAAATTAATGTAAAAAATAAAAAACCGGCCAAGTGCGAGTCTGACTCGCGCAGGAAGGGTTCCGCACCATTACGCAAAAACCAGCAAATAAATCACGTTTGTTGTATGGGAGCCCCACTTAGATATTTATTATATGCTGTTTTTAGTATTTGTTGTAATAGCAGCAACAGAAATTAATTATTTGTGAAAATTTCAACTGCCTAGCTATCACGGTTCATGAGATACAGCCTGGTAACAGACAGACGGATAGAGGAGTCTTAGTAATAGGGTCCCGTTTATACCCTTTGGGTACGGAACCCTAAAAAAGATGTTTTTAAAGGTAGGATAAGGAATGGCTTGATATGGTGTATTCCTATTTCTCCCCGCCGGGCACAGATGGGAATAGGCGCTTCAGTTAAATCATTCCCATATGTCCCCGCCTCATGTATCGCGGCGATCACGTTGGGCAGGAACAAATGGGGAAAATACTCATGATTTTTTTCTGTTTTCGAATTATGTTTATAATTCGTTTTTTTTAGCATTAGAAAGAACTTGAAAGAAGGTAAGCGATTTTGACATGTCTTTTAATTGAAAAACACTTTTTAAAAACCATAACTATTACTTATGAAAGCAGAAGACTATAAAAGATCGTATTAGATTCATAATTGTTACATATTTACCGTAACTTATTTTTAAAATGTGCTTTTCAATTAAAAGAGACATCAAGATTGTTTTCTCCAATATGCTCGGAAATGTTCACCTTATTGTAGCAAAAATAGTACGGGAAGTTCTACGTTATTGTCAAACTCTAATTTAAAAAAATCAAACTATCGCTGTCCTGTTCTAGCGGACGGGAATGAAAAAAACACTACAGTAATGACTTATTACTGTAGTGTTTTTTACTTTTTAAAAATAAAAAACGCAAACAGCCAATTATTGTAGCCGCGAGCCGCGTCTACACGACCCGATCAGCTATCATTTCAAACTATAGGATAGAGTGAGATAGTAAGATAAACGACCTTACTTGTCTCGTTCTTACAAGACCGTTGTGCTCGTGTATGATCGTGCAAATACTGCTTAATAAAATCAAAGATTATTTTTATATTTTTTTAAGGATCTCATCCGTGTACATAAACAGAGACAGAGAGAATCATACTATCTTTGTCTTACACTAGTACTAGCACCCAAAAGAAAAGGATGGGTATAGTTTTCCTGGTTCTTACTGACTGACAAATTGGTTTGACCAACTATATTGCACAATTATATTGAATGGTACTGAATGGCAGAATAAGTTTGTGCCCTTAACTTAAAAAAAAAATATTTTAGAGGGAAATTGTTTTTGACATTTTTGATGTGAAGGTTCGATTTGAGTGATGCTTGCTGCTTAAATAATTATTATTTTACCTTATTTCCTCGCATGTTTGGAGAAAAGCACTATATATGCCTCGGCAGGAATAGCAATTCGTGGATTCGTCTTCTTCGAACGAATCGAAACTCATCCACGAATTGCCCTTTCCCGGCCTCTGCAATAATGTACTATTACCTTATTTCTAATGCTAAAAAAAAACGAACTATAGTATGTGGTTTCAGTATCCGAGTTACTACCAAGACTTATGGTGTTTTTAAAAGCTCTTCTGATATTTAAAATTTGCATTTATTATTTAGACGGAAATTAACAGGTATATTTGACACAACGCTTGCCGCACGTGTTTAGCAAATGCTGACAAAGAATTCACCACGCCACGACTTAATCCTATTGTTATTGCCAATGAGTAATAAATGACGGTCTCAAGTGCAAACACGCCTGCAACTTTCTGCAAATCTATTTAATTATAGTGATAAGCGTAGGACTCTTTTCTTACCTGCAGTAATTTACTATCTCATTCACTTTCCGTAGGTGTGAAAGAGATAGCATACGTAAGACCTCAAGGCTGGTAGGAATAATAAACAAAATACATACTTAATACGCAAAGAAATATACATTGAACCATCATAATTATAATTTCGCAGTTTACTTTCTATGTAGCTTCATTATAAAATTATCATCACCGTTTCGAAGGCTTCAAAAAATTCAAATCAATCCGACCATTGAAAAGAGGGGTGAAATTCATTTTACTATCTATATACATTGTACTACATATAATATGACGTATAATATGACCAAATAAATGCCATTTAACCTTGTTACCACTAACTCATGTATCTACAATTACATCAATTAGTCATGACACGGCAGAGTACTGATAACAATACTGTAGTGTAGTACAATAATAAGGCTTTATTGTTGTCACTATGACTCTCACCGCATTCTGCTTAATCCTAAATATCCTAATACAATAGAAAATACCACGACCTTTAAACATTCGGTGCACTTGCGTTGTAGCGCGTGCCAGCGGAGCGCAGCGTTTCGATTTAAATACGCATGTTGCTTCGCCCGTGTAGGTATATTTATTATCTTCATGTTATTAGGTACTAGGAAGTGCAAATAATTGACTTCATACATGAAAGATATTTTGCAGATTTTGTTCAATAGTCACCTTCAACAACACGAGAGTAATCTAGAGCAGAGTTGGGCAAAAAATAACTTGAATAAGAATAAGAATAAAAACAGAAATTTCATTCTTATTCCAATCGATTTGAATAAGAATAATTCTTGCACTCGTTATTTTAGAATAAATAGAAAGTGAATAAATCATGACACTTTTATTTTAAATGAAAAAGACAAAACGGAATATTTATTCCAGATGTAGGATTATACTAAATAACGTTTTATTCAATTAGAATGTTATTCTGAATTAATTTAACTTTTGTAGTTACATACTACTACTTTTAATTTTGTAAGTTTCTAAAATAAATAAAACAAATAAAATAGATAAAATAAATGAAATAAATAAAAAAAAACAAATAAATTATATTATTGACATCTATTTTATTAGTATTGCATTTTAGTTTTTATATAATATTATAAGTATTAGTTTAATTTTTAAGTAGGTTTATTTTAATTTTAGTTAAGGTTTTAAATTTTTAATTTATAGATTTCATAGTTAGTTGTAATGTTTTTTTATTATTACCTTTTAAGTTAAATAAATGAACTTTATCCTAATAAAATAAATAACATAAATAAAATAAACAAAATAAATAAAATAAATAAAATAAACAAAATAAAAAAAATAATCAAAATAAATAAAATAAACAAAATAAATAAAATAAAAAAAATAAACAAAATAAATAAAATAAACGAAATAAATAAAATAAACAAAATAAACAAAATAAATAAAATAAACAAAATAAACAAAATAAACAAAATAAACAAAATAAACAAAATAAACAAAATAAACAAAATAAACAAAATAAACAAAATAAACAAAATAAACAAAATAAACAAAATAAACAAAATAAACAAAATAAACAAAATAAATAAAATAAATAAAATAAATAAAATAAATAAAATAAATAAAATAAATAAAATAAATAAAATAAATAAAATAAATAAAATAAATAAAATAAATAAAATAAATAAAATAAATAAAATAAATAAAATAAATAAAATAAATAAAATAAATAAAATAAATAAAATAAATAAAATAAATAAAATAAATAAAATAAATAAAATAAATAAAATAAATAAAATAAATAAAATAAATAAAATAAATAAAATAAATAAAATAAATAAAATAAATAAAATAAATAAAATAAATAAAATAAATAAAATAAATAAAATAAATAAAATAAATAAAATAAATAAAATAAATAAAATAAATAAAATAAATAAAATAAATAAAATAAATAAAATAAATAAAATAAATAAAATAAATAAAATAAATAAAATAAATAAAATAAATAAAATAAATAAAATAAATAAAATAAATAAAATAAATAAAATAAATAAAATAAATAAAATAAATAAAATAAATAAAATAAATAAAATAAATAAATAAATAAAATAAATAAAATAAATAAAATAAATAAAATAAATAAAGTAAATAAAGTAAATAAAGTAAATAAAGTAAATAAAGTAAATAAAGTAAATAAAGTAAATAAAGTAAATAAAGTAAATAAAGTAAATAAAGTAAATAAAGTAAATAAAGTAAATAAAGTAAATAAAGTAAATAAAGTAAATAAAGTAAATAAAGTAAATAAAGTAAATAAGGTAAATAAGGTAAATAAGGTATATAAAGTAAATAAAGTAAATAAAGTAAATAAAGTAAATAAAGTAAATAAAGTAAATAAGGTAAATAAAGTAAATAAAGTAAATAAAGTACATAAAGTAAATAAAGTAAATAAAGTAAATAAAGTAAATAAAGTAAATAAAGTAAATAAAGTAAATAAAGTAAATAAAGTAAATAAAGTAAATACAGTAAATAAAGTAAATAAAGTAAATAAAGTAAATAAAGTAAATAAAGTAAATAAAGTAAATAAAGTAAATAAAGTAAATAAAGTAAATAAAGTAAATAAAGTAAATAAAGTAAATAAAGTAAATCAAATACATAAAATAAAAAATTAAAAAAAATAAACAAAATAAATAAAATAATTAAAATAATCAAAATAAATTATATAAATAAAATTAACAAAATTAATGACAAATAAAATAAATGAAATAAGTAAAATAAACAAAATAAAAAAATAGACAAAATAAGTAAAATAAACAAAATAAATAAAATAATCAAAATAATCAAAATAAATTATATAAATAAAATTAACAAAATTAATGACAAATAAAATAAATGAAATAAGTAAAATAAACAAAATAAAAAAATAGACAAAATAAGTAAAATAAACAAAAACATTAAAATAAACAAAAACATTAAAATATGCAAAATTAAAAAAAAATACAAAAATAACAAAATAAACTATTAGTTCTATTAATAAATTAACTTTTTCTTTTAGTAGGTATTTGACTGACGGCACATCACTAAATACGAATGTAGCAAACCAATAAGCAACCGATAATAAAGGTTACCATAACTGAATAAAAACCGGTTAAAAACCCCTAACAAAAACCCTAACGCGATGGGGTTTTGAGATTAACTCGGTTAAAGGTTAAGGTTACCGTTTCAATAAGCTTACCGTTACAATCAGGTAACAGTATGATAGGGTTACCGAATGATACGGTAACCGAATTGATTGGGTTACCGAATGGATAGGATTAAGCGTAAAGAGGGGTTTTCCGGTCCTTGCGTGGAATGTATTGAGCCCCATACATTCCACAACTCTTCTCTTTCCGCACAGACTCTACAACCTATTTTTCGGTTATAGGTAGTTTTATTTTATAAATACCTACGTAAATATGTCACCTACTGGCATTTATAACTATTAAAAGTAAAATCCGACTTTCCTAGCCGCTGGCATGATTTTGATTGAAAACATATTTTCTCAAAATTATTTTGATTTTTGAACTTTTTAATATGTTTAAATATCTGCTTGGGTTGGATCTTAAAACAAATTCCGGCGGCTAAAATTGCTGTAAGTCATTTAAAAACAACCCAAAAAAACACCACACAGCGTCAGTTATGCTCAAACAAGGCGACTTGTTTTTAGGATTCCGTACCCAAAGGGTAAAAACAGGACCCTATTACTAAGACTCTGCTGTACGTCCGTCCGTCCGTCCGTCCGTCTGTCACCAGGCTGTATCTCACGAACCGTGATAGCTAGACAGTTGAAATTTTCACAGATGATGTATTTCTGTTGCCGCTATAACAACAAATACTAAAAACAGAATAAAATAAAGATGTAAGTGGGGCTCCCATACAACAAACGTGATTTTTGACCAAAGTTAAGCAACGTCGGGCGGGGTCAGTGCTTGGATGGGTGACCGTTTTTTTGCTTGTTTTGCTCTATTTTTAGGGTTCCGTACCCAAAGGGACCCTATTACTAAGACTCCGCTGTCCGTCCGTCCGTCCGTCCGTCCGTCCGTCCGTCTGTCACCAGGCTGTATCTCACGAACCGTGATAGCTAGATAGTTGAAATTTTCACAGATGATGTATTTCTGTTGCCGCTATAACAACAAATACTAAAAACAGAGTAAAATAAAGATTTAAGTGGGGCTCCCATACAACAAACGTGATTTTTGACCGAAGTTAAGCAACGTCGGGCGGGGTCAGTACTTGGATGGGTGACCGTTTTTTTGATTGTTTTTTTTTGCTTGTTTCGCTCTATTTTTTTTTGATGGTGCGGAACCCTCCGTGCGCGAGTCGGACTCGCACTTGGCCGGTTTTTTGTTGATGGTGCGGAACCCTCCGTGCGCGAGTCCGACTCGCACTTGGCCGGTTTTTTAGGGTTCCGTACCCAAAGGGTAAAAACGGGACCCTATTACTAAGACTCCGCTGTCCGTCCGTCCGTCCGTCCGTCTGTCACCAGGCTGTATCTCACGAACCGTGATAGCTAGACAGTTGAAATTTTCACAGATGATGTATTTCTGTTGCCGCTATAACAACAAATACTAAAAACAGAATAAAATAAAGATTTAAGTGGGGCTCCCATACAACAAACGTGATTTTTGACCGAAGTTAAGCAACGTCGGGCGGGGTCAGTACTTGAATGGGTGACCGTTTTTTTGCTTGTTTAGTTTTGCTTGTTTTGCTCTATTTTTTGTTGATGGTGCGGAACCCTCCGTGCGCGAGTCCGACTCGCACTTGGCCGGTTTTTTAAGATTTTTACCGTAGTTGAAAACATTAGTGATGGTAGGAATCGGAATTCGAGTATTTTGAGTCAACATTTAAAGGAACCGACTCGTTTTTACAAAACTCTGTTAGCGTGGTTTTAGCAAAAACCCGAGTATTTTAAATTTTAAGTTCCGAGTTGAGTCCTTTATTGAGTATTTTTTAAGCGCAACTCAAAAGGACTCGAGCGTCCGAATAAAGACTCCGTCAACAATTTTGTAGGTTTTGTCTAGTAGCAGTAAAGATAATAAGCGTTATTGTATGGTGGAGGTACGTATGCATTGTTTTTTTTAAACGAGAGTTCTCTGAAAATGACTCAAGTCTCTACAAAAGACTCGGGTATTATAAAAAGTTGAAATGAACTCGAGGTTAGACTTAATTATAAGTCCTAACGTGACACACGGACAGATAGACGGGCATGTAATAAATATTTATTTATTTATTTATTTTTATTTTTAAGGAGTACCAACAGTTACATAAACATTATACAGATTTAGGTAACAATACAAAGCCAATTACAGCATTATTATATTAAAATTTCCCTTCCATCGTGACCACACTTTTCGATTGTTTTTAGAATAAGTAACCTAATATTTAGTTGCACTCCAACGCATTTTTAAGTAGCACCAATAAATGCAGTTCCACTTATTGCCGGTCACTGTCCTTTTGTCTCATCGTAAACATTCACCCAATAAAGCCTATTGTTCAAATGTTCGTAAACATTGCCACTTACAAATTACCGCGAGAAGGACAAAAGTAGATTATCTTGTGGACAAAGGGTGCTAACACATTCGCACAACAATCACTCACCAAACCAGTATATTTAGACCTCCCATTGCACTCAGTTAGTGCCTGACGCTATTCTGGTTAGCAATAAGAAGGTTGGCGAAGTTAAAACAACAGCTGTTGACAGATGGTCGATGGTCGCTCGCGCATTCGCCCGCGCGACATTCGCCAGCGCGCACGCGTAACGCAAGCGCGAATTTCGAAACGAAAATGATGCTCGCCGGAGCAGAGATTGTCGACAAGAGTGTCGCGTTCAGTTCTGATGGTGTGGTGCTGCCAGCTCCTGCAGCTTCTGCCACGGCAGCTCCTGCCATGGTTGCTCCTGCCGCTCCTGTCATGCCCCAGGCTGCCCCACAAGGGCTGTCAAGGGTTCCTGAGCGGGAAGCTGTGGATATGCACTTCAGTAACATAACGTGTACAGTCAAACTTGGAATTAATAAAGGTATTTATTTAAATTTTTACCACGATGGTTGCAAAAAAGCACACGGCCCTTGTAGTTTTTATTACCTATAAGTATATGAAAAAACGTGATATTTTATAAAACCACAGCGAAGTTACTTTAAAGTTTAAAGTAACTTAAGAAGATTTTGAATATTAAAATACTTTTGAACACGGGGCGAGGACATCAAGTACATAGGTATTTTAAAATTGAAAAACATTGACCAATACTTAATACCGTCGGGCGTGTCTCACTCCGCGATTTCGTCGCTTTGCTACAGGTAGCTAAAAGTACATCCGTTCGGCCCCAATTTTGGGGAAAGCCATAAGCCGCGCGTGGCGCTGTCGCCACCTAGCGGCCATATCTGTGCTGATCGTAACAGACGCGTTTTGTTAGAGAGTGAGTCTTCTGTACTTAGTACTATTATTTATTCTGTGGTACCGTAAACTTCGTGAACATTGACTACCATGCCCAACGTTGCCTGACTTGAAAAACAGTGATCTACCAAACCTATATCTATCAGGCGTATTCTAATTTTAATTATAGGATAGACATGGATCGGATCTGTCAGTGTCAAAAGTGACATTTCATAAACCAAAAACGTATAACTAATTCCTAATAATTGAAAAAGGGTGAGGGTGACTGTTAAAAGGGTGACAATTAAAAGGAATACGACATACCTACTTACACAGCTATATGATAGAGCATGCAACTAAGTATACTTAAAAAAAGCATCGACAAGTCGTCGATAATTTAAAATAATATATTATTTTTAAACCCGATTTGACTAAACTAATATCTACTCTCTTTATTTTAAGTCAAAACGTCTCTTTTCTACAGTATTTCCCACATACGATACGAGTAGCTTGGGGAGAGTCTGTGCGGAAAGAGAAGGGTCATAGAACATATTGATTATTATTAGGTATAGGTATGCTACGACCCTTCGCTTTCCGCATAAACTCTAAATGGATACGGTGACAGCTGTTCTACCTAAATACAAATTTGCGTTTTAAGCAATGATTTATAACTCAAGATAGGTTATAGGCGTTCCAAAATTGAAGCGCTTGCCTTGTGACAAGTTGGACAAGTTGCCTTTAGTCGCGGCTGGACCAGCGAGAAATGTGCACGTGCTAATGGTGCTTAGGTAATTACTAATTCGTACTTAAAACAAAATGTGTTTTCTAATTTAAGTACTTCAACCTATTTCTGTTCAAGTACGAGAGTTAATTACTAATTAGCAATTATGTATTACAAAACTACTTATATGTGGGTAGTCTGTTCGGAAAGAGAAGAGTCGTGGAATGTATTGAGCCCCATACATTCCACAACTCTTCTCTTTCCGCACAGACTCTACAACCTATTTTTCTATGGTAATATCATTGGTTTTAAGGTAAAAAAATTATTTATTTATTTATTTAAACTTTTTTGCACAGTAAAAAATGTACAAAAGGCGAACTTAATACCTGAAGGCATTCTCTACCAGTTAACCCTCGGGCCAAACAGAGATCAAGCAGTAATAGGTGCAAGAAAAATTAAAAGTACGAAAAATTGTATGGAGATGAGCTGTCACCGAGCCCAAGCTATGTGAAAAATATTATAGGACAAAGTGTGAAATCAACTCCTCAATAGGTCAAATATCCTCTAATTATTGCTATTTCCTCAAGATGACGCAAATATCTTAATTAATACCGAGATAGCTCGTTAATCAGAACCAAAGGTCGCTTTTAAGGTCGTCTAGCATGTTAGATATTACAACCGGACCTAGATAACTAGTGCCCAGGAACTAATGATATCAAGTACGATAATAAATATGAATGAGTATTTTCTATGTATTAAAAAGTTAGATTCGACGTCGCCAAAAATATATAGGTATAGAATACCTGTACTTAAAATAAAACTATATATTTTGATAACGACTCCTTAAAGTTGAACTAAAGTTAAACTATGTATTATGAAATTACACCCGCAATCAATACTGGTAACTTTAAGGTAGAGATTTCAATAAAAAATCGGCCGATTTCAATGCTCGAAATTGTAAGTAACAAATATTTACAAATACACTAAGTAGTGAATGAAAAACCGTGTAAAATAAAATACCTAAAAATAAACGAAAAAACAAAACTTCTTGAAATGTAAACGTTAAATACCTACCTATCCTCTTATCTTCAATTAATTTGAACAATTATTAGTAGAGCAGTAGTAAATAATGACTTAATGACATTAATTACTTAAGTGCTTAATAGTGTAGGTAATGTAACGAGCTAGACACGATTTAATAAGTTTTTATTGACCGAGTGTTAGCGAAGGTGTCCGGTTCACCCTGGGCAAAAAATGCTTTCGTATGTCCGGAAAAATTTAGGTATCAGAACCCCAAGTGTAAATTTCATTCGATAGCGTGACGAGCGAGCTTTCGCGTATGCGCTATGGCCGCTATGTTTATTTTTGTATGGGATTTTGAACAGCGCGCCAATCGGAACGTTTTGGAAATTCAAAAGCCCATACAAAATGTGACTTAACGCAAACGCGTACAGTCACCTGCAATAATATGTTACTCTTCGAAGGCCGCAAAAATATGTGACACGCTCTTATGGCTCTACAAATAAGATCGCGTCAGATATTTTTGCGGCCTTCGTTCTGTAACATATGTATTATGTCGTATTACTGTACTGTTCGTCATGACGTCACGCACTGAGAAACTTTTGAAATTGCAATTGAAATTGCATTCACGTTTAATGGTTTAATTAAACAGTTCCATATGAGCCTATCGAACCAAGCAGTAAAGTTTACTGTTTGTACGTTACGTACGTACGAGTACGTACGTACATTTGTTGATATGATAAAAGCAGTTAATCTTAATGAAATCATTTTAATTTGTGCTCATATAGATCATATTTTTTTTCAGTGCGCTATCGAATGAAATTTACACTAGGGGGAAAAGAACGAAAGGTGTTAAAATGCGAGAAATTTATTTTATTAGATACCTACATGGATACACATAAATATAAATTATCTGCTTAGTTTTATAAAATATAAGGTTAATCAGCCAAATACGCTAGGTAACCAGATCCATGCATATAATATGTGTGCACTCAGTACAATGTGGTTATGTCTTCATACACTTGACTGACCCGCATTGAACTTTATTATCATTTAAATTATTTAGCACTAGCGACCCGCCCCGGCTTTGCACGGGTTAACAAATTATACATAAACCTTCCTCTTGAATCACTCTATCTATTAAAAAAACCGCATCAAAATCCGTTGCGTAGTTTTAAAGATCTAAGCATACATAGGGACAGACAGCGGGAAGCGACTGTTTTATAATAATGCCAGTAAATAATGTTGCAATAATTGACTTGTAAATTTAATTTAATTATGTTTCTCAAATGTTTGAATATGAAAGTTGTGTATTTATCTACCTACAATGTAGATTAGTCATGTAAGCCTGACCTGTAATTTATATTATTAATAAAATATGAGTATGAGTATGAGTATACTATGTAGTGATATGGTTAATCAGCAAAATACGCTATGTAACCAGATCCATGCATATTATAATATGGTGTGCACTCAGCGCAATGCGGTTTTGTCTTGATAACACTTGACTGACTCGCATTGAAATTTATTAATATTTAAATTATTTAGCATGTGGGAGATATAGCAAAACATATATCTACAATCTCCACTCATCTCCTCCTCTGTGGAAAGGCAACCATTAAGATAATTTCATGCTACAACTTTCACTAAATATTCAGAAAAATATAATTTTGTATGGTACCATATTATTTTGCAGGGTTTTGGTAGCCATATAAATGTGTATTCTATGTAACCCGTTACAAAATCGAGTTGACTGATTTTCTATTCATCGAAATCGGCTAATTAATTTTGATGATACACGTACCAATCTAAAAAATGCAAAGTTATGTCTTCCGATTATTTGTACCCAAAATAAAAATAAGCAACGAAACGAAAATCGAAAAATATTTGATGAAGTTATTTTATTTCTTACCCATTCCGTATTTGTGCTAAACAAATGTAAATATGTATATAAATTCGTTTCATGCCTTACGGATATAGCTTATCTCGTAATAAATATTTCGAGGTGAATTTGATTATTTGATTAGATAGACATAAAGAAGTATTACTTCATTACTATTCATTAGTAAGAGAGTTGATAATTTTTTATTTTATCTTCGGATTAATGACAAATTAATTTCACAATTTTCACGTAACTCAAGGATACTTCGATATTCGTTATGTTTATTGCATATGTTTTAACATAGATACCTAGATAACTCCCACAAGACCTCGCATTTTGTAAAACGACCGCCTAGCCTAGTCGGTAGTGACCACCCTGCCTACGAAGCTGGAGGTCCCGGGTTCGAATCCCTTTATGAACATTTATTTTGTGTGTTTATCACGAATATTTTTTGAGTTATGGATGTTTTTTTTTATGTATTTGTGTATGAATATCGCCGCTTAGTGCATATAATACAAGCTTTGCTTAGTTTGGGGCTAGGTCAATCTGTGTACCTACCTATGTAAGATTATCCCCAAAAATTTTTTTTTATTTATACAACGACTCGCACAAATCACTCATCAGCAGATTTTGTACTTACGTTACGGCTAAGTAAGTTAACGCGCGTTCAAAAAAAACATACAGAAATTTTGAGAAGTTTCAGGTAAAGACCAATATAATAATGCCTGGCATAAACATTGTCTCCTGTTGAATATAGGTAATAGTTGTAGTACTTGTAGTATTGATGTACTGCCGGAGTATTTATATTGTTTTCAGGCAAATAAAACTTATTGCATTTTATGCCAGCCTTATCGATGCCTGATTTTTACGCCTTATATCGCAGTTCTTCATCGATATTACGATAAGAACTTTATTGTAAAAAACTATAGTGTTGGTTGTCAAATACAACGCTTTATATACACATAATCTTTCTAGCATTGTGCCGACTTTTAGTCACGTATCAATTAGGGAACATGAAGGCCTAGCCAAGTGACGTTTCGTTTTAGAAAACATGATTTCAAGCTTAAGTAAGTAATGTAATGTAATCTTTATCGGTACCTTATACGATTGTCATCTTAGCTACGCCCTTGGGGTGCGCTCGACAACGATACGTTCCATAATGTAGGAGCTAGTGGGAGGCAATCTATATTTTTCCCCCTTCAATAGGATGCCGCCAATTTTACCCAATTATGGTGTATTTGTCACAATTGTTCTCTGCTTTGGTGCTCCTAATATAAAAGGAATATATATATTTATTAAGAGCTGACTTTACATTTTTATTTACTCGTAGGGGTGTGTATACCAAATAAATGTAGATTTTAGGCTCGCAATTTTATAAAAAAAAGGATTTTTCATGAATATATATATGTTAGTTTGGATGTTTGTTAGTTGAAAGTCTCAACTATAATGACTTTATTACAGAAATGCTTTAGTGAACTATAATGAATTTGACCAATCACGTCTTGCCGCGGTCAAGAAGACAAACCAAGACCTTTTTTTTGGGAAATAGAAGCTCGTTGATGTCTTTTGTTCTAAAGTATCTACTGGGATACTTACCTAATTTTTAATTATTATTTAGGGTGTAAAGTAGATAGAAAAAGTATTATTTTATTGATTCATAGAATAAATATAGTATACAATAGTGATATAATCAAGCTTTTCAATCTCGTACGTTACTTAGGCTACTCAGCAAGCTTTGTGGCCTAAACGCCCTAAACGCGGTACTCGACTGAAAAGCTCTCCATTATATCACGATTGCATAAAATACTATTTAATAATCATCAGTGGACAACACATTTCGATGCGCCGTATCTACTATAGCAACCTTTCTTTGTCTCTGATTCTTTGTTAAGTATATTATATACATATCAGTGAATTAAAGTACCACGTTTATTTGTTTTATGATTCAACAACGTAGTTGATTACACTCACATAATAGTTATAAATACTAGTGATTCTTGGACATTGAACTGTTTGTGAGGTTATCTAGAATAAACAGAAAACATTGTGTTAACCTAATAACTGAGCGTTTTATAACACCGCCATTCTTTTAGGTATGGTACCTACCGGTCAATAATGTCAATATATTTCATATTAACTCCTTATATTACCTTCATATTATTCTTCCTTAAGACGTATATAGGTATTTATTTTAAGAGCCCATCAACGTGCTCACTAGCACCACTGCTAAATAATCGTGATTATTTAAATTTAACGAAAGATATTTTAAAAAAGTGGGCCGCTACGTACTGTATCTTGTATTATCTTCGATCAACACGGGCTTCCGACATCGACAGGTCGGAAGGGATAGGCCCAAGCGATATCTTGACATTCAAATAATTCTGCCATTTTTCGCGGGGGGGAACGTGCACACAGTCGCACTTCTCACACACTTGCATACAAAATCCAATCTGTAATGACGACACAAATACATAGAAAATGACACCCTACACAGACAAATCTTGCACACCTCGATCTGTTTTTGTGTACGGACGAGTCACAAGTGTCACAACACGCACACTAACACATTTTCGTCAAGAGATGAGAAGTCGGATTTGTTGCTCGACCGATCCGCAATTTGTACTGGGCGAGAAAAATCGATAAATCCAGCAATTACATGAGACTAAAATATAATAATTGTGTTTAAATATAATTAAACGTATGACATGTAAAAAATATATTACGTGTGAAATGTAACACCTTCTTTTTGTGAATTTGATGTCCCCGACCTCTTTTTACAACAAAAAACCGAGCAATTAGGCATTTTTTCTGCTGCTGTGTTCACTCGCGCATCTGGACTCGGTCTAGTTAAAAATCCGAGCGCAACTAGTTTTATTACCCGCGCTAGATCAGTTGATCTTGTACCTAGGCAGAGGGGAAATAGTGCGAATGCCGCATCCCTTCCGTGTTGATCGAAGTGTATTATAGTACCTTTTGAATACATCAAACTAGTTTCTATATTGCTGGATTCGTCAATCTATGCGTCCAAAGTTAAAACGGCCGTTTTTGTTTAGCAGTGGCGCTAGTGTGCACGTTGATGGGCTCTTAAGCCAATTAGTGCTATCTTCGATTTCCCTTTGGGTACGGTACGGAACCCTAAAAAAATCCTCAACCGGGTACAGAATCTTCATGAAATTTAAGTCGGTTAAAAATACTATAGGTACCTAAGCCTATCGACACCAGAAAAAATCTAGTCGGCTTGCGAATTCAGCCACACACGTGTCAGATCAAATACGCAAAACGTGTAGCGAACGTGAGTTGCCTGCTCAAGCCGATATTATGCAGTTATACGACGAGGAAACTCATTAGTCATTAGGAAATGGCCAAACAAAGGTGGTGTTTATCTGACAACACAATGATAACATTCTGAGACTTTAATAGTAACGCGGTAACGCCGTATACAATCCAAGTTACGCTCTCATTTTAAAACGGCATTCTGAAATGTCATAGGGGTCTCGGCGCCGAATATAACGTTTTGGCGTTCCCGTGGGGTCCAAGCGCCCTTAACCTTATTAAGGAGCTACCGATAAGGTTAGTAATACGACTAACCTTATCGATAGCTCGTATCGTATGTCGTGTTGACCACGAACGCTGAAAAGGGTTCGAAACGTTGGGATGTAGTATACTTAGTATAAATTTAATGTACGCGATGTAATCCGTTTTAATAGCTTTTTTAAAGGTATATGTAAAGTTACTAACACATATATGGCTTATATTGGCATTTGCGTCTATTGCAGACGATTTATGGTGCAAATCAGGGAGACAATGACCTCTCCAGACTTAACACCGCCTGGGACGGAATTAAGGAAACGCAGGGATGCCCAGCACCTACATTACCCTCTCGGCTTCACTGTCTTAACCCACAGGAAAGGCGAGCCAATACGTGTGGAGGCAGGTCGGCTGCAGGAATCTGCCGCTTATTTCAGGTTGGACCCTACTCGCGCCTTACGGTAACTCCATACCGGGATTTAATTTTGGAGTATCCTTCTCCTAGATGGATTGCAAGCCAATGCTAAGAGGTCCATCTCCCCTGTGACGAAACAGCTTTTTGCTTCGTTTGTGGACTTAGTCGCCTCGTACGACACCCTTATCCCATGTGAGGATTGGCGCTATTCTAAAGCCGGCCACCACACGGCAAGGCTTATATTATGCCTGAAATAAATGATTTAATTTTATATGTCTCCCTTAAGTAAGTCCTAGCACCTCTATGTAAAAGCTTGTAAATAGGTACAAGTAGGTTGTCCTTGAACCAATATATGCCAATACCAATATATGTTGTATGCCAATGCCAAGTTCATATGAATATGACTCTACTTGCAGTAAAATGCGCTCGCATATCCAGTTTGATGCGTATATTAACATATATGCGGCCATACAAGCGGCCGCGGTCGGGTTTTACTATCAAGTTGGCAGCCTTGAGCAATTAACGCGAGATCGAGTGAGCAAAGTCGAACATTGTTTAACGAGTCTGTCAAGGGTACTAAGTGCTACTTAGTGTTAGCGCGATCTTGACAATAAATCAATGAGAAAAAAAGACAATTGAAGCATTCTTGCCAATTTATTAAAGGAAAACAATGACGCTAAATAAAATAAAAATATTATAGGTACCTAGATAAAATCTGTCAAGCCATTTCCATCAGTAGATTAGAGCGACAGATTTAAAAAATGTAGACGCGAACGGTTATCTTATATCTTTTTACGATACAGGGGCGATTACCTATTCGCACGTGTATCATACAACGTTTTACAGTATATATGGCCCTTTAAATTTTCGACGTAGTTACCTACGCAATGCTTATTATAGCACATCAGGTTGTCGTAATGGAGCATCACCAGATGTACTGTAAAGAACTTTATATTGAGTTAAACGTTCTATATCATTTAGCTGTCTTTGATCAAACATTTAGCGGTCCGGTCAAGGATAACAATGTTAGCGAAATCCGCTTCTATTTTTTCTGTTTTATAATATACATATGTTTTATAATAATTATCATAGATATTACGCTAAACTCTGCGTAGGGGGCGCCACTACCACAATGCATCACAATCTGAGGGTCTACCGCGAAACAAGAGAATCAAAATTTCGTTATCTAACCTCTTGAATATTCGAGCGATAAATAGGCAGATAACAAAATTTTGATTTTCGCGTTTCCCGGTAGGCCCTTTGTAAACAAACCGCCTTAATGCATCAACATGTCATATTTTATCAGTTTATCACTATCACTACATAGTATAAAACAAAGTCGCTTCCCGCTGTCTGTCTGTCTATCTGTATGTATGCTTAGATCTTTAAAACTATGCAACGGATTTTGATGCGATTTATTTAAATAGATAGAGTGATTCAAGAGGAAGGTTTATGTAATAATTTGTTAACCCGTGCGAAGCCGGAGCGGCTCGCTAGTTACCTATGTTTGAAAACTTGTTCGTTTAAGGCACAGTACATATGTATAAGTAAGTAAGTGAGTAATCATTTATTGTCAGATTGTGCATGTCAGTTTACAGATGTTACAAAATTATTTGATTAGTGAGTGTCACAATCAACCGATTTACGGTATACAATGTCCTTATTCCTAAAATACATATAGTAACAATTCAAGTACTTACACTAAAAATTAAATAAATGGAAAAAATACAAAATTCAAATATATACGAGTAAGTTAATGGTTTACGATATGCGCTAGTGCTGCACTTTGGCGGCAGAACATTGCAGTAATATCCCTTATTATTTCACAATTTGACCCTGCCACAATACAATATATATGTCAAATTCATTATAATTTAGCATTAAGCATATTATAACACTAAAGACTCTAAGAGTGCCGTTTACACGATATTGTGATATATTCCGGTTCTAGAAACAAAAAGAATATGTTATTGACCTGATGACCTTTCTGACATAAATTACGTAAACTTAAAATATGACACGAGTTGTTAAACTGGTATATTTATTTATTTATTAAATACCTATGTACAGTCGCCATCAGATATATCGGAGCGGCCAAGGTGATCACAATATCTGAACAAGCACTCTAAGGCCTTGACAATAGAGGCGTGCTCAGATATTTGTGAGCAGCTTGGCCGCTCCAATGTATTTGATGGCGACTGTACGATATCCTCCGTCCACGAGACCAGCTCGTACTTGACCAGTATTTTGAACAACCTTCTAGGGGCCCGATTCGGATTTTGTAATAGATATCTATTAGACATCGCAAAGATACGATAACGATATGTTTAAGATCTAACCTGTCAAATTTGACTTTTCCGCGATTCTGGAGATACCTTTGAACGATTTCCACAAGATATTACTTAGAGATCTAATTCACATCTAATAGATATCTAACACGATCTATCGTAAAAGTGACATTGGTTGCCCGAATTGCGCTGCAAAAGAGAACTAGTTGAAATCTAAACTATAACGTATCTAGAATGGATCTAGTACGTGTCGTCTCTTGTGAATATCTTGAAGTTCGAATACGGCAGTGAGTTTCCGATGCGGCTATAGACAGGGCCGGATTAAGCATGTCGGGGCCCCTAGGCAGTGCAATGCTCGGGGCCCCCTTAGGCCCTTACAGTCAATTCTGCATACATAATGTTCATTTTTCAGTTCAGGGAAGTAAGTTTGTGGTTTTAATTTCAACCTTCAGATGTCGGTTGAGCCGATCCGAACATGCCGAGCGATGTCTTTTTCGCTCTTATTGCATGGACATAAAGCTTTTTTCTATCAGTTTTTGCCGATTTCTTTTTGCGTCAAGTGTGGGGATAG
Organism: Cydia amplana; assembly: GCF_948474715.1. Taxonomy (NCBI): domain Eukaryota; kingdom Metazoa; phylum Arthropoda; class Insecta; order Lepidoptera; family Tortricidae; genus Cydia; species Cydia amplana. The sequence goes on from NC_086069.1 coordinate 27,990,592, forward strand.
CCCTTTTTTTCTCAATAGGTAGTTAAATATTGTGCGAGGCTGAACAGCGATTGTCCGACCATAAGACCATACGCCGAGCCACATGATTAAAATTAACGTAATAATATATTCCATAGGTTTAAATCACCACCATTCATTCACCAGTTAAGCTAGCATGTAGGTACAGGGTCAACCAGAAAAACAGCAAAAAAACGCGAGCGCAGCGAGCGCGAAATTTTTTGTGAAAAAAATGTGAAAGCGTGTTAAAAAGGCCGGGCCGGGCCTAAAAATCCGAAGTTCCCCAGTGAGCCGAGCTTTCATGCGAGGTCAAAACAGTGGTTCAGGATAAGCTCAGCTAGAGCACAGACGCCAACCAATGTCCATTGTATTAAAAAGCGAGACGGCAGGCCGAGCTTGGCGCAGCGAGGACAAAGGCTAAGCTGAAGAAGAGGAGATTTGGAAGACAAACCAAAAATGGAGTTAAAAAGTGAGGCTGAAGGTCGAGTTCAGCAATCTCCACATTACTGAACAAGCCCGAAGCGTACTTATAACCAGCCGAGGTGAGCTTTCATGCGAGGCAAAAGGCCAAGCTTCTGAAATCAATGTGTATATTTGTTAAAAAGCGACGCCGGAGGTCGAACTGTAAGAAAGCAGCGCTCTGACACGAACCAATCGTCAAATGTTACTCGACAATAATATGTGTTAAGCAAGAGTTACTCGGAGGGCCGAAGTTCCATTGATGAGGTATTAGGCCCTCGGGAGCCTGAAAATCGAGCTCGATAATACAGAGTTTAAATCTATAAAATAACTTAATTTATATAATCATCTAATGATTGTGTATCTGAGAAACTGATATTGCACATTAGGTATAAATATTTAGGTACCATAAAAACAATATTTATGAATTTTGGCCATATGAAACAAATATTGTTTTTGGCGCGCGCGGGGCCGCCGGGGCCCCCTAGCCGAGGCGGGGCCCATAGGCAGTTGCCTACTCTGACTTAGGGTTAATCCGGCCCTGGCTATAGACATAAAATTCAACAAGGATATTGTATGTATAACATAGGTAGGTACATTTGTACATAATAGACATAGATTTTGCTCATAGATGTACCTCTATTTGATTTAAGCGCTAATATATAGTATTTAAACAACAAACAGTAGTAAAGGTACGATGTTAATGTCAACATTACTTTATAGGTAAAGTTAGTTTTGAAAAATATGCATAGGTACCTATTTAGACATATTAATTATTATAGAGTTGTAAAACCTTAATAAATTGCTTTAATAAGAAAATACTCGAGTTCCTACTAGCATTACTGTGTGTGTGATTGATTAAGTAAGTGTGTAGATCGATAGGTATGTGTTAGTTTATTGAAAACAACGATATTATATAACCATAGATAGGTTATAAAATAAAATAAAATAAAAATAAAATAAAAATAACTTAACTTAAGACCTATGTTAGAGATATAAAAATAATAAATAAAAAATACACACAAATCACAAAATTTTACAAATTAAAAATAAAACAAAAGATGCGACTCTCCCCCCCTCTGCCGCCTCATGCATCCCATGAACTCCGCATAACATGCAGATCCATGAAGCGACCGAGGACGGGCGAGTCCAGCCTGTCCGCGGTCATCTGCAGGATACTGTTGCTGCTCCCTCGCACACGTCGCATAACGGACGCCGACTTTTTCCGTATTATTGCATAGAAATCGTCGACGGCCGCGTCGGCAAACATACCCGACGCGCTGCAATAGCGAGGGAGCCGCAACAGGGCCCTGAATGCGTTATTGTATTGCACTCTTAGTGCATTGTACGCCCGCTGCGTAAAACTGACCCATAGACCACTCGTGTAGAAACTTTGGCAGTACGCTCTAAAAAGAGATAGTTTTACAGGCACACTACAACGAATGAATCTATGAGCCAGCATATTGCCGCGAACGGACAATGCCCTTCGCTCACGTTCTATATCTTTATCATCTTTAAGGTCTTCGGCTAGCACATGGCCCAGATATTTAAATTCTGTCACTCGTTTCAAAGGCGTACTCTTTAAAAGAAGTGGCGGAATGTATAGTGGCAACTTGTTCCTACCTTTGAAAATCATGAACTCACTTTTCTTCACATTATACCTTAAGCCATGCGCATCCGCATACCTTTCACATATTTTTATCAGCTTTTGCAGTCCATAGAATGACGGGCTGAGCAGCACCATATCATCCGCATAACTTATATTATTTACGCTGATATTATCCAGGCGGCAACCGATATGCATGCTACTCAGCTCGCCAATCAGCTGATCAACATATAGGTTAAATAACCTTGGCGATGTTAACCCTCCCTGCCTTACACCACAGCTGAGTGAGTACTCGTCAGAATACACATTTGCCCACCTCACTTTGTTCTTTTGATTACCATACCAATATGAAAAAAGACTGACAACCTCGGGTGCCACGCCTGTCTTCCTTAACTTGTTCCAAAGTAGATCGTAGGACACAAGATCAAAAGCTTTGGACAAGTCCAGGAAGCATACGTATATAGGCGACTTTCTATTGATATAGTAATCAACAGTATGCTTTAGCGTTAGGATTGCGCATTCAGTACCTAATACTTCAGGAGCACAAAAAATACTTCTATATTTATTTCTGTGCCTACGTCGAATTTGTTATTTTTGATTAATTTTCTCATTCCGTCCATCTTTGTCACACTTGTTGTCTCTTTCGGTGTGCGGGAACTCGTTAGCACGTGCACATTTCTCGCTTGTCCAGCCGCGACTAAAGGCAACTTGTCCAATTTGTCACAAGGTAAGCGCTTCAATTTTGGAACGCCTATAACCTATCTTGAGTTATAAATCATTGATTGAATATACCAGTAATGAATCACGATAGACGGATACCGGGTGCGAACTCAAAGTACAAACTCGTAGTCTGTTACACAATATTATAGGTATCGTCGCTGACTAATACTTAATCGTTTAAACTTTAAACAATAGCATGTACTTAAATCCTTGTACTTGTACTTAAAATTGACATCGGTTTTCATTATGATCGCTCGTTTAGGAGTGATATTAAAACGACGTCCTGAAATAACATGAAATATTATTTGCTAGAATTGTAATATACTATGTAAAGAAAAAAAAACTAGTAAACTTTTACATACTTATAAGCTTGTTGTTTTACAATGAAAGCGTAACTTCGATCTCGCAAGTAGAATTAGATAAGTAATATTTATATAGTTTAAATTTTGAAGTGAAAACTTCTTTAGCGGCGCTGGGCACTTTTTGAGGTGGGGAAAAAATGATAAACTCGAGACAACGTAAGGCGATCACATGACCGTAAGGGGCGTAAGGCGATCACGTGACCGTAAGGGGCGTAAGGCGATCACGTGACCGTAAGCCCCGTAAGGTGGCCACTCATAATTTAAATGGGGTAAAGAAAAACTCAATGTTATTTGACATTTATGTTGCGGACTCCTTTTCAAGACTCTACCTATACTGGGTCAACCAAATCTTGTCAGTAAATAGGGACAAAAAAACTATACTCATCCTTTTCTTTTGGGTGCTAGTACTAGTGTTAGACAAAGATAGTATGATTCTCTCTGTCTATGTTTGAAATCAAACAGACCTTTGACACACTATATGTTCAAATAATTTGACGTTGTCATGGCAGTATGTAAATAAACATGTCAATGAAAAAGTGTGATCTTATTTGAGAATGATAATAATATATATATAATAAATAAATAGAATACCTAAACGTATGTATCGTGTTACCGGGCGTCAGTAACATAGTGAGGTGAGTTTTCACTTCTATCGGCACTCCCGGAGTGCAACCGTTGTTGCTTGTTTTTCTCAACCTTTAATTTGTTAGATTAAAATAGTTACTAGTGTCAGTAAATAGTTTAAATATATTACAACCGGATGTGTGTAGTACTCAATAATAAAACATCTAGATACACATTTCCTGTCGTTTGGACTAGATTGGAATAAAACTCTGAATAATCATCAAATACCTAACATATGTACCTATTCATGGCTAACCTAATGTATTTTTAATAGCCCTTTAAATTTTCGACATAGCCACGTAAAGTGCTCATTACCGCACAAGTGCGATAAAGTAGCATCATAAATACCTGCTGTAAAATGTATTTTCTCGACCTATGGTTTCCAAACTGTATTCTATCAGCTGTCGATTGAGTTTTTCGCATCATGCAAGGTTCTCGAATAAGTTTGAAAGAAAACACTGTTAATCGGTTTTTGAGCACTATCAGGTAGGTACCTTATTGTAGTTATTGTATAAAGTGTTATTAGGGTTCCGTACCCAAAGGGTAAAAACGGGACCCTATTACTAAGACTCCGCTGTCCGTCCGTCCGTCCGTCTGTCACCAGGCTGTATCTCACGAACCGTGATAGCTAGACAGTTGAAATTTTCACAGATGATGTATTTCTGTTGCCGCTATAACAACAAATACTAAAAACAGAATAAAATAAAGATTTAAGTGGGGCTCCCATACAACAAACGTGATTTTTGACCGAAGTTAAGCAACGTCGGGCGGGGTCAGTACTTGGATGGGTGACCGTTTTTTTTGCTTGTTTTGCTCTATTTTTTGTTGATGGTGCGGAACCCTCCGTGCGCGAGTCCGACTCGCACTTGGCCGGTTTCTTTTATTTTTTTATTGCATTATGCGACGTAGGGACCAAATCAAATTACTTTTATTTTGAAGATTTGAATTAATCGGCCTCCGCCACTACTTTGGTTTGGTCACTATTTTTTTTTTAGTTTATTACATCTATTTCAGTTTATAATTACAGTGTGGTAAAATGACAATAAACTATTCAAGAAACATGAACTTTCAATGGAAACTGACGTGATTTTTTCATTCCCCGAGAATCTAGATTACCTAGATTCAACAGCGAATGTAGCAGTCAGAATCCCTCAAGGCTAACTAGGTTTAGCACGTTAACCTCTGGCACTAAATATCCTTAGTTACTTGGTTGTTCATAGTTATACCCTTCGTTACCTAGGTATTAGTGGTACGTAATGCTGCGTTAATAGGCTTCCAAATTAATGACTACAGGTATTTTTCTTCCGCAATTCCCTGTGACATGAAAATGCTTGCTACATTCGACTGTCGACGTTCATTACATTTGAGTAATAATCACAGTTGGCTCGAAGATATACGAACATTTATAAGCTCAAGTTTTAACCGTCCGACAGCTTTTCATACACAAAATCTGTTTATACACACACAAAGTCTCTAAAACACTGCCTTTATATAACACCTTAGTTAAAAAACGCATTTTCAATCTACCAATTCCCGAAGTACGTTCCTCATTTGGAAAACGTTTTGGAGATCGCATCAGAGTGGCAACTTACAATTCCATACTTAAACAGTGTAACCTTAGATCTAGCACCACCATAGAAGCAAAAAATCTCTTATTTAAATTCTTAAGTTCTCTTAGCTATGCCGAGACAGAAGCTATGTTAGATAGTGTACTTTAAAATTAATGTATACATAAGTACTTAACTATATATAATATAGTTTACTTTCTTTGTGATGCAATATGATTGTTAGTTATAAGTTTATTTTGCCAAAAGCTGGACTTTATGTTAGTAACTATCATTCTGTTGGTTAAAATGTATTCCTGGTACACCGCGACACAGGCGAAGCCTAGTGCGGAGACCCCGCCACACTCTGTAATTTGTATTTTTGGAAATAAAGATTATTATTATTATTATCATTTTTTTTTTTTTTTTTTTTGGGATCACGGGCCTATAAATCCCGGTCTTTTGATAGGCTTGCGTGGGGATATAGATCCAACACGTAGAGGCCCTTTGGAGAGCTTTAATGTCATGTAGAACGCCTGCTGGGACCCGTTTACAGGTGCAACAATAGACACCCATGAACCGGTCTCAGCAGGCATTGGGACTATTGTAGAAAAAAAGTAAACAGAATACCGGTCTATGGATTGAAGTTTGGGTGGACTATGAGACTGGGCTATTGCAAAGACGTACGGACACCTGCCATAACAAGGTTTACACAAGTTATCGAGGCAGGTGGTGACTTGCCGCGCACTAGATGGGCCCCTGAAACTGCCGTCGCGAAGACGACCAGGAGCAACATCGGTGTGAGCGGCTCAGGGGTGTCGAGAGGTGTACACCGCTTTCTACCCAGTGACTGTAAACAGCCACTGTGCCAACTCGCGCTTACGCAAATTTCACTTCCACCCCTGGAGCATATAGCTCTAACGACTCCTCTCTGGACGGCCAATTAAGGCAAGCCAGAGCCGAGAGTCCTGCGGGTCCCCTTGGGGTTCCACTCCAACCGACGAAGACACGCCGGAGACGGAGACCCTGACCGACTCTCTGGAGCACTCGGGTCCGTGGGGTCGTTACTCCCCAACAGCTCGCCACAAGCTGCCCTGCGGGCTTATTATCATTATTATTATAAATATACACAACTTTGGGAACAAATCAAATAATTTTATTAAATATTCGGTTCAAATCCGGCCTTCAACACTGGAGGGCTTCGTTACTTTTTATATGCCATCTATTTTTATTTATAATTTATAAACATATTAAAATTAAATATAGAAGATTAATAGCCTATTCTGCACACTAAGTGCCACTTGCACCATTCCACTAACCCGGGGTTAACCGGTTAAACCTGGAGTTACTATGGTTCCTGTACAATTTGACACTTGCTTAACGCTTTAACCGCTTAACCCCGGGTTAGTGAGATGGTGCAAGTGGCCCTAAGCGCCACTTATTTATACCATTCCACTAACCCGGGGTTAACCCCTGGAGTTACCATGGTTACCAGTACAATTTGACAATGGGTTAACGGTTTAACCGCTTAACCCCGGGTTAGTGGGATGGTGCAAGTGTCCCTATAATGCTATGTTCGCGAAATACGATACCCAATAAAGTTAGTAGGCACGCATTTTAATCGCAAACAAGTTGGTTGGTGTCGCGTTTCTGCTTATTGGACAGAAGGTCGCCGTTACGAGTCTGTTACCCTAGTAGCCGTGGCATTAACAAGACGTAATTTATTAAGCTGTACTTATTAGTAATTTATTTATCTACACATTAGTTTACTGATAATGAGAAAAACTACTTTATCTTAATAGTTTGACCAAAAATTGAGACGCGAAATACACAGTTTTAAATAAATAAATATAATTTATTGTCAGGCAAGTAAGGCCCATAAAAACGGAGCTTAAACAAACAAACACAAACACACACAGAGAGAAACAGAATTTTAAGATTACCACTCCTGATTTACACACGCTAAAGACTAGTAAATATAAAACGCTATTTTCGCGAAAAATTAAAATGCGTGCCTACTAACTTTATTGTGAGTATCGTACGATACTCACAATAAAGTTAGTAGACGCGCATTTTAATTACAAACAAGTTGGTTGATCTCTGCTTATTGGACACGATTCTGTTACCGTAGTAGCCGTGGCACTAACAAGAAGTAATTATAAGCTATACTTATTACTCTTATTAGTAATTTGCTAAAGTAAATTGAGGTTTGCACTGGTATTTAAGGCGTTTATCACACTAGCTGGGCGGCCTGGGTAGAGGAACTTGCAAGAGTGTTTGACCTATAACTACCTAATGCTCAAAAACATAATTATTAGGGCGAGCGAAGCGAGCCCTATCACTATTCGACAAACTATGCATTCTTGTGGTACACTTTACGGAAAAACTACTGCACTGTTAGGCTTGAGATTTAACATAGTAATTTAAATTCATGTCTAGATGTGTTATCAAACATAAAAATATCATTTTATAAACCTAAAAACATAAAATAATGTAATAACACTTTGTATTACTACTAGCGCCATCTTTTGGCAAAACAATGAATTAACATTCGTGGTAATGTTATATTTCTCTAACAGATGGCGTTAGTAGTAAATAAATAAATAAATATTGGACGTTGTTTTACAAATTGACTAAGCCCCAGAAAAGCTCAAGAAGGCTTGCGTTGTGGGTACTCAGACAAAGATACCTATGTGGTGTTTTCAATTTCAATAATGTCGATGGCGCGTATGCCATTAACAACGATGAATACAAAAGTGGGTTAAAATTTTGGATTCAGACCCACCTCGCTTCGCTTGGTTTGATTCCTAATTTAGCAATTAAGTTTCTGTGAATACCTACTAGAACAATCAATCTCGCTGTATATTCACTGCGGAGGCACAGAATAAATAATAGTACTAAGTACAGAAGACTCACTCTCTAACAAAACGCGTCTGTTACGATCAGCACAGATATGGCCGCTAGGTGGCGACAGCGCCACGCGCGGCTTATGGCTTTTCCCAAAATTGGGGCCGAACGGATTTACTTTTAGCTACCTGTAGCAAAGCGACGAAATCGCGGAGTGAGACACGCCTGGCGGAGGTCAATTTACTCGTATGTTTTGTGACGCTGAGGAACTGATCAGTCATGTTGTGTTAGCAAACATAAATCGGGTATTTTCAGTTCGAGAAACAGTTTTGGCGCCATTCATTCATTACGTAAGACGATTTTGGGGTGGAGGGGTGTCGTAGATATCTTATTTTTTCAATTTTTTTCTTACTTGGGGGAGGGAGGGGGTTTTTATAGTTCTTACGTAAGATCACAAAGATGCGATTTTTTTTAATTTCTATGAAATTGTGACGTTTAAAATAAGAATAGTACTTCCACACTCTATGCTATCAAACACGGTGCAGAGTTAGCTTAAACGAGCTCAAGTACCTTTGTCCTGTTTGCATGCAATGATACCACGTTCCAAGTATAGCGGATCATCTCCTGACTTTGTGTTACACTCAGTCAGTGTACAAACGTACGTACAAATAAACTTTCATAAAAATATTTTTTTGAAAAATAAACACTAAAACAAATCAAACGCGTACTCGTTTTTTCCTTTAGATTCTTACGTAATATGTATATGGTAGGGGGGTAGGGGGGTAGGGGGAGGGGGTCAGTATATTCTTATTATTTCTTACCTATGTAAGAAACACGTTGGAAAATCACATATATGTTATCGACCTTCAAAAACGAATCATACAGGTTTGGTATAGGGCCGTAAATTGTATGAAGTGATTTGACAATTCACGAAGACATATGCAATGACAAGTCTGCACTCTTGTCGTGAATTGTCAAATCACTTCATTGCAATTTAAGGCTCTATGCTATCCTGGTATGGTTTGTTTTTGCCGATTGATGACATATTTCATAATTTCGTGTCAGATATATAGGCGGTCCGTTTGCCGTCCGATGTATTTGCATTCACAGTGGAGAGATATTTATGCCAGATGAGAGTAATCACATAATTTTGATTTTTATGAGTCGTCAAATATTTGTAAGCGTCCCGATCCGATATTTATGCGGATACAGACTAACGATGTTTTAGCCAGCTACAAAGCATCACATATTTTACCGAGGTAGTGTCGTCATATACCTACTTATGCCTCCAATGGAGCATCAGATATTTTTGCACGCCTGCCCACAGTCATATATTTTTGCTGGTGACTGTACCTAGTGAAACTCAGGTTTGTTGCTGAAACGCTGTTTTCGTCATCCGACTCGTATCGATGAGCACTTAGGAGAGTAGTACCCAAGATAAAGCTGATGCTGAACCTTGGCTGTACTTATTGGAACTCAGGTTTGGTGCAACATAGACACACGCTGTTTTGGACATCCGACTCGTTATGATGAGTACTTGGGAGAGCAGTACCCAAGATAGAGCTGATATTGAACCCTGGCAGTACCAAGTGGAACTCAGGTTTGTTGCAACTGTTTTAGTCAGCGCTGTTTTAGTCATCCGACTCGTCTTGATAAGCACTTAGGAGATTAGTACCCAAGATAGGTTTGGTGCAACATAGGCACACGCTGTTTTGGTCATCTGACACGTCTTAATGAGCACTTAGAAGAGCAGTATCCAAGATAGAGCTGATGCTGAACCCTGGGTGTACCTAGTGGAACTGTGTGTGTGTGTTTATGTGCGGAGCAGCGTGATTACCGCCAGTAGGTGTCCAGACGGGATAGTTTTTCGCTCAATTGTGTGGTGTGGACGCAAAAATTTAATTCAAGGACATTGGCTCGCTGACCTAACATTATGTAGGAAAGCCAGTACAAAAGTACTGGGCGACCGTGTAGGATGTAATAATAAGCACTTATGAAATTGTATATTACATGTGGATGTAATTGGCAATTTGATTTTGTCGTCTGGACACGTTTTTAATGGACAAAGTAAAAGCTGTAACAGACAGGCGTACCGGACAGCAACCGGAATCCGGTCAGTATATTTTCTTTCTTGCTCTCACTTATAGCTGCGTTCTTAACGGACTTATTACATAGGTACCCACTCGATCGATCATGGAACAAGCCTCGGACTGGATCAATGTCGCGGTCCGGTACGTTTAGGTAGGAAAACTCCGCGAGCCCTTACAAAGCTCTGCTTTTTGCTAGTTAAATATTATGTTTCCATTTTATGAAAAAATGTCAATGCCACTTTATATTTTTTGGATCCTAATAGGAGAAAAAAAAGGGTTCTAAAGTTGCCATGACATATTTCCTTACCATCATAAAAATGTATGAAAAATGGTAACGGAATGGAAATAAAAATGGAGTATCTTCTATCTCTTCGACCGATCGAACGACCTTGTGATTCTGAGCAGTAAAGTACCATCTTTGTATTTTTATTTACACACGTGAATCATTAGACCAGATAAAGAAGTAAAACGATGAGCTACATTCAACAAAAAGCTTAGATAATGTGCTAATTTAATGGTTATTGACCTTGATTCGTCACATTAGACAGTGTATAAGTAATGGAATTGGAGTTCTAATACCTTTTTTGTCAAGGTAAGGACGTTGATCGCCGAAAGTAGGGCAACATCAAAAGTATTAGGCGAGCATGATTATTGGAAATAAAAGATCTATAATCTGTGCTATTATTGCGATGCGACTTAAGTTAGTGTAACAATGTTTTTAAGTTTTGTTAGTATTACTTTTTTCTTATCTTAAGTATACAAAGAAGTAGTCAGTTTCAGTAGCGATGCCAGTTTTTAAAAAAATGCTAGAATTATTTGCAGCTTTTATATAAATAATTTAAATGATTATACTACATTTTGAAACAGCCACGGATGTCTACCGCATGCATTGTCATTCTACTTTCTAATTATTCGTGATTCGTGAATATGGATTTTCACTCAAAAATTTACCTCAATATTCCCTTAATTCGAAAACATCCAAAATAATTTAGTTTTGCGCTTTTTTCCTAAGCAGAATTATTACAACTATATATATTGAGCATCGATGGGGATATAAATAGAATTCAAAACCTTAATTGTTTTGTGTGGATTTAAGAGCTAAAGTACGATTATGAGGACAGGTGCGATTAAAAATAAATATACCTTTTTAAATTATTACTTATTTACACTGTCACGCGTGTCAAGAGTATAATCTTTTTACACACCAAGGTCACAGATAAGGTAATATTTTATAATAACCACGTTGCACAAAGACCTACAGGCTGATTCGAACGAACACTGATATCAGAATGATATTTGAATCATGTTATTTAATATCGTGCGCCCGCGCCTATATATGTACGGACATGAGCGAAATGCACTATAACTGAATGACATCAGTTAGATGTCATTCTGTGTCAGTGTGTGCATTCAAATTGGCCTGCTATTATCATTTACATGTGTAGGTTGGGTAGGTGCAGGCTAGATTAAAAGTAATTAAAACGACATAATACTTTGGACTTTGTTTGATAAGCAAGTATGTTGTATACCTATATATATATTACTCCATGATTACATTCAGAGGTGTCACCAATTAGTTAATCAATGTTCTGCAGTTAATTTTGTGCTTTATTTTATTTTGGGAATTTTTATGACATATCTACTCAGAATCAAGAGGTCTTTCGATCCTAAAAAGGGAAATGTCCCAAGATTTTTACTTCAATTCCGTTATAATTTTTCATAGTCTTTGTATACAGAATGTAACAAAAATAGTAAGGATCCGGTAAGGGCATATTTGGTATCGTGTTCTGATTGGGAAATGTAGAAAAAAATGTTTGACGTGAAAATAATATGACTGACTATAGGGCAGACGTCAAGATTGTAGGTATAGTCTGTCGATTTGGAACTGGCCCCGAACGGCTTATAGGTATGTGTCTATAATTTGTTAAGTGAAACCGCACGTGCTTCTACCTGCCTAAAAACTAGTTGGGCCGTTTTTACCGGTTATTCAATTACCACTCTATGGAGATTGCAGTATACTAGTCTTTTTCTAATGCTAAAAAAACAAAGTAAGTATCAAAGAATTCAGCAAACTGATCAGAATCAGCACGTGCGCATGAGTTTCGGCAAACAGTGGCGGTATCGGTGTCAGTGAACGCGTGACGTCACGCCAGCTGATAACTGATACCGATGTAGAACAAGGGGGGCTGCGCAGGCGCACAAAGAAGACCTCGCGGTCACTGACTTTGTTTGAAGTCTTTGAGTACTTACTTTGTTTATTTTTGTGTTTAATGCCAACTGATGGTCTTGACTTAGGATTAACACTAAAAGTGCAATAGGGAACGGATACGGACGGATACGGTTTTTTATAAACTGATTCGTGAACAACTTTTTTTTGGCATCAATTTTTTCTATACAGTTTGGCCCTAAATAAAACCCTGGCGCACAGTTGAATAAAGGGGCCCACTGATTAACAGTCCGCCGGACGGTATCGGCCTGTCAGTTAGATCAAAAATTTGACAGTTCCGAACTACTGACAGGCCGATACCGTCCGGCGGACTGTTAATCAGTGGGCCCCTTAAATAAAATTTGAATTGATCTTATTATCGCTAAATGTATACACTGGTCACTATGCTAAATTGGGCTACTTTTTGTTTATATTTATTTTATTCCGTGGCGATATTTAGGCCGGCGCCACACACGACGACATTCGATAAATAATAAAAACCGGGACAATGGCGCCACATAGTGAAACTGACTGAACTGTAACACCCTATTACCTATGTTGGACAAATAAATAATTTTGTATTTTGTATTTTTTTGAATGCCAGCGAGTAACCGAATAAATATTTGAGGACAATAGGTATCGCCAGGAGAGTTGAGAGGAGTGATTACACAGAGTACTAATAATAGCAAAAACAGTATTGAGTTTTTAAATGCATAAGTAAGTCAGATATATCGCGGAGCGGCCAAGGTGCTCACAAACATAAACACGGCTCTTTCAAAGCGCTAGATAGATATTTTTGAGTACCTCGGCCGCTCCGATGTATCTGATGGCTGTAGCTGTACGATGGTGGATGGCGCACAAAAATATAGTAGGTACGAAAAATAAGAAGGACTTTGAACCATCTATAATAAACACATGACACATTAAGTATGTGTTTAATTATTTCGTCATCACTACGTAAAAAAGTATTTGTTATTTAAGACGTTAATTACTAGAGTGCCGTATATGTCCAGATAGCGAAAAAGATGTGTTGTGTGTGTTGTGCATGACTCTAGTTATAAAGTAAAACATGGAAGATATTTCGATTAGTATAGTACGGCTCTTCTGAGGTGAACTTTTCGCTTCAAACCGTAATCTTTCAAACAAAGGCCATTGTCTCTATTATCGCAAAAGCGCTTGCTCCCGACTTGGCACGTGCCAGTACAACATTCATATTGAAAAACAACCGGTATCGTCATAGTATTAAGGTTCAAATTTAATGTCACTGATATTCTAGATATTACGTTTTGGTAGTGTAGGACGATAAACCGCCCCGAAGCGATACGGCGCTCATATTATTTTGATACTTAGTGTGGTGTTAAAAATGAAACGCGGTCATTTATTATATTGTTTTATTTAAATTATTAGCTTGCGGTGGTAAATGTAATAATTTACAAAGGTGCAGCTGCAAGCATTGTTATTTTTTCTTATCTTTAAAATAACGATACTGTGAAATTAGCACCTCTGATGTGATGCCGACGCATAGTAACAATAAAAACACTGATAAGGCAAACGTGGAGCTTTGAAGCGTACAGCTTTTCTAACAAAACGTCACGTGTCAACAGCGTGTCAACGGTCAGAAGAAAGGTCGGTTATAATATAAGAAAGAAATTGATTATATCTGATTTTTTATGACACGATTTTATCTAGTAGTACGTATAACTGTTTATATACCTATATATTTCAAAAGAAATAAATATTATAGGACATTATTACACAAATTGGCTCTATAAGACGTGTGTCTATAGTCAAATTCTAGTTATTTTTTCGCAATTAAAACTGTGAAACTTATTTATTGTAGACACAGGGCCAAGGGGGGTCCTATACGGCTACCATCAGTTTGGCACTGACATAAACGCCATCGAGAACGTAATTTACTTTCTATACATCTCGCTCGTACTGACATATTAGTGCGACCGAGATGTATAGAAAGTAAATTATTCTCGATAGCGTATATGTCAGTTTTGACACTGTCAGTGACTCATGGTACGGGCTCTGTCATATACCTATTGATCAAATAACAAAATAAGTATAAGCCATAGATAAACAAAATATAAGTGTGTAGTGAAACTAGATAAAAACGAAATAGAGGAACCTAAGAAGAAACGGAAAGTCTCTTAGTGTACACAGATGTACGAGTATCACGTTTAATGTTATGAACGATTATCAATAACATATCAATTTAACAAAACTATGGAAACAGCTGTCTTTGGTAACTGTTTTCATAACTCCTCTTGAGCACTGCGTCGCATTAAATGTTATATACACATTTAAAGTAAACATAATTCACAGTCGCCATCAGATATATCGCAGCGGCTAAGGTGGTCACAAATATCTGAGCACGCCGCTGTTGTAAAGGCGTTAGAGTGCGTGTTCAGATATTTATGAGCACCTTGACGGTTCCGATATATCTAATGTGGGTTTTCTATAAAAAAAATGGTCGCCCTGAGTATGAAATATTAAGCTTTTGTGCATATAAAGCCTACTGTAGTATATTACCTACAACAGGTAAGTATAGCTGTCGCATTCTTTTTTACGGGTCAAACAACCATAATAACTTGTTACTAACCGTCTCAATAAAATCTTCCTATTATAATCTATCTATCTAATACCTTTATCTAATATCTATTTAATTTCGGGGATCTAGGGAACGGCTCTAACGATTTCGATGATATTTGCCATATGAGGGATTTCGGGGGCGAAACATCGATCTAGCTAGGTTTTATCTCTGGGAAAACGCGCATTTTTGAGTTTTTGTATATTTTCCGAGCAAAGCTTGGTCTCCCAGATATATTTGTCATTTACTCGTAACCATGTGGTCTAGCTTTTCGGTAAAGGAAAACATCGTGAGGAAACCTGCATACATCTGCGAAGAAATTCAAAGGTGTATGTGAAGTCCCCAATCCGCATTGGGCTAGCGTGGGGACTAAAGCCCAAGCCCTCTCGCGCATGAGACGAGGCCTGTGCCCAGCAGTGGGACGTATATAGGCTCACATTACATTAATTATTTTATGTGGCATGCCAAAGGCCATGCATACTTATCTAACGTATATTATCAAATTACCTAAACAAGCGATAAACAAATAAATATCTTCGTTAAATATTTCACAATGTCGATCATTTCGCAATGCTATTGACATGCGTATGTAGGTCGAAACTAATTGATTATGTGCGTTCATTTAGTAGGTACCTACTGAATTACTAAGGAAGCTAGTTTACAAAATTAGGAAATTTAAATGGATAAACTGTGAATTAACAAACCTTGGAAATAAATGGAACGTGTCTCGCCCAGACACTTACTTATTTCTTTCTTAATACTTCACAATACTTACTTATTTCTTATACTTTAACATAGATACCTACGTTATATCTATTTAAAATCTAAAATCGTGACGACTTCATGTCACATGACGTCATATTCCAGTTTAGGCAACGGCACACGAAAATTCGCGTGATACTTAAGTCCAAAGATCATTTAAATCTTGAATTTTTAACAGCTATTCAAATACACAATAAAATGTTTAAATACGTCATTGTCTACGTATTTAATTTAAACAGGTTTCATTGCAGTCTGTATGTTTTCTAATGTTAAAGGAATCCTGTATGAGATCAGCTATCTCCGAAATCTATGCTACTTTTCCATATAACCTTAATTCCCCTAACTTACTGTCTAACTTGTATATTTATTTACCCTTTGAACCCTAATAATGCATAATATAGTCGTCATGACAAATCGCTTCCAAAGTCTTATATTTATCAGGCCTAGCGCCACTTGCACCATCCCACTAACCCGAGATTAACCGGTTAAACGATAACCCAGTGTCAAATTGTACCGGTAATCTTGGTAACTCCAGGTTAACCGGTTAGCCCGGGTTAGTGGAATGGTACGTGGGCCTTACGAGCAAAAAGGAACTGTTAAAAGATTTCCATTTGTTTTAAAATTTGAATCAATAACATACATGTAGAACATATATGTATATATAAATTTCTTGTCCAGGCTCCATTGAATCGCCTGCTCTTGTGTCGGATTGGTAGTTTGACCCGGAACCTCCTAGACACGAGACCGTCGGGCAGAAGTCGGCGCATTCGATGGTTTTAAATTAACCGCGTCTAATTATCATAGCAAAGTCATTAAGTAGTGGGCATAACGTTCGCAACGCCTTGTTATCTCAACAAAGATCAGTTTGTTATGCTTCCGCACATTTATTTACAAAAATACCACACTATCGTACCTACCTACACAGTGGTGCTAGTGATATTGATTATATTCTAATTGTGGGAGAGTCGATCGGTCTTGAGAACCAGATAGAGGTCCTACCTATTTACCGACAACATCGAAAATCGAATCTTTAACTGCCTCTCTGTCACTCGAATCATGGAGAAATAAATATTGATGAAATGTACAAGTGCGATAGAGAGACAGATAAAATTGAGGCTCTTGGTGTTGGATAATGTTAATGTGTGGAACCTAATTTTCTTCTGACCAAACGTTTCCGTCTCAAAAAGGGGGCAAATTCTAAATACATTTCACAATTGTAGCCATTGACATTCCGTCATCCCCTTATTTATAGAGCTTTGGGTATTTTTAGGGTTCCGTAAGTACCCTAAGGGTAAAAACGGAACCCTATTACTAAGACTCCACTGTCCGTCTGTCTGTCACCAGTCCGTATCTCGTGAACCGTGATAGCAAGCCAGTTGAAATTTTCACAAATGATGTATTTCTATTGCCGCTATAACAACAAAATATCTGGGAGTACGAGCTTTGCTCGGAAAACATATAAAATCTCAAAAATTAGCGTTTTCCCAGACATAATACCTAGCTAGATCGATTTTTCGCCCCCGAAAACCCCCATATACCAAATTTCATCGAAATCGTTAGAGCCCTTTCTGAGATCCCCGAAATATATATATGTCGGAGCGAGACACCAGAAGGACGAATTGCAGCGTTACAGTTCATAGTTAGACGCCTGTATAAAGTCGATTAGCAATGTTTGCCTACGTATTATTTGCTTGTAACGAAATAATAAAGTTGCGTAGTGAATAACGCCACCATCTATTGGCGTATTGTTAAACTAAGATGACAGGTAGAAGGCTTTGGAACGTCAAGAGGTGTATCTTGAGTGAACGTAGGCACGAGTGGGCATTTTTGTCGTTATGTTGGTAGACTGGTCAGGCAGGTTTACCAACTTGAATTGGAGGCGGGAGCGGTTGGCTCCGCCGCTGGAACTGGCTTCCTTCTTCTTGATCGGACCGCGCTAGAGATCGGACGTTAGCCAAGCTCGTGCCTAATTCGCTACGTTCCTGAAGGCTTATACCTGAAGGATTATTCTGAAAGCTTATAGATTCTGACGTTCTTTAACCGTTTAGCTAAGTGTTT
The DNA here is from genome assembly GCF_948474715.1 of Cydia amplana. Taxonomy (NCBI): domain Eukaryota; kingdom Metazoa; phylum Arthropoda; class Insecta; order Lepidoptera; family Tortricidae; genus Cydia; species Cydia amplana. The sequence continues at coordinate 28,008,463 of NC_086069.1, forward strand.
TATTCCAAAAGTGTTATTTTGATTTCTTATGTGCCATTAGAAGCTTACTTTTGTAAAATAAAGATTTGAAACTATTTCATGTGATCTTTTTGTTTTAAATCAAATAATTTTGGATCCAATTAGTGATTGGTCGTTTTGATTATTTAGTACTAAAATATAGTAGGCACTAGTATGGGTAACGAGTCTGAATTCTGAATGTTTATTTCATGCGTTGGTAGCATACCTACTATTTTGGCTGTGAAGTAATACATCTAGGTACTACCCCCACGCGCCCACCGCCATTAGGACCATCCTTCTCCGATATATATATATATATATAAATAAGTAAATAAATAAATATGCAAGAATTGTTCGTTTAAGGGTATTAGATAGATACTAAAAACAGAATAAAATAAATATTTAAGTGGGGCTCCCATACAACAAACATGTTTAATTTTTTGCCGTTTTTTGCGTAATGGTACGAAACCCATCGTGCACAAGTCCGCCTCGCACTTGGCCGGTTTTTTTATAATCTCTTCTCGTACTTATTTTGCTCTAAAAACCACTGGTTTATCCAATAACTAGACTCGCATGCACACCAATCCGAACATACACGGCTCAAGTGTCAACACAATATGTTTATCTCTGTAAACACTTCGGGAGCCGCCGGTGGAGAATTGTTGGTGCGTGTGCGCATGTTGTTTCCGATTCATAAACATACTTTACTTGACATTTGAAAGATAAATGAGGATAGGAGCTGCTTGAGCACTGAGATTAAAGTAATCCGTTTCTGTGAGATAAGAATTTGGAAGCAAATATTTAACTTGCAAAAAAGGTATTCGTTTGTAGGATAAAATAATATATGAATATACGTATTTTTCTTTAGTAATTTTTTTCCTCATTTGTAATGCTAATGGCTTTTCTTAGAACTTCTCGTAAATTACTAGGTAGGTAGGTGTATGTTGGTAGGTCTTCTTCTTCTTATCGTGTGAAGGGATCATAACTAAATAATATTTTGCCAATATCTTGCCACCTCTAACCCCCGGGGGGTAGCTCTTATGAGGTCTTCTGTAGTGCACGTAATTGGACACAGGGAACACTGCATCATATGTCGCGTTGTTTGTTGGTCGCCACATTCGCATAGTGCATCACTTTGTCCCGGGTTGATTCCCCATTTCAGGAGGTTATCTTTGGATCGGCCAACTCCCGATTTTAATCTATTTAGAGATTTCCAGGTCATCCATTTTTCTCTTGCGCCAGATGGTAAGTGCTCGTTAGGTGTTATGATTAGATGATTAGCTCGTTAGGTGTTATATGTTGGTAGGTTATACTTTATACTCTTTAAAAAATATACAAAAATTTCAAAGAAAAGAATCGACTAGTATGGCACTACAAATGCGAAACTGTTACAAACATCGTATTTCCTAGACTTTCTAAATCTGTACATAATAACATAATTAATGAACACCTAGAACTAGGTTTTATTTACGTTTGTTCTAAACGCAAACGCAATTTATTCAATGAATATTGTCCTTGCAACCACTCAATAATATAATAAACATTTTAAATCAGCCAATTAATGTTAAGTAGCCAATAGCACTCAAGAGCAGGTCAAACTGGGAGCCTACTCGAAGATTAAAATCTTTAATAGATTAGTACGGCTGAAGACATATGTAACTCCGTATAAGAAAGGAAAAACCGTGCCTCGGAAATCAAGAAAAAGTCGATCTGTGTATCCGTGAATGACTTTGGCCATAGAGAAAAAAATACATAGATTGCTCACTCCATACATCAGTTTTAGTACCAAAAAGACTATTAGCATCTAGCATCGAGTAGTGGAACTATCAGTACTGCTACTTGACAATAGATGTAGCACCGACCGGAAAGTCTTATGCTGTTGAGATAAGACTTTCCGGTCGGTGCTACATCTATTGTCAAGTAGCAGTACTGATAGTTCCGCTACTCGATGCTAGATGTAGACACTGAAATTAATAGTCTAACTGATGTATGGAGTGAGCACTCTTGTCTTACTATTTATTTCTCTATGCTTTGGCCTACACCTTTGGCTTATGCTCGGCTAGATGGCGTTGTACGATACCGTTTGATATTTAACAATTTTAACACATAGGTATCAGTGAAATAATATGGGTCCAAATGATATAAATATAATAAAACATTTAATCCATATATATGATAATACTAGCAAAAAGCAGAGCTTTGTAAGGGCTCGCGGAGTTTTCCTACCTAAACGTACCGGACCGCGACATTGATCCAGTCCGAGGCTTGTTCCATGATCGATCGAGTGGGTACCTATGTAATAAGTCCGTTAAGAACGCAGCTATAAGTGAGAGCAAGAAAGAAAATATACTGACCGGATTCCGGTTGCTGTCCGGTACGCCTGTCTGTTACAGCTTTTACTTTGTCCATTAAAAACGTGTCCAGACGACAAAATCAAATTGCCAATTACATCCACATGTAATATACAATTTCATAAGTGCTTATTATTACATCCTACACGGTCGCCCAGTACTTTTGTACTGGCTTTCCTACATAATGTTAGGTCAGCGAGCCAATGTCCTTGAATTAAATTTTTGCGTCCACACCACACAATTGAGCGAAAAACTATCCCGTCTGGACACCTACTGGCGGTAATCACGCTGCTCCGCACATAAACACACACACACAGTTCCACTAGGTACACCCAGGGTTCAGCATCAGCTCTATCTTGGATACTGCTCTTCTAAGTGCTCATTAAGACGTGTCAGATGACCAAAACAGCGTGTGCCTATGTTGCACCAAACCTATCTTGGGTACTAATCTCCTAAGTGCTTATCAAGACGAGTCGGATGACTAAAACAGCGCTGACTAAAACAGTTGCAACAAACCTGAGTTCCACTTGGTACTGCCAGGGTTCAATATCAGCTCTATCTTGGGTACTGCTCTCCCAAGTACTCATCATAACGAGTCGGATGTCCAAAACAGCGTGTGTCTATGTTGCACCAAACCTGAGTTCCAATAAGTACAGCCAAGGTTCAGCATCAGCTTTATCTTGGGTACTACTCTCCTAAGTGCTCATCGATACGAGTCGGATGACGAAAACAGCGTTTCAGCAACAAACCTGAGTTTCACTAGGTACAGTCACCAGCAAAAATATATGACTGTGGGCAGGCGTGCAAAAATATCTGATGCTCCATTGGAGGCATAAGTAGGTATATGACGACACTACCTCGGTAAAATATGTGATGCTTTGTAGCTGGCTAAAACATCGTTAGTCTGTATCCGCATAAATATCGGATCGGGACGCTTACAAATATTTGACGACTCATAAAAATCAAAATTATGTGATTACTCTCATCTGGCATAAATATCTCTCCACTGTGAATGCAAATACATCGGACGGCAAACGGACCGCCTATATATCTGACACGAAATTATGAAATATGTCATCAATCGGCAAAAACAAACCATACCAGGATAGCATAGAGCCTTAAATTGCAATGAAGTGATTTGACAATTCACGACAAGAGTGCAGACTTGTCATTGCATATGTCTTCGTGAATTGTCAAATCACTTCATACAATTTACGGCCCTATACCAAACCTGTATGATTCGTTTTTGAAGGTCGATAACATATATGTGATTTTCCAACGTGTTTCTTACATAGGTAAGAAATAATAAGAATATACTGACCCCCTCCCCCTACCCCCCTACCCCCCTACCATATACATATTACGTAAGAATCTAAAGGAAAAAACGAGTACGCGTTTGATTTGTTTTAGTGTTTATTTTTCAAAAAAATATTTTTATGAAAGTTTATTTGTACGTACGTTTGTACACTGACTGAGTGTAACACAAAGTCAGGAGATGATCCGCTATACTTGGAACGTGGTATCATTGCATGCAAACAGGACAAAGGTACTTGAGCTCGTTTAAGCTAACTCTGCACCGTGTTTGATAGCATAGAGTGTGGAAGTACTATTCTTATTTTAAACGTCACAATTTCATAGAAATTAAAAAAAATCGCATCTTTGTGATCTTACGTAAGAACTATAAAAACCCCCTCCCTCCCCCAAGTAAGAAAAAAATTGAAAAAATAAGATATCTACGACACCCCTCCACCCCAAAATCGTCTTACGTAATGAATGAATGGCGCCAAAACTGTTTCTCGAACTGAAAATACCCGATTTATGTTTGCTAACACAACATGACTGATCAGTTCCTCAGCGTCACAAAACATACGAGTAAATTGACCTCCGCCAGGCGTGTCTCACTCCGCGATTTCGTCGCTTTGCTACAGGTAGCTAAAAGTAAATCCGTTCGGCCCCAATTTTGGGAAAAGCCATAAGCCGCGCGTGGCGCTGTCGCCACCTAGCGGCCATATCTGTGCTGATCGTAACAGACGCGTTTTGTTAGAGAGTGAGTCTTCTGTACTTAGTACTATTATTTATTCTGTGCCTCCGCAGTGAATATACAGCGAGATTGATTGTTCTAGTAGGTATTCACAGAAACTTAATTGCTAAATTAGGAATCAAACCAAGCGAAGCGAGGTGGGTCTGAATCCAAAATTTTAACCCACTTTTGTATTCATCGTTGTTAATGGCATACGCGCCATCGACATTATTGAAATTGAAAACACCACATAGGTATCTTTGTCTGAGTACCCACAACGCAAGCCTTCTTGAGCTTTTCTGGGGCTTAGTCAATTTGTAAAACAACGTCCAATATTTATTTATTTATTTACTACTAACGCCATCTGTTAGAGAAATATAACATTACCACGAATGTTAATTCATTGTTTTGCCAAAAGATGGCGCTAGTAGTAATACAAAGTGTTATTACATTATTTTATGTTTTTAGGTTTATAAAATGATATTTTTATGTTTGATAACACATCTAGACATGAATTTAAATTACTATGTTAAATCTCAAGCCTAACAGTGCAGTAGTTTTTCCGTAAAGTGTACCACAAGAATGCATAGTTTGTCGAATAGTGATAGGGCTCGCTTCGCTCGCCCTAATTATACATTTTAATTTTGAGTTTTAATCGTGTGTCGATAGATGGCAGTAAATTTACTGTGACTACAAAGTTTACTATGACAGGACCCTATCTATACTATCTATATTCTATATTCTCTTTAGTACGGCCAAGTACGGCTACCGCCGGTTTGACACTGACATATTCGCTAGCATGTGCGTTACTTACTTTTTATGCATCTCGCTCGTATTCGCATATTAGTAGAATACATTTTTTTTAATTTTGTGTTTTGAGGTGCGCGGGAGAAGCATCATTACGAGTCGAGCCATGCTCACATCATATCAATAACGAGTCAAGTAGAGATTTTTAAATTTCAAATAGACCTCGTTGACAGCTAATCGCTGACGTCCGTATAGGTTATCGCGGCGGCTAAGGAGGGGGGGGGAGGGTCAGCAGTATCGCGGAAACGGGCCCTGTCGATCAACTAGGTCATTTAGCGGGTTGTCAGGACGTTTGTCAATACGATATAGGCTTAACCCTTCGCATGCCTTGGTCGAAAATTTGCTAGTGAATTAATAAACTTGAAATTGTTACAGTCTATATTGTCAGTCTATATGTACGAGATAAGGCATACGAAAGGTTAAGCCTTGGTTAAAAAGCTAAGGTTAGGAAAAAACTCTCCCCTTTATTCATAAAAGTTTTGAAGGCTCAATTAGTTAATTTATGTTTTACTTATCCCTTCCTTACAAATGCAGAAGTCAACATGATAGATTAAGACAAACGATTAATAGTTTATGAAATACGCCATACTAGTATATGTACAAAACAGGTTTCCGAACTCGCTATAAGCGAGTTTTTTCTTCGCCGATGAATAATTTTCTGCTAACGAAATGAATTTGCAAAAAAGTTTAAAATGTAACTACATAAAACCATTTTTTTAATTAAGTAGTATTTCTTAATTAGATTACAATGAGCCTTAACACGGTTAACACGTTAAGATCACAGTGGTTTATTACGTTGACTAATATCTTTATCATAAGCCAACTGTAAACAACGCATTAAAAACATAATTCAACTTCAATCACGTGTCGTGCAAAAGTACATCTATGAATTAATAGAATACGTACAGTTATACACATACTAGGTGAATACAAATATGTATAATATATATAGAATAACTGATCTTTGGAGCCAGTATGACGCAAACCCTCCGATAATTCGTATAATGAATCAACATAACAATAAATAGGAAGTCTAGGATCAACCACTAGGTACTTAATAAAAAAAACCACTCTAATGCAGACAAAAGGTCCATAAAACATTATAATGGTATTGAAATGCAATCATTGCAGTAGAGCGGTTTTGCAATCTAATAAAAATCAATCTAGGGCGAACTTGTGCAGTGAGAGCTCTTTAGGTTTTTTTTGTTAGTTCGAATAAAATTCGAGATATATAATATACATTGCCCGATCGTCATCGCGCATCAATTTTGCAGCAGTAAAGCTGCAACAGCAACGCCGTCGCCATTTGAATTAAACCTTTACGTATTTAAACTGTTGTGAGACATGCTATAACATTGAATAATTTTACGGTTTAGACTCATTGTTTTAAGTCACTCGCGCGACATGTATTGAGATAAAATATTTTAAATATCCTTCCGGACGGTATATACTTATCCTATCGTAAAAAGTAGGTTGGCTATCATTATAATAAGTATTACGACTATAATAAATGAATATATATTGAATCTTAACTCAGAGATAGCTCTTCTACCATACATAATTAAGTTGAATTTGATTGCCACTTTTTTAAAAGAACGCATTCCCACTTTCTAAATCAAAATATGTATTGATTTCTCTCTAAATTGCGGACCCTTAACTCAAGTAGCAATTATTTATTTTCAGGGTACAAAGAGATCCTCCATGGCGTCCACGGCCGCCTCCGGCCGCGGCAGCTGGTGGCCATCATGGGGCCTTCAGGCGCCGGCAAATCCACATTACTGGACGTTCTGTCAGGATACAGGGTCACTGGGGTCGGAGGAGCGGTGTTCCTTAACGGCAGGGGCAGGATCATGAGTAAGTCTCAGTTTTTCTTCCATTGTTATTGGAGTTTTTTTTTGTCATTAAACAAACATGACTTTGAATGCCGTCGACTTATGGAACTAGATATCAGACAGATTATATTTTTATTGGACAAAATCATCGGTCCTTTGAACCGCTGACCCTTCCAGTCCCAAGGGCGCGATATCGGCCCAGCAATGATAATTAAAATTCAATACGCCGATAGTTTCAGCTCTATAAACGTATATTTGTAGTATGTGTGACCGCTCTGTCGTGAAATACCTAGACTCGGGGTACGCTAACTTTGCACAAGCTTGGTAGTAAGAATATACATACCTATACAGTGTGGAAAAAATTAATGGGCCCTGGAGGGAAAGTACCTTAAATTAGCTCATTTTATTCCACTAGTCGATACAGGCGGCCTAGCCAAGGTGACGATCGCTATCACTTCGCAATCGAATCGCTTTGTGTCTCTCTATCACTCTTCCATATTAGTGTGACAGTGACAGTCGCGTTTCGTTCGCTACGGAGCGTTAGCGATTAGCTTGTTGGCTACGGGCCCAGGCCCCCTAGCGATAATGTTTGTCACCTTGTCTAGGCCGGCAGTTCATGTTACTCTTAAAATTTCCACAAGAAACTTTAGGTCTTACATTCGCCTATCGTACAAAATATCCATAAAATCAAATCGAAAACTTAAGGTTTTAAGATAGGCACTTTCTCTCCAGAGCTCCACACTGTATATCTTTTTCCACACTGTATATCATAAGCTCCGTACTTGACATAGCAGTTGGCATGAAAACTTACCGTGGTCCGACTCTAAATCATTTCCATATTGCAATTCCAGAGCAATTCAAGAAGATGTCGTGCTACATACAGCAAGACGACCGGCTGCAGGGGCTACTTACTGTAGGCGAAAACATGTCCATGGCTGCCAACCTCAAACTACCCACCAAAATGGATGCCTACGAGAAGGGGGAAGTCGTATGTATAGTTACTTGTACTTTCTAGCACATTATAAAATCGTTATAGGTACAACTAGCTGGAAAATTTCATGGGTACAATATCAATGAATTAATTCATAATTTATCCATGCAATCTGCAGCTCACTGTACTATGACTAAAATATATCAGGGATTTTGGTCCTTCGTCAGTGTTGCGGGGGACTTATGGGGTTTAGAAGCTACCTAAAAGTATGAATACGAATAAAGAATTGATTGATTGATTGATTGGAGTTGGGCAGAGGAAAGTGAAGCTAAAGTGGCAAGTTTAGGGGCGAGTGGCCCTCGATAGGTTTTGGAATAAGATATTTAATGGGCGTATACTTTTATCCTGGTAATGCTAATGAAAAATAGTGGACGGTATCGATTTTTGAAAAAATGACCGTCGAAAGTCCCAGGAATTTGAGTGTGATGTCAGGATTTTTGTCAGGATACCTAGATACTAATATTCCATTTTTTATATTAAGCCGCCTGATGCTACCTAATTTGAGTCCCATCCGGCAGTAAACTTATTCAAGTGGAAACACTTCCTCCCCACTTCCACGTCTCGACTTTCAGTAAGTATTTAATCATTTTTGGAAAAACGGCAAAAGTTAATACAACAAAACTGCCAATGAACCATTCCATTTTTTCCATTAAATTTTCTTTAATAGTTGTCTATGGAGTATGTTGTTAGGACTTATAGTGTTCAAGTTATATTCTCCTTTTTCAGATAGAAAATATTCTCACGAACCTCGGCCTCTACGAACACTCCTACACCCGCGCAGCACGGTTATCCGGCGGACAGAAAAAGAGGCTCTCGATAGCTCTGGAGCTTATTAACAACCCTCTTATTATGTTCCTCGATGAGCCCACTACGTAAGCAACTTCTTCTACTTCTTCTTCTTTCTTCTTCTTTTTCTTTTCTTTGGGTGAAAGCGATGATGGCCTAGCGACAAGCCGTGCGACTTTAAAACATAAGGTCTCTGCCGTCGCTGGTTAGAATACCGGCTCGTACCTATGAGTTTCTTGGAGCTTGTACGATACGTCATTTCATATTTACAATCACATTTCAGTGAAGGAAAACGTGAGGAAACTAGACATGGCCGCCGAATTTGTAAAAAAAACTAGTACACGTATTTAGATTTTTTTAGGCCTAGCCAAAGCTAGGAAATTATGATGAGTTAATTAGACTCTCAACTTTATGTGATTCAGATATGTCGTGGTCAGATCTTAGAATTGATAATTTCATGATGTGGCAATCATGAAGAGATTGGTTGGCCACGAAGTTAAACCTAACCTAACAATAACTATTCTAACCAAGTATCCCAACTTTCCAGAGGCCTCGACAGTTCCTCGTGCACACAAGTAGTCCAGCTCTGCAGCAGCCTCGCCCGCCAAGGCCGAACGATCGTCTGCACTGTCCACCAGCCTTCGGCCTCGCTCTTCGCGCTGTTCGACCAAGTATATGTGCTGGCCGCCGGACAGTGCCTCTACCAGGGCACCACGCAGAACCTGGTGCCGTACTTGGAGCAGACGGGCGTGCCTTGCCCCATCTACCACAACCCCGCTGACTATGGTAGGATATGAAGCTTTCTACCTAAACATTTACAGCAGCATTCCACCAGATTTACACTTACGAAAACTAATCTCTTGATTTTTAACGATTAAGAGACTGATAAAATTAATAAATGACTGTACCTACCACCTACGTAATTTGAACATAGGCTTTAGCAAAGAACGCAAATAACGCTTATAATTTATGTAACATTAATAACGTCATAACTGACCATTGGACCGGACCTTTGCTTTGCATCATAGCACTAAGGTTTGAGAATTGTCAATTATCAGTATGGACGATGGACTTCCATGATGGCGTGGCGTCTCGTGAATATTTTTTTGGTTTTTGCTCATTTATGTTGTTAAAGTGTAATATTGATAGCATATTATGCTGTAAACTAATGTAAAAGTGTACATATATTAACTCACATTTATAGACGGGTCTAACGCGAAATTTATTCAATTACCTTTATATACCGACGTTTCGACACAGGTTTCACTGGTCATGGTCGCGGCCAACTGATGTCCCAGCAAAATGTCAAAACAGAGATTTGTGCAACTACCCGACGAAAAGTGTATGAAAAAGTTTGGGGTAGACATCACATTTTCAAACCACCCACTACACATAATGTTAATTATTGTCAATAGTCCGACACGCAACACTCACAATATCCACGCACACGTCCGAAGATAGATCCTATGGCTTTAACTTCTGTACAACGCCGAACATCTTCTTACATCTGGCACAAATCACCGGATTGAGTTGCATAGACCAAAAGTTGTCTCCACTGAACGCCATTATTATCCTCGAGTTGTGCGAGAAGCAATTGAAATCAAGAAACACCCCAGGAATTTTAATAGGGAGGATGGATTCAACTTATCGCTAACTTGGGAACCAGTGATACAGAAGTTAAAACCAAAGGATCTATCTTCGGACGTGTGCGTGGATATTGTGAGTGTTGCGTGTCGGACTATTGACAATAATTAACATTATGTCGGGTAGTTGCACAAATCTCTGTTTTGACATTTTGCTGGGACATCAGTTGGCCGCGACCATGACCAGTGAAACCTGTGTCGAAACGTCGGTATATAAAGGTAATTGAATAAATTTCGCGTTAGACCCGTCTATAAATGTGAGTTAATATGTGTTCAAAACGCGAAGGTTTTAAATATTATAAGTGTACATATGTATCTGTTCACGAAGTTAATAACCTATAAATAATATTGATTTCAGTAATCGAGCTAGCATGCGGAGAATACGGCGAAGACAAAATCCAACTCCTTACAACCAAATCAGAGAACGGTAGAGCGCTGCACTGGTTCGATAACCCTGAGTCCATCCCCAGCATGGAGGCTCTGAGGAAGCAGTTCCCCCTGAGCGCGCTGAAGGCCCAGGACAGGGGGTCCAGCAATGAGGAAACGCCGCAGTCCAACCAGAGATCTGTGCTCATCAGGACTGGGTTCCTTAAAGCTAAACGAGATGCTGTGAGTAATTTTCTTATATATCATTCAATTGCTTGATATCTTACAGTGATCTCTAGGAATCGTCTCATTTTGAAGACAGTCAGTTGTACTGGGTTGAAAAGGCTTATTCAAACTCATAACCTGTTAATACAATATAGAATACACTGATTTCAATGACAGAATAAGCCTACTCTATATTTTTCCTAGATTAAGAAATGTCGAAACCAGAATGCTGAAGACATTTGTTTTAATCTAGCACTGTATAAGACTTATTATTCCTTGGTCGTAAATTCGTCTGACTGACTGGCAATGGCAATAGTCCTTAGCCTTACACTCTGACGGATGCTCGGTGTACTTCAACTGTACCCCTTATATTTCATTAAATTATCAAAAGGACGTTGGATTCGGCTCCGCGCACGCCTCCCAAATTTTTGGAACAATAGAAACAAAAAAGGTATAATAAATTATTATAAATTTGACAGACCATGACCCACATCCGTGTCCTGGTGAACATCCTGGTGGGTTTAATGCTGGGGAGCCTCTTCATCAACGCGGGCAACGAGGGTTCCAGGGTGCTGGAGAACTATAACCTGCTGTTCGCCATACTGATGCACCATATGATGTCGCCAATGATGCTGACCATTCTTACATGTGAGTTTTTCAATGCATGTTTAGCTCAGAAAGACTGCGAGCCCTGGGGCCTTACCATGATGTCTTATTGCGATTCTGTTTAGGACCTAAACTGAATTGCTAAAGGACGGAGCTAGGTACATAAGTCGCATAGCTCCGTCCCTTAGCAATTCAGTTTAGGTCCTAAACAGAATCGCAATAAGACATCATGGTAAGGTCTCTGTTAGAGTCTGTTCGGAAAGAGAAGAGTCGTGGAATGTATTGGGCCCCATGGCCCATACATTTTTTCTTGTTCCGCACAGACTCTATTTGTAGTGCAGGTGGGCCATTCTACTATTCTTTGTACTTAGTAATTTTTCTAACTCACTTTATATTTTTTCTTTCAGTCCCGTCAGAAATGTCGATCCTGTCCAAGGAACAGTTCAACAGATGGTACTCCTTGGGATCCTACTACCTTTCCATAACTCTCGTGGACTTGCCAGTATCTGTAAGTACCCTTCATATATTTTACCTAATTTTCCTTTTTTCTGAAGACAATGAAAGTATATCCTTTCAAATAAAGAAATTAAGGAGAATTACATCACTCTCGTCAGTCTGACACTTTGTTACCTCTTCACAATTAAACACTTAAATAAGAAAACTTAACACTGAGCCCATATTTAGATGAAATTTGGAATGGAAATACTTTGACGCCCGGGAAAAGACACAGGATAGTTTTTTACCAATCAGCATCATAAAGATAAAATCAGTGTAGTGACGTATCAGGAGCTCAAAACAGTGGCTGAGAGAAGAACGGAATAATGGCGATGACTCCACCGACAAGAGCAGGCTCTTAAAATTGTGATGCAAACGAATTCCCGGGCAGTAGCCAGTTCACCATAATTATTTGTCTAAAACGAAACTGTTTACTTTCCAGGTGGTATCATGCTTCGTCTTCAGCGTGATAGTCTACTTCATGTCAGCGCAGCCGCTAGAGCTGACCCGGTTCACCATGTTTTTCGCCATCTCCATGTACACTGTCCTGGTGGCGCAGAGTTTCGGACTCATGATCGGAGCAGTCTTCAACGTGGTTGTGAGTATCATTATGTGCCTCATGATATATAAGTACCTTTTCCAAGGATTTTGGCAATAACCGGTCGTGCGCTGCCTTAATGCAATGGTTGCCGGCGATCTTGATTGCCTGATTGACTGCGTTCTCAAGTTACTATTCAAGAAATTCTCTGCCCCAGCAGCCATTGGTTCTACGATCAGTATGCCGTATGTTTTTGATATTCCCCCTTTTTTTCTTAGGAGTTGGTTAAAGTAGCTTATTTCTAAACTCGAAATGGTTAGGAAATGGGGATACCCATGGGGATACACATTTCCTAACCTTTCTACGTGTATCTGGATCCGGTAAATACTCTTTCCATTTCTCATGCTCTGAGCGTCATTGTTGTTCAAAAATATGTGCAGAAAGTGATACGTTTCTGCACTAGAGCATTTAACTTTCCAAGTACGATTTTTCATTTTTTAAAGATAAACAATTGAAATTTAGTGGATTTGTTATACAATGTCCATTCTGATTTTTACCTCCCCATTCCATAGTAATGATTCTTGTACCTAAATTGTTAATAGTAATTACCCTCGAGAAACGGTATAAAAATGTATAATCATTAATCAGTCATGTTTTTTAAAATCACTTGGTTTGGTTCGCAACTCATAACTTCACCTTGTTTTACAGAACGGCACATTCCTGGGCCCGTCTCTCTCCGTACCCATGATGATGTTCGCCGGTTTCGGCGTGACGCTGCGGGACCTGCCCTCCTACCTGTACTGGGGGTCGTACGTGTCCTACCTGCGCTATGGGCTCGAAGGACTGATCAACGCCATCTACGGGATGAATAGGCCCGTACTCGCCTGCGAGGATGAATTATATTGTCATTACAAGTGAGTAGATACTGAAGGTTTTAGATACATTTTTTACCGTGACTACCTACCTATCGTAATATATAGCGAAATATAAGTAAAGAAAGAGTGGTAACTCCATACATCAGTTTTCTTGCCAAAATGCGAGTTATTTCGTACTTAGTCGACATCTAGCGTCAAGTATAGCGGACATTATCAGTACTGCTAGTTGACAATAGATGTCGTGGCAAACAAAAAGTCTAATGCTTGACAATTTTTAGCTAATATTATAACCGGATTAACCGGAACTCTATTTTCAATTCGTTGTAAATTGTTTTAGTACATAGGACTACCTATGTACTAACATTTTTCGTCAGTAGCGAAACTTCTGTACGGATATGATGGTCGTTCTTGTCTACGTGACAGCGTGATAAAACGGTGTCCGTCACTTTCTTTCCCACGGTGTTAAACAGTGACAGTTATTTTATCACGTGGATAAAGATGGATAAAGCTATCCATAATAGGCTGGCTGGTGACGTTAGATGTCGACTACGAAATAACTCGCGGTTTGCAACCATACCTATTTATTGTTTTTTTCCAGGTATCCCAGCAAGTTTTTGAACGAGATTGCGATGCGATCGGATATGTTTTGGTGGGACATCCTCGCTCTGACCATCAACGTAGTCGTCCTAAGAACACTGGCCTTCTTTTTACTAAAATGGAAACTAAACGCAGTGCGATAAAATATGTTTGTACGTAATATTTGTGTAAATTGGTTGGGTAGTGTAGATACCAGTCTAGCTCTAAATTGTGTGACAAGTGACAATTATATAATATTTAGTCAAGTAAAATTGCCCGAAAGAACTGGTAGCAAGTAGCGAAACAAATATTTTTAAGTGTTATTAGAATAATAGTATCTTTGAAATTTCTGAACAAAGTTATTTTTTTAATTTTGTGCGATATACATATAAGTGACACAAAATAATCTATTGTAGTAGGTAACGCTGAAACTTCTTTGAAAAAAAAAAAACATTCCATAATAATAAAAACATAAAGAAATTTTGATTATAAGTTTATTCCAAAAGAAAATGTGATGGTTAGATTTTTAATCTGTGATATTATTCCATGATGTTTTTTTTTTGGTTCTGCTTTGTAGTTTTGTGTCAAATCCATGAAATGTCTGATACAAAGCTGGAATTAGTTGCCAAGCGGACCCCAGGGTCCCATGAGCCGTGGCAAATTGCCGGGATAACTCGAGGAAGATGACATTCGGTGGAGACGCAAGGATTAGGTTTAGGTATCTACATATAGTTCGATATGAAAGTACTTGCCTAAATTATACTTCCAAAGATTAAGTGGTAATGTAACTATACCTCTTTTACTACCTATTAAGTGTAAATAGTTGAAAAGAGCTGAGGCTCAGGTCACATGTTTTAAAGTTAAAATAATATACGCTTAGGTATATTATTCGTTTTATTTACATAAATGTAAAACAAAACATGTTAATTAAGTAGGTAGTAATAATTTTGGAGCGCCTTTAAATATACAAACAAAAAAAATATAGTAGTTTTGTTTAGAGTCTATACTTTAGACATCAAGAGTCTCAAGAACCCTCTGCCATAAAGCCGCCTCCGTACAATCGAAGTGACATGAAATTTGGCATAAACTTTAAAGTAGGTACTTACCTATCTTAAATCTGTCTGCTACGTTTTTATTGCTAAAAATTGTAACCATGTCACGTGACTGTAAGACGGACACGTGACCTGATCGAAAAACTGTTACAATGTCATTGAGTTTTTCTTTATTGATTTAAATGCCATCTAGTGAGTTTCCCTCTAAGTAGTATTAATATAACTCGAGTACTAACAGTGATGTGCTTAGGGGTTTCAAGTAATGCTACGAAATAACGCTAGATGGCGTTAACCTCTATTATACATAGTGCTGCAGACATTTTGCAATAGTGATTGAGTTTTCACTTCTGCCGGCACTCCCTGAGTGCAGCCCGTTGTTTTTTTGTATTATAATTATTATTAGCAACGAAAACTGGTACCATGGATACGAGTATAAGTTGAATTTCAATGCCAACTTACCAAGTTTCATGTCTTCCGTAGGTAAGTTTTAAAATGAGAGCGTCACTGCGATTGTATGGCTGCCGGAAGGTTCGTGTGACTCTTAAATACCTAGGTGGTTAGTATTTTAGGTAGTTTTCAAAGTTTATGTTTTACATAATTCAATTGTACCTACATTCGTCTGTAGGAGTAATGTATGCACATGTCTGTGCTTATTGTCTATATCTTGTTTGAAATTATAATTATATTAGCTTATTAGCTGCTCAATTACATTATTTATTATTGTAGGTATAGGTTAAAATATTTATAATAAGGGAACTTGACATTTTTATAACTTTTGTACAAAAAAAACTACGTTTCCTGGTAACTTTTTATAATTATCAATAAACATTATTAAACCCATAAAAGAATTGTCTTTTATTGAGACAAAAATATTTCACCTTTCTTACGAAACCCTGAAAAGCTGATATTTATACAAATATATCGGAGAGAGAGAGAGAGACAAGGTCATAACTAGTTTGACTTGTTACTTGTTACACTCAACATTTTTAATATTTTAGTTTAGGCATAAGGTTGAGACAGTCCAAATACAAAACGTGGTATTGTTCCTAAAATTATCCCGCCGCATAATATCTGTGGGGTCATTTTTGAGTTCTAATCAGAGAGCCTACCGCGAAAACTGAAACTCGCAAATTGTGGGGATCTTTCTCTTTTACTCCAATGAAGGCGTAATGAGAGTGACAGAGAAAAATGCTCGCAATGTGCGAACTTCTATTTTCGCGGTTATAGCTCGAATTCTATAGGTACCTAGTTATTCTAGTTCGTAGGTGACAGTGTTCGAGTTGGACTGTAGTTTTTTTGCGATTTTAATTTATTTTTAAATATTAATTTCAAACTTAAATTACTAATTTTATCAATGATAAGATTAGGTTTATCATGAGCATGTATGTATCATCAATCATCACGTATCATCCAAATAAATAGTCTAGTATAAAGTTTAAGAAGCTGTCCGGTTCCTTCTTGTTATGAAGGAATAAAAGTATTCGTTTTTGTTTAGCTTGAAATCATCGTAAAAGTAAATCTTAGTAAAAACCTTCAAGGAAAACTAATATAGCAAACCTGTACGGTTACCATCAGTTTGTCACTGACATAAACGCCGTCGAGAACGTAATTTACTTTCTATACATCCCGTTTGCACTAATAAGTATGCGAGTGATATCAGTATCAAACTGATGGTAACCGTACTGATCGGTTAGATAAGCCGTTTTTTGAGTTTTCGCTAAGTCTATTTTGACGAACTAAGGAACCCTACACTGAGCATGACCCGACATGCTCTTGACCGGTTTTAAATAGTATATAAAGTAGGTACTAAAACGTTTTCACTCATTTTTTGCGTTAGGTACTCTAAATGTGTCCTATATTTTGCAGATTTTGCTATCACATTACATCGGTAGACTTTACGTAACATTGAATATTCCAAGGCTCGGAACCGGTTTTTTCTTCATACAAAAAATACCGGTATAATTACGTTCTTTTTCGTTCTTCGGTTTATTATTTCATTGTTAATGGGACAATCTAATAATACGAAGTTGGTACCTAAATACATGATTCAGTCCTACGTAAAGAGCATAAAATAATTAAAAATATTGGGCTATGTTGGGTAATCGGTTTTATAAAAAAAACCGGTTCCGAGCCCTGATTCCAACTGTCTGTGTTGGAACACGGGTATTCTAAAGCGATTGATAAATAATGCTATAGATAAAGCATTATTTATGAATCGCTGAATTATCATTCAATCGGTTAATTTGAATGATAAATGTATTATGTAGACTTAATATAATATTAAGCGAAAGATAAACCGCTAAGCAGTCACTTTCACTTCAACCACTAAGAAGGGGATGTATTGAAAGAAAAAAAATGATTTTTAAATTATTTTTATTTGTGTTTTTTGTAAGCGCGGAGAGTAAAATCGAGAATTTTGTTCAGAGATTTGCATACGACTATGAGTTATACGAAAATGTTTTGGATCCAGAGTTGTGTCAACGACACTTACGTGAAATGGATACGTTTGAATGTAAGTATGTATTTCCATCGTAACTATTTGAAAGTCCAGCTATCACTTTACTATAAAAGCAAGTAACGAACAATGTCAAGCTTTTGGAGCACACTTTTAACTTTGGCGAAGTAATTTATTTTGATGGAAGTAAATTATTTATTGAATGAAGAAGAAGAAGTATTTTTACCCGACTTATTAGGCAAATTACTTAATACAAAAGGAAGAGTACGATTTCGATAGCTTAGACAAGTGAAATCAGGCTGCATTTAATAAACTCCAAAAATATGTTCTATACCAAGAAACCATACTTAGTCTGTCAAAAGTTTTTCAATCATTGTTACAATATAATTTAATGGAAATACTGTGTCAAAAATAGTAATCTAAAATTCTGATTAGACTGAAATATTTACCATTTTCCCAAGAGGTTTATATTTATAATTACACTTTAATTTAAATTAATTACGTTTCATTTTATGGTTAGGTATACGGGGATGAACACAGGCCTTTATTCCTGACTATTCCTGAGTCATGGGCATTTTCTATGTCGTTTTCTATGTCGTAGTCAGATTGTATAATCCGCCGTATTACATTACGGCTAGCCGTTTTACAAAACTGGGGCGTTTTGAAATGCGGCGGTTCGACGATTAGCCGGATTGTCATTGCGATACATTCTTCAATAAGGCGGCCTACGTTTAGCCGCATCGTATCTACTATTTAGATTGTAGAGTGACCAGTTCTTTCGGTCGTCTACGTAACCGGAGTTTGACAATGTTTGCAATTTAATTTATTTTTACCATGGTCCCACCGCACTACTTGTGTTTCTTTTCCAAAACATTTCCTTCACAACTTAAATAGACGGAGCCCCGCAAGCGGGGCTCGTATTTCTGGGCGGTTTGCCCTTCGGGCATCTGAAGCTACCTAACGAACCTAACCCACTTACCTACCTACCTACGCTTTTTTCCCCAAAGTGTAATGTTTTCACGGACGTCTCACTATAAGTCAATAGGTAGGTTAGGTTCGTTAGGTAGCTTCAGATGCCCGAAGGGCAAACCGCTCAGAAATAGGAGCCCCGCGAAGTGGGGCTCCGTCTAGTTAAGTTGCGAAGCAAATGTTTTTTGAAAAGAAACAGTCCTACGAACTCCAGATTTGATGGACACCCCAGCGTTTTTCATAGTTTGTTGTTGTTATGTCAGGCAGCGCCACGAGTGTTAAAAATGGGAACTAAAAACTGTCAAAGCGGCGGCTAATGACAGTAATGACGTAATGACTCGCTGTATTACATTACGGCTAGCCGTGTTGAAGAACGTATGGCGCCGAATACATTCCGGCGGATTTTCATTCAGCCGCATTCAATCCGGCTAATCGTCGAACCGCCGCATTTCAAAACGCCCCTGTTTTGTAAAACGGCTAGCCGTAATGTAATACGGCGGATTATACGATCCGACTGCGACATATATATCGTTGTCTTAGTACCGTAAAATGGTGTGAGTAGGGTTCGCGGGGAGAGTTGGGTTATGATTGGGGAGAGAAGGGATGAAAGGGGGGTGAGATGGAATTTTAAGGCTACTGCTACAAAAATAATGTATTCCAATTTAAAATGGAACTATAGTAATACTCATAATAAAAGAAACGATCCCAAATCTTCCAAAATCACCTTTGTATGAAATTCTCTCTACGGGGTGAGGTGGGATTTCCTGTTTATCGTCAAAGTTATGAAATGGAACTACCCTAATG
The DNA here is from genome assembly GCF_948474715.1 of Cydia amplana. Classification (NCBI taxonomy): domain Eukaryota; kingdom Metazoa; phylum Arthropoda; class Insecta; order Lepidoptera; family Tortricidae; genus Cydia; species Cydia amplana. The sequence goes on from NC_086069.1 coordinate 28,027,851, forward strand.
ACATTTTCTTTTTATTATTATTATTTTATCATTTTATTTGTTATTACTGTTGTTGACTGATTAAAAGATTGCATGAAATGTAAATAGATTTAATTAAGACGTATTTGTAGTACATAATTATTTTTGCATGCTATATACTGCTAAATGTGTGATACTTATAATTATAATAAGACCTACTGCAAAATTTAATGCAAATAAAGAATTAACTTTACTTTACTTACTTTACGTCACAAAATAAAATAAAAACTAAAATACAAACGTCCGGAACACTTATTATATAGTACACCATTCAGTTTGCATACTTATGTAAAAATAAAATGTTATCGAGGTTTCAATGTCAGTTTTGCCCCTACTCACCCCATTTAACGGGACCCACAACACAAGCCTTCTTGAGCTTACTGTGTGGCTAAGTCGATTTGTATAAGGATATCTTACAATATTATACATTTAAGTTATTTCCCAGTTTACGACGCAAGCTTCAGATTTCCCCAAAACATGCTCAAAGGCAACGTCTTCAGTCTGGGCAACTACCACCAATGCCTCGCTATAAACCAGCCTGAAGGCATCCGAGGCAAATACTGCCTCATTCAGACACATAGCCTGCAAATACCTATCCTGGCTGGGGGCAACGTCACTTGGGCTGAGGTGGAAAATGTATGGAGTGAAGAGAATTTGAGGGCGTATAAAGAGGCGCAAGAAGGACTTGCTTTAAGTGACGAAGACATTTCTAGGTAAGTAATTGATATTGAAATTAATGTAGCGATTGCGGATTGAGATACAAATCCGACTTCTGGCCGAAGAGTGCCGTTTTTCGGAGGTTCCGGAGCAAACTACCGAATCCGACACAAGAGCAGACGATTAAGGTCGATTTAATGTCTATACTTGGTCAAGCAGATCTTGTCAGTAGAAAAAGGCGGCAAATTTGAAAATGTAGGCGCGAAGGGATATCGTCCCATAGAAAATTTGAATTTCGCGCCTTTTTTTACTGTCAAGATTTGCTTGACCAGCTATAGTGAAACTGCATTTATTTACTGTGACAGCCTATAGACTAGATACTCTATCACTCTACATACTCCGCCACGGCTGTGTCCCGGAAATAGCCTTCCGTAAACCCGCCTAACTTTAGCCCAATCTAGTGGCAACATTGCCCACTTGATAAAACACGAACAGTTTATTTAACCACTAGCTTCTGCACGCGACTTCGTCTACGTGAAATGATGATTGATAAAAACTACCCTATGTCCTTCCCCGAGCCTCAAACTATCTCCGTACCAAATTTCATCTAAGTCGGTACAGCAGTTTAAGCGTGAAGAAGTAATTTAACAGACAGAGGGACTGGGAAATATACTTTCTCATTTATGATATTAAGTATGGATATAGGTAACGATGTTACAAAGCATATATTATTATTGCAGAACATCAGTCGTTGATATAATCAATGGGGCTCCATCGTTAACGCTCGCCGTCTGCATACCGCGGTCCTGTAAAGTGGCCGATGTCTTAGACGCGTTGGACAGCAACTACAATGTGCAGTTCAACTACACTGAACAGTTCTGTCGTTTGCCAGATGACAAGCTTTACTCCGGAGCCGATATTACTGCTCTGTAAGCTTCATTATTATTATTTATTTAAATATTTATTGCACAACTGCACCACGCATGAAACAACCCATTAAATTGTTTTTCTTATACTCGTGCAATATGTTTTAAATTAATCTCTTTGCTCTGCCATCTTTGGTGAGGCAGAGTTCAAGAAACGAACCTTAAGAAGTTAAGATCTCCTTAAGTTCACAAGTCAACCGCTGAGTCACAAAGATCTTAGGTACTACTTGTTATTGCTCAAAATTCCAAACAGAAATCTCTGTGAATTTATATGGGGTGCCGTTGTTTCCCATAAAGTTTTGAGTCATAATGTATTGTTTGTCATATTATCATTAGTCATAAAACTAAAACCGTTAATATTTCAGGATTTTCGTTAGGTTATCCTATAGATACGTTAGGTTAGGTTAGGTTTGTTTTATGGCAATCCTGAAAAGTGACGCGTTTCTGAACCAAATGAATTATGACTAACGAAAATACGGGCAAACAATACATTATGGCTTAAAACTATTTGGGAAACAATAGAGACCCAATTTATATATATAAAATCTCAGTCAGACTTTGAACATTTACAGTTATAAATGTATTATTTTTCAGTGTGATATTTTCTATCATCGGATGCTTGACTTTGGCAAGCACGGCATATGAGCTTAACCACATATTTATAAAGAAAGGTAACTAATATGCCTATTAGCAATTTAGCACTGTATATACGGGATACTTTAGCCCAAGCGGGTAACATTGCCCACTCGAAAATAACATTTTATGGAAATTTAATTAAATTTGCATTGCATAGCAGTTATGTTTAAAAGATTGATTAGTTTAATAGACAATAATTTTACGGGTGGCAATATTATCTCCTACCCTAGTGTAAATGTAAAGTTGTAAACCAGATTAAAGGCATGTAGGTACTTTTATTTTTATGCTTTCCTATTAGTGTGAAGCTGGTAATATAGAAAAAAGTGGTTTGCAATAATGTAAAATACATAAACGCTAATGTGTAGACTTATTTTTGGTACCTATAATAATATATAACCATTTTAACATGTTTTTAGCCACCACAAAACCTGATGAGTTACGAAGCTGCTTCTCAGTATACGGCAACACAGACCGCCTGCTGACGCTCGCCAGCAAGCCCGGAACACTTGACTGCCTCGACGGCATCCGAGCCCTTTCCATCCTCTGGGTCATCACGGGACACTCGTTCCTTGCCCATCTCAACACGTATTTAAGCAATTATGTTGATTTACTTGAAGTAAGTTGATGGGACCATTTATTCCTAAGCCAGAGTTACTTAAGTCAACTGTGTCCACATATTAAATACAAGTAACACCCAATAATCAAATACTAAACCAAAGCAATTACAAAGTCAGATCATTAAAAATTGTAAGAATTTATTAGCAAAATAATATAGAATCTGATGGTTGTGTAATGTACAGTAAAGTCATCAAAAAAGTAACAGAGGTATAAACCTCAGTCATTTACATTTTCATCTTAAAACGCATAAAAAATATAATAATTTTGTTTCAGTGGTCAGAGACTTTAAGAGCAGTTTACATTTTGGCTGCAAACTTGAGCGTTGACTCGTTCTTTGCGCTCAGTGGTCTTCTGCTAGTTTACACAGCAGCCAATAAAATGAAGCCTAGTACGTATGTTATGTATAACATAATATAATATGGCACTTTTTCACTTTTAGCCTTCGACTGTGTAATATCCCAAATTTTACCTAAAAGTTAACCATGTGTACGATATTAAAGAGTAAGTAGACATAGTGTATATTGATTTATTTCAGTGCAACTAATAAAAAACCTGCACCTATTCTACCTTCACCGACTCCTGCGCATGTTCCCGCTGCTGGCAGCCGCGGTGCTGCTCCAAGCGTCCGTGTTTCACCAGGTGTCCGACGGCGTGCGTTGGAACCGTGTCGCGTGGGAGACGCAGAAGTGCCGTGACCATTGGTGGGCGGCACTGCTGCATATACAGAACCTGGTTAACCCTCGAGGAATGGTATGTAATTTTCTATTCTACTTATTATTAAGGTGGACCGACGATCTGTCAAGATCGCAGACCCTGCTCTGGTGTGAGGGTAGCATCGTCGTTATAGAAATCCATCTGAGAATGCCCATATCTAGTATTATAGTGGTTTGCCTTAGCGAGGAAAACATTTACAAAGTATGTACCTATCAAGAATATGGGAAATTAAATACAAAAATGTTCCAAGGAACTAATGGTCGACAAGAAAATGAAAGCTCATATGAGCCGATGAATCGTTTAAGGGGCGGTGCTAGGCATCGAGAAGCTTTGCGTGAGCGCTTCTTCTTTTCTGTACAATGGGGTATCAAAGAAAGAAGACCAATAATTTTGTGGTATTTCCAGTGCGTGCCCCATTCATGGTACCTGTCAGTAGACGTGCAGCTGCACATCCTGTCGCCGCTGCTTCTGTTCTGGGTACTGGGCAGCCGCCGCTCCGCCTGGACCGGACTCGCTGCCGCAATCCTGGGCTCTCTCACCTTCGTCACTCTCTATAGCTTCCTGATGAACTTCAATGGAAACCAACTAGAGTAATTATTAAAATTTGTGACTTGAAATTACATAGTTTATTGAATATTCTTAAGATGGAACAAGAATGTAAAGACATTCTTAAGTCTCGTAATAATATTTTTTACTTACTAAAATATATTTTTTTTCAAATAATTCAAAGTACTGAATTGTTTAAAAGCCCTTCCTTATTTTCAAAATATTTTCTTCACAGTGATCGTTACTCTGTATACTTCTATAGTAACACCCTTGCACGGTCACCGGTATTCATAATCGGCATGCTGTGCGGATACGTGCTGCACGTTTCAAGAAATAAGAAGATTATGATGCCTTGGGTAAGTTCTTGAATATATTTACGAGCACGTATCCCATATAGTATTATAGTATTAATGCATGTTCTAAACGTCGTGTACCTAATATCATTTACCTATATTTATTCAGCCGTTTTCGTATGTCCGTATTTGTATTCATTCTCAGTGTTATGTTCATCAAAATATTGCCTAAATAAATTGTAATATAAGTACAGCGAGCTTCATAATGTTCGAATAAATACAAATACGAACATTATAAGGCCTTCGTTCAGGACGAACTACCAGCTAATCTCATTTTGCAGTGGTTGGTGTGCTTAGGACACGCACTGGCTTTAGTTCTGTCAGGATACTGCATGTACCACGCGCACCCCGAATGGAGCCAATTAGCCACCAACTTCAACACAGCTCTAGTACGGCCCGCTTGGGCTGTCTCGCTTTGCTGGCTGATAGTCGCATGCGTCAACGGATACGCAGGTATATTTTTCCACTATGTTAGCATTACTAAAATTTATTCCATTTTTTCAATCGACTCCATTTGTATGGGGATCAGTATGGGGATCAAATTACTATATGGGAACAAACACATCATAGTCAAAGTCAAAAGTCAGAAACGCAATCACAGTTGTACATTTCTAGTATTTCTACAGCGCAAAAGGTGTCATTCTGATGGCGATCGAGTGTTGTAGAAATTATTTAGCTTTGACTCTCATTTTGGGTTTTTATCTTGCTTACCTTTTTGTATAACTTACCTTACTTTTGTATTGTTTACCTTAGTTTTCGTTTAATAATATGTATATATTTATTTATATATTTATTGTGTGTTTTTGTCAAATTTAAACACGGATATTTTTCCACAGGTCCGATCAACTGGTTCCTCTCCATCAACCTTTGGAAGTTTGTGGCCCGAATCTCATACGCAATGTACATCTTCCACCTCCCGATGCAGTTCATCATGGTTGGCGCCAACATCATGCCTATATACTTCAACTTCGAAGGCGTTGTAAGTATATAGTCAGCAGCAGAAGTTGCTAAGCGGGCGAGGTGTTCAAAATTAGCTTGACGCGAAACTTATTCTCTTAACAATAAAGTCGCGTCAAGATCGTTTTGAATACGCCGCCAGCTTAGCAGCTATTGCTGCTGACTGTGCATTAATACTAAAAACAATCTCTACATAAATTGACTGTTTCGACTGATCAGATGTCGATTTTTAGTATTCCGTACCTCAAAAGGAAAAAACGGAACCCTTATAGGATCACTCGTACGTCTAAAATTATAAAATACTCGTAGTTCTTTACCTTTAGATGACAGGAAAACCTATTTAATTAGAAATGTACCGTCAAGCGTGAGCTGGACTTAATTACTTAGTTTTTGATCCGACCCGGGTTTTTAAAGACATTTCATTCACGTTCCACATGAAAAAATACATTGTTAAAAATTTAGTAATGAACTCGGGTGTCCGACTCGCACTTGACCGGTTTTATTAGTAAGAGTTTTTACCGACTTCTATATATTTAATACCAATAATTCATTTGGGTATTTTCGTAGTGGTAACTCATGCATTTTGCTACATAATTTTTTTATGATGGCAGTTCATAAACCTCGCGAGCGACGTGGCGTACGCGGTAATTGTGGCGGTGGTCATGTGCGTGCTTGTGGACGCGCCCTTCTCTACGCTTATCCGGAGGCTAATGGCGGGTATGTAGGTACTAACACCTCTAAGAATTTAAGGTGCCTATCGTAAACCACATTTAATGCAAATAAAAAAAATATTTTACACTTTAAATCCGGGTAACTTTGCCCACGCGATTACTTTTACATATTTAAAACTACAACAACAAAAGAGGCATCAAAGCAGTAGGTAATTAATATGATTTATGGATGTGCAGTGTTAACCTCTAGGGCTGAAATGGCCCTGTTGTGTGCCTATTGACTTATTTTTTTAAATTAAATCATTTGCCCTCCCAAAACTGCAATATCTATCTGAATGTTTATAGTTATTTTTAATGCTTCCTTACCTACATAAATTACGTTTTTATTTTTAATCAAAGTACGGATGGTATTCTATTATTATAATCAGTATTAAGGCCTAATTAAAAGTGAATTTCCTAATAAATAAAATTTTATCTGTTTCTAGTAATCGCCCCTGCACCTCCGAAAAAACCAGCCAAACAACAGGAAACCCCGGATTCGCATCTTTAGCCCGATTTTGATTAAATAATATATTATAAGTGATATCATTTTTTTTCGCTTTACTCACTCATGTCATGTAATTTAACTAGTGGGTTTTTTTTTATCTTACTTTGATATTTTGTCAGCTACCTATCCTAGTAGATTTACAACTGTGCATATTGATTTTTTTGTAAACTTATAACTCATTAGGCACTTCAGTATTTAGTTAGATTTTATTTTAATAGTAAGTAAAGTAAGTAAGTTAATAGGTTTATCTATACTTAAGCTTAAGTGATATTAATAAAATAAGAGTTTAAAAAAATCTAATCATCATATTTATTTAGATAAATACGATTTTATATAATAGTATTTTATGGCTTTTATGCAACCGTTGTTTAAAAAAGGCGAGCGGCGTGAGTAATAATTTGAGGCGAAGCCGAATATTGTTAATAAAGACGCCACGAGTATTTTTTGACTCAGTTAAACAACGTTGCATACAATACTTTTTCTACGACCAAGCACTTTGACGACAAATTTAACAAATATTTTTTCTATCATCAAGTGGACTTCTATCTACGGTATCTACCTATTTTTAGTCACTTCTTTGGCTATCACTGATATTTCTTCAAGCGTAGACACTACGTTTTCGTCTTTATCCATTTTAATTTGAAAGACACTGTTTTTTATCACAAAAGTTAAGTTTTTATTCGACAACCACAATACTTAACCAAATTCAAGAAGTAGCAAAGAATGGAGGGCGGAAAAGAATTAATTTTTCACCTCAGCAGCTCGAACAAGGGTACTTTGCTACTTAAAAACAGTGAGCAATATCGCATTTTGCTCACTGAGTGAGACAAAATGAGCAAAATGCAATTTTCTCGCTATGCTCGTGAATCTATTATAGAATCTTTCGCTTGCACGGGACTCAAAATAAGCACTCAAAGAAATATCAAACTTTGATCTCTTGTTGTACAAATAACTATTTTAAACGACTTGCTAAATTATATATCTGTCTGGTATTTCGTTACTAATATAAATTGTATTACAAATAAAATAGAGCGATACAAGACTTCTATTCGATACAGACAGATGTATGCCAAGTAGGTCTACATGGGGTCAAGTAGTATAGAAACGAACCGCGTTGGTCATCTTATTTTAAGAACCGGACCCCTGAAGAAACTAATTGGTGACCCCTGACCTACATATTGAAACGCCTAGAATATGCCTAGAATATTAAAATCACAAAAAAACGGTAGAAGTGAAAACTCAATCACTATTGCAAAATGTCTGCAGCAATATGTATAATTGAGGTTAACGCCATCTAGCGTTATTTCGTCGCATTACTTGAAACCCCTAAGCACATCACTGTTAGTACTCTAGTTATATTAATACCAGTTAGAGCGAAACTAAAGAAAAACTCAATAACATTACATGTAACAGTTTTTCGATCAGGTCACGTGTCCGTCTTACGGTCACGTGATCGACGTGATCGTCTTACGCTGTCTCGAGTTTAACATTTTTTTCCCCACCTCAAACAGTGCACAGCGCCGCTAAAGAAGTTTTCACTTCAAAAACAATCTAATAAAATTTACCTACGACAGATTTTGCTGTCACATTACTTCACGTTGATATACATCGGTGTCTTGCGTAACATGGAATATTCCAACATATACAAACATAATACGGGTATCCTGAAGTGAATCATAATTCATTATCATTCAATCGGTTAACTTTAATGATAACTATATTCTGTCGATTTATATTAAGCGAAAGATAAACTGTTAAGTAGTCACTCATTTAAACCAACAAGAAGGGGATGTAGTGAAATTAAAAAAATGATTTTTCTAATATTTTTATTCGTGTTTTTTGTAAGTGTAACCGCGGAGAATACGAGTGAAAACTTTGTTTATCGATATGCATACGACTATGAGTTATACGAAAATGTTTTGGATCCAGAGTTGTGTCAACGACACTTACGTGAAATGAATACATTTGAATGTAAGTACATATTTCCATAGTGACTATTTGAAAGTACAGCTACCACTTTACTTTTTGAATAAAGAAACTACCGAACAATGGCATGCTCTGGTTCTACGAGGAAACTTTTGACATTGGCGAAGTCATTATTGATGGAAGACATTATTTGAATGAAGAAGTATTTTTTTCATTTCTCATGCTCTGCCACAGACAATCCAACCTCTAGACATAGCATAGTCGCGCTACCCCCTCTGCCACACATACGGTAGCGTTACTCCATCTTCGAGTCAATCCCGCGCCGTGATTGGGCCGTGTTTTTGAACGGACCAATCACGGCACGGGATTCGCTCACCTCGTCCCCCCGCACCCCCGTATTTTTGGCAGCATCGGTTTCATGAAAGAATTGGCCTAAGCTCAGTCTAGAGGTTGGATTGTCAGTGTGCTCTGCACAACGACCCACTCGTTGTTGTTCTAAAAAGTGCGCAGAAAATGATACGTTTCTAGTCTAGAGCACTGTGCTTTCTAAGTACGTTATTTTCTTTTTTTAAATAAATGGATTTGTTATACAATTTCCATAATTCCCCATTCCATAAATAACGATATTTTTACCTAATTTCAAAATACCCTCAAGAAATAGGTAAATACTACTACTGAAGTTTAGACTAAACCGTCCTTTTTAAATGCACATGTATTTTACTTTCCTCGTATTCTAAATGAAAAATAGAGTATTTAAATCGGGTAAAAGGCACCATTTCATTCCTTGGTTAACAATTTACTATTACCTAACTACGGACAATTAAGACAAAAGGAAGAGTACACGATTTTGATAGCTTATAGATAATGACGCCAACAGCAAGTGAAACAAGCTGTAGTTATTTAAAAAATTCCAAAAATGTATTTTGTACGTAGGTTACCCATCAATATCCATCAAACACAAATTTTTCAGGCAAGTATTGCCCCATAGGCATAACCATAAACTAGCATACCATACACCTACATACATATGCAATTATATCTTGCTATTATAAAATATATGCGCTATGAGGGTCTTCCCAACCAAAAATTGTATATCTATCCTTACATCTTCCAATTTATTACTTCCCAGTCTACGACGCAAGCTTCAGATTTCCCCAAAACATGCTCAGAGGCAACGTCTTCAGTCTGGGCAACTACCACCAATGCCTCGCTATAAACCAGCCCCAAGCTGAAGGCATCCGAGGCAAATACTGCCTCATTCAGACTCATAGCCTGCAAATACCTATCCTGACTGGGGGCAACGTCACTTGGGCTGAGGTGGAAAATGTCTGGAGTGAAGAGAATTTGCGGGCGTATAAAGAGGCGCAAGAAGAACTTGCTTTAGGTGATGAAGACATTTCTAGGTAAGTAATTGATATTGAAATTAGTGTGAGGTTGGCGGATTGAGATACAAATCAGACTTCTGTCCAAGGATACGTGGTGAACTGCCGAATCCGACACAAGCGCAGACGATTAAAGGTCGATTTATATCTACAGACATTGAGCGTGCCAGACACTTAAGAGACAAATCATTTAGACATTTAGATATTTATTGAGATAATATTTTACAGCATTACAGATAAGGGGCACCAATTCGCTGTAAAATTAAGTAACAATAAAGCTATGGGTAATACAATTATACGATAAATGTGACAATAATTAAATAATAAGCTAAGGTAGCTTTTCACACGATAGCACACCAGTATACTCTCTTGACTGCGACTTGTTTGGCGACAAAATCATAAACTTTATATGACTTTATAAAGATTTTTACGTTTTTGTGAATCAACAAATGTAGCTTATTATTTAATTATTTTCACATTTATCGTATAATGAGCTCGAGTAAACTTCTCGAGAACCGAGATACAGCCTTCCGTAAACCCGCCTAACTTTAGCCCAATCTAGTGGCAACATTGCCCCCTTGATTTAAAAACACGAGAGTCTGTCTGTCCGACCATTCCCCCCCCCCCCTCGCCCCTTTATCTCCGAAACTACTGAGTCTAAAATTTTGAAAAAATTACCCAATATAGTTCTTTACCTATAGATGACAGGAAAACCTATTAGGAATGTGCAGTCAAGCGTGAGCCCGACTTAATTACTTAGTTTTTGATCCGACCCCTACGGGTTTTTAAAGATATTTCATTCACGTTCCACATAAAAAAAATACAATATTAAAAATTGGGTGGTAAATTACGGAACCCTTGGAACGCGAGTCCGACTCGCACTTTACCGGTTTTTTTATTATTATTCCAGAACATCAGTGGTTGATATAATCAATGGGGCTCCATCGTTAACGCTCGCCGTCTGCATACCGCGGTCCTGTAAAGTGGCCGATGTCTTAGACGCGTTGGACAGCAACTACAATGTGCAGTTCAACTACACTGAACAGTTCTGTCGTTTGCCAGATGACAAGCCGTACTCCGGAGCCGATATTACTGCTCTGTAAGGTGTATTTTTATTATTTATGGCATTTATGCCATAACACTAATCCGCCGGCAGGCATTGAAAAACACATTTCTAAATTCTAACTAGTTTTCTAATGGTTGTTAGGGCTGTTATGCTTGGTTAGGTTAATTACGAAATGGTACAAATGGCAGACTAACGCCACCAGTCAATCGTTGAATCATACAGAATCTTATAATAATTAAGGTACTAACAAATTGCAAATAGAAAGCTTTGTGTATCTATACAAAACCTTATTCCCATTACATAAAATTCTTACTTTTCAGTGTGATATTTTCTATCATCGGATGTTTGACTTTGGCAAGCACGGCATATGAGCTAAACCACATATTTATAAAAAAAGGTAAGTAAAACGAATACATAATTGTACCTTATGCCTATAAGCATTACAAGAATAGGATACTTTAGCGCAAGCCCACTTGAAAATAAAAGGCTATGTGGGCTTCATGTGAACTTAAATTACAATTGCAAAGAATTTAGATGGTTTAATTGTTTAATACAATAAATTTACGGCTGGACAATATTATTACTTAGTATTCAAGTAAACCGGATTTAAGGCACCTTTTTGTACAGTTTTGTATTCATTTTAATGCACAGTTTGTTGGCACAGTTTTGTATTAATTTTAATGCTTTCCCATTAGTGTGAAGCTGGTGAATCATATTGTTAATTGTAATTATAATTATACTTTCTAGTAACACACCTAATATATGTTATTACTTATTACTAACATAATATGTATGTATTTGTATCCGAAATAAATGCTTTCATTTCATTTCATTTATTGAAAATAGGTTGTGTGCAATCATGTAAAATATATAACCACTAATGTCAACAATGTTTTTGATATGATAATAACATGTTTTTAGCCACCACAAAACCTGATGAGTTACGAAGCTGCTTCTCAGTATACGGCAACACAGACCGCCTGCTGACGCTCGCCAGCAAGCCCGGAGCGCTTGACTGCCTCGAAGGCATCCGAGCCCTCTCCATCCTCTGGGTCATCACGGGACACTCGGCCCTTGTCCATCTTGGGACGTATATAAGCAACTTGGTTGACTTTCTTGAAGTAAGTCTATGGGTAGAAGTTTATGGGTAAGTTTATGGGTTTATGGGGAGTATTTTTTCTCAGACAGGGCTACTGAAGTCCAGTACGGATATGATGGTCGTTCTTGTCTACGTGACAGCGTGATAAAACGGTGTCCGTCACTTTCTTTCCCACGGTGTTAAACAGTGACAGTTATTTTATCACGTGGATAAAGATGGATAAAGCTATCCATAATAGGCTGGCTGGAGGGTAACTTTGTCCACATAAATTAAATACGATTAACACCGAATAGTCAAATTTTAAACCAAAGTAGATGCAGAGTCATATCAAAATCATATCTAAGGATTTATTTGCAAAAAATATACAGTGTAATGGGAATAGTTAACGTGCATACCCACCAAAAAAAATAAGGGTTTACGTAATTTACATTTTATTTATGTATATATTTAAAATATATTGCACAGTAAAAAAGTAACATAATAAAGCGGACTTAATGCCACACGGCCATCTCTATCAGTGAACCTCTAGGCCAAACAGAGAAAAATAGTATTTTCATGGCAGAATTTTCATCATTAAACGCATAAAAAATACAATTATTTTTGTTTCAGTGGTCAGTGAATTTAAGAGCAGTTTACCTTTTAGCTGCAAACTTGAGCGTTGACTCGTTCTTTGCGCTCAGTGGTCTCCTGCTAGTTTACACAGCAGCCAATAAAATGAAGCCTAGTTAGTATATTATGTATATCATATATATATATATAATGGCACTTTTTCACTTTTAGCCTTTCTCTTTGATGATTTCAAATAGCATACTTATCTGACGTTGAAAAATATTATTACTGCAATAACTTTAGCCTTAGGAGGTAACATTGCCCATGCCCAATAACCACTACATTACTAATAGCTAAGTACCACTAATAGTTTCTTTAAAAAAAGATACCTAGGTAATAAAAATACGAGTATACTGCTTTTTTTAAAGATTTTTTATAACTGAGTAATGTTCCAAATACACTAGGGCTAAAGTTACCCTCTTTACGATAGTCAATAATGAACTTGTTGAATATTTTTTGTTTCTTTTAGTGCAACTAATAAAAAACCTGCACCTATTCTACCTTCACCGACTCCTGCGCATGTTCCCGCTGTTGGCAGCCGGGGTGCTGCTCCAAGCGTCCGTGTTTCACCAGGTGTCTGACGGCGTGCGTTGGAACCGCGTAGCGTCGGAGACGCAGAAGTGCCGTGACCATTGGTGGTCTGCCCTACTGCATATACAGAATTTGGTCAACCCTCGTGCCATTGTATGTTATTTTCGACACAACTTATTATTAAGCTGACCTGAAGATCTGTCATTGCATTGCAGACCCTGCCCTTGTAGCAGGGCGGCGTCCTCGTCATAGAAATTCATGAGATAATGCCCATGAGTAGATATCTCTCAGCTGATGATGATGATAACATACCTATCACTAATGTATCATAGTGCCTTGCTCTAGCGAGGGAAACTTGTAAAAAGTATCACGAAAATAGGAGATTTGATACAAAAATGTTTCTAAGGAACTAAATATCGACAAGAAAGTGGAAGCTCATATGAGCCGATGAATCTTTTGGAGCGGTGCTATTAGGCATCGAGAAGCTTTGCGTGAGCTCTTCTTCTTTTCTTTATAATGGTACCTCAAAGAAAGAAAACCAATAATTTTGTGGTATTTCCAGTAGTGTTGAGTCGCTCACTCGTGAGGCACCTCATTTGTACCACTCATTTTGTTAATTTGTCGCAGTACTTCGTACCGCAAAAATGTCTTACTTCACTCCTCTATTCATTTTACTTGATTCTAAAATTATCTTTCTCCTAAAAGTTCTATTCTTAACCTCCAGAATTGCACTCCAATTAAATGTTACTATTTATTTATTTATAAAGGAAGTGATGAATACATAAATATGTACATACATTAAATATTTTTATCGCCGTTGGAATTAATGGAATAGTCGACGCTGAAAATATGCTAGTACCTCACCTCATTTGAAGTAAGACATTGTAACACCTCATTTTAGAAAATGAGGTACTCATACAAACTCATTTTAAATTGATGTCCTACCCATCACTAATTTCCAGTGCCTGGCCCATTCGTGGTACCTGTCAGTAGACGTGCAGCTGCACATCCTGTCGCCGCTGCTTCTGTTCTGGGTACTGGGCAGCCGCCGCTCCGCCTGGACCGGACTCGCTGCCGCAATCCTGGGCTCTCTCACCTTCGTCACTGTCTATAGCTTCCTGATGAACTTCAATGGAAACTTCGAGTAATTAACATCAGCTTGTATTTTTAATTGATGTTACTTTTGTGACTTGAAATTTTATCGAAGAATCTTAAAGGTGGGATTGGTCGGAACAAGAACGTAACCATAAAGACATTAAGTCTCGACAAGACAATATGACGACATCACAATTGTAATGGTTTTTCACTTTTTAACAATTTTAAAAATAATTAGATACTTTTACTTCTATACCCTTCCTAGGAACTAAGAATATAATAATTGACAAATAATATATATTTTTTACAGCACTCAATACATTGTATACTTCTATTGTAACACCCTTGCACGGTCACCGGTATTCATAATCGGCATGCTGTGCGGATACGTGTTGCACGTTTCAAGAAATAAGAAGATTGTAATGCCTTGGGTAAGTTCTTAAATCTCATTGCATGCTCTTAACGTTGTGTAGGTACCTAATGTCATTTATATTTGATTTATCAGCCATTTTCGTATGCCCGTATTCGTATTTATACTCAGTGTCATGTTCTTCAAAATATCGCCTAAATTGTAACATGTAAATGAATTCATAAAGCCTTGAAATTTTGCGGCTGGATGCACCTAACTCCATAAAAGATCGAATAATGACGAAATGTATGATACAAAAACCTGCAAATACGAAAATAATAAGGCCTTCGTTGTGGACGAACTACTAGCTAATCTTATTTGCAGTGGTTGGTGTGCTTAGGACACGCACTGGCTTTAGTTCTGTCAGGGTACTGCATTTATGACGCGCACGCCGAATGGAGCCAATTAGCCATCAACTTCAACACAGCTTTAGTACGGCCCGCTTGGGCTGTCTCGCTTTGCTGGCTGATAGTCGCATGCGTTAACGGATATGCAGGTATATTTTCTACTATTTCAGTATTACTAATATTGATTATATTTTGTCAATCGATCCTATTTGTATGGATCAAATATATTTAGCAATATAAATATCAAAAATGAGAATCAAAGTTAAACATTTCTACAGCGCAAAACGCGCCATTCTAATGGCAATGGAGTGGTGTAGAAATTCTTTAACTTTTACTCTAATTTTGGGCTATTGTATTTCTTACCTTACCTACTTTTGTATTATTATTTATTTCTTAGTTTTTGTTACTTATTACATTAGACATTAAATTATCATACTTTAATTTCAAATATGTATGAAAATTTGCTAAAACACGGATTTTTTTCCACAGGTCCCATCAACTGGTTCCTTTCCATCAATCTTTGGAAGTTTGTAGCCCGAATCTCATACGCAATGTACATTTTCCACTACCCCATGCAATTCGTCATGGCTGGCGCCAACATTATGCCCATTTACTTCAACTTCGAAACCGTTGTAAGTAGAATAGATACCAGAAAATGGTCCTACATTGCTCCAAAATTTGCTGAAAATTAAGGAAATTATGAATATTTTTTAAAGTCACTATAGATGATCTGATATTAAGAAGATCTTATTTAACATATTTTTATAGGTAAATCGACGTTACGTAATATTTTATTGTATATCTGAAGCAACGAATAAGGAGCCAAAGATACACACTGTTTTTGGGTAACTTTGTTCCTACGCATAGTTTACTTCGGGGCTCAAAGTTACCCCATGGTGCGCAAATTATATTTAGTTCTTAGTCACAGTCTCAACAAATCAGTACCTAGATCCTGGAGAAACAATTCACACTTTTCAAATGATATCGGCGGGTTATTCCCACTAGTTACCACCAAGTTGTTACCAGTGGTAACTACTGGGAATTTATTTCCCACCTTTTACCACTGGTAACTACTGAGAAAAATAATTCCCAGTAGTTACCACCAACTCGGTTTGGTGGTAACTACTGGAAATTTTTATTCTCAGTAGTTACCACCAAAATTTTGTTAAGAATTCAATACTAATAAAAACAGTATATGTAGTACAGTATAAATATAGAGTGATTTTGAATTACCTAATACAATCACTTGAAAAATAATCTAAATGGATTATTAAATTTTCCCTTACATATATTATAGTTTTTGTACTAGTACTGTTTCAATAGGTTAGGTCACTTTTAACCTGTCAGTTCCCAGTGGATCCAATATGAGGCGGAATTGTATGGATTTGAGAGGTCCTGGGAAACGAGGGGTTAAGGCAGTTTACTAAAACTTTAATCGACTTATAATTATATATTAAATCACTCTTTATTTATACTATACTATTTTTATACTGTTTTTATTAGTATTTAACTCTAACAAAATTTTGGTGGTAACTACTGGGAATTATTTTTCCCAGTAGTTACCAGTGGTAAAATGTGGGAAAAAAAAACCCAGTAGTTACCACTGGTAACAACTTGGTGGTAACTAGTGGGAATAACCCATATCGGCACACAAAATATAGATTCGGGTATTTTTATAGAAGGTAACTCATGCATTTTGCTACATTTTTTTTATGATGGCAGTTTATATACCTCGCGAGCGACGTGGCGTACGCGGTAATCGTGGCAGTGGTTATGTGCGTGCTTGTGGACGCGCCCTTCTCTACGCTTATCCGGAGGCTAATGGCGGGTATGTATCACCTCTACCAATTTAATCCGGGTAACTTTAGCCCATAAAGTCAGGTAACTTTAGCCCAATAAAGTCAGGTAACTGTAGCCCAATAAATTCAGATAACTTAACCCAATAAAGTCATGTAACTTTAGCCCAATAAAGTCAGGTAACTTTAGCCCTAAGGGATAAAAATGCGAGTATGCTAATCGGGCATTTCAATTTAAAGTTGTACCTCAAACTTTTGTGTTAGGTTGTGATTGTGATATTATTTCTACTCAGAATCACGAACTTATCCATCGTTAGTACCAAAAATGTCCCCTATTTTTTTGGTCCGTTTGGTGACAGTTTCAATAGGAACAACCTTTTATGAACATAACAAAACGGACAAAAAAAATTATGTTTTGGGGACACTTTTATCTCGTATTGGGCGGCTATCCCAATGGGCGAGCTCGTGATTCTGAGTGGAAATAATATAAAAATTCCAAAATCTAAAATACAATTTTAAGTTGAGTAAGGTTAAGTAAGCCTAATCAATCAAATTTTATCTTTTTCTAGTAATCGCACCTCCACCTTCCAAAAAACCAGCTAAGCAACAAGAAACTCGGGATTCGAATCTTCCGGAAGCAAAATTAGAAACGTCAAAACCGATCAGCGATTAGAACGGGGAATTGGTATCAATTTTTAGGGTTCCGTATCCAAAGGGCAAAAACGGGACCCTATTACTAAGACTCCGCTGTCCGTCCGTCCGTCCGTCCGTCTGTCACCAGGCTGTATCTCACGAACCGTGATAGCTAGACAGTTGAAATTTTCACAGATGATGTATTTCTGTTGCCGCTATTATAACAACAAATACTAAAAACAGAATAAAATAAAGATTTAAGTGGGGCTCCCATACAACAAACGTGATTTTTGACCGAAGTTAAGCAACGTCAGGCGGGGTCAGTACTTGGATGGGTGACTGTTTTTTTGCTTGTTTTTTTTTGCTTGTTTGCTGCATTTTTTGTTGATGGTGCGGAACCCTCCGTGCGCGAGTCCGACTCGCACTTGGCCGGTTTTATGATAAAATCAAGGCGGATTACAAAATCAACATGAATGACAATATTGGTGATTACATTTACTAATTAAATTTCCGATAAGCAGATAATGCAGCTTATAAATATGAATTTCATAATATAGTTATTTTTAATACTGATTAGGCGGTAATCACACTGGTATCACAACCGGATACGACGATAGTGTAAGACCGCCTATGTACAGTCAGCAGCAGAAGTTGCTAAGCGGGCCAGGTGTTCAAAATAATCTTGATGCGACTTTATTGTTAAGTGAATAAGACCGTGTCAAGGTAATTTTGAACACCTTGCCCGCTTAGAAACTTCTGCTGCTGACTGTATCAAAGGGCGTTAATATCCCGAAAACTATAGTTTAGTCTAGTTAGCTAGTTAATAGTTTTATATTATAAGATAAAATAATAATATCTCATGTAAAATGTTTACTTGTGACTGGGGTTTTTATAAAAGTAGGTACCTTAGATATAAGCTGGTCAACCAAATCTTGTCAGTAAAAAAAGGCGCGAAATTCAAATTTTCTATGGGTCGGTATCCCTTCGCGTCTACATTTTTCAAATTTGCCGCCTTTTTCTACTGTCAAGATCTGGTTGACCAAGTATAGCACAAAATGTACTACTGGCTTAAGCTCACTAAGCACTCATGTAAAATGTCCTTACTCCTTTACGATTGTATTAATTTATTTTAAGTATGTTTAAATTAGTTTAGTGTTAGATTATTTCGAAAACGACATTAACTAAAATTATCAACAATGACTGTGTCGTGACATTGGCGAATAAGTTAATAAGGTTTTTTAACCCCCTTAGGTACTAAATTGGTTTTTTAAGAGACTTGCTTGAATTACTAATTAGTTAATTAATTAATAATTAGTTAAAGTCGCCATCGGGCATATCATATCGGAGCGGCCAAGGTGCTCACAAATATCTGAACACGCCTCTATTGTCAAGGTGGAGTGCGTTGTCAGATAATTTTGAACACCTCGGCCGGCGGAACTTAGCTAATGGCGACTGGACAAAAGCTTTTATGAGATGGGCCCAGTTATAGATTTGCAACTGTGCATACAATTTGTCGTTAACTTATAACTCGCATTATTTCAATATGATTAAATAGTTATTTGTACAACAAGTGATCAAAGTTTGATATTTCTTCGAGTGCTTATTTTGAGTCCCGTGCAAGCGAAAGATTCTATAATAGATTCACGAGCGTAGCGAGTGAATCTAATTTAGAATCTTGAGCGTAGTAAGGGACTCAAAAGCGCACGAGATGTAAATAACTTTGATCTCGTGTAGTACACAACATTTTTCACCTCAGCGCAGTGAGAACATACCTATTAGACAACTTGAAAAATGTAATCCTTGTTCATCACTTAATACCTGCACTCATGTTTTCTTAAGATATACAAACAATTAAGTTTAATTACCGCAATGGAACACAAAAACAAAACGTAATAATAAATTCCATTAAAATAATATAGAAATAACAAACATTAACTAACACTTCAATCGACAATTTAAAAAAAAAATCTTTGTAAGATACGGTCCGAATTGCGGATACGGTACTATTTGTCAACTATGGTAGAAATTCTTAAAAGTAAAATAATTAATTTTGCGTGATGATCTGTGTATTTTTTGAGTTCGTTATTTTAATTGTACAATAAAATACCTAAAATATAGTATTTTATCAGTTTTTATCAAATCTTAAACTTTATTTTTATTTATTAATTATTAAGAATTCATACTCGTACGTGGTTTGGAACGATGCGGTCTGAAGTTTTTCGGGGGTCTATTATAAACCGTGAATATACTGTTGAATGTTGTTTTAACTTTTTTTTGTCTATTTCTTTTTGCTAACAGTGTGAAAGGGACAGAGATAATAGAACCCAAGTATTTCGAACTTTTATTAGACCCCGCATGTTGAAATGACATTTGACTATAAAGGTCACTTGAATGTCATTTTGTCTCACTCAGTGAGCAAAATCGCATTTTGCTCACTGTTTTTAAGAATCAAAGTACCCTTGTTCGAGCTGCTGAGGTGAAAATTATATTTTAATAGGTTTTTATAGACTTAAGTGATATAATGAAATAAAAGTGTTATAAAAATAGTCGAATTAATTTATTTATTTACAAAAATACGATTTTATATTAAGTATTTCCAATGTCTTCTCTTGATCAAAAAAGTTATTAAGTAGGTACATAATTTTACATAATATTATTTTATATAAATGGCAAATACCAGCATCCAGTGCATGTCGTTTCGGTACAGTCAGCATCAAATACAAGTGAGTGGCCAAATGCTATATTGCACAGATCTGTTCCCATGGAAATATGTTGCATTTATGGCCACTTTTGATATCACTATCTGTTTGGTGCTGACTGTAATAATAAGTACAAAGTATTAAGTAAGTACAAGATTTTTTAGGGTGTCAGGTATATTAACGATCATTACCTATGTAGGCTATGTATATACCTACATTTTCTTCTTATTTCGTAAATGCACACAAAACATTATACACGTCAGACACAGTTTGAAGTAAGAAAAAATTAAGTTATAAATTAATTATTTTAAATTACATTAGGTTAATTGAGCACATATTTATGACCGGTCCACACAATAACCAATCAATTTATATCACACTTACACATTTATTTAATAAACAGGGGCCTAAAATATTACCCAACAAACATTTGGTATTTCTCGAATTTATTTATTTCTTTAATAATTTAAAAAGAAATAATTTTACTGTCTTAAATATACAATGATCACAGTCCCATCAAACTTAACTATCTTACGACTAATAATTAAATACCTTTATTATAACCTTGCAACCCAAAACAACCATAAAGGATGACTCACGCTAGAACGGTCTGGGTCCGGGCCGAGCCGTCCGACACTTAGTTTTCTATAGAAAGTATCTCGTGATCACCAATCACCCATCATGGAAAACGACGTGTCGGGCGCATCGGGCCGGACCCGGACCGTTCTAGCGTGAGTCAGCCTTAAATGTTGTTGTGTGATGGCAAAGAACTATTGTCTGGTGGAGCTATATAAATCCTGGATTTTTTTAAACCGAAATCTATTAAAAAAAATCAGAGACAAATGTCTTTGTTGGTTTTAAAAGAACAATTATATGATTGTGAAAACATTATCACATGAACCTAGCCGCGACCATAGGTATACTATGTACTATCGCACTTTCGCTCTCATTTTAAAACGACACTAAAATAACATAAACATTCAAGTAACGTGGTTGGTACGTATTTACGTAGTTTTCGTTGCTAAAATTGTAATAAGTAGGTAGGTACTAATAAATTAGAGCAAGGTAGAAGTTTTACACACATGCATAACTCTTACTCGCTCTGTTTCCTTTGAATAACATTTTTTAGCATGTAAACTAGTACTGGGCACAGGTATATGTTATGTTAGGTAATGATCATGCAAAATTTTTCATGTTATTTTCAGCATGTTTTGTTTTAAGTGAGAGTGTAACTGCGATTTTACGGCGGTTTCGTGTGTCTCTCACTTTATATCCTCAAAGCCTAATAAAGTTCAAAAAAGTAAAGTAAAGTATACCCACTTTTAATTAACCCTCTAGTAACTCTAGTTCATACGTTATAATATTGAACTCTATTGACATCTGTTAAAGTTCAAATTTAAACATTTTTTATGGCATGCACTAGTGGGGGGATCCTAACTCATCGCATAATAATTGATTGTCCTAATGTCCTCTTTTCGCATAATTTTTCACCAGCTGAAACAGAAAGTATTTTGCATAGGTTGTGTAGAATAGGGTAGGTTAGGTTAGGTTTGTTTTATAATTTTTCAGAAATGTTAATAGTTTCAGCACAGTAACAATTATGCGAAATGAGTTTTATGTGTAACATTACATTAGGACAATCGATTATTATGCGACCCAATATAGACGTACTAGTGGGTTAAAAATATACACCTCAAACACCTGCGCCTTATCTTACGAGTACATACCTAAGTGTTTAAGTATTTCATAATCATAATCCGGATTAAACATTTCAACAGGTGCGTAATTAGGATGACGTGGAATTACGCACGACACGAATTTCTATAAGACATATTATGCATTTCAATTTTATATCCAGAAGTCGTCCTAAAATAAATAATAATATGTTTGTTTTTGTTACCTACTTACCTATTACATTTTTTGTTAAATGCCTGCACAGATTCGTGTTTATACTTAATCCAATAATTGACTAACAGAAAAGTTTTTTACGTCTTTTAAGGATGACTCACGTTAAAACGGCCCGGGTCCGGGCTGAGGCATCCGACAGTTCGCTTCCGATAGAAAGCATCGCGTGATCACTGGTCACCTGTCAAGTGTCCGTTGCCCCGGCCCGTATCCGAGGCGTTCTAGCGTGAGTCATCCTTAACTCGGGCAGATTCGCAGGCAGAGGCTAATTGCATTATAAATAAGTACTTATTAAAGTCTTCAAACCTTAGTTACATACACTTTGAGAACTATCTATTTAATTAGGATCGTTGTTATTGGCATTTTGTACATTGCCGTTCTTAATTAAGTACCTATAGTATGAATTATCTCAGATGATTTTTTCGGGCTCGAGCACTAATCTGTTAAACAAAAGCCTTTGTTTCTTTTAAGAGCGGTCTTCAGCACGTTCCAAAGTAACCATGTCGTTTAAAAAGCAACTATCGTGATAGTATTAAGGTTCAAATTTCTGTGACAGCTCATTCTGAGAACAATCAGGGTGGTATTTTCTTTGGAGATAACAAAACGTGTTATCTCCAAATGGGTTGTTTCATGAATTTGAACCATATAAATAGAATGATAAATTTGCTTTTTAAACGGGTTTGTTCCCGTTACTTAAGTAGGGTCTATTAGCAGTAAACAGGTGTAAGCACTGCATAAAGGAAACAATACCTTTTGTTTAATAGACTAGGGCCCGAGCCCGAAAAAATCATCTCAGATAATTCATACTATACCTATATTTATTTCGCTTTGCAGTTACTAGTCAAAGTAATACAAAATATTAACTTGACTTAGATTTGTCATGAACTCATAAAATTCGAACGAGAAAATCGGACTTTGACAAAAACCTGTAATGTGTTTGGCCGTTTTATCCATGGCTATATTTAGGAATCGTGATAAATGAAATAGAGGCTGATAATATAATGTAAAGACACTTAAACATGTAAGGTAAACGTACTGGTGCTCGACGCGGTCCCAGTACATGTAATTTTGAAACTTAAGTCATTGTCAATAGAGGTGACAGCAGGGTGTCATCTATTGGGCATTAGCATGTTGAGCACTAGTACGTTTACCTTAATTCATGAAAAAAAGGAAAACCATTATCTTTATTATTTAGCCAATTTCTACGAAAATGTTGTCAGTACAGTACAAATCTCGCGCCAGCTCTTAAGCTTAAATTTAGCTAAGTATAACTAGTATTAACAGGCTCTTTTGAGGCTCCGGCGTAGACTGAGATAAGCCACCACTCTAAAGAACACAATAGTCAGGAACAGCAAGACGACGTCCAGCCAGAAGTTGTCTGGCTTGTAGCTGAACAGCTCGATCACTTTCTTTGGGTGTCTGTGGATGACAAGGGGATAGTGTTAGGCGCAGATATAATGCAAGACAGGTGGGATGTCTTCCGAAAAATAAGTCAGGGTTCTTATGGAGCAATGCTTTTTAAGCTGATGTACTAATAGCATAAAATGTATGTAAGTATATGGTTATTAATTAAATTTGACAACCATAAACTGTAGTTAGACAGATATATAATAGGTATGGGAGGAATATTGAAGTACAGGGCCTACTTTTAAATAGTACATTATTGTCGAGGTTCGGAAGTAGCTACTTGCAGGCTGAGGATTCGTTTTAAACGGACGACCTTGGGAGTCCGTTTAATTGAATCCGAAGCCAGCAAGTAGCCTTCCAGCCGAGTCATATATAGTGCTTTTCTCAAAAATGGTGCAAGAAATACAAATACAATAGAAGCAACGTTCTAATTTTCACAGAAAAAAGTAAAACCATTAAAAAGATTTGCTTGCCGCCTTAAGAAAAAAGAAGTGTATTTTTCTGCTGAAAATATGCCAACGTATTTGAGACACTTAAATAGTCGCGGTACCAACATTATAATAATAAGTGCTGATAATCTGTTTGGCTGTTTAATGGACCTATGCCTTCATTTGATATGGCCATTTAAATTTTTAAAAAATTTGGAACTCGTTAAATAATGGAATTTGTATGCAACATTGCAGTCCCGAAATAGAGACTGCAATGTTTCTAACTTTTTAATTTTTTGAATGACCATAAACTACGCACTTCGCGACCTATTTTTAACCGGCAACGTCGACTTTGCCGTCCATTTTTGAGAAAAGGACCATATATAAGTTTAATTGACTGAAACTATGGCCAGCATCACAAAAAAACCTTCCAAATTTAGGAAAAAGCAGGTAGACTAAATTAAATTCCTAGAAAACTTACTTCATATGGCAGTAGTCTTGATATTCAGGGCAGGGCAGCGACTGGCGGTTGAACGAGTAGATACACAAGACGATGGCCTCGAAGGCGAAGCGCATGAAGGACGTGTTGGACAGGAGCCGCATGAACCAGGACATGTGCGACAGCAGCACCAGGTAGCCGGCCAGCACCAGCATCGTGCACGAGTAGATGGCGCCGCAGAAGGTGCCGTTCTGAATTTTTTAAACACAGGTTTTTTTAACTATGCTGCCATTGTGTTAGCAAAATTGCATTATTAAATTAAATATCTCGCGTCGAATGATGATCCCTATGACAGTTCATTTTTAATAACGGTAATGTTTTACACTATTCAATTCAATTCAATATCTTTAATACATTCAGTGCCAGCGCTTGCTACACGCTACGAGCGTAGCCGATAACATGGGAAAAACCGTATGTACTCATGTAGCGAAAAGCGACTACGGATAGTGCACCCGCCTGGCGGGTTGCTGGCAGTGAATGCGTTGTCAAAAACAACTAACCAATAAAATAGATAAAAACTATAAAACAGATAAACGATGTTAACATTTCTATGCACACCTGGAGCTTCTTACTACTTATTTCTAATTCATAGTTTGGTAACTATTTTACAACAAACAAAGTTATAAATACACGAAATCATATTTTCTAAATCATTTCCGCACCTCCGGGGTATGCTTATGGCATATTGCATTATGACTAACGTTAATAAGGATGACTCACGTTAGACCGGGCCGTGTCCGGGCCGGAGCTTCCAGCGCTTCGTTTTCTATGGAAAGCATCACGTGATACCTGTCATCTGTCATAGAAAAGTAAGGTCGGCCCGGTCTAATGGTTCCTCTACACGATGGGCCAACGCCGGCCACTCCAAGGGACGCAGCCATGCGGTAGAATGAGATAGCAATATCTCTTGCTCCCTCTAACGCATAAATGCGTCCCTTGGAGTGGCCGGCGTTGGCCCATCGTGTAGAGGAGCCATAACGCGAGTCATCCTTTAGTCTCTCGCTATTTGAGTCGTAAGTGCATGTGTAGGAGGGTTTGACCGAGATTTTCGAAACTGGCATTTACTTGTTAATAATAGTTACTCACGATCGGGTTGAGGAAGGTCCCAATCAGATTGCCAAGCGCGTCTGCTAGTAGCGTGGTGAGGGACAGCACCATCACGAACATGGCGAACCGCGACAGATCCTGCGGTTGCTCCGTTAAGAAGTACGATGGCGCCGAGTATACGAACGAGTACCAGATCTGAAACAAGTATTAAGACGACTTAGGGAACAAAGCATATTATTTTTTAAGTTCATATTTCTATATACAGCTCAGCACCGTATGGCTGGTGGATTTTAGCGCCTATTAGGCTTTCCGAAACATGTCACGCGAGTGAATAAAAATAGTGAGTGAAACCGTAAAATTAACTCAAACTTCCCATATTTTGTATAGCAATCAAAATTTTCCATATCCAAAATGAAATTTTCCTTGGTTTCCTGTATATTTTTCTGAAATTTCCGAGAATTTTTGCAAGTTTTTGGAAAGATTCCGCAACTTGCACATCTGTAGGTACTGGTACATACACGATGCAAGTAACTAGCGTAAGTTCCTCAACCTGCGCAAGTCACTTGCATACTCCACGCAATTTCCATACTTTATTTACAATTCAATCACCTGAATTGGGACGCCAGTAAACAGCAGCGCCACGTAATAAGTCTTCAGCTGGTACCAATTGTTGAACGTTTCTTTCTTTATGATCGACAGCTCGGCGGGAACTGGGAAAAACATTTTTATTACTATTTGTTACAAGAAATATCTTAATGCTCCATTTCATAAGGACCCTCTTCTCTGGAAAGCCACAATTGTTAAATTAGCACCGATCTGAGTAGGTACCTAATCTCTTAAAACTTATGCACTTCATCAGTATTTAACTTACACTTCAATATCCCGGGCATAAGCCCGATATCCATCGTCTACCTGATGTGCAAGTCACATCAGGTAGACGATGGATATCATCAGGTAGCCAAGGGTCTTGGCGCCGTCGTTCCCCGAACCGTCGAAGAGCAGCCAGCAGCACGCCGACAACGATGTGTCACAGTCACAGCACTTTCAGGTTTCAGGTGTTTGTGTTTACATGAAACACAGACTTACACTTCAATATCCCGGGCATAAGCGACGTGTACATCAGGTAGACGAGGGATATCATCAGGTAGCCAAGGTTCGAGAAGGTCTTGGCGCCGTCGTTCCCTGACCCATCGAAGAGAAATCCCAGTAACACGCCTACCATGATGTGTAACAATACTTTTAGGTGGGTCACCGTCTGTAAGTACAAATTTGCAGTCATATCTCAGCAATGTTGAATAAAGTACCTAAACAGGCGCATTATGGGTATTCTAAGGTTATCCGGTTAATACTTTGCACTTTAAGGATGACTCACGCTAGAACGGTCCGGGCCAAGGCTTCCTACTCTTCGTTTTCTATGACGTAATCGATTTTTTCTATCGCAAAATGAAATATCGAAGGGTTCGTTCCAGACCCGACCCGTTCTAGCATGAGTCATCCTTATACAGTTTTGAACAGTCACCTGCATTTACGTGCTACACAACAAAGCGTGCAAAAATATCTGTCACTATCTTATTTTGAGGAACATAAGAGTGTGTCAGATATTTTTGCGCGGATATTATTGCAGATGACTGTAAGGTAGAAGTTAGAGTGACTACAAAGTAGCACTCGCTAGTAAGTATCACATTATGTCATATTTTAAACTTAAATTATTGTCAATAGAGGTGATAGCAAGCTGTAATCTTATGGGCAAGCACGTCCAGCAATAGGATATTTGCTCGGCGCCGGCGTTGGTGCTAAAACTCACCCAGTCTCTATATTGTTGTATGAAACACCGCCGAAACAGTACGCCCAATCTGTACCACTCGGGCGGGGGTTTGACCGCAGCAGAGATGGCGGTCTTGCACAGCTGGTCGGCTTTGCTCGGCGTCGGCGTTAGCGCTCGTGTCCAGTCCATCTTGTTGCATTCCACTGCTAATAGCTCGTTGAAGCTGCCGTATTCGCCGTTCGCTATTTCTAGCACTGGAATTGAACAGTTTATGTATAAGTGTGTGTGTTAGGTAACTCCTTTTTGACTAAGCGTAGCGAAAGTCTAAACCGGTGGGACATAGTCGTACGAATGGCGAGGCAAATAGTGAGTGCGAATGTGTGGACACAGATAAAATAGTCCTCGGGCGCTGGAGGCGCGCGGAGGATGATATCTAAGTATGTATTTATCTACATAAATCCATATCTAAGTATGTATTTATCTACATAAATCCATATCTAAGTGTGTATTTATCTACATAAATCCATACTTAGATACGAAAATCATAACGTCCATAAGACACAAATAAATGCCCTTCTTCTTTTCTTCTTCATAGGCAAAGTCACTATGGTTGATAGTGACCCTGCCTACGGCTAGGAGTCCGTTTAATAATATTGCAAATAGACACAGTCCAGCGATGCTCAATTAAAAGCTATAACAGACGGGCGTACCGGACTGAGACCTTGATCCGGTTCGACGCCTGTTAGATCATGTGTAAAGCTGTCCACCGTACGTCCGTTAAGGGCGCAGCTATAAGTGAGAGCGAAATAGAGATATTTTGACCGGACTAAGGTCGCGGTCCGGTACGCCCGTCTGTTACAGCTTTAAGATGTTGCTGTTTGTACTCACTGTAGTCGGCGGGGTTGTGGTATTTCGGGCACTGGAGACCAACGCTGGCGAGGTACGGCACGGTGTTTTCGCTCGCGCCGTGGTATACGCACATACCGTCCGCCAAGATATATACCTGCAAATACATAATTATGAAATCTATGAAACTTCCCATACACAGGCGTGGCTCACTCCGCAATTTCGTCGCGTCGCTACAAGTATGTGGCCCATACCAATTTTAGTGTCTAGCCATAGTACGAGTAGTTGCCGCGCACTCGCGCACCGCTACGGAACGGACGCCTGCTCCACCATTTAGCGGTCATATCTGTCGTAATAGATGCGTTTTGTTAGATGAATCTTCTGTAGTACTATTATTAATTATGTGCCATATAATAAAATTGAGTGAACGGTTTGGTGCAACTGACACTCATCATCATCATCCATCATCATTGCCTTCAGCCTTCAGTCGCCCACTGCTAAGCATAGGCCTGTTAACTTTAACTTAAGGCAAGATAACGCTCGGAAAGTGATAATTACCTGATCAAATAGCGAGTATATAGAGGCAGTAGGCTGGTGGATGGTGCATACGACGGTTCGGCCTGAACGCGCCAAGTTCTTTAGCATTTCTATACACTGTGCTGACGTCACACTGTCCAGTCCGCTGAAAAAAAACATGACATGATTAATTATGAAATGCAATAAGAGACGCAAGAAAACGAAGGTCAATATAACTAAAGAGTTGCCAGACTTAGGGCCACTTGCACGATTTCACTAACCTGCGGGCTCAGCACGGTTCCATTTTTATCGACTATCACTATGCCCGTCACTTTCGCAAATTACATACTTGTTAGAACGTGACAGACATGGTGATAAACGATAAAAATGCTACCGTGCTAATAGGGCTGGGCTCAGTTAAACCTGGAATTACCATGATGACCAGTACAATTTGACACTGGGTTAGCGGTTTAACCCCGGGTTAGTGGGCTGGTGCAAGTGGCCAGCCGAGTCGAGCATGCTACCGGATACCGGGCCGGCAGTTTCCAATGAGAATTATCTCCACCTCTGACAAAAAAAAGATACCATTCATTAAACTAAAATAGTCTCCTAAAATAGAAACAATAGCTACTATGTACTGTGTATTAGTCGAGTAAAAAGTGCCCTTGTTGCCACAAGTTGTTTAAAAAAAATGTTTTTATGAGCGTAAAATGTTAATTGATGTCGAATCGTAAATATTTTCCATAATAAACATTACATAAATAAACAACTTAATCATTTCTGTCAAAAATATGACTACAGATTGACGTTGAAATTTAACATTAATAATAAAAATACATGAACAAATTTAATAATTTATGTAAATCTTGTTTTTATGTGCAACTATTCAATCGCAAAAAATAATTTACTTATTCAGAAGACAATGGCTCATACATATAGATACCTAATTTATATTTTTTCACCTCAGCCGCTCGAACAAGGGTACTTTGCTACTTAAAAACAGTGAGCAAAATCGCATTTTGCTCACTGAGTGAGACAAAATGACATTCAAGTGACCTTAATATTCAAATGTCATTTCAACATGCGGGGTCTAATACAAGTTCGAAATACTTGGATTCTATTATCTCTGTCACTTTCACGTCTTTAGCAAAAAGAAAGAGACAAAAATAGTTCAAACTACATTCAACGGTACATTTACGGTTTATAATAGACCCCCGAAAAACGTCAGAACGCATCGTTCCAAAATACATACGAGTATGGATTCTTAATAATGAATTAATGAACATAAAATTTAAGATTTCATAAAAACTGATAAAAACACTATTATATATTTTACGTTGTTTATTGTACGATTAAAATAATGAACTCAAAAAATACACAGAATATCACGTAAAATAAATAATTATAGTTTTAAGAATCTCTACTATAGTTTACAAATAGTAAGTATTAGCAATTCGGACCGTATCTTACGTTTTTTTTTTTACAAAAAATTTTTAACGATTGAAGCGTCAATCAATTGATGGTCGTTGTTTCCATATATTACCTATTTAACTGAAATTTACTACGTTTTGTTTTTGTGTTTGATAGTGGTAATTCAACTTAATTGTTAGTATATCTTAAGAAAGCATGAGTGAATAGGTAAGTGGTTTTTATTTTTTATTTTTTTTATTTTATTTATTAAACTTTACACATAAATTAACAGTATAACACCAAAGCACTTATGTGGTATATTACATAATTATATTAAAATATTTATACTTACAACAAAACAAACTTATATAGTCTGTCAAGCCGGATATGTCAGTAGCAATGTAAAGCAAACTAAAGTATGGTATCCCTAGGAAACGAACAAAAAGCAGCAATGTACAACGAACATCGATGAAATGTAAACAAACCAGTTCCACAGATAAGATATAAATGACACGCGATTTTAGAATAATTCAAACGTAGTGTTGCTAACCCGCGATTTTTCAAATCTGCCGCCTTTTTCTACTGACACGATTTGCTTGAACGAGTATAACAATGAGATCAGGGATGCATTTTAACATTATAACATTATATTATTTATCTATGCACCTTATCAGTTTCCTAATGCACAGCCAAATTATATTATTATTTGCCCAATGAAAGTTCCTGTTTAATATTTTAGTTGCCCGGTTAATAATAAGCCTATTTTTAACAAGCAATATAACGTCTGGGAACGATACGATGCTATTAAAATTTAAAAGTGGAAAAAATAATTAATGAAGTGAAAACTTCTTTAACGGCGCTGGGCACTTTTTGAGGTGGGAAAAAAATGATAAACTCGAGACAGCGTAAGGCGATCACGTGACCGTAAGCCCCGTAAGGTGGCTACTCATAATTTAAATGGCATTTAAATCAATAAAGAAAAACTCAATGTTATTTGACATTTATGTTGCGGACTCCTTTTCAAGACTCTTTACCTATGTTCACATAATTTGACGTTGTAAGTAAACATGTCAATGAAAAAGTGTGATCTTATTTGAGAATGATAATAATATATAATAAATAAATAGAATACCTCCGCTAAACGTATATATCGTGTTACCGGGCGTCGGTAACATAGTGAGGTGAGTTTTCACTTCTATCGGCACTCCCGGAGTGCAACCATTGATGCTTGTTATTTTTTAATTTATATACTAACCTACTTCATTAAGCACAATACCTATAATTTTATTTATTGAAACTTTATTGCACAAAATATATACAACAATGTACAAATTCCAACAATGTCCAATTAATGCGAAATGGCATTCTCTACTAGTCAACCATAGGGCCAAACAGAGATACCTACAATTGGTGCAGTGCAGAGAGAGAAATATTCGTATATTGAGTGAATTAAAAAAAAACAACCAACATTTTTTTTAAATTTTCGGCTTTTTTCTACTGACGGAAATGGATTAACAGACTATAATATACGTACTATACTATATAATATGCCTTTCCGTGACCACAGCAGGTGCAACTCGGCTGATACGTCGGAGTTTAAGGTAAAAACAAGGAAACTATAGGGTCGTTCTCGCATTTCGTGCAAATCGGTGTTTTCGGAAATTTACCAAAAATGTGGTGGCGTTTTCAAATATCTGTTAATGCAAGGTTGTAACATAGGGCCTAAAGTATATGTCTCTCCAATGAACAATTCTAAAAAGGTATGTATTTTCTTTATATGTACAATTAACACCCAATTTTTTCATTCATCTCTACATGTAACGCGTGAAGATATAACTTTGACCTACATTTTAACCTTAAGATACTACAAATAGAAAATTCGTTGTTTGTTTAATGAATGACTTATTTAGTTATGTTTTAAATCGTATAATATTAGAAGCTAGAAATAAATAATAAAAATTATACAGCCTTATAAGTGTATGGTTCAAGTAATTTCTTCATTACCGACGCGAGAAATAGATTAGCTATATTTTGCTATATAGCGAGGGTATATAGCGCCTACCGCCGATGCAACACATTGTTCGTCAGTCAGTTGGCCGCGTGATCTCGTAGCGGACGCCCGTGTGCCGCTGTTAGCGAAAATATATACGATCTCTCGGGTCGGGAAGGAGTGTGGTTCTCGTTAGTCTTCATCGCCATCGCGTGATTTATACAGTAAGTAGCAAGTGTACATTATTATAATTATACGTAATGAAGTGTTTTAGTGTCGCCTTTCAGATGGTTTATTCTGCAAAATTAAGGTCTGATGCCAACTGATGTAGGCGACAAAAACTTTCAAAACTTCATTCATATCGGTTTCATTCACTTCTTTTCCTTCCAATTTTACTGGGGAAGGTAATGAATGACTTAAGAAGGTAATGATAATATATTCGAGGCAGTGCATTTAATGGAAAGAGGCTTAGTTATTATAAATATTACGTTGTTATAAACATTTAAAACTGTATATGATAATAGGGGAGCCCAACCGGGGAGCCTTTGTAGTCTAAGATGGTCGACCTTCACCGATATGTCTGACGGATGAAACTTACATATTATGAAAGAAAATATGTTCCTGAACATAAATAAATAGGGTTGCTTAAAGAAATATTGTCAAGACTATTTTTAATTATTTTTTGAAAAAAAAACATTTTTTTCTTCAAATTTTACCGATTTGTCTGACAAACGAAATAAGTTCCAATGGAAAGTATACAACTTGTACAATATAAATCAACTAGGTTGCCTACCTTTTTCCGGTCACTATTATGTGGTTATAGGGTTGCTTGCGAAAATCCGGTCACAAATAAGGGTTGCCAGGCTTTTAAATAAAATAAAAAGGGAAGACTTTTAGCGATAACTCATAAACGGCTTAACTTATCAAGTTTGCTTTAATTTTGTTTGAATTAGTTTATTAAGCACTATTTTTATGATTTTTTTCATATTTTTTGGATCGATTTTTCAAAAGTTAGAAGGAATAACCGTTTTTTGTTCTTTCTAAATTATTATTTCCGAAATGGTTCACTTTATCAAAAAATGTTGTTTGCAAACTCCTATTTATTTTTAAAGACCTATCCAACGACACCCCACACTATAGGGTTAAAACGATAAAAAAAAATTTACATAGGTACAAAACGCGAATGATTTAAATATATTTTGTCTATGCTAATTTTTAAAAATTTGAAAACTATGTTTTATGTGATATGGTGCGCAGCTGATCAAACCGACTTAACAAACACTTGGGGTTGACAATCTCGACTTATAATGATGATAAGTAAATGGTAAATGTACCATCTAGCTTGAACATTATAAGTTGAGATTGTCAACCCCAAGTGTATGTCAAGTCGGTTTGATCATCTCCGCAGTGCTTAAGACACATGTTTTTAATATTGTTGATTTTAATTGGTGTTAATTTTCTTGAAATACAGTTTTTTTATGTTCGTTTTCATAAGTTTGTTTCATTACCGTCCACTGATAAAATTACCATCTCGGCCGAATTCATTACCAGCGCGTAGTTCATTACCAGTAGCCTTATTAAATGAAAAGTAATAACGTTACAAAGGTGCCTTTAGCAGAAAAATGTTAATAAATGAATCCACAAATTGACGAAACTCAAAAGTTTACCATTTAAAAAAAAAATTACAAATCGAGAGAATCTCACCGATTTGCACGAAATGAGAGAATGACCCTATATCGCGGTAGACCCGTTTGTGTAATTAAATTATGTGTACAAAACGCGAGAGTTAGACTAATATGCTACGTACATGTTTCATGTTATTTCAGCAAGTTGTTTTAATATGAGAACGTAACTTCGATTGTATGGAAACGACTATTTATGTTCTTGCGACAATAGATTGCCTAGTTGGCAGAGGTATAGTAATTAACCTAAACGCTAGTGTGCGTGAGAACTTTTATTAAGGCATTTTGCAAGCTGTCTCATTGATCATTGTGAAAGAGTTATGACTAGTACCTATAGTACAGTCAACCGGCGGTGGCGAAATCCGATACAACCTTCCAAATAAGTTAACTACACTTAATAAAAATAACAATGCAAATGCAAACTCAAAATATAAATTATGAAAGATTTCAAGTTAGATTAGGGGGTCTAAGAAAATCTCACGACATCTCACCAGAAGGAGAGAGGGGGCAAAAAGTCCTCAACAACACCTCACGTGGACGTAGGTGTATTTTATCCTTTATTGTTTAATTGTTTATTGCAGCCATGGTATTATTATTTAGCACCAAGACACCTCTAGTGTTGGAATGATTTAATACAACGGGTCCCACTATTACAGCTAATTATACCAGATAATAACTTAATTTTGCTCATCTGTCTTTTACTTGTCATGTCTTGGCACACGCGATTTCATGCAGGTATATCCAGTCACCATTGATAATAGATGCGCTGAGCTACTTAGCAGGGTGACAATAGGCAAGATAACAAGGTTTTTAGGGTACCGTACCCAAATGGTTCAAACGGGACCCTATTACTAAGACTTCACTGTCCGCCTGTCCGTCTATCCGTCTGTCTGTCACCAGGTTGTATCACATGAACCGTGATATTTTCACAGATACGTGATATTAGAAATTTTCACAGATGATGTATTTCTGTTGCCGCTATAACAACAAATACTAAAAAGTACGGAACCCTCGGTGGGCGAGTCTGACTCGCACGTTTCTTTAATGGTATCAGTCGATTCAATTTGTTTAGAGAATCAAATGTCTTTATGGGAATGGGACCAATTAAAGTAATACAAAATTCAGAAACGACAGTTAAAAATGACGATTGTACACAACGCAACGCCTCTTATTAAACGGTACCAATTCTCCCTCAATTGCTCAAAGGTCAACTGGAAGAGATCCCTGAAAGGGATAAGTTCGGCTTTGTACAAATGATGCGTTTTTTTAACTGTTTTATGTACATCTTTTTGTACAATAAAGTGTTTTACTACTACTGTATACTTACGTGGTGGGTTGATCCAGGAACAGTACTGGAGGGTTATCCAGCAGTTCCAGCGCTATGGACAGCCGTTTCCGCTGCCCGCCTGACAGGTTACCCCGTACCGCGTCTTCTCCGTTGCAGACAAACCCAGGTCTTCCAGCACTTCGTATGTAGAACAAAGTGTAATAGACTTACGTGGTGGGTTTATCTAGGAACAGTACTGGAGGGTTATCCAGCAGTTCCAGCGCTATGGACAGCCGTTTCGGCTGTTCGCATGACAGGTTACCCCGTACCGCGTCTTCTCCGTTGCAGACAAACCCAGGTCTTCCAGCACTTCGTATGTAGAACAAGGTGTAATAGACTTACGTGGTGGGTTCATCCAGGAACAGTACTGGAGGGTTATCCAGCAGTTCCAGCGCTATGGACAGCCGTTTCCGCTGCCCGCCTGACAGGTTACCCCGTACCGCGTCTTCTCCGTTGCAGACCAACCCAGGTCTTCCAGCACTTCGTATGTAGAACAAGGTGTAATAGACTTACGTGGTGGGTTCATCCAGGAACAGTACTGGAGGGTTATCCAGTAGTTCCAGCGCTATGGATAGCCGTTTCCGCTGCCCGCCTGACAGGTTACCGCACCGCGTCTTCTCCGTGCCAGACAAACCCAGGTCTTCCAGCACTTCGCTTATCTGTTAAATAAAAAATTAATAAAAGTTAAACTGTTTTAATTATTATTTACAAAGACGGGATTTAATCGCGTAAAAATCAATAACGCAGGTTGAAAAATTGAACATCTTGAGTGTTGTGTGTCGATCCGGTGACATCCCTAGAGCGCAAAACCTTCAAGTTAATAAACAAGACCAAGTGCGGGTAGTTCGAAAAACTCGCGCGCTTAAGAGGATGTTTAATGTCAACTTAAACCATGCTTAAACCAGTCTTCTCCGAACATGCAACGCCGTCCTCAAAACGTCGAAAGTAAATTTAAAACTTAATTTTACGCGATAATGTCCCGTCTTTGTGAATAATCATGAGTTAAAATGTACTTAAATTGACCTACCTACCTACCGACGATTTGGTGCAACCGGTCCCGAGGTCGATTCTAATTTAACAAATTGTTACGATTGTAAGCTGGTTTTGATACGCACGCATATTGGCACGCATCTCACGCACGACGTTCACTTCATTTCGCGAGCATCAATCTGAATCGGACGCCACTGTCGTGACTGAAGGCGACTTTTTTACTCGGATAATAATGACCACTTATGGACGTGGCGTAGTTAAATGACAATTTGTAAACCCTATTACAAAGCTATTGTCCTATGTCTTGCTTGATGTAGGTAATCAATGGGTACATTTAACTAATGAAGGTCGAATAATTACCACAATAGTCGGAAAATTGTGGATTTCTGCCCTTATGTTTCTCTGTCAAGGGTCTTTAAAGCCTAAGTAGTGGCTGTAGTTCAGACCTGGGGGGTAGCAGGACTTGCATGATTGAATCCAGAGGGGCTACCGCGAAAAACTATAAATTCGCAAATTGCGGGGATCATTATCTTTTACTCCAATGAAGGCGTAATTAGAGTGACAGAGAAAAATTCCCGCAATTTGCGAAATTCGATTTTCGCGGTTATAACCCAGGCTCCACATCAGGCTAATGCGGTCAAACATGCGGTAGACATGACGGTCAGAAACTTAACACGGTTTGCCTCAGTTTGTCGGAAGTTTCCCAGATCCTGACGGGTGCGAACTTCATCATCTCTTGCGGTCAAAGGGAAAATAGTCGAAAACTTACGGGTCAGCTTTGGTTTTTCACTCATGTTGCCCAGTTTCATGTCGACAGCCTCCTTGGCCGTGAATGCAGGGTAACAATGCGATCAATCAAGGAAAAGGGTCAAACTTACCACAGTCAGCTTCAGTTTGTCGGTCATGTTGCCCAGTTTCATGTCGGCCGCAAACTTCATCAGCTCCTCGACTGTGAACAGCGGGCTGATGCGGTCATCCTGTAAATTCAAGTTTATTTTATTATAAGCCAAATAAATATTTTCTATTTCTATATTTTCTATTAACCCTCGACGCAAAAAGAAGGGTGTTATATGTA
This sequence comes from Cydia amplana, assembly GCF_948474715.1. Lineage (NCBI taxonomy): Eukaryota > Metazoa > Arthropoda > Insecta > Lepidoptera > Tortricidae > Cydia > Cydia amplana. The sequence continues at coordinate 28,064,973 of NC_086069.1, forward strand.
CGTAGGTCGTAGGTCTCCAACGGATGGGCCGATTTCGATGTGGTTTTTTAAGTGACAGCGAGTTGACCAGTTGCTCCGGTGTGTTTTAGTGCGCGCAATGACCGCTAGTGCGTCCAACACATCCGTGTCGTGTCCGATACCTATCCGTGCCGTGTCCGTACCTGAAGGATGTACGCTGACTTGCTCCGGTAGTCTTTTAGTGCGCGCAGTAACCGCTAGTGCGTCCAACACGTCCGTGTCGTGTCCGATACCTATCCGTGCCGTGTCCGTACCTGAAGGATGTACGCTGACTTACTCCGGTAGTCTTTTAGTGCGCGCAGTAACCGCTAGTGCGTCCAACACGTCCGTGTCGTGTCCGATACCTATCCGTGCCGTGTCCGTACCTGAAGGATGTACGCTGACTTGCTCCGGTAGTCTTTTAGTGCGCGCAGTGACCGCTGATGTGTTTCCAACTGGCAGACACTGTTGCCCGCCCTGATCATGCCCGTCACGCCTGTCGTGCTGAAACGGTTAAGGAGTCGTTTAATTATTATTTGACCTAATAGAAGATAAGAGAAGAGCTACACATTTTACACAATCCAGCACACAGGGGCCAATATTAGGTAATTGTCAGGAAATAAAGGTTTTTTGTTTAACTGGATATTATTAAAAATAATTGTTTAGAATAAGTAGTACGATTCGACCGTATACCGGCTCAAACATGATAGCAAGAAGGGAAACTTTTAGTCGTTTCTCACAAAAAAAGTTGGGGATGTTGAGTTTATTGATTTTACTTACGAGAAGCCAGTGAGCGCGTTCATCAGAGACGACTTGCCGGCGCCGGAGGGTCCCATGATGGCCGTCAGCTGCCCGGACCCGTACAGTTAGAGACAGATACTGTCATCATCACGTTGTCAAGACAAGTGTGACTGTCACAGGAATAATAGTTACTTACGAGAAGCCAGTAAGCGCGTTCATCAGAGACGACTTGCCGGCGCCGGAGGGCCCCATGATGGCCGTCAGCTGCCCGGAGCGGTACAGTTAGAGACAGATACTGTCATCATCACGTTGTTAAGACAAGTGCCACTGTCACAGATATAATAGTTACTTACGAGAAGCCAGTGAGCGCGTTCATCAGAGACGACTTGCCGGCGCCGGAGGGTCCCATGATGACCGTCAGCTGCCCGGACCGGTACAGTTAGAGACAGATACTGTCATCATCACGTTGTCAAGACAAGTGTGACTGTCACAGGAATAATAGTTACTTACGAGAAGCCAGTGAGCGCGTTCATCAAACACGACTTGCCGGCGCCGGAGGGTCCCATGATGGCCGTCAGCTGCCCGGAGCGGTACAGTTAGAGACAGATACTGTCATCATCACGTTGTCAAGACAAGTGTGACTGTCACAGGAATAATAGTTACTTACGAGAAGCCAGTGAGCGCGTTCATCAGAGACGACTTGCCGGCGCCGGAGGGTCCCATGATGGCCGTCAGCTGCCCGGACTGGTACAGTTAGAGACAGATACTGTCATCATCACGTTGTCAAGAGAAGTGCTACTGTCACAGATATAATAGTTACTTACGAGAAGCCAGTGAGCGCGTTCATCAGACACGCCTTGCCGGCGCCGGAGGGTCCCATGATGGCCGTCAGCTGCCCGGACCGATACAGTTAGAGACAGATACTGTCATCATCACGTTGTCAAGACAAGTGCTACTGTCACAGATATAATAGTTACTTACGAGAAGCCAGTGAGCGCGTTCATCAGAGACGACTTGCCGGCGCCGGAGGGTCCCATGATGGCCGTCAGCTGCCCGGACCGATACAGTTAGAGACAGATACTGTCATCATCACGTTGTCAAGACAAGTGCTACTGTCACAGATATAATAGTTACTTACGAGAAGCCAGTGAGCGCGTTCATCAGAGACGACTTGCCGGCGCCGGAGGGTCCCATGATGACCGTCAGCTGCCCGGACCGGTACAGTTAGAGACAGATACTGTCATCATCACGTTGTCAAGACAAGTGTGACTGTCACAGGAATAATAGTTACTTACGAGAAGCCAGTGAGCGCGTTCATCAGACACGACTTGCCGGCGCCGGAGGGCCTCATGATGGCCGTCAGCTGCCCGGACCGGTACAGTTAGAGACAGATACTGTTATCATCACGTTGTCAAGACAAGTGTGACTGTCACAGGAATAATAGTTACTTACGAGAAGCCAGTGAGCGCGTTCATCAGAGACGACTTGCCGGCGCCGGAGGGCCCCATGATGGCCGTCAGCTGCCCGGAGCGGTACAGTTAGAGACAGATACTATCATCATCATGTTGTCAAGACAAGTGTGACTGTCACAGGAATAATAGTTACTTACGAGAAGCCAGTGAGCGCGTTCATCAGAGACGACTTGCCGGCGCCGGAGGGTCCCATGATGGCCGTCAGCTGCCCGGACCGGTACAGTTAGAGACAGATACTGTCATCATCACGTTGTCAAGACAAGTGCTACTGTCACAGATATAATAGTTACTTACGAGAAGCCAGTGAGCGCGTTCATCAGACACGCCTTGCCGGCGCCGGAAGGCCCCATGATGGCCGTCAGCTGCCCGGACCGGTACAGTTAGAGACAGATACTGTTATCATCACGTTGTCAAGACAAGTGTGACTGTCACAGGAATAATAGTTACTTACGAGAAGCCAGTGAGCGCGTTCATCAGAGACGACTTGCCGGCGCCGGAGGGCCCCATGATGGCCGTCAGCTGCCCGGAGCGGTACAGTTAGAGACAGATACTATCATCATCATGTTGTCAAGACAAGTGTGACTGTCACAGGAATAATAGTTACTTACGAGAAGCCAGTGAGCGCGTTCATCAGAGACGACTTGCCGGCGCCGGAGGGTCCCATGATGGCCGTCAGCTGCCCGGACCGGAACAGCCCGGAGATGTTCTTCAGGATAGTCTTCGTGCCTGGAAATAAACAACTAGATTATACAACTGAGGCATAAAGCGACACATTTCATGCGAGGAATTTATCGGACCGAGCGTAGGCGAGGCGAGAACAATTTGAAAGAAACCTACATCGCGCTAACGGAGTTCTAAATGTCAGTTGCTTATATACAACTTCCGACAAACTTATCACCTTAACATCAAAATGTATGAATTGGCCTCCAGATTGGAGCAGTCAAAATACTCATAATATTTCGAAGTTTTACACACTGAACTTTGTTACAGTTGGCCAACGATGGCCTTAAGATGGTCGCGCTGCAATGTTATCGTTTCATAATGCCCGTCACTTTCTGACGAACCAGAATAACTATGCAGATGTAGTGATTCTAGTATTACAATGTAGAAGTCTGACTGTAGAGCGAAAACCAAAATTCGCAAATTGCGGGGATCTTTCTCTTTTACTCCATGAAGGCGTAATGCCGCACAAGAGGTTTGACATAATAGAATTAGATTTTTGTTATTAAATAGGCTATTTGACTGTATTTAAAATAAATTATTATACACCATGCATAAATAACGCACCAGAAGATTAATAGAGAAACGAAGACAACAGTTATTTTGAGACACAATATTTATTTTAAAACCCATATAAAACTATAAAGAGTAGGTATTTAATTTGATTGTGAAGTCACATGCAAGTGTTTCATACTTCGATCAACACGGGCTTCCGACACGTCGGGTTTCATATAAATTCCATAGTAGCAAAATCGTATCGACAGTTCGAAACAAGAAACTGATTTGACTAGTAGTCAAATACCTTATTCAAAGCTGCGGGCTTGTACCCCATGGAGAAGGGATAACTTTTAATGATTTATCACTACATAGTATAAAACAAAGTCGCTTCCCGTTGTATGCCTGTAATAGTAATAGTAGTAATATCGTTTATTACAAACCATGGTACAATACAATAGATGTTAATAGAAAAAGATCCCCTATGAAGAAGATGTCCCTATGTAAGCTTAGATCTTTAAAGGCTTCGTCACACAGGCGCGTTTTCCGGGCGGCACGTGAGCGGGGCGCGCCGCTTTTACATATAAAATGCTCACACCTTGCTCACGCCGCGCCTTTAAACTACGCAACGGATTTTGATGCGGTTGTGAGTGATTCAAGAGGAAGGTTTATGGTTAACCCGTGCGAAGCCGGGGCGGGTCGCTAGTGTCAGATAAGTATCAATCATATGGACCGTTTTTCAAAGCTTCGTCTATTCCGTCACTGTGTACGTGAAACAGTGACGTATGACACGATAGACGATAAAAGTGTAACCATCATATCCTTCCAGCAGGTTTTCTTTGCAATCTGGTTAACATTTAGGTAAGGTTAGATAAGGTACGCGTTGCCCAACGTAGGATTTGTGAAATGTACAAGTTAGGTACCAGTTATAGGCCTTTCCGCTAGGCTGAACTTACTACGACAGGTTTTTTTACCCGACTACGGCAAAGCGAAAAAGAGAGGTAATGTTTTGCCTGTCTAGGTAGGTAGGTGTGTGTAGGTGGGTGTGACAATTTTAAGAGGGGGCGAACGCAAAATTGTAGTTCATAAGAACTACAAAAACATTGTAAAAACTTTTGTCTTTGTATTTTTACACATGTAAAAAATCATATATACGGAAACTTGAGTATCGGCCTGATTCGAACTTTAAGATACATCAAAAATTTGCTAAAGATACGACATCGATCGGATATGTCAGTGTGTGTGACGTTTTTGTTTGTAGAAATTTTTGACGTAGGTACCTATATCCTATATTAAAGTTCGAAATTCATAATATCATGGCTCCAATAAAGTGATAATAAACGGGCTTTACTACGGGAGTGCGACACACGCTTGTGCGAAGTATTGTTAGTGCGACGTATGATTAGGCGATGTACGATTGTACGACATGTCATTTGTGGGAACTATTGTTCGTGCGAAACATTATTAGGCGATGCACGACTATACGATGTGCAGTTTGAGCGAATCATCGTGTGTGCGAAATATAAATCAATAGGTAGGTTAGGTTCGTTAGGTAGCTTCAGATGCCCGAAGGGCAAAGCGCCCAGAAATAGGAGCCCCGCGATTCCCGCGAAGCAGGGCTCCGTCTAGTTCAGTTGTAAAGGAAATGTTTTTTGAGAAGAAACAATATAAGTACTGAGACCATGTTAAAAATAAATTACCCGTAGACCCACAAATACTGTCGTGCACTAGAAGTATTGTCGGGCCGTAATATGTCGCACAATTTAACTTCGATCAAAAATACTGCCGAACTATAGTTTGGTCGAATAGTGATATATCGCACAATATCACTTCGCAGAATTACAGTGTCGTTAAAAAAATTATGTCGCACAATCGTGAATCGCACACTTGGGGTCGCACTTATGTAATAAACCCTAATAAACGCTATTTAATCGCAGTTTTTTCGTATCGAATCACTATCAAATAAAGACCGGTGCCAATTCCCTTTATATTGCGTGGTCCGACACGCATATGCCCGTTTTGCATACCTGTGCAATAAACTACAGTGGAAATATAATTGTAATATCGTAAATCGTGAAATATAATATTTACGTTTATTTTATTATGAAAAACAAAGCTCTTATGGCGATGTAGTACCTATAATATCATTAGAATGATGTTTAAATGTATTACAATAAATACATATACATATATGTATAAATATATTATTATAAATATAATTGTTTGTGCAGAGGCGGGAAAGATGCAATTGGGAACCGTTTAGTTTTCCTAAATATATAGTAACAGTATATTTCTAGAGCGTTGGAAGTTAAATGTTATTTTTTTACAGTACATATAGTGCTACTTTACCGTCCTAGTGCGGTAACTAGCACTATAGGTGCGTATGTCGAAAATTTAAAGGGCCATTGCATATGTACTGTAAAACGTTGTACAATACACGTGCGAAAAGGAAATTCGCAACTCGTGTCGATTTAAAATCCTCCCTTCGGTCGTGTTGCAATTTATCGCCGCTTGTTGCGAATTTCCTACTTTTCGCACTTGTATCGTAATGTACTGTTTAAGTTTATATAGAAAACAAACAGCTATTTACAAATAAGCAGTTATGTCCCCACTTTAACCTACTTTCTAATGCGCTTGGCATTCGTCTCAAAGATTTTCAACTCCTGAATTTTAAACGTCAGTAATTTGAGAGAGAGAGAGAGAGAGATACATTTTATTTAACACCAAATAAATCCATTTTACATTAAAAGTCAATTATTAAATCATACAGCGTGGTGCTAAAAGGGGCCACGACTCAGCATAATGTCATAATTTATAGTGTCACCCAAAGTGTAATGTAAGTGGTGTCACCTCTACCAAGTCTTAACAAGAGACTAATTATTCTCAGAAGTATTTTATTACTAGTGCACTTAATTACACTAATAACGTAAAGTATTTCCCTGGCGGTTTTTCCTTGAGGTCTTAGCGGAGCACCTTGTTCTATCTAGTCATCATCACTTTATCCTCCTAAGTCCGAGAGTCGGGTCTCTATTGTTTCTCAAAAAGTTTTAAGTCGTAATGTATTATTTGCCCGCATTTTCGTTAGTCATAAGTCATAATCTCATAATTCATTTGGTTCAGAAACGCGTCACTTTTCATGGTTCCGATGGGCCAGCGCCGGCCACTCCAAGGGACGCAGTCATGCGGTAGAATGAGATAGCAATATCACTTGCTCCCTCTAACGCATAAATGCGTCCCTTGGAGTGGCCGGCGCTGGCCCATCGTGTAGAGGAGCCATCAGGATTACCATAAAACAAACCTAACCTAACCTGACCTGAAAAGTTAACGGTTTTAATTTTATGACTAATGATAAAATGACAAACAATACATTATGGGCCCGATTCGGATTTTGAACTAGATATCTATTAGACATCAACAAGATACGACAACGACATTTTTAAGATCTAGCCTGTCAAATTTGACATTTCCGCGATTCTGGAGATACTCTTGAACGATTTCCACAACGTCTAACGGCGCGATTCGGGAAATGATTTAGAGATTCACTAGATATGAAATAGTAAAGATATGTGACGTTCCACGGCAAAAGGTACCATTGCCCCGGCTGAATATTGGAGGGGCGTTAATAATAGCGTAAGCGCCAGCCACCATAAGGTACCTTTTGCCGTGGAACGTCACATATCTTTACTATTTCATATCTAGTGTATCTCTAATTCACTTTCCGAATCGCGCCGTAAAACGTCTCGTTATGTATTTTTAGATCTCAAAACGATTTTGAAACGATCTTAATACGATAATTTAACGTAAAAGTGACATTGGTTGCCCGAATTGAGCTGCAAAAGATATCTAGTTGAAACCTAAACTACCAGGTATCTAGTACATATCGTATCGTTCTCTTCTCTAGAACGGATCTTGTTTTCCGAATACTGCGGATATGACTTACAATTATATGGGAAATCGAGGGTCAACCCCAGAGTCATTTTGCTTTTGAATTTCCGCATTTTTTTAATTTCTTCGCTGAGAGATACAGCTTTTTCCACGATATTTTCCTTTGGCCTCGGCACACTTCCGTGTACCGCAATCTGGAAAAACTTCTCTAACTGCAAAAGTAATGATAGGGTGGTGGTAGATATTTTTGGCGCGTTGTTTAATCCGCTATTATTGATGCGGACAGCACCTACACCTACTTTTTGTGTAGGTACATCGTGTAAATATGTACCTACTTAACTGTTCTTAATAACATGTTCAGAGGCCCAACGATGGCACAAACTGATAAAACCGTAATGGTGGCAAAGACAAGTAAATAATACAGATATTAAATCACATGTAAAGTGGCGTCTTCGAATTCGCGCCCGCGCACCACTCAGGGTGGTCTGGGGCCAATAAATTGTCTGTAAAAAAGCAAAAGTAACTTTGGAGGCCCAGCCTTTGGTCTTACAGTGGTCATCAGTAAAAGTAAAAAACTCGGACATAGTAAAAGAGACCAAAAAAAAGAAGATTTAAAAACAGTCTGACAAGATATCTTGAATAGGTACTCTATAGGGAAATGTGTTACCCTATAGAGTATTCATTGTAAGCCTATTATAATATAAATTTAATAGAATAGTGAGACTCCACAGTCAAACAAAATGTAGTTTTGTGGAGCTTTGTCCTTAACTAAAAAGTAGTAACTTCTTGTGTAATCTAAGAAATAACTAAATCAATAAAATAAAAAAGTTAGTAAAATCCTAAGATTGTTGTCAAGAGCGCCCTCCACGAGTTCTTACCGCTATTCGCTATTGGTAATGCTGACATATCATTATTTAGTAGGTATGCTGACATATTATAGTATTTTTATAGAGTGGACTTAAATGCATTTTTTACATTGTTCGTGTACAAACTGAGCTCTATAATTACCTATTTACTCTATAATTACATAAGACCTAAACTGTATATATAAGTATCCTGTGTTCTACCAATAAAAAATTACTTTTCTTTCCGATCCGATATTAAATTTAGATGTCGGACGATCCTTGATGAAAAGCAACTGTTAGAGTCCCCTATGGCATGAAGTCCTCCTTTCCTGGTTAAAAGTTCTCTTTTTAACATTAAACATTTCATCAATTAATTAAAAAAGACGAAGAATAGACAGGTTTTTTTGTGGTCCCGATATCGGATCGGACAGTGAGAAAACACTTCAATATTAACTTGTGGTCCCAATATCGGATCGAACAGTGTGAAAACCCTTCAATATTAACCTATCTCTGGTTGACACAACAAGCCAAACATTATCACAGCCATCTCACGAATGGCGTACAACGCAGAACTGTCGTAGCGGCATCATTATGTGCTTGACTCATGTATGTTTACCTTTACAAGGACGATTATTCTGTAAATATAAATATTGGACTAATTCGTCGTACCTCGCTTGTGAACAGAAGTGGCTAACAAACTTTAATAAATTTATCTTGATTTGATATTATAGTTCTCTTTATAAGAATGGATTATCGCGACGCTTAAATGGCATAGACAGACATTATTAACGACCAAAGTGGCCAAGTAACCTTTGTTGCCATAGAAATACGGATGTTACTACTGTTACTAGTAATTGGCCACTTTGATGCCGACTGTACGAGTAAGCGTTTTTAAATTGATGAATAAATTGCGGTACCCACACACCACGCGACAGTGATGATGATGATGAAACATTAACTGACCTAAACGACCTCTAGCCTAGTCGATAGTGACCCTGCCTACCAAGTATGACTTGTAAATGTAATATACAGTGTGTGGCCTACAACATGGGCGAAAAATTAAAACGTAGATTCTACTCCTCAAACTAGACAATGTTTGTTCAGCGACTTTTAAAAATAACTTGTGGTTTGTATTTTAAAACACTTTAAAATTTATTCGAACACGCAATGTATTACGAAATTGATTATGCCTGTACGGTGACAAGGCTGACGGGCAATGTCAATTAGACGGAATTTAAAGTACATTGAAAATATTATTTAGTTTGTTTGAAAAAGGGACAATTTTAAGACTACATAATTTCAAAAAGTTGTTGAACAAAAGTTTTATTGTTTGATGAGTAGAATCTACGTTTTAATTATTCGCCCGTGTTGTAGGCCACACACTGTATATCAATAAATTCATTATTCATTAACAACGAATGTTGCAATAAAATTAATTTATCCCAGTAAACATTTCTACATAGGATTAAAACTAAATACATAATAAAATCAAATTAAATTAAAACATATGCATAGGTAATTCAAAAAGATAAGATGAGATCCACTGCATTATGCATATTATGTTAATACACAGATAGTGCATCTCTGCTTGAATACACATTAACACCTCTTAACTAAGTGTTATCGCTATATTGCATGTGAGAGATCTTGGGATTCATGTTTATTTAAGAGTCACACAAACCTAACCACCATCATAATACTTACTTACAATATAAATATTAGAAACAACGCTCTGTTTTTAAAACATTTGTTAACTTTTGTAGAATTAAGTACGTTATGTTGTGGGTATTTGAGGTTGTATCGGTATAGTTGTACCCGCACATTCTCATGGCTTTATTAATATCACTGTTGGCTTGCTAAAATCTATAGGATAGTCGAAGGTAGATTGGTTTGGACATTTATGGTGATACCTTCAATAATTGTAAGGCTATTTGTTTTGTTTAGACATTGTGGGTATATTAGATGGATCTTTACCAATATACCCACAATGATTATTTTAATAACTGGCGATTAATATAAAAGCCGAGAGCCACTTGGCTTGGCAGGCAGTACTGTGAAACGATTCATGGAGTTAACATCTTAATTATTGATTTAATAAACAGTGTTGTAGTATTCCTCAGTTTTATTTGGATTTCATCATCGGCCGCTATCCTTGTTGTCGGGAGTTATCAGCTTCAGAAGGTGGGATGTAAGACTGGCTCACCAGAAAAGCCATGGACAAGATACCCACTGAGCGACGACTGGCGACGCCAGATGATGGCGGAGAGCGCCAGCAGAGGCAGAGTCGGCGGCGCAGCCGGGCACCTGACGAGCGGCACAGTCGCGGCTCCAGGAGGTCACGCAGCCTGCAGCGGCGCAGTCACGGCTCCAGGAGGTCACGCAGCCAGCAGCGGCGCGACTCCTATCGACCGTGCAGTCACCGGAGGGACCAGGAGAGGTCGCGTTGTCGACACACAGCGGAGCGACCATCTCGCAGCCGTTCCAGAGGTACGCGACGTTCATATAGCCATCGTAGAAGTAGTCGTAGGAGGATTAGTGAACATAGATATTATGCGAGGGTTCGAGGTAGTCGAAGTGGAGGTCGGAGATCTCGCAGTATAAATAGAAGGACGAATGAAGCTTTACATACCGTTAGATCTCGTAGTCCTCATGTGGATGATCGTCGCCGCGATTTAAGGGTTAGTGAGGACAATAATATGCATACACGTTTCTCAATAACTAGGTCCCTAGCTGGGCACACAAATGCAAACAATAGTAATTCAAATGAGAACACGGGTATGACTTTATTGTCTTCTCAAGGAAATCAGGTTCAGAATAGGGAAGATGTAGATAGCAGCAACAACCAAACAGAGTCTAATATCTCTGGGCAGCGCGGAGAGCCGCAGGATGTAGCGGGTGTGTTTAAAGAATTTATTAAAATCATGAAAGCTGAAAATGCTAACTCTAAACCATCTGTAAGATATCCTGTTGCTACCAGCGCAGTTCCAGAGTTTGATCCAAGCAAAAGTAGTCAAACTATAGATATGTGGCTTAATAAAGTTAATGAGTGCGCTGCTATTTATAATTGGTCTGAACCTGAAGTGCTGCACTATGCATTACCTAAATTAAGCGGGGTAGCGCAGCGTTGGTATCAATCATTGCCTAGTATGAAATATACATGGGAAGAATGGCAGGTAAAATTAAAAACTGCATTCCCAAGCACCGAGAATTACGGGGTCTTATTAACTGAAATGCTTAACTTACGAGCCAAATTTGGCGACTCTCTTGAGAATTATTTTTATGATAAAATGATTTTGTTACATAAGTGTAGATTGTCCGGCAAAGACGCCGTAGATTGTATCTTGCTAGGTATTGATGACAGATCCGTGCGAACAGGAGCAGAAGCGGCACAATTTAGTGATCCAGATAAATTATTAGTTTATTTGCGGAGTGTAAAATCAATTAAAAGACCTGAGAAACCCTTTCAAAAACCATCTTCTGCTTCTGATTCGACGTCAAAATCAAAACCATTCATGAAAACTAGTAGAGATAATAAGGTTTTAAAGTGTTACAATTGTGGAGAGGAAGGTCACCCAAGTTTTAAATGCAAGCAACCGCAAAAGAAATGTGAAACATGTTCAAAATTGGGACACGTGTCTGAATTCTGCTTTACTAAAAATTCGAGTAATAAACCATCTGCACCAGAACAGAAATCAATTAATTTGGTAAACGGTCCTAAAAAAGATGATGGCAAATACTATAAAACCGCCGTTGTCAATGGTAAAGAGTTCGCGTGTTTTATAGATTTCGGTGCGGAATGCACTATGATGCGAGTATCTGATGCGGAGAAGTTTTTAGATATGAGCTTTGATGACCTTCCAATTCTAAATGGTTTCGGTAAGGGGATTGTAAAACCTGTCGCTAAATGTACCGTAGATATGTCCATTGAAGGGGTTGGTGCTAGGGTTCATCTTTTCATAGTGCCAGATGAGTTTTTGTCTGTACCTTTACTTGTAGGTCACTCATATACTGAACAGAGTCATATCACTTTCGTGAAAACGCATGAAGCGGTCATTGTTATTGATACCGGTAAAAAGGCGGATAAAATATTACTTTATGCTAGCAAAGACACTAAAATTGAAGGTGTTAGTACGATAGACGTGTATTCTAAGCCAGTGTATTCTGGCGAACTTTTGATTCAGCAACAATTAAGACAGGAACCACGTAAAGAATATGAGGTATGTCGTGATTATTGTCGGATCGACAATGGCAAAGGTCAGATAACTATTAGAGGGTTTCCGTCTCGACAGTTTGTAGTGCCGAAAGACACACTGTTAGTTCGCTCTCACCCAGCTAATGTATTACATGTTAATCTGATAGAAACTTGCAGTGATGATTCTGGTAGAGTGGATATTCAGCCTAAAGACTTGTTAGTCGATACTGATTTAGATCCAAATTATCTGATAAAATTAACATCGTTATTAACTGAGTATAGAGAATGTTTTGCTTTTAACATTAGTGAAATAGGATGTACCAATGTTTCCGAAATGGAAATTCGTTTAAAGGACTCTACCCCAGTGGTCTATCGGCCTTACAGATTGTCTCACACGGAAAGAGAAACTGTTAGGCAGATTGTTGGTGATTTGGAAGGGTGTGGTATTGTAAGAGAGTCGTGTTCGGAATTTGCATCACCAATAGTTTTAGTTAAGAAAAAAACAGGGGAGACACGTATGTGCGTAGACTTTAGAAAACTTAATAAAAACACAGTTAAGGAACATTATCCAATGCCACGAATTGAAGACCAAATAGATAATTTAGCTGGATTTAAATACTTTACAACTCTGGACTTGGCATCTGGTTATTACCAGATCCCAATGTCTGAGAAATCTAAACCACTGACTGCTTTTGTGACCCCAGACGGCCATTTTGAATTTAATCGCATGCCTTTCGGGCTCGTAAATGCGCCGTCTACCTTCCAACGTACCATTAATAAAATACTAGGTCACTCTCGGTTTAAAAACGCGTTCGCTTATATGGACGATATTGTGATCCCATCTACAGACATTGATACTGGGCTAGAGGATTTACGCCACGTGCTTTCTTTATTCAAAGAAGCCGGATTGACTCTAAAATTATCAAAATGCCATTTCTTTCGGAAAAACATTGAGTATCTTGGTTTTGACATTAGTGCTGATGGGGTCAAGCCTGGTAGTAGAAAGATTGACGCAGTTAAGAATTTTCCAACGCCACAGGATCAACATAATGTTAGACAGTTTATAGGTCTTGCAAGTTTCTTTAGGCGATTTGTGCAGGGCTTTTCTGTGATTGCTAGACCACTTACACAATTATTAAAAAAGGATTCAAAATGGAAATGGGGTGAAAACGAAGAAGGTGCATTTAATTCGTTACGTAAAGTGTTAGTCGAACGGCCCGTTTTAGCATTTTATAATCCAACTTTTGAAACGCAAGTACATACGGACGCGAGTAAGACTGGGCTTGGTGGTATATTACTGCAAAGACAAAATCCTAACACTCCTTTTAAAGCAGTTGCATATTATAGTCGCCAAACCTCGCCCGAAGAGCAACATTTTACGTCCTACGATTTGGAGACGTTAGCTGTTGTTTGCTCATTACAACGATTTCGTGTTTATTTACTGGGGTTACATTTTAAAATTATCACGGACTGTAACTCACTGAGAGCAACTCTGGAAAAAAGAGATATGATACCCAGAGTGGCTCGTTGGTGGAATATCATGCAAGAATACGATTTTGACATGGAATATAGGCCCGGTACTAGCATGCAGCATGTAGATGCGCTTAGTCGTAATCCTGTTGACCCTGCCGCAGCGGTAGTAGAATATGATGTCAGAGTATGCGAGGTTAGAGACGTGGCTGTCGATTGGATCACAACAGTTCAACAAAACGATTCCGAAATTAAACGCACTATGGAAATCTTAAATGATTCCTCATTGGATAATGTCCCCGATATTAAAGCTAATTATGTCGTTAAACGGGGTTTACTCTATCGTAAAACAGAAAGTGGCGAACGCTGGGTTGTTCCTAAAGGGGTCAGATGGCAGATTCTAAAGTCTAACCATGACGATATAGGCCACTTTGGGTATGACAAGACGTTGCACAAGGTTAAAAGTCAGTATTGGTGGCCTAAGATGAATCGATTTGTAAAGAAATATGTGCAGAGCTGTTTAGAATGTGCATATTCGAAAAGTCAAGGGGGTAAGAAAGCAGGTGAACTGCATTCTATTCCCAAGGTAGAGTCTCCGTTCCATACTTTACATTTCGATCACTTAGGACCATTCATTAAAAGCAAGCGAAATAATGTGTACTTGTTTGTGATCATAGATGCGTTCACTAAATTTATTGTGTTGGTACCAGTCAAAAATACTAAAGCATCTACCTCTATAAAAGCTCTTGAGCATTATTTTGACCTTTTCAAACCCCCAACAAGGATAATTTCTGATAGGGGTAGTGGTTTCACCTCAAAGCGTTTTAAGTCTTTTGTAGCATCTCTGGGAATAAAGCACGTGCTTAATGCAGTTGCAACGCCGCGTGCAAACGGGCAGGTAGAGCGCTACAATAGGACTATACTGGGAGCGCTAACGGCAGCGAATTGCGGAAAACCTGAAAATGTTTGGGATGAGGCAGTTTCTAAAGTACAGTGGGGACTGAATAACACAATTAATCAAGGGACGGGTAAAACTCCCTCAGAAGTGCTATTTGGTCTCCAACTTACTGGTAGAAGTGATGCTCTTTTAAAATCAAGTTTAGGTGATGATGATGCTAACACAAAAAACCTGGAATCAGTACGGGAGGAAGTAGCAGAGCATGTACAGAAAAATCAGGAAAAACAGAAAGAAAGATTCGATAGGCATAGGAAGGTAGTGAAGTTCAACCTAGGAGACTTAGTTAGAGTCGAAAGAGAGATACCTGCGACTGGCCAAAGTCGTAAGCTAGTACCTCGGTTTCAGGGACCTTATCGTATAACACAGGTATTAGATCACGATCGATATGAGATTTGTGATACTCCTTTATCTAAGAAAAACAACCGCTCTTTCAAAAGTATAGTTTCTGTTGACAAAATGTTACCCTGGCTTGTATTTAACAGGGATGCAGAAAGCAGCGATAATGATATGACTTTGTCTGAATAATTCATAAGTAGGGTCATGTCAATTTAAGTAGTATGCTTATGAACGGTTATAATCAGTGACATATAAATATTGAAGTGTATAATATCAGCATTCAATAGAATCAGAGTTTTACAGTATAAGGAAACAAGAAGGTTGATTTGGGAGATTCAATAGAATCATTATGTTACTTTATGTACAGTATAAGGAAACAGGAAGGAGTTCCCATTACTGATTCTAATATTTTAAGAGATTCAATAGGATCATAATTATAACAATATACGGTTTCATTAATATGATTAGTAAAGCGATGTTTTGAATATGTTAGAATTCAATACAGGTTCACCAAAACTAAACTCCAATCATTCATGATTTTAGTGAATTATTGGTGTCACCAATATCATGATTGTTATTTAAATATGTAGTTTTGTACTTTGTAGATTAATTGTAATTAACAATAATATAGTTCATCGAACTTGTAATATTTAGCTATGCTTATATTTAAACAAAATAATAAAGCCACGAGGACGTAGCTTAGCCAGGAAGGCCGACTGTTAACTTTTGTAGAATTAAGTACGTTATGTTGTGGGTATTTGAGGTTGTATCGGTATAGTTGTACCCGCACATTCTCATGGCTTTATTAATATCACTGTTGGCTTGCTAAAATCTATAGGATAGTCGAAGGTAGATTGGTTTGGACATTTATGGTGATACCTTCAATAATTGTAAGGCTATTTGTTTTGTTTAGACATTGTGGGTATATTAGATGGATCTTTACCAATATACCCACAATGATTATTTTAATAACTGGCGATTAATATAAAAGCCGAGAGCCACTTGGCTTGGCAGGCAGTACTGTGAAACGATTCATGGAGTTAACATCTTAATTATTGATTTAATAAACAGTGTTGTAGTATTCCTCAGTTTTATTTGGATTTCATCATCGGCCGCTATCCTTGTTGTCGGGAGTTATCACATTACGCTGAGTTAGTTCATTTCGTAATGCGCACTTATATAAATGTTCTCTTTCTCTGCTTTTGTTGTCTGTACATGTTCGTACATGGTTTGTGACAATTGTGACTGACAGTGTCACGAATAAATGCCTTTAATTTTTTTTCCATCTTACCTTTTTTCAGAATACTTTCTGCTTAGAAGGACAGAGAAAGGTATAGATTGTCCTATGCCTCGCTGCGGAAAGATGGCAGAAAAACTACATATTTGCGGCGGTGTGTTTTATTTGACTAAGTTATAATATTTATTTTATTGGAAGTTATGATATTTATTTTGTTATATTTTCTGTATGCATGTGTCTAGATTTAATATTTTTCAAACAAAATCTAATATTGTTATTGAATAAATAAATGAATGAAAGCGTCCCGCAAAAAGTAAGATGTATTAACACTAATAACCCTTTAAGAAAATTAATGTCTTCCGATTTAAAGTGTCATTCTATAGAACTTGCTAACTACGTAAACAAAAGTCACAGGTAAATTCATCATTCAGAGACAATTTCAATATGGCGGTTTGTTTACATAGTTAGCAAGTTCCATAGAATAACACTTTACATTACATCAGTAATGATAGGATTTAATGAAGATAAAACATTGTAGTATCAAGGTTTACTTTATATTGTAAGTATGGTACATTGACTCCAAAGAATGTATTATGTGTAGCTAGTAATTATGCAGTAATGTAGTAATTAAATGTTATGTTTCATTTGAATAGTCCTTAGAAACTAAACTATTATTATCTACTACTCACAACACAAGGCTTATTGAGCTAACTTTGGGGCTAGTTTTTATAAATTTCTAAGGACATCGCGTGAGCGCGCCACCGTCGATACGAACCAGATAATTAGTTGATAATTGATATTGATTTGACTCAATTGACCTCAAATACGATTTAATGATGCAACGATTAAAGTTGTGATTAATAATATAGAGGTAAGAACTGCACCTACCGCTACCTAGTCGGCAGTGAGGGGTCTTCAAAGCGGGAGGATTGCGGTAAGGGCATTTATTTGTGTTAATAAATTATACAAAGGGGCACATCAAATTGCGTTATATTATTTCTTTATTATATTGAAAGTAAATTTACAAGATAAATATTAAACATTAAAAACGTAAAGTTGCCTGGGGGGCATCGTCCCCAGGACGCTTGCTGCGTTTCCCTTCCCCGCTGGACTGCCAAACAATAGGGATGATGACACATGTTGAATTTTATAACAAAATCTAGTAAAATAGATAGCAAACGAGCAAATTTATCACAATAATGTGGATATTAAAATAAAATATTGAAAAATTACAAAATTACAGGACCTGAAAGTTTCAAAATTTAAGTTTTTTTTAACTTCCAAAAACGATAAAAGTAAGGGTACCATTCGATTCCTTACATTTCATCCAAAAAAATATTGTACAGCAACTATATACATAAACGCAATATTTCACCGACAAAAACGCAATTTTCTTGTTTTGTCCATACTACAAGATGGGCGATGACGTCACGGCCTCTGGCCGTTTTGTATAGGGCGGGCATTTCGCGAGTGAAGTGCGACTGTCGGACTTTGGCTACAATTTCTGACTTTTGTGTTACTTTAATGCAATGGGTCCCATATAGACATTTGATCCTAAAAACAAACCCGATCGATTGATACCATAAAAAAAATTAGTCATGTAGCCTATTGCCGCTGAGCGAAATATTCGCCCGCCCGAATGTCGCCAGACACAAATTGTCTGGTGTCTGATGACCATGGTCCAAAGGTTTCGACTGCAAGCGCCGCAAATATGTAATTATCTTAAAAAAGTTAAGTTGGGCGTCTTCTGCGTCTTCGTTATAATATTATCTACTTATTGTATAAATTACCTATATCAAACAGCGACGTTTACAATTTACAATCATCAGTGTGTCAAATGAATATCTATCTCTTTCCAAAGTGCCTAATAAATATATTTCTAACACATACATATATTATTTCTATACATACACAGAACACAAGAAAACCAACATGCCAAGCTACACGTTTTAAGTTTGTTATTACCTATGTATTTTTTTAGGATCGATAAACTACTAGTATATCATTAATTAATTTAATAATAATAAGCCATATTTTGCATATGAGATTAAATAAACTATAATTAATAACAACCGAGAGCGATAATGAGATCCGTTTCATAAAGGTCTTCTTTAGATGACATGCATTTTTATTGCAAGCATACAGGGAGTTTTTTCTACATGTAGCCACTCAAGCTGTGACACACATGTGTTTAATACGAGTTCATACGTTTGCCACTAAACAAAAAAAGTACACGATGTACTTTTAGTTACTATATTAAAATCCAACTTTAAAAACATCTGTTAATTATTTAAAAAGTTCCTTTTATGAATCATTTGGATAAAAACTTTTATGAAAAATGTTCGAACTTGTCTATAAGGATCAAGATAATACGCTATTAATGAATTAATATTATTTAAAAAATGGTCCCATCCGGATTGTTGGCCCTGTATATTTGAATTGATTCCAATAACCTTACCAAAAATATTATTATCTTTAATTTAAATAACATTTAACGTGAACTTTACTCTATAAACAGTTGAGAGATAAACAGGTACAATCAGCATCAATAGAAGAGTAAAAATCGTGAATGTTTAAATCAGTATAATGCGTCAAAAGTTCCATAATCTACTATTATCTAAAACAGCTTATTAAAACGAGACATGTCTCTCATCCGACTTGGGTTGTGAATGTGAACGTGTCGTGCGTAAACATTGTAAACAAGGAAATCGGTATCTATGTTATGAAATCCGGAGGCAAATTCTGATTAAAATAACAGGTTATGATTTGATCTGGATTTGTTATGGATCCCTATGATCTGTCAGTACTACAGTGACATTGCTTTCAACAGAAACTTATTCTGATTGTAATAATAGCTTATGATTTTAATATGGATTTATTATATCACTTTTGACTCTGACTAATCATATCCATAACAAATCCAGATCAAATTCACAACCTGTTATTACAGTCAGAATACGCCTCCCTTTTTTAGCGACCCTTATCTTTCAATGTGTTGACACGTGATTCTTTGATATAAATTGTGATGTAACTATATATGACACACTTCTAATAATGTTAACGAGTAGGTATTCGTAACAGATAAAATACATAGACCCAATGATATTTCTTTTACATATTATACATACTTATTTAACTACAGATAGATGTATAAATAAGGAGCACAAAAAATACTTCCATATTTATATAATTACCTGCGAATGAATCTGTTTAAAATGTTGATTAATTTTGCGTACCATTTATCTTTGTTAAGTTTAACAAAAGCTTCTGCAGCAGTGATGGACTGTTAATAACAGTACATGAGCAGTGATGCACTGTCCATTTTCTTTCGAGCACTGCTCCTGCACTGTTAGTGCTCGAAAATCTCCATTTTCAAGACCTAGGCTCTCCGAAACATGTCGCGCGACGCGAGTGACTAAAAATACGGGTCTTCTCATTTATCGGATAGGCTGCATAAGTGCATAATTGTTATAGGCTTATAACAAGTTGAACTTGGCAGTGCCATTTTAAAACAAGTTTCATTACTTCCAATTAAGGTGCGCACCGACTTCTGCGACCTTTACCGTACATTTTTAGCCCGCCGCTTGCACACGCGAGAAACAATACCTAAAGTGTCATTCTATGAAACTTGCTAACTATGTAAAGTAACCGCCATATTAAAATTCATTTACTAGTGAATTTTGTTTACCTACATAGTTAGTAAGTTCCATAGAATGACACATTATAGGAATTATAAAAAAATCATGAAAACGGCTTTTGATTTAAAAGCAATTAAAATATACATGATATTATACAGGGATATTATACAAATATATAGCCTGACCAGTAATATATGATAATTGTCAAGAGGGCGCTGTTATTCTCATGTATAGGGTGACAATTCCGTGTAGTATGAAAAAATTAGTTCCAGTGAAATTCCGCAACATGGCGCACCCTCAATAGATCCTGGTTCACCTATACGTTGTAAATTTTTTTTTTACTGCGGTATATTGTTGATAAGTTTAACAAACTTATTATTCGTTTGTGGATCTTTCTATTCCTTCTCTTCTATGAACTCTTCTATTCTATGACACTTGAAAAATGCTCCAATGAGTGACGTACCTAAATGTTAAATGAATCGTCAACTGTAAAGAACATAGAGTAATAATAACTTATCTGGACGGGAACTTTCTAAATGGATGCATGAGAATTTTCTCAAGAAAGTTTCCAGAAATTTCGAGAATGATCCGCAACTTGCACATCGCTAGACCGAATCTATTAACCCCAATAGTCGCCTTAAGTGGTTTGGTAATGACACACTGGCCGCGGCCGTCAGCTCACTCGCAAGTTCAAGGCGCATACGCAGCTGCCCAGTGCGACTTCTCTTTTATGGCTCCTCTACAGTGTAGAACACTGCTCTACACGATGGGCCAGCGCCGGCCACTCCAAGGGACGCATTTATGCGTTAGAGGGAGCAAGTGATATTGCTATCTCACTCTACCGCATGGCTGCGTCCCTTGAAGTGGCCGGCGCTGGCCCATCGTGTAGAGGAGTCATTACTCCAATTAAGGTGTAATTAGAGTGACAGGGAAAGATGCCCGCAATTTGCGAACCTCGGTGTTCACGGTAGGCCCTCGGAGGCGGAACGTTGCGCGGTCAAGCGTATCGAAACTTGAAATGGCTATAGTCGGACCAAGTTAACTCTGCACGGCATTGGCAATGATAAAGTGTAGCATATATGACATCATTCATGTTAAATTTCTATTAAAATATGTTTATAATGAGACTCCCAAACTTTATTCTGTTCGAGTCGGTGCAAATTAGCTTCGACGAACTCTATGAATATTATTATTTTCTCACATCTTATAACAGCAAGCCACTTAATTTGTACAGAACCCTCGGTGAACGAGTCCGACTCGCACTTGGTCAGTTTTATTGTAAAACTAATAGGTAGTTTTCTCAATTTTTTCTATATAGATCGGTTTACAAAGTATCTGCCACTCGAATTATTGTACAAATAGAGCCATTTGTTTTTTTAGGGGGGCACGGGAGCTTCACAAGGCGCTCAGCAAACGCCTGGAGGCCACAGGTGACCCTCGCGCAGGCAGCTTTCTCGCTGCTTGCGTGATGGGCAATAGGGAGTGCTGTACTGGTTTTCTATACAAATACAGTACCGGAACCGGGAATTCCCGGTTCTCGCCATACAAATTCAGTACCGGGAGCGAATTCTTAGGGAATCCTAATGGGCACCCTACCAAGGGCTCAAAATTTTGATAGGCATTTTTTATTTTAGTTATTTTAATTGTAGTTACATAGTTTAATTTTTATACCGTAAAACGGGGTGAGTAGGTTTCGCGGGGAGAGGTGGGTTATGAATGGGGAGAGAAGGTTTGAGAGGGAGGTGAGAAGGGATTTTTTTAAGGCTACAAAAAATGATGTATTCCAATTTAAAATGGAGCTATCGTAATACGCATAATAAAAAAAAATATCACCTTTGTATAAAAACCCCTCTCACCCCAAATACGAGGCACTACGGGGTGAGGTGGGTTTTCCTCTTTATTGTCAAAGTTATGAAATGGAACTACCCGAAATAAAATACAAACGTCCGGAACACTTATTATATACACCATTCAGTTTTCATATGTAAAAATAAAATGTAATCGAGGTTTGAATTTCAGTTTTGACCCTACTCACCCCATTTTACGGTACCACCAATTATTATTTTTAAAGTTTGATTAAATTATATAAGGATAAGTCCTTTTGGCACTTAATCCCATTCGCTACGTAGGGTAACGGCACCAGTGGCCAGCCAGGTACCAGTGGTCAGCCTTTTGAGCCGTTTATTGGTCATAAATATCTGGTATATTCGTTTAAACAAATCGCGAGTACTCAAATAGGAGCTTTGATTCCTTATTGGTTAATACGTCACACGACAGGTGCGGTGAGGGAACGGGGGGAAGAAATATACTCGTTCATACAGGTGCTGTTTGTCGACGAGTGCAATAGTGTCATGTGCGCCATATTTTTTACTGCACGTGGTGTTCTCTTAACAGGCAAGAAAAACTATGTTTTAATGTTAAAAGTTATTGTTTTTGTTAATGATTGGTTTATTTATTAGTTTATCTATTAAATTGCGTTATATTTGAATGAAAATATCAATATTTCACTTATAAATTGAGGGGGCTGGCCACTGGATAACACTTTTTTCCAAAGAATCCGGTGCCCAGCCCCCCACGGCTGACCTTTGGGTTATTCGTTTATTTTATTATTTTCGAGCCAATGCGACCGTTAGGACCGTTAAATTTACATTTTCAAATTTAGTTAGGCATGCCCTAGTCAATTTAAAGTAAAACCCAGTAGTCAGCCGCATTTGAAATAACGTTTTAATGCGGCTGATCACTGGGTTTCGCGGATCCAGTACTCAGCCATTGACTTTGCTTGGTACGTCGCCGCCAAAAATATGTCCACATTTTTAAACCCTATCTCATTGAAATAAGGTTCAAAAGTGTATACATATTTTTGACGTTAACTATACATAACTATCATTTTACTTTTTCCTGGTCGGTATATGACTTTGTTTATTAATGATAATTAGATCTGCATAGACTCATTAATTATTTTTTACCGAATACCTACTATGAACATAATTATATATTACCTGATTTACCTCATTAATTTTTGACGGATTCATTATTAGAAAATAAATATTGCGATTCTTAGTTTGCAGGAATAGTGTTTAGTTAATTAAGTACCTATGGCCAACAAATTTCGTGTCATAACATAAGAATTGTATGTACCTATAAGATTTTTTATTTATTAAATAAGTAAACAAGTAGGTAAGTAATACATATGTATATGCAAAAAAATTATAAACTAAAATTAAAAACTACAACTAACTACAATAACAATAACTAAAATAGTAATATAAAATAGATATTTGTATAACATGGTTGATTTTGATATATGCAAAAAATTATAAACTAAAATTAAAAACTACAACTAACTACAATAACGATACCAAAAATTATAAAGAAAAAATAAATATTATAATATCGTTGATTTTGATACAAATATTAGTGATTTTGATCTAATTATTATGAATAGTTTATATAGGCTGAGTACTGGGTACACAGAGGCTGCTTACTGGATTTTGGAGGCTGACTACTGGAGAAAAGTGCCACTTTTTGTTTAAACTTAATTAAAGGTATTATAAAGAGGATTGTTATTTTTTTAAATATTTTGTTTTAAAACTATGATAAACAATTGATCTAACCATGTCATTTGTTTAATTATCCGACTAATCCTGTAGAAATGCCGAACGTTCAAACCTAAAAAAGTCGTTATAAGGCTGACTACTGGTGCCTTTACCCTACTGTTGATGCTGACTGGACATCATAAAATAAATATTATCAATAACATCGCAATAAATGTCAGTTTTACATGAGTAGGACTAGTAATCTATATATATAAATGCAAGTGTCCTGACTGACTGACTGACTGACTGATTCATCAACGCAGAGCCGAAACTACAAAAGCTAGAAAGTTGAAATTTGCACACTAGGTTGAATTTATAAAGTGTACAAGAGATAAGAAGCGATTTTGAAAAATTCAACCCCTAAGGGGGTTAAAAAGGGGATGAAAGGTTGTATGGGGTGCAAGTTTTATTTTAAGCTAGGAATTTGAAACTTTGTAAAAATGTACTATATTAAAAAACAAGAAAACTAATTTCTGCGTTTTCGAAAATTCATCCCCCAAGGTGGTGAAAAAGGGGTTGAAAGTTTGTATGGAGATCAAATATTTTTGTGAGTATTGGACTTGAAACTTTGTATATGGGGATATTATTATAAGACGGGTAAAGTAATTTCAGCGTTTTTGAAAATTCATCCCCTAACAGGGTTAAAAAGGGGTTGAAAGTTTGAATCCATTACAAATGCTTTGAAACTTCTTAGAAAGGCATAATAGCCGATGACAAAAAAAAGTAATTGCGACGTTTTAGGTAATTCAACCCCTAAGGGGGTAAAAAAGGGGATGAAACTTAGTCCTGGGGTGCAAATTTTATTTTAAGCTAGGACCTTGAAACTTCGTAAAAAGGTATTAAATTAAAAAACAAGAAAACTAATATCAGCGTTTTTAAAAATTCATCCCCCAAGGTGGTAAAAAAGGGGTTGAAAATTTGTACGGAGATCAAATATTTTTGAGAGTGCGGGACTTGAATCTTTGTATTTGGGGATATTATTAAAATACAGGAAAAGTAATTTCAGCGTTTTGTAAAATTCATCCCCTAACAGGGTTAAACAGGGGTTGAAAGCTTGAATCCATTACAAATGCTTTGAAACTTCTTAGAAAGGCATAATAGCCGATTACAAAAAAAAGTAATTGAAACGTTTTTGGAAATTCAACCCCCAAGGGGGTTAAAAAGGGGATGAAAGTTCGTCATAGGGTGCAAATTTTATTTTAAGCTAGGAACTTGAAACTTTGCAAAAAGGTATTAAATTAAGATACAAGAAAACAAATTTCAGCGTTTTTAAAAATTCATCCCCCAAGGTGGTAAAACATGGGATTGAAAATTTGTACGGATATCAAATATTTTTGAGAGTGCGGGACTTGAATCTTTGTATTTGATGATATTATTAGAAGACAGAACAAGTTATTTCAGTGTTTTGTAAAATTAATCCCCTAACAGGGTTAAAAAGGGGTTGAAAATTTGTATGGAGTTCAAATTTTATTTTAAGCTAGGAACTTGAAACTTCGTAAAAATATATGTTATTAAAATACAAGAAAACTCATTTCAGCGTTTTTGAATATTCATCCCCTAAAGTGGTGAAAAAGGGGTCGAAAGTTTGTAAGGATATCAAACATTTTTTTCGAACGCAGGACTTGAATCTTTGTATTTGGGGATATTATTAAAATACAGGAAAAGTAATTTCAGCGTTTTGTAAAATTCATCCCCTAAAGTGGTGAAAAAGGGGTCGAAAGTTTGTAAGGATATCAAACATTTTTTCGAACGCAGGACTTGAATCTTTGTATTTGGGGATATTATTAAAATACAGGAAAAGTAATTTCAGCGTTTTGTAAAATTCATCCCCTAACAGGGTTAAACAGGGGTTGAAAGTTTGAATCCATTACAAATGCTTTGAAACTTCTTAGAAAGGCATAATAGCCGATTAAAAAAAAAGTAATTGCAACGTTTTTGGAAATTCAACCCCTAAGGGGGTTAAAAAGGGGATGAAAGTTCGTCTTAGGGTGCAAATTTTATTTTAAGCTAGGAACTTGAAACTTTGCAAAAAGGTATTAAATTAAGATACAAGAAAACAAATTTCAGCGTTTTTAAAAATTCATCCCCCAAGGTGGTAAAACATGTGATTGAAAATTTGTACGGATATCAAATATTTTTGAGAGTGCGGGACTTGAATCTTTGTATTTGGGGATATTATTAGAAGACAGGAAAAGTTATTTCAGCGTTTTGTAAAATTCATCCCCTAACAGGGTTAAAAAGGGGTTGAAAATTTGTATGGAGTTCAAATTTTATTTTAAGCGAGGAACTTGAAACTTCGTAAAAATATATGTTATTAAAATACAAGAAAACTCATTTCAGCGTTTTTGAATATTCATCCCCTAAAGTGGTGAAAAAGGGGTTGAAAGTTTGTATGGATATCAAACATTTTTTCGAACGCGGGACTTGAATCTTTGTATTTCGGGATATTATTCAAATACAGGAAAAGTAATTTCAGCGTTTTGTAAAATTCATCCCCTAACAGGGTTAAACAGGGGTTGAAAGTTTGAATCCATTACAAATGCTTTGAAACTTTTTAGAAAGGCATAATAGCCGATTACAAAAAAAGTAATTGCAACGTTTTTGGAAATTCAACCCCTAAGGGGGTTAAAAAGGGGATGAAAGTTCGTCTTAGGGTGCAAATTTTATTTAAAGCTAGGAACTTGAAACTTCGTAAATAGGTAGTTAGGTAGTAGGTTTTATTAAATAGAGGACATGAAAATCTTCTAAGGGGGTTTAGAGGGATTACATCGAGGACAATTTTATTCAGTTAGGGGCTTGAAACTTCGTAGGTTGTGAAAGAAAAGTCTCATGCGTTGTATAATATTAATAATTAAGAAATGATTAACCGTCCTACCGCAATCTCTTGCTGCATAATGTTCTAAGCTAATGTAGAATATATAACCACCAATATACAAATCCACGCGTACGAAGTCGCGGGCAACAGCTAGTTCTAATATGTCTGTGCATTGGTATGCACCATCGCTCAGTTCGTAAACCTTATTACAAGAGGCATAAGGTCCACCGATGAACAGTTAAGAGTGTTGCTGTTTGTATCAAGGAGCTGCTTTGTCATGGAAGAACGATAGCCCGGCGTTGTTTATCAACGTAGACACCGTTTAACTCAGTAACTTAATTGACTAATTATCATCATTTACACCGACGCCGATTAAAAACAACTATTCGCATAATTTTCTATTGCGTTTCTAGGGCTCCGTGCCCGAGAACGCTAAACGGAACCTTCCCATCTTTTTTATTCTGTAATTTCTGTATATCAAAAAATATGCGATATTTTTATCTTTACATATCTTTTGATTAGTTGCCAAGCGGACCCCAGGCTCCTAAGAGCCGTGGCAACCCCAGGCTCCCAAGAGCCGTGGCAAATTGCCGGGATAACGCGAGGAAGAAGAAGAAGAGGTATCGCATATCTTCAATGTCCCATTTTAAAATTTACCACTATAATAAAAAAAAGTGGCTGTGACATACGGACGGACAGACAGACGGACAGACAGACAGACAGACAGACAGACAGACAGACAGACAGACATGACGAATCTATAAGGGTTCCGTTTTTTACCATTTGGCTACGGAACCCTAAAAACAGTATCTTCAGAAGAAGCGGAGGAAACAAGCCGCCAAGAAAGTACCTATCTCTAATACTTTTCCAGATAGTGATTTATATGCAGTTTGCGTTGAAAAGTATTTGCCACAGTCTAATTCTTGTACATATAGAGACATGTATCTTTCTGTTATAGTTTTGACGCATAGTCTGATACGTGACATTTTAATGCTGACTGTACAGACGCCGTCACATATATCGGAGCGGCAAAGGCGCTCACAAATATCTGAACACGTCTCTATTGTCAATTAAGGCGTTAGAGTGCGTATTCACTGTTCAGATATTTTTAAGCACCTTGGCAGCTCCGATATACCGGTTTACCGATACTTTTGTAATTAAGTTTAGATATTGTGTTGTAATACTTGTAATTACCTGAATAAATAATAATAATAATAATAAGCCCGCAGGGCAGCTTGTGGCGAGCTGTTGGGGAGTAACGACCCCACGGACCCGAGTGCTCCTGCAGAGAGTCGGTCAGGGTCTCCGTCTACGGCGTGTCTTCGTCGGTCGGAGTGGAACCCCAAGGGGACCCGCAGGACTCTCGGCTCTGGCTTGCCTTAATTGGCCGTCCAGAGAGGAGTCGTTAGAGCTATATGCTCCAGGGGTGGAAGTGTTAAAGGGCATAACGCCGCGAGTATAGTACGGCCCTTCTGAGGTGAACTTTTCGCTTCAAACCTTAATCTTTCAAACAAAGGCCATTGTCTCTATTATCGCAAAACCGCTAGCTCCAGACTTAGCACGTGCCAGTACAACATTCATTTTGAAAAACAACCGGTATCGTCATAGTATTAAGGTTCAAATTTAATGTCACTGATATTCTAGATATTACGTTTTGGTAGTGTAGGACGATAGACCGCCCCGAAGCGATACGGCACTCATATTATTTTGATACTTAGTGTAGTGTTAAAAATGAAACACGGTTATTTATGATAAAGCGTTGTAGGTATATTTGTTATATAACAAAATCTAAGGTAATAATCTAAATTTAACATTAATAAGTTTCAACAATCAAAAATAATATATTACAAGTGAAAATGATTTTTGTTGCAAATAAAGTTGGGATAGCAAGAAACCAGTCGTATTCTCCAGCCAAATTTAAACCATAGACCAGGACTCTTTCCATTTTTCTACAATCGCCTCCAATGCCTGCTGAAACCGGATTATGGGTATCTATTTATGTACCCATGAATGGGTTCCAGCAGGCGTTCTACATGACATCAAAGCTCTCCAAACGGCCTCTACGTGTTGGATCTATATCCCCACGCACGCCTTATAAATGACCGGGCTTAAAAACCCGAGAGTTTGTAACGGAGATACAAATAATAATAATATATCTGATACATATATCGCCTTTTCGTCTTTTTGCCCCGACAAGGACATGAGGAAACTTCGATCGAAGTTTAGTCGCATCCTCATTTGGAATGTGCGCGTTATTAAATAAAAAAAAACATAAGTTCCAGGTATCTGATGGCCATCTTTTTAATTCCTTCTAGAACATTGAATAATATCGTTTATCGTGTGATAAAAAAAGGTTTTTAATGAAGGCCTCTACCTGAACAACAACTTTTTATAATATTTAAAACCTTCGCGATTTGAACACATATTAACTCACATATTAACTCTCATGTCTACCCCAAACTTTTTCATACACTTTTCGTCGGGTAGTTGCACAAATCTCTGTTTTGTCATTTTGCTGGGACATCAGTTAGGCGCGACCATGACCAGTGAAACCTGTGTCGAAACGTCGGTATATAAAGGTAATTGAATAAATTTCGCGTTAGACCCGTCTATAAATGTGAGTCAACAACTTTTTACCCAAAAACACATTTCATGCAACTCCCAACATATTTTTTTATGCACAATTAGCCAATTTCACTCCTTTTTTTTGTGTTACATAGGTACTGAAAGCTATGCTATAACCCGAAATTCCGAATATGATAAAAAATGTTAAAATTAAAAGTTTACTGTTTTTACAGAGGTTGGCAATTTTTTGGCTAGTGTCCAAGCCAAAAAATATGTAGGTATGAAAAACAAATTGAAATTTTAAACATAGACTCGACCTCAGGCAGGCGTGGCTCACTCCGCGATTTCGTCGCTTTGCTACAAGTAGCTAAAAGTACATCCGTTCCACACCAATTTCGGTGGCTAGCCATAAGCCGCGCGTGGCGCTGTCGCCACCTAGCGGTCATATCTGTACTGATCATGACAGACGCGTTTTGTTAGAGAGTGAGGTTTCTGTACCTAGTACTATTATTTATTCTGTGCCTCAGGTTTGCATGGCGCTCACCTTGCCGGTCAGATTCCTTTTTTTCGGCAGCCATGTATAGGTATAACGCTTATTTTTTGTGAGCAGTTTGTTTACATGATAAAACCGGAACTTTAAACCGACTTCGATTTGGCCTTCATTGACTCTTGAGAGTCATTACAACAGACTGACAGACACGAAAGATCTAGACTTTAATGTAAATTAGTAAATACCTATTATGGGATTTATGGGACAATGTTACAAAGATCGACCTAATCTCTACCGTAAGCTCAATAAGGCTTGTGTTGTGGGTACTAGATGTGATTGCGTAGGTACCTATATTATTGTAGTATAGTATTTCAAGATTTAACCATCCACCGTATCTCCTAACCTAAATGCTGCACCGTTTCGTATTTAACAGTCCGCGAAACTTTACGTTTCAAATATTAAAACGTCCGCTTTTTGGATAGCGACCGCTATGAAGCTCAAAAGTGGTCACGTTTTTTTATTTGTAGTCTGCCTCAATCGCACTCACGAAATGTTCATATGCGTGATGATTTCTTTTACACAGTTCAATACAGTCGACTCTCGTTAATTCGAAACTCAAAGGACTTTTAAAATATTACGAATTATCGAGAGTTTGAAATATCAAATGGTTCGAAATTATTGAGAGAAAAAATATGAAAGTTCGTATTATTGAGTAGGTAGGTTCAAATACTGATTAACTGCATTTTTTTTTACTATATACATAAAAGGTTAGTTTCTGAAGAAGTCTGAAACATGAGTTTACTTCAATGCACATTGCTGAGACTGATCTGAAAATTCTTTTGCAACACCATGTACTTGTCTTCCCACCTACCTCCACTTTTTCGATTAACTCCTTATTTTCAGCAATCGTCAAGCATTTATACTTTTTAGGACTCGTAACTAACACTAACTTTTAATATGTACACATAACCAACGAAACAATGCAACGATGAACTTGAACGTCTCAAAATGTGCGGTCTATTATTAGCTCTGTGAGGTCTGCAATCTGATAACTTCGAATTGTAGAGTGTTTGACGCCTATGAGTTCGAATTAAGGCGTCGTTTTGTTACTTAGCGTTGATTATTTTTGTTCGAATTACCAAGAGCTTAAAAATGTATTGATTTATTTCGAAATAATCGAAATATAAAGAGATATTCTAGGGAACTCGTGATAACTTCGAATTATAGAGAGGTTCGAATTATCGCAGGTTTGAATTAACAAGAGTCGACTGTATTATCTTTTTAGGGTTCCGTAGCCAAATGGCAAAAAACGGAACCCTTATAGATTCGTCATGTCTGTCTGTCTGTCCGTCTGTCCGTCTGTCTGTCCGTCCGTATGTCACAGCCACTTTTCTCCGAAACTATAAGAACTATACTGTTGAAACTTGGTAAGTAGATGTATTCTGTGAACCGCATTAAGATTTTCACACAAAAATAGAAAAAAAACAATAAATTTTTGGGGTTCCCCATACTTCGAACTGAAACTCAAAAATTTTTTTTTCATCAAACCCATACCCAGTGTGGGGTATCTATGGATAGGTCTTCAAAAATGATATTGAGGTTTCTAATATCATTTTTTTCTAAACTGAATAGTTTGCGCGAGAGACACTTCCAAAGTGGTAAAATGTGTGTCCCCCCCCCTGTAACTTCTAAAATAAGAGAATGATAAAACTAAAAAAAATATATGATGTACATTACCATGTAAACTTCCACCGAAAATTGGTTTGAACGAGATCTAGTAAGTAGTTTTTTTTTTATACGTCATAAATCGCCTAAATACGGAACCCTTCATGGGCGAGTCCGACTCGCACTTGGCCGCTTTTTTTTAAGCTGCTTTAAGCGACGTCCTACTGTACTTCGTTAATGTGGGGTTCCGTACTTTTTTTTTACTTAGGTAGCTTTGCTCGGCCTCATAACTTCACCATGCTTGATCATGTCATGTGTAGATAACTAGACGTTCACAAAATCGTACTTTAAAATTATAACTAAAATTAAAAACTAAGCCTAAATTAATTATACAATTTAATATTTATATCTAAAATTACAAATTAAAATTATAAATTAAAAAAAAAAAAGACAACGCTTCAAGTCGTTCCCGGCGCAAAGGTGCCCATGATGCTCGCAGCATTGCCACGCTGGATCACCAGGGACAGCCTTTGCACGAGGAACGACTCGGAGCGGGGGCCTTCCCCTTTCTGTCTGAGTCGACGTCCTAAGTCGCGTGTGAAGCGTTTCGCGTCGGCTCCCCAGCAACCCGCCGTTTCAACTGCGAAAGGGACGATTATGTAGGCAGGGGAGAGGGGATCATATTTACGACGCTTCACATCTGCTTGTGTTTCCGCTGCCGCTCCGGCCACGCGTGAGGTACGGCTGACATGGGAGGCGGCGAAGGTGCTGACGCACGTAGCGTCCCATACCAAACACCGCCCCCTTTCCCAAGGTACCAAAGTCAGGCCATCAGGCCGTTTACCGTCGGTACGACTAAGACCTGGTGGCTCAAGTACCGATGGCACACCAGCTGATCTAAGGGCCCGCTGGATCGTATCGTTTAGGGCATGGTGGCGCGGATGCCTACCTGCACATCGGCGACAACTCAGTGCGTGATGACCGTCAGCACCCACCATGGAACCGCAGATGCATAAATGTGGTTGGCATACATCGCAGCCCAGGCGGAGAGCAACGGCCACGCGCAACGAGTTGCCGTCGAGTAAGGTACCCAATTGGGGCGAAGGCAATGCGTGGAGCCATGCCCCTGATTCTGGTTGTGATACTGCCAGAAGCCTCGCACGGTCTACACCCGCGGCACTCTCAATAAGGTTGTCAATCGAGGCTTTAGAGCGGGTGTCGTCCCACGCACGCTGTATTTTGGGATTCTCTGGCACAGTCGCTCCCTGGTTGATGCACAACCATTCCCTTAAGGCGTCAGCCACAAAGGGAATGCACACCCTGTCGCCATTTTTAGGTAAAATACGAGCAACGAGGTCTGCCACCCCATGGGCCGACGCCAAAAAGGCCGGTAGACTCACATCTTGAATACGACGCACACCAAGGCCACCGTGACGGACTGGAAGAGCTGCTTGTGTCCACTGGTTTTCGTTCATCGAGATGTTTACGATGGACTCAATTGTTAACTTTATAGTGGCATCGAAGCAACCGATGTCGTCGGGAAATAACCAAACCGGGGCCGTACGCATAAGATAGGTTACTTTAGGCACGGCGAAACATTTTTGTAAAAGGACCAAAGCTACATGCGGATTAATATCCTTGAGGCGTTCGCCGGCAAGCAGGAGGAGCTCTTTGCGCGATAGTAGAGCCTCGGGAACTGCAGATGGAAATATAGGGGCTCCGAGTAAGGTGAAAGAGTTGGAGTTAAGTTCCGTAAGCCCAGGCAATATCGATGAGAAGGAGGGAAGGAAAGAAGATGACTCCAACCCGCAAGCGAAAAACTCGCATTTGGACGCATTAACTTCTAAACCCAAATCATTAAGGCGCGAAAGCAAAATAAGCAAGTCTCGCTTTACCTCTTCTGGTTTACCTCCAATGGTCCCATCATCGAGGTACCAGATATTGAGTGGGGACTTAAGTTCAGCGATTGCTTTTTGTATTGAGAGGCTAAACGTGAGGGGGCCCAACGGATCTCCTTGTTGAGCACCCACTTGAGACATAATGCGACTGGAACCATAGAAGAGGTTGGAAGGAAGGTGATAGACTTGATAGAGGAAGGGGTAGAGAATTGGAATATTCTCCCTTACCTCGTTTAATAAGGCGTCCCTTTCAACCGAGTTGAAGGCGTTTTTTAAGTCCAGTTTGACTATCACACTACCTGCATTTTCTGAATCTAAAGCAAAACTACGCACTGCATGTATCGCCGCTTCGCAACCCAACGGTGTCCCGAAACCTACCTGAACTGGCTGAAGGTAGGAAGCCATCTGCTCTCTTACCGCGCGGCACCCAAGTTTAGCGACGAGTCGGCGAAAAGTACTCCCTACTGCTATTGGACGCACCCCTCCCTCCTTCTTCTTTAACGCGCAAAGAGTTGCCCCATACAAATAAGGACAAACTTCGGCATGTAACTTTCCGCTAAGTAAAAAATTACAAAGTTTGGTTAAGGACTCCATCAGACGTACACCGCTGTCTCCGGCCGAGCCAGATGTCAGCTCCTTCAACAGGTCTGGCCGGATGCCATCCAAGCCTGCTGCTGATCCACTGTGGAAGGAGTTTATAGCCCAAGTCACATCGTCCACTTTAACTGACAGGGTTTGACAGTTCATATCTGGCTCCGCTGGGAAAGAGAGAGGACGAGATGGAGTCGGATGTTTCGATTGCAGAGCTGTAAGAGTGTCAGGTCCTTGAGGAGCGATTGTGTCTTCACTCATAAGTATTCGGACAGCTCCTCTCAAATCGCCCTCATGGACCTTGGCTTCAATCAACTTAGTTAGTGAGAGCGACCGGTGAGCCGCCGTACATTCAGCGGATGCTAAGTAAGAGAAAGCATCTATATTGGCCTTAACTTTAGCGGTAAGGGATCCTGCTTTTTCCGATTCAGGAGTTCGTAGAGCTCTGTAGGAAAAAGAAAGGAGGGCGAACCATTCGTTTACACCATTAATTGAAATGCAATTGTCAATTATACTACATAACTTACTAGCGGCGATACTCCTCGCCCCTTTTGGAATGTGGCGAAGAACTCGCACCGAACCTTTAAAAGAGGCAAGTTGTTCCAGGCTATAGCTATATGTTTGTGAAGTTGGAGCTGGTGGAGAGACATTAAAGCCAACAGAGGTATCGTCGGTGGGTTGCGGAAGTATAAGGCGGGGGACATCTTTGTGTTTACGAGTAATATGGGACTTAAGACCTCGGGACGTGAACACTCGCGACGAGTCAGGACAGTGGGGGCACGTCGACTCAGACAGAGAACTCATCGCTAACTAACAACATAGTAAATCAGATACTTAGGGGTCAATTTCTGAACACGATTTTTTTTCTGTCCGTGATGAAAATCGTGGGTTAGCATCAGATAATACTTACCATTTTTTTTTTACATAAAGAAGTCACACTTTCACACCGAGTTCCATATGAATTCACTGATTAATTGGTTTTTAGAGTACACTTAAAAATACCTAAAGGCTCAAATTACTGCTCCCGTGCCCTGTCCGGAATCTACTTTTGAGCATAATGAAAAATCCTACGAAAAATTCTACATTAGTATCACTAATTTAGTGTCAAATACTTAAACTAGATGATATTTACTATCACTGAGCACATACACTATTAACTTCATTGTGGTAAATAACTCGTGATCGATGTTTAAATTTTGTCCGAGCGCGCGAGTACAATTTCGTCGGCAAAACTCACAGGGCTCTGACAGCCGACGTCTGTATTTGAACCGCCTCGTGTCCCGCCTCACCTGTACTGGCAGTATTCGGCTGTCTTTCAAAGCAAACGGATGTACGTCAAGCCGTGGCGTGTTTGAGCAAATCGCGTAAGTATTTCGGAATCCGGGTGGGCGACAATTTTTTTCTAATTTCGATGCCCCTTATAAATTTTATTTTCCACATAGCTTTTCAATAACAATTGTCATATTTAGGAGCCCTTTATGTATCTTTATGTAAGCGATAACATAACAGTTTGGTCAAACACGATTTAAATTTTTGGCGAATTTTTTTATTACGAATTCTAATTTCCGTGCCCTAATTCCCATAGCAAATTTACCTAAAACAGCTGATTAAGTGGCACGGGAATTAGAAAGTATTACATTTATTGTCAACAAATCTTTTATTGGGGGCACTTTAAGTTAATTGGCAATGTTTACGTCATATTATTATTACATTTATGTATATTGGCATTGAATATATATTATATGTAATAATAATATGACGTATATCTTTCTATTTTGCATTTAAGGAAATCTTAAAGAATGCACAAAAATTTGTGAACGGTTTTTTAGTATAAGTACTATAGTACATACAGGATGGACCCGAATAACCCGGGCAATTTTAATACGTAAGGTAAGGTGGGGTAAGACGACACCGGGGTAAGACTATCACTTGTATGGAATCCTTGTACTGTTAGTCTTGCCCCACCTTACCTTATTCATTTATCATATTATAACATTAAAATATTATATAAACATAAAACTATTTCTGGAATTATTACATATTATAATACCTGTACCTAAGGTTACATGAAACAAAATGAATCAAATTTGCAATGTTTTTTTTTTTGTAAATTTGACAGCTGACAGCGTATACCGTATAAAGTTTAAATATCTGGGAGACCGAGCTTTGCTTGGAAAACATATACCTACCTAAAAACTCAAAAATGCGCGTTTTCCCAGAGATAACACCTAGCTAGATCGATTTTTCACCCCAAAAAACCCTCATATATGATCAAATTTCATTCGAAATCGTTAGAGCCGTTTCCGAGATCCCCGAAATATATACAAGAATTGCTCGTTTAATAGATTAGTTGTTATAAATTAGCTTTTCTAATACAAGAAAAAATAAATATATATCCTATTCTTACTATATTATAAATGCGAAAGTATCTCTGTCTGTCTGTCTGTTATCTCGTCACGCTTAAACCGCTGAACCAATATCATCTTGATGATATTTGGCATGGAGATAGTTTGAGACCCGGGGAAGGACAAAGGATCTGGGGGCACGGCAGTGCCGCCGCCAAGTCGAGCAAAACAAAGTGGCACGGCCGTACCATCAAATCTCAATAACATTCTATCAAAATAACA
Organism: Cydia amplana; assembly: GCF_948474715.1. Classification (NCBI taxonomy): domain Eukaryota; kingdom Metazoa; phylum Arthropoda; class Insecta; order Lepidoptera; family Tortricidae; genus Cydia; species Cydia amplana. The sequence goes on from NC_086069.1 coordinate 28,101,206, forward strand.
TTTAATGCACTTTACAATCCCTTAGTTTTGTCACTGACACAATCCCTCACGATCATCATTATTTTAAGGTACTTCTAGCATACCCAAATTTGAAACGTAATTTGGTTTTAGCTTTTTAAGCCAATAAAAATCTAATAATACTGCAATATTAGTCACGTTCTAAAGATCTAATAACTGCATAAATAAGTTTGTAATCCCATAGAAATATATGCGATAACAACGTTACCTTTTAGTTCTTACAATTAGTAGGGAAAGTAAAGGTACACTACGACGTACGATGTGAGTATGAATAAAGATGTGTATACATAGTATCAGTATGGTATGGGTATGATTACCTGAAAAGAAGGACAGCCTACAAAAAGAGATGGGATCCTATCAAAAACATTACATGTAAAAAGATGCAAGTCTCGCAACGCAGTTCTTCTACTACAAAAAAGTTTTGAGATGTAATGGGAAACCAAGTCGGTTATTTTAGTCAGTGCCAGGGGGTATTAAAATCGTAATACTATTAGATACCTTATTAGGGTTCCGTAGCCAAATGGCAAAAAACGGAACCCTTATGGATTCGTCATGTCTGTCTGTCTGTGATAGTCTTACCCCACCTTACCTCATATGTGGTCAAACAATTTAATGTGTTATGAATTTATGAAGGCAGCATATTCGATTTCTTCAGATTAACTTACACAATAACTTCTTCTCACTGTGCCCCTATTTACTTATTTCTTAGTATCATTTCCTATACAGCCATATACCAGATCATACACCTTGTACCTATCTACATGCAGATACATCATGACACTTTTTAATTTAATTAAAAAAAAAAATTAATGAATAGTTTTGTATGTATGTATGTATGTAAGTAGGTATTGTTTTGAAATATGTACATTTTACTAAGAAAGAGAGATTAGTTGCCATTAAAATCAAGGAAACGATTAGTCAAATACGTAGTTTTTAGTGTATCATACTTTCGTAGATTTGTCGTCCGAAACTAAAATTAAAGAAGGTAAATATGTTCGATGCCGCTTCAGTATGGTTAAAGTACATTATTGTAGATTAAAATATACATAAATAATAGTTTTAACTACCAAAATAAGTTAAGAAAACAATTCCTGTGCCATGTTCTAATTTCCGTGCTAGTAAAATCTAATTCCCATGGACACACTAATTCCCGTGCCCTGACCAAAATTTTAAATTGAAATAACTTTTATAGTTTTATGAATATTTTTACCCCATAAGAAAATTAATGTTTATTATATTTTTTATCAAATTATCAGCATAATTTTTTTTGTGTAATGTTAGTATTTCAAAATTCCATGGGAATTAGACAAAAATGCTCGTTTGGTGAAATTGACCCTTAAAGGTATATAAATTAACAAACAAAAAACCACAGTATATAAAACTAAACAATTTCACAATTAAAGACTTGCACGATACTGATGAGTCTGATAATCTTTCGATGTGTGGTGCACGGTGTACCGTCACGATCAGCCGACTAGACGTTTACCTCAATAATCTAGCAATTACACAGATAATACCGGTTTGTAATGATACAAACTAAACGAGTGTCCGCGATCGTTGCGTTCCTTGCGTTTCTAGTTTTTTACCTTGTATTTGAAAACAAGGAAAAATTAAACTAACTACAATGTTAAACGTGTATATTCTTTTTAATTGCACCTTAAGAAATACTTGCGGAAGTTATCTCAAGAAACAACGTTACGTTACGACTTCAAAATAGGACAAAAGTGAGTCTTTTCTACGCGCTTTGACAACTGCTCCATTGAGTTGCAAACGTCCATATACGAGTAGGTACATACCTATTGGAATCAATCAAGTACCTACTACTAAGCGATGCCAAATAATTATAGTATAGTATTTGTCTTCGGTGACCGCGATAGTTACTCTTGAAATCGTTTGATTTGGTAGTTGCAGTTGTATTTTATAATTGTTGATGTATTTTTTTTTGCTTGTATGTAAATTCAATGTTGACATGTAAAAGTTCCCTTGTGGCCTATTTGCTGAATAAATGTTGAAGAAGTTGAATAAAACTATTAAAATGGATTTATAAGGATTCCAAACGTCGGGATGTAGTATAAATTCTATATACTCGATATACTTAATCCGTTTTAATAGTTTTATTTCAATTATAATATAGGTAGATATGTAAGAATAAGAATACTTATACCTTATTTTATTAAAATATACCTACGCGTACCCATACGATACGACAGGCACTTAATTAGGAAATCGCATAAAAACTATTCAATACCTTGTCTCACTTCTGAGATAAAAATATCGGCATAAAGCAAGGTTCAATAACCTAAACATATTATAATTATCATAATAAAATAAGGTTAGCCGAGTTGTAAATCCGGTTTTATCTCATTTTAAACGAGACACCGATATACGCGTTTCACTCATACTTAGTCACCAAATGTTAAGGTAGGTGTAAAAAACGTTAAAAAAATAGAAAACCGTCTTCAAAAAGGATACAAGAAAATAATACACTCCACCCATGATCGTTGTAAAAATGCGTAATTTCAGGGTAATAAAAATAAATTGCTAACATTGCTATGTTTACATTCATGCATTTCTATTGAATTTCAACCAACTTAACTACTACAGCCATATTTTTTTAAAATGATTATTTAATTCATGCCAGAGACAGAAATCCTGTTTTTATTTTTTTCGCTGTCCATTATACCGTCCTCCTAGTTAACTTCCTCAAACAAAACATTATTTTTATAAAACCGGTAATGTTAATCCCAAAGTCACGTCATAACGTAGTTAATACATACTGATATACTTTATTTGAATTTTAGAAGAAGTATTTGTTAATTATTTTTAAAATATAGGTAAATGTTGGCATCATCTATGAAAAGGGACCTTATTGGCTATGGCGCTTCCAATACAACGTAGCGCGACGCAGTGCGGGTAAGCGCCATCGACAATAAGGTCCCTTTTAATAGATGCCACATTTATATTTGTTGCCTCACTCAAGGAGAAGTTGAAAAAGTTGTGGTTATTAGACTCCTGATGTAGTTAGAACTGAATACTTTTTATATATATCATATTTATATATAGATTATATGTTTATGTAGTTAGTAAACAGCGGTATGTTTATGTATACGTATATATGTAAATGTGTATATAGGTTTATATATAAGTAGTATGTTTATAGTTTATGCGTATTTTTTAGTAGGTAGTACTGGATCTCTCTTTATTTATTGCTCTCGTCTTCCTTTATGTGTATCCAAAATTCTCATATTGCTATTTGTCCATATTAAATTGTCTTTCACCTGTTAGTGTTTGATCCTTTCGCATTTTCTCAAAGGTTAGCTGGAAGAGATCCCTTTTAGGGATAAGTTCGCCTTTGCACATAACATTCTTATTTTTGTTTTGTTTTTGTCCGTTTTATGTAAACCTGTTTATGTGCAATAAAGTGACATACATACATACATATATTTTAAAAATAATTTTAATATGGTTGGCCTCGTGGCCTGCTAATTACTGTAAAGTGTACAAACAATTCTAAACTTAGGATTATTAAAAAGCAATTTTTCAAGTAAGTTCATACATTTTTAGAAACTATTATTTTAGAATTAATTAATTATGTCGGTACTTCTACCTACTATGTAATAACGTCGCTGGGATATTTATTTGTTTCAGCGACATTTTAGCAGATTATATTACGATCAATAAAAATAAAAAATATCTTCCACGTGAAACTGTCAGTGTCAATTAAGATTTTTAATGACAAATAATTTTTATATGTTCATATTACATACTGTCGGAATCGGAAGATTTGCAGTTAGGTAACATATTTAATGAATCACAGCTATCATTCCGACCTAGATTTTTTGGACAAACAATTCAAGGTTACGAATTAAAAATCTGCCAAATAGTCATAAACAAGATAAGACAATTTAAATTATTGATAATTCTTCGTCTACTTCGTAGTATAAGTTGATAATAAACGACCCAGATTCTTGTTAAAAATATGCCAAGGTTGCCAAAGTCAAAGTCAAATATGCTTAAAAAGTGATAAAAGCAAAACTGAGTTCTTTATGTTTGTCTAAACTTAATTGGCATGTTTATGTTAATGTTTTTATGATTGTCATCATAAAACCCAAACTCTTCTTCTTTAAATGAATGATAAAACAACGTGGGATTAATTGTTATTCGAAATGATAATTTTTTTTAGGTATATTTGATTAATGCTGAGAAAATTGATATTCCGATGTACATACTTCTTTTGTGTTTTTTATTTATTTATTTGACATTTAGATTTTATTCTAGAAACATTCTAGGCTAGTATTTTTTATACAATTTTTTTTCATGTTTGACGATCCTTTTGTGAAATTCTTAATTTAATTTAATTTGTGTTTAATTTGATTTGTATAATAATCCAATATTCTTATGGAATAATAACATCAATAAATTGCTCTGATAATTAGCTTAAGATAATTTATAAGTATGTTACGTTTCATAAGTGCTTGTTACTAGGCCTACATGAATAAAGTAGGTATATTTTGACTATTGACTATTGACTATTCTTCTTCTCTTCTTCTCTTTCGTCGGTTTTATCAAAATGAGAGCAAAACCGTAACCATGCAGTTTTTAAATCTGAATCGGCAGACCATGTCACTTTTTTTAAATTAAATAATCTGTTAATATAAATGTTACATATGACCTACAAGATCGCTCGCGCTGATTGGTGCATGCGAAAAAAAGTGAAAGTCGTCCGTGAGATGTGCACTAATTAACGAAACCATCGGCAAATTGTTGTTATCTATCAAAACCAGTTCGAAACAAATTGTGAAATTAGAATCAACCTCTTTATATTTAAAGAACAATCTTTGTCTTTGTGGCACATGTGATTATTTTCTTAGAAAACAGTTTCGTTAGGATTCCATACAAACTAAAAAAAACTCGTTATAATTTATCTCGGCTCCTTCCAAAGATTTAAAGTAGCCATACTTACTCAACTCAACACCGATTTATTCAGAGTTTACTAAGAACGCGAGGCTGCCACTTGCGAGTTTTTCTTATAATTTTTAACATTAAAAAACCCAACTTCATAAAACATTTAACGGTTTTCATCAGCAGCTCTTTTTCATCACGTGTTGCTTTCCAAGAGCAAATTTTAAAAAACACGCGTTGCCATAGATAGGCCTATTGACCTACATGTTTATTAGGTACCTTTTACGAATATTGATCAATTTATTAGAAGCTACTTACCGATAAGCATACATGACAATGATAGATAAGATTAATTAGATTGGGTAATTGTGACTTTAGATTATGTGCACCGGCACACCGGTAAGCTGTAAAGCATATAAACATGTTTAAGATACCTAAATCTTTTATATGGGTAAATTTCGTACAGTTTAAAACTCAATCGAAGCGTTAACTATGTACAATTTCTACAATTTACCCTTGAATTAATCGACGACCAGCTACTTATAACGGAATCACGGCCATATACCTAATTCGTGCAGAACCGTTGCAAATCAACGTCGGTTTTATTTCCATTATGGCCGTCGCCATAACGAATCATCAAAATCGTCCTTATTGACTAAACACTTTTTTTAATTAGACATTTTCTAACCTCAAAAGTAGTGGTAATTAACTTTTTATTCCGAAATGCTAGGGTTCCTATGATAGTTACTACGATTTAATTTTGGGGGAAAACAGTTACCACTACTTTTGAGGTTATAAAATTTCTAATCTGAAAAGACGTACTATACGAACGAAAGTGGTACCTTTTACTGAAACCAGTCACAAAGTATATATGTATAAGGCTCTAGTTGCGCAGAGACCTAGCTAAAACAAGCCCCTTCATTTAATGCACTCTGAATCTTATTAAACGACTTCAAAATTTCAAAAGGAGGGTTCTCAAGTCGGTTCAGTCGGTTGCTTGGTTTTTTATTTATTTGTTCCTTCAGAACTCCGTTCTCATTTTCGTCAAAATAATTTTTCATTCATTTAAACATAAAAAAAGCATTAATGTGTCGTCCTCGGTTCTTTAGCCGTGACTCCCTAAGGTACCTTTGTACCTAAGGGCGGTTGGTGCTCACGCTATTATTGACAATGCTCCAATGCTAATGTACCACAGACAATCCAACCTCTAGACATAGCATAGTCGCGCTACCCCCTCTGCCACACATACGGTAGCGTTACTCCATCTTCGAGTCCATCCCGTGCCGTGATTGATCCGTGTCTTTGAACGGACCAATCACGGAACGGATTCGCTCACCTCGTCCCCCCGGACCCCCGTATTTTTGGCAGCATCGGTTTCATGAAAGAATTGGCCTAAGCTCAGTCTAGACTCTAGAGGTTGGATTGTTAGTGTAATGTACACGCGACGTAAGCGCCACCATTTTAATGGCATTTCAAACTGTTTTGTGAAGTCGGTTTTTTTTTCGACTAAAAATTATTTCTCACAAATTTACCTCTACCCGCTGCTCTGTCTGCCTGTTGTTTACCTCTGTCTTCCTGTATTATTTGTGTTTCCAATTTTCCATGTATATTTTTTCTGAGGTTGTGCAACTTGTGCAATAAAGAGGATTTGTATTGTATTGTATTTAATTTTTTGGTTCCTGGGCGATTAGAGCTTAAATTTATACCATATTATTTCCGTTTATAACAACTAACAAGGTACTCGGTATACTTTGTACATAACCGGCCTGCCTACAAACAGTACAAACTGCACATCACGGTACAGCCTTTATACAGGTTTTGAACACACATGAGTAGGTATGCGGAAGGCAGTTTGCATGTTTAATTTTGTTTAATTTTACGCGTAATGATCGCCTTAGTACAGTCAGCAGCAGAAGTTGCTAAGTGGGCGAGGTGATCAAAATGATCTTGACGCGACGTTATTGTTAAAATAATAAGAGCGTGTCAATGTCAAGGTCATTTTGAACAACTTGCCCGTTTAGCAACTTCTGCTGCTGAGTATACCTACCTATAACAGGTTTGCTCAAAGTGTCTATTTTTAGGTTGAGTCACTATGAATAGTTAATTTGCACTTTTAATTACGTAAATCGTACAAAAACAAGCTTTAAAAGAAATACGAAAAAATATTTCAGAACTTTTTTAGGTACATATTTTTATTTTTTATACTTAGGTCAGAATATACATAAACATTCGGACCCATGCGAAAAAAAATGTTTCGACATTTACTTTCCATTTATTTATTTTATTTAAGCCTTTTATTTCTTTAATAATACATTATAATATATACAATACAATTAAATTTAAATTATACATTTTACAATTATGCAATTATTATTGATATAGAATTTGATGATTATTATTTATTTTTTAACTTTTTAACTTTTATTATTATTAAAGACCTCTCGACGAGTATAGGCCTCCTCCATTTCTCTCCACTTTTTCCTATCTTGGGCTATTTTTGTCCAGTCGTCGTTTGTAAACTTTGTAAGTTCGTCCGCCCATCTTTCTAAAGGGTGGCCTCTTTTTCTTTTACCGGGGGGGCCAGCCCATGTTGAGATTCTTTTAGTCCACCTTTCTTTGTCGTGGCGTGCAACATGTCCGGCCCATCTCCATTTAAGCTTTTTGCAGTGGGTTAGAGCGTCAATGACTTTTGTCTTCCTCCTTATCTCGGTATTTCGTTGCCTGTCCCTGAGTTTCAGATTAAGAATGCTTCGTTCCATGGCTCTCTGGCATGTTTCAATTTTTCTTTTTGTGTGGGTGTTGTAGATCCAAGTTTGGCTTCCATACGAGAGACAAGGTAAAAGGCATGAGTCTAAGACTTTCTTTTTTAGCTTAACGGGCAGATTAGATTTTAAAACTTCTTTGTGGCCCCAGAATGTATTCCACGTCATGCTCACCCGTCTGTTTAGTTCTTCAAGGTGTCTGTCTTTTGAGTCTTACTTTCCATAATGTCACGTTTTTATTTGATAGTGCGTGACGCACTGCACCGGAACAAACAAAAAAAAACCTTTTTTTATCGATTCCGCTACTAATTCTGTTTAAGAAGTGTGTTCATGTGTCCTTCAATGAAAGCTAACTAGTTTTAATACAAAATGTTTTGTACAAAAAATGTGGAAATCACACGAAAAGTAAATCCATACAGACAATTAATTTTCGCATTCGGCGCCGATCGGTATCCTAAATTATTATTCTAATTAAAATAAGTACACTCAAATGAGTAGAATTGGCTGCATAAGTTACTTTTTTTCTACGAATATAATTAATTACAAACATTATCGGTTAATGAGATTGAATAACCTCCGTGACCGTTAATATACGAGACTAATTAAGTAAGCACTTAATATCATGGCGAAATGAACAGGTATCTCAATTTTTTCTAGAATATGATAAAATGTTTAAGGAATCTACAGTATGAGAAGGCTCGCAAGAAGATGAACCGTTGAGGTACCAATACAGTCCACAATATCGTTTCTATGGCACTAAGACTATTACGAGTACGCTGTGATAATTAATCAACGAAGTCTTTTTTGTTTTTAATCAATCTTATCGCGAGGTCTACAGCTCACAGAGCCACTAATTTATCAAAATATGTTTAATTAACTTCTAGTAGATTCTTTGATAAGGGTCAATTTCACCAAACGAGGATTTTTGTCTAATTCCCATGGAATTTTGAAATACCAACATTACACAAAAAAAAATATGCTGATAATTTGGTAAAAAATATAATAAATATTAATTTTCTTATGGGGTAAAAATATTCATAAAACTATAAAAGTTATTTCAATTTAAAATTTTGGTCAGGGCACGGGAATTAGTGTGTCCATGGGAATTAGATTTTACTAGCACGGAAATTAGAACATGGCACAGGAATTGTTTTCTTAACTTATTTTGGTAGTTAGAACTCTTATTTATGTATATTTTAATCTACAATAATATACTTCAACCATTACTGAAGCGGCATCGAACATATTTACCTTCTTTAATTTTAGTTTCGGACAACAAATCTACGAAAGTATGATACACTAAAAACTACGTATTTGACTAATCGTTTCCTTGATTTTAATGGCAACTAATCTCTCTTTCTTAGTAAAATATACATATTTCAAAACAATACTTTGAGTAGTTGCGTAAACATGTCCGCCTTACATACAAAACTATTCATTAAAAAGTGTCATTATGTATCTGCATGTAGATAAGTACAGGGTGTATGATCTGGTATATGGCCGTATAGGAAATGATACTAAGAAATAAATAGGGGCACAGAGAGAAGTTATTGTGTAAGTTAATCTGAAGAAATCGAATATGATGCCTTCATAAATTCATAACACAAAAAATTGTTTGACCACATATGAGGTAAGGTGGGGTAAGACTATCACCGGGGTAAGACTATCATAGACAGACAGACATGACGAATCCATAAGGGTTCCGTTTTTTGCAATTTGGCTACGGAACCCTAATAAGGTACCTAATAGTATTACGGTTTTAATACCCCCTGGCACTGACTAAAATAACCGACTTGGCTTTTTACATGCATTGTTTTTGATAGGATCCCATCTCTTTTTGTAGGCTGTCCTTCTTTTCAGGTAATCATACCCATACCATACTGATACTATGTATACACATATCATAACTATACACATCTTTATTCATACTCACATCGTACATCGTAGTGTACCTTTACTTTCCCTACTAATTGTAAGAACTAAAAGGTAAATTTGTTATCGCATATATTTCTATAGGATTACAAACTTTTTTATGCAGTTATTAGATCTTTAGAACGTGACTAATATTGCAGTATTATTAGATTTTTATTGGCTTAAAAAGCTAAAACCTAATTACGTTTCAAATTTGGAACTTGTGGGTATGCTAGAAGTACCTTAGAATAATGATGATCGTGACTATCGTGAGTGATTGTGTCAGTGACAAAACTAAGGGATTTTAAAGTGCATTAATTCTTAGACTACATGTTCAAATTAAATGTTATTTTGATAGAATGTTATTGAGATTTGATGGTACGGCCGTGCCACCTTGTTTTGCTCGACTTGGCGGCGGCACTGCCGTGCCCCCAGATCCTTTGTCCTTCCCCGGGCCTCAAACTATCTCCATGCCAAATATCATCAACATGATATTGGTTCAGCGGTAGCGGTTTAAGCGTGACGAGATAACAGACAGACAGACAGAGATACTTTCGAATTTATAATATAGTAAGAATAGGATATATTTAATTTTTCTTGTATTAGAAAAGCTAATTTATAACAACTAATCTATTAAACGAGCAATTCTTGTATATATTTCGGGGATCTCGGAATTGGCTCTAACGATTTCGATGAAATTTGATCATATATGAGGGTTTTCTGGGATGAAAAATCGATCTAGCTAGGTGTTATCTCTGGAAAAACGCGCATTTTTGAGTTTTTAGGTAGGTATATGTTATCCAAGCAAAGCTCGGTCTCCCAGATATTTAAACTTTATACGGCATACGCTGTCAGCTGTCAAATTTACAAAAAAAAACATTGCAAATTTGATTCATTTTGTTTCATGTAACCTTAGGTACAGGTATATGCAATAATTCCAGAAATAGTTTTATGTTTATATAATATTTTAATGTTATGTATAATATGATCAATGAATAAGGTAAGGTGGGGCAAGACTAACAGTACACGGATTCCATACAAGTGATAGTCTTACCCCGGTGTCGTCTTTCCCCACCTTACCTTACGTACCTATTAAAATTGCCCGGGTTATTCGGGTCCACCCTGTATGTACAATAATACTTATACTGATAGTTCTTATACTAAAAAACCGTTCACAGATTTTTGTGCATTCTTTAAGATTTCCTTAAATGTAAAATAGAAAGATATACGTCATATTATTATTACATATAATACATATTCAATGCCAATATATATATATGTAATAATAATATGACGTAAACATTGCCAATTAACTTACAGTGCCCCCAATAAAAGATTTGTTGACAATATATGTAATACTTTCTAATTCCCGTGCCACTTAATCAGCTGTTTTAGGTAAATTTGCTATGGGAATTAGGGCACGGAAATTAGAATTCGTAATAAAAAAATTCGCCAAAAATTTAAATCGTGTTTGACCAAACTGTTATGTTATCGCTTACATAAAGATACATAAAGGGCTCCTAAATATGACAATTGTTATTGAAAAGCTATGTGGAAAATAACATTTATAAGGGGCATCGAAATTAGAAAAAAATTGTCGCCCACCCGGATTCCGAAATACTTATGCGATTTGCTCGAACACGTCGCGGCTTGACTTACATCCGCTTGCTTTGAGAGACAGCCGAATACTGCCAGTACAGGTGAGGCGGGACACGAGGCGGTTCAAATACAAACGTCGGCTGTCAGAGCCCTTTGAGTTTTGCCGACGAAATTGTACTCGCGCGCTCGGACAAAATTTAAACATCGATCACGAGTTATTTACCACAATGAAGTTAATAGTGTATGTGCTCAGTGATAGTAAATATCATCTAGTTTAAGTATTTGACACTAAATTAGTGATACTAATGTAGAATTTTTCGTAGGATTTTTCAATATGCTCAAAAGTAGATTCCGGACAGGGCACGGGAGTAGTAATTTGAACCTTTAGGTATTTTTAAGTGTACTTTAAAAACCAACTAATCAGTGAATTCATATGGAACTCGGTGTGAAAGTGTGACTTCTTTATGTAAAAAAAAATTGGTAAGTATTATCTGATGCTAACCCGCGATTTTCATCACGGACAGAAAAAAAATCGTGTTAAGAAATTGACCCATTAAGTTCCGTGTGATTAGACAATCACATTTGATTCATTTATTCACATTGTACGACTACAATGTGAGTAAATGACTCAAATGTTCGCTGAAACCCGTTGGACGACAATCACAGGGCAGCGCACTCTGACGTCACACGACGTGCGAATCACGTTTTTGTCCAGTGGTCAATGGTAAACAATAAACATACTTAATTAAAAATAATTACGCACATCTATTTCTTAGGGCCGGACATGTGGCGCGACTTAAAGACCGCAGGTGGACGAAAATCGTCACTCTATGAAAAGGCCCTCCAGGCAAGCGACGCAGTGGAAGACCACACTCACGCTGGGACGAGGACATCATAAAAATAGCTGGACCAAACTGGCATCAAACAGCACTAGACCGATCTAAATGGCAAACTTTGGAAGAGGCCTTCACCTGAGAGGGGTTCCTGTTTTGAACAAATTATTTAGGTAATAAATATAACTAACAATTCTAAAATACTAGACTTAAGCATAAAACAAAAATTGATTTACCTACTAACCATCATAATAAGAAATCATATCTGTAATAATTTAGCGGGAAATAAAAGGCTTTTTATTTTTATTTTATTATTATTTATTATTTCTTATGGAAATCTACAAATATTATGTAATTATATATTATGCTTAGGTCGGATTGGGATTTAGCTAGCTAAATCGGTTTTTTAACTGAAATAAATGTCTACTCAGAAAAAGTGACCCTGAAAAAAAGAAAAAAATTAGTGAAAAAGTGAGCCTGTGGCACTGGAGGCCTATGTCACTTTTCTAAGTATATGACATTTATTTCAGTTTATAATTTATACAGTAGTGTTTCTACTTGAAATAATTTCATTTGTTCTAATACGTAAATCGGTTACTTGTTGGCCACGGAGAAGCGTATTTGAGATATTCGAGGTGTCAAAAAATTTGGCAAATGTATAAACAGTTTTTTGTAAAGCAAATGGTACCTATTAATTAGATATGTACACACGAGGCTGCTGTTTAAACTCATCGGAGGAGGCTGCCATAAGTCCATAACGGTCCGATGCGTTCCAAAGATCGGCAATCCAAAGATGTGGGTTCGAATATTATCCCACGTTAGCCAGAGTTGATCATCGTTATGTTTTTCATTGTATAATACAATTTATATATATATTGTAATGTAATGTCACACAATAAAAAAACCGGCCGAGTGCAAGTCGGACTCGCGTTCCCATAAAGTCCGACTCACGCTTGAATGCACATTCCGTTTTTTTTCCTTTTGAGGCACGGAACCCTAAAAAGGAAAAAAAATATTAACGCCGCGCCGTCTGTCGCCAACTCGATTTAGATAACTAGTTTTTAGGGTTCCGTACCCAAAGGGTAAAAACGGGACCCTATTATATACTAAGACTCCGCTGTCCGTCCGTCCGTCCGTCCGTCCGTCTGTCACCGGGCTGTATCTCACGAACCGTGATAGCTAGACAGTTGTAATTTTCACAGATGATGTATTTCTGTTGCCGCTATAACAACAAATACTAAAAACAGAATAAAATAAAGATTTAAGTGGGGCTCCCATACAACAAACGTGATTTTTGACCGAAGTTAAGCAACGTCGGGCGGGGTCAGTACTTGGATGGGTGACCGTTTTTTTGCTTGTTTTGCTCTATTTTTTGTTGATGGTGCGGAACCCTCCGTGCGCGAGTCCGACTCGCACTTGGCCGGTTTTTCTACGAAACATTCCACGGTTCCTTTCCGTTACCTATTCGTCGATTTGGTCGTTCCAAGTTCCAATGATCAATTAGTAATTGGTATCAAGGATGCCAATGCCGTCTAGTGGGCACTCGGTTACTGGGTCTGGCGGCCGATAACACCCAAGAAAACAATCCTATTCGCAAACATTTGGTGAGGTCGATATGACCCCTAGGTTAAACACGTTTTAGATTTCTCAACTAAACAGACTTTTTAAGGTTTTTTGGCTTATTATAATTTGACCATCTTTGTACCTACCATATTATAAGAAATAAACATTTGTATTTTGCATAGTAGGGAGAGGCTGAACTTGTTTCTAACGTGCGTACATATTTATGCGTGACGCAACGGAAACTTAATTTTCCATTTATAAGAAAATGTATACAAGTGCGGAAAGTTCCAAATGAGTGTCGAGTTTGTAAAACATGAATAAGATCTGTTTGCAATTTTATAAATAAAAAATATTATCTTGACGTCAATTAATTGTGTATTTTTAGGATTTAACTTCTATATATAATCTCAATATTACTTGCCTAGCTTGCCTTTTTTGTCCTGACGCTCGAAATTTAGTATCTTTGACTAAATACTTCATAAAACCAAGATTGAACTTCACTTTAGGTAAGTTCGTTTAATCTAAATTATAATTCTCAATCAATTTATATTTTAAACATCCGAATACGCCGTCAAGATAATGGTCGCGCCGCCACCTAATTAGGCTACTTAGCGTGCGAACGGATAACACGAATTGGGTAACAAGTATGACAATTAGACGGCGCCACTTAGTTTCTAAATCAACTGATCGTTGGTGAACTTTATTTCGTTACCGGCTGCCAGTGTTGGCCGAAACGTTAATGCAATTGAAAATGTTGGCCATAGCCATTATAAATTGAACCGTAAACTGTAATCGTCCGTTACGGTTTAAGGTTCAATTTATAATAGTTAATGGCCAACATTTTCAATTGCATTAACGTTTCGGCCAACACTGCCGGCTGCGCCATGTTCATTGATCTTCAATAAATCGAAAGTAGAAAGTCTTTGGGTATTTATTAACAACGTCTTCTTAAAGATATTCACAATATTATTCATATTAGATTATAGCGAGCTGTGTACCATGTCAAGGATATATCGCGAGAGGGGGTGCTGTCCCAGTGACACTTGGTAAGATTTGACAGCACGTTGTATTTACAAAGGATGTTATGACAGGTGCGTTTATAGAGTATGCTACAGTATTAAGGGTCACGAATGGTGAATTAACTGTGGTTAGGGTGGTATTCGACGCCAGACCAGTCGAAGGAAGATGGGCAAAGTATCTTCCATATGATAAGGGCGCTTTTAGAGTCCATCTAAACAGATGGTTCAGGCGGAGTATGTCACTTTCTTAGGACGTCACATTCTGAGTTCGTCACTTTCTGACTTTGTCACTTTCTGAGATCGTCACATTCTGAGTTCGTCACTTTCTGATTTTGTCACTTTCTGAGATCGTCACATTCTGAGTACGACACTTTCTGAGGACGTCACTTTCTGAGTACGTCACATTCTGAGAACGCCACTTTCTGAGGACGTCACTTTCTGAGTTCGTCACTTTCTGAGTTCGTCACTTTTTTAGCATAGGTACGATTTAACAGTATAATATACCTGCACGAAAGATGTATACTGCCAGTAACCAGATTAGCTGTTCGACATACGGTCGCTTTTATATCCTACATACCAATACCAATCTCTGTTTGCCTTACATCTGACTGGTAGAGAATTCCATTTGGCAAAACGTCCTATGTTTCGTGCAATAAAGTGAAAATAGAGAATTAAATAATAATAATAAAACAATCTAATTATGTTTCAATCAGAGTATTTAATTCAGAATAAGTACTTAGAAACTACAAGCACCAAAACATTTAGCCACAGATTGGAGTTAGGCCGGCAACAGCTTCGATTCAATACACATAAATGTATCGCACAGTAGGAACCATGATTTTATCATTCTCCGCTGTGATTAGCTCGTGAAGGTATCACGGCAAGCTCGCTGACACCAGTAGAAGGTCATAATTCCAACATATTTACATTTTAACGGACTGCCGCTCCTTTCGTGACAACATATTCTTCAGCATACCGCGTCTTCTGTCATGTCTCCATAAACTCAAACGTCTTTTTTTCTGATGATAGTGTAAATTTTGGATACCTATCTGCGTATAAAATCAGCATTGTAGTTTTGTTTCAGACAATATTTTTTCTCGTGTCATCTGTGGAGAATAGGCGTCAATGGATTTTTTCTTCAAAGCGTTGCCGAATTTCAGAATATATGTTTAGCCATCAATCACTTCTGCGTATGGAGTGATCCATACTCTCATAGTTCTCATGTTCTTTATTTGTTTGTTTTCTTCCTATATAGGTTACACGATGAATTTTTAAATTATTATTACATTATACTTTTAGCCTGACAATAGAAATCTAGCATGTCGCCGATTTGACAACGCTGATTTTTTTCTATTTAAAATGCGAAACTACAAAAAGGTTATATATAGTTTGAGGACTGTCTCATTTCAAACATAGACAGAGATAATCATACTATCTTTGTCTTACTCTAGTACTAGCACCCAAAAGAAAAGGATGAGTATAGTTTGTATTGTTCTTATTTAATGACAAATTGGTTTAACCAACTATAATTTGATAATATGGTGCGCTAGCTTCGACCCGTGACTTCATCTGCGTGGAAATATGATGATAATAATTATAGCTGGTCAACCAAATCTTGTCAGTAAAAAAAGGCGCGAAATTCAAATTTTCTATGGGATGATATCCCTTCGCGCCTACATTTTTCAAATTTGCCGCCTTTTTCTACTGTCAAGATCTGGTTGACCAAGTATATGTCCTTCCCCGGGCCTCAAATCTTGGGGAACGAAAATTTGATTATTTTTGTGCTACGACGTACGGTTTAGGAGATACAGCATTATAAAGTTTGTTTTTGTTTTTTTTTCTTTTTTGTTTTTTTTTATATTAATTAGGGGTTTCTTACAGAGGAATGAACATTTTATTATTTTTGCACTACGACGCACGGTTTAGGAGACACAACCCATAAACCTTTTTCATTCTTTTTTATTTTTTTCTTGTTTTTCGTGTTTTTTAAACATCATTTAAGGGTTTCAAAGGGGAACGAAAATTTGATTATTTTTGTGCTACGACGTACGGTTTAGGAGATACAGCATTATAAAGTTTGTTTTTGTTTTTTTTTCTTTTTTGTTTTTTTTTATATTAATTAGGGGTTTCTTACAGAGGAATGAACATTTTATTATTTTTGCACTACGACGCACGGTTTAGGAGACACAACCCATAAACCTTTTTCATTCTTTTTTATTTTTTTCTTGTTTTTCGTGTTTTTTAAACATCATTTAAGGGTTTCAAAGGGGAACGAAAATTTGATTATTTTTGCGCTACGACGCACGGTTTAGGAGATACAGCATTATAAAGTTTTTATTTTGTTTATTTTTTATTTTATTTTTGTTTTATTTTCAAATATTAATTAGGGGTTTCTTACAGAGGAATGAACATTTTAATATTTTTGCGCTCGGTTTAGAAGATACAACCCTATAAACATTTTTCTTTCTTTTTTTTCGTGTTTTTTAAATATTATAAGGGGTTTCAAAGGGGAACGAAAATTTGATTGTTTTTGCGCTACGACGCGAAGGACCTAATTATTGTTTATAAATCATCATCATCATCATTATATTTCCACGCAGATGAAGTCGCGGGTCGAAGCTAGCGCAAGGTGAACCAGGATCTATTGAGGGTGCGCCATGTTGCGAAATTTCACTGGAAATAATTTTTTCATACTACACTGAATTGTCACCCTATACATGAGAATAACAGCGCCCTCTTGACAATTATCAATATTATCATATATTACTGGCCAGGCTATACAGTCCGTTAACTCTAATGACCTTCGGATTTTAGAAAGATACTTACATCGGGTATCGGCGGTAACACGCGAAGGTGATACTGCTATTCTGCTTTCTTACTCACTCACAAATAGTAGTTTATGCAACAGTGATATAATAAGGGTTCTTAAAATTCAAGGGTCGAAGTTACAAAACGAGACGTAGTCGAGTTTTGTAAAAAAAGACCCGAGAATTTTAAGAACCAATTATGAGCTGTTGCATACATTACTTTTTCTATGACAGCTGCAGCAAAAAAAAAAAAAAAAAAAAAAAAGAGTTATTATTAAAAAAAAAAGTGTTATTATTAAAAAAAAGAGTTATTATTTAAAAAAAATTGAGTTATTATTTAAAAAAAAAAGAGTTATTATTGTAAATGAAAACATACCTCTTTCAATCAAGATGATCGGAACTTGTATCTTTAAAAAAAATAAAGCAGTTGTATTATACTCATAAGATGACTGCTAGCAGTCATCTTATGAGCCTATAGACAAATCATTCAAATGACATTGCTTTAGATATCACTGTCAGTCATTTAATTGACACATTTAAGTGCTGGAGTAGAAAAAAGTTTTAAACTTACCGCAAAAAGTTAGGGATACCTATTGTCTCAATGTAAAATAAGCCCTAATTTAATGACGTTATGCTTAATATTTGGTTGATGACTATATTGCTATTTGACTTTTTGTCATATTCTATATAAAATAGAATCAGAATTTGAAAGCAGAACGTCACACCGTCATTTACTACTTCTGGCTGAAATTATATAGAGTGGTAATAACAGTCACATTTTTTTTTGTAGGTAAGTAAGTATATTTTATAGTTTGTGTTTTTTATTTTATCTTTAGTTTTAATTCAAATTTACTTTAAAATAAAAGAATAAATTAAAACAATAATTTTAAATTTAATTTGTAAATATACAGTAAGTACTTAAAAGTCACATATTTTAATGAATTTAAATATTTACTTACCTACTAGTTATGGTGGTATTAACTACTCTATACAAGGTGGTACAAACCTCGATGTCCAAAAATTTTTTTTAGATTCTTCACTACGTGGGCTATCAGATTACTAATTTGGGAACTTTCCACCTCGGTTCCTTTGACCGGCGACTCTGTCAAATTATGATGTTAGTGTTAAGGTCCCTTTTTAGAGTTTTTCGTAAATAACTCTTGAACGGTGGCCCGTAGCAAAAAATGTTCTACTACATAAGTAATCCATATAAAATTTCCTACAAAAATTCAGTACACTTTTTCGCTAGGATCAATGTTTTAAAATATATTAAAGTGGGAAAGTCACGTATAATTTATGCTAAGGTTGTTATTTTTTAGTTTTTCGTAAATAACTCGTAAACGGTAGCCCACAGCAAAAAAATATCTTTTACGTAAATAATCTATTTGAGATTTCTTATAAAATAAATGCTACTTTTTTCGCTAGGATCAACATTAAAAAATATATTTTCTATTTTCTATTACGCGATTACGTCCGATTTTACCCGAAAAACGAATTTCATTCTGAGAGTTAACGGACTGTAAGTATAGTTGGTCAAACCAATTTGTCATTAAATAAGAACAATACAAACTGTACTCATCCTTTTCTTTTGGGTGCTAGTACTAGAGTAAGACAAAGATAGTATGATTATCTCTGTCTATGTTTGAAATGAGAGAGTCCTTTGAAAAACTACTTATATATAACTTTTTTGTAGTTTCGCATTTTAAATAGAAAAAAAATCAGCGATGTCAAATCGGCGACATGCTAGATTTTTATTGTCAGGCTAAAAGTATAATGTAATAATAATTTAAAAATTCATCGTGTAACCTATACATATAGGAAGAAAACAAACAAATAAAGAACATGAGAACTATGAGAGTATGGATCACTCCATACGCAGAAGTGATTGATGGCTGAGGCTGAACATATATTCTGAAATTCGGCAACGCTTTGAAGAAAAAATCCATTGACGCCTATTCTCCACAGATGACACGAGAAGAAATATTGTCTGAAACAAAACTGCAATGCTGATTTTATACGCAGATAGGTATCCAAAATTTACACTACCATCAGAAAAAAAGACGTTTGAGTTTATGGAGACTGGAGACATGACAGAAGATGCTGAAGAATATGTTGTCATGAAAGGAGCGGCAGTCCGTTTAAATGTAAATATGTTGGAATGACCTTCTACTGGTGTCAGCGAGCTTGCCGTGATGCCTTCACGAGCTAATCACAGCGGCGAATGACAAAATCATGGTTCCTACTGTGCGAAACATTTATGTGTATTGATTGAATCGAAGCTGTTGCCGGCCTAACTCCAATCTGTGGCTAAATGTTTTGGTGCTTGTAGTTTCTAAGTACTTATTCTGAATTAAATACTCTGATTGAAACATAATTAGATTGTTTTATTATTATTATTTATTTCTCTATTTTCACTTTATTGCACGAAACATAGGACGTTTTGCCAAATGGAATTCTCTACCAGTCAGGTGTAAGGCAAACAGAGATTGGTATTGGTATGTAGGATATAAAAGCGACCGTATGTCGAACAGCTAATCTGGTTGCTGGCAGTATACATCTTTCGTGCAGGTATATTATACTGTTAAATCGTACCTATGCTAAAAAAGTGACGAACTCAGAAAGTGACGAACTCAGAAAGTGACGTCCTCAGAAAGTGGCGTTCTCAGAATGTGACGTACTCAGAAAGTGACGTCCTCAGAAAGTGTCGTACTCAGAATGTGACGATCTCAGAAAGTGACAAAGTCAGAAAGTGACGAACTCAGAATGTGACGATCTCAGAAAGTGACAAAGTCAGAAAGTGACGAACTCAGAATGTGACGTCCTAAGAAAGTGACATACTCCGCCTGAACCATTTAAACGACCAAAGTGAGAGAGTGAAATTGGACATTGATAGTGTGGCAAACTTTGTAATTGGAAATGTCATACCTACAGAGGTAGCTAGGATAAAGTAGCACTTTCAAATCGTCATTTACTTACAAATATTATCTTAATCTAATTACCAGCGTAATTGTTATTTTTCTTAAAAAAATATTGATTTTTTATACAGATGTCTAACTTAATCTTAATACTTTTTTTATGTTTATATTTTAGATATACATGTATAGATAAAGCACCCATTATTAAGCTGAATAAATAAATGATCCGCCCATTTACCTAAACTAATATATACTTCACTTCTAAGCAATCGGAAGTCATATCGTGCCACCTAGCTATCTAAATAAATAATATACTTAAGCTTATTTATTGTACTGCCTCTAGGTACGACATCACGTTATGGGTATAAGTTGCGTATTATGCACATAATTATTATTCAAATTAAATTATTCGCGAATAAAGTTTCCGAACAAAATTATTCGTCTACGCTTTCGAGTTTATTCGTCATATTATTTATTTAAAGTGTGCAGCTAATCAAAATTAGGAAATTAAGAATTAGTCTTGAAACGCGTTTATCTATTATTTTATTTATTTTAGGCATCACTCGGCAATCCCACGTGGCTATTTTTAAACTCCAGCTACCACTCAATATCGAACAATGTCATACTCTACGAGCACACTTAACATGTGCAAAATCATCATAAATTTGATGAAAGCCAATATTATAAAGAAGAAGTAGGTATTTATTTGATAATGCCGTTTTTTTCTGTATTGATCGAAGGTTAGCTACATTACCCCGTTGATATAAAAACAGTGGAAGTTTTACTTTAAACAGCCAACCGTGTTGACTTGACAGCAAGCAAATATGTCCACATTGCCAACATACTGGTTTCCACCTGACTTTACTTCACCATTTCACATGTGTTGCAGAACCGTGCCAATGCCGCCTGGGACAGTTTCTTAAGAAAAAAACGTATTTCTTAATCGAAAGCATGAATAAATTAGTACTTAAGTAAACTGAGGCTTAAAACGGGTTTAACGCGGCGACAATAAAGACAAATAGAGTAAATAACCTAAGTTTTTTTTTTTTTTTTGGAGATCCAACAGCTATGACATTAGCATAGAAATTTTGGTAGATACAGGAAGCCAATTATAGGAACTCACAGGTAGTGACATAATATTAAACTAACAGATACTACTTATTACTAAGGTTACGCACTATCGCAACCACATATGTGAACAAAGCCAATACAAATTCTATCTAATAAGGATAATTTGGAAGTAACTAAGACACTAATTAACATAACATAATGAGGACTAAGGTAAAAATGTAAATAATATCCCACCAAAAACATTTTCATGTAAAATGTTGCCAAGACGAAACCATAAGGCTCGCGCTGACAAAAAAGTTATCAGATCTCTTGTAGAGCCAAGCTTCTAACTCTACAAGCCCTAACTTCACAAACTCTACACCTTAGTCAAAATATGTGGCTTGACCGTTTCGCTACTGTCACATGGACGTAAGGTGAAAAATGTATTCACTATTCATTATTTTTTATAATACAATAGTTCTTGGAATAACTTTTTGACAGTGCGAGCCTTATGGTTTCGTCTTGGCAACATTTTACATGAAAATGTTTTTGGTGGGATTTCACTTCTTTTTGTAAATTGCTTCCACCCCCTAATTTAAAGGGTTGCGCGTGTGATTTAAGGTACTATTAAAAATCCTGAAATACGTACCTCGGGGCATCTTTTATACAATCTGCTTTTTACTGATTCCCCATACAAACTTCAACCCTCTTTTTCCCCTAACGCCTTTTTCCACCCCCTTTTCACCCTTACGGGGTGATTTTGGGGTTGAAAACTATTCTATGCCATTCCCCATTACTAAAACTATCTACATACCAAATTTCAACTAAATCGGTTCAGCGGTTATTGATTTCCCATACAAAATTCCACCCCCCTTTTCCCCCCCTTAGGGGCAAAAATTTCAAGTTTTTGAATTATTTTGTTGTTTGTGTACTAATACTATCTTACATACCAAATTTCAGCTTCCTAGGACTTCAGGAAGTACCCTAGAGGTTTTGATGAGCAACAGTGAGTGAGTCAGTGACGAAATTGGGGTTTTTTAGATATGAATAAAATCTTAAGTATAAGAGCTATGCAACTGAATTTTTTTATGTTTAATAAGTCCACTATTGACATCATATCCCGAGAATTTTGTTTATCTGGTATAATCCAAAATTCCAAACCCAAGTTATGAGGGTTCAAAAAAACGACGAAGCGCTTCGAGAAAAGGTAGGTAGTGCCCTTGCGCTTCGCTTTGCTCGTCTTGGCGGGGGCACTACCGTGCCCCCAGACAAAAATTTAAAAAAAAGTGAATAACGAATAGGTTAAGATACGACTGAAAATGTCTGTGCTTATGTTCTGTCGTTGATTGTGACAAGTATTCGGAGGCGCTTTTTATTCTTGATAACAGATAGCAAAGTTGCATTTTATCCTCAGAGTGGCAAAGTAAATTGGCTGATAAACATTTGATATAAAGCGTTCATTTGGATACAATTTGTAATGGTTGTATATGATACGAGTAGGTATGTTATTATGTTTTATAGTTTGTATATCGAAACATATCCAATTTGTCAGTAAAAAAAACCGGCCAAGTGCGAGTCGGACTCGCGCACGGAGGGTTACGCACCATCAACAAAAAATAGAGCAAAACAAGCAAAAAAAACAAGCAAAAAAACGGTCACCCATCCAAGTACTGACCCCGCCCGACGTTGCTTAACTTCGGTCAAAAATCACGTTTGTTGTATGGGAATTTTATTCTGTTTTTAGTATTTGTTGTTATAGCGGCAACAAAAATACATCTGTGAAAATTTCAACTGTCTAGCTATGACGGTTCGTGAGATACAGCCTGGTGACAGACGGACGGACGGACGGACAGACGGACGGACGGACGGACAGCGGAGTCTTAGTAATAGGGTCCCGTTTTTACCCTTTGGGTACGGAACCCTAAAAAGGCACAATACTTATTCAAATTTTCTATGGCAATTGGCAAGTCACTCTTCGCGACTATTTTTTTTTTATTTCCGCCTTTTTCTACTGATAAGTTGCTGTGCCAGAGTATGTTAGCTAAATAGTATTATCTTCGCGTTGGTGTGGAGAATTATTTTGTATTTAATCTGTTCTTTGTTCACGCTTTTATTTAACTTAGGTACACTTTTAGCAAGTTTTCTTTGTTTGGATGAAACTGGACTTTAGTATTCGTGCGTGGCTGGTGAATGTGCTAAAGGTATTGTAAAGGTCGGCTACCTTTTTACGATATCCTTTGTTTGACAATACAAAATGGCGTCAAAGCCAAGTTACAGCTACCGCAGCAAATACAAAATGATTTATGCGAGAACCAACTTTTTAGTGTCCCTCGTTGCCTGACTACAGTCACTTGTCCAAGGAAAAAACAACGATTAAAATCCTGATTTTAAGGTATTTAAATTTACCAAAGATGCATTTTACTCGAGATTTTACTGGTATAAGCCATTTCCATAATGGGCCATTTACTGAGCATGAAAATTGTTAGTATGTAGAATTCTTCCATTAATTTTTTTATTACTTTGGGTGGTGGACTACATCCGGAAAATTGCGGGTTACTTCTGGATTCTGGATGAGATTAGCTCAGGATCGGGACAAGTGGCGTACTAGAAGAGAGGCCTATGCTCAGCAGTGGGCGATAAAGGGCTGATATGATGAATGATGAAGATGATGATACATTTCTAGTTAAAAAACTGTGTCACTATTGTCCCTTGGAGGATAATAACAACACAAAAAGATTATTCACCCATATAAGACGTTTATTATTAGTATCTACTTGCATTAAGAGGAAAGGAGGAACATTTTCCTCTCTGGATATTAATATTATAGAATTGTGTAAAAATATTTTCTATAATATTAATATCCAGAGAGGACATTGGTGACTACGTTTGTTATGAAGAAGCGGTCGTCCACTACGCACTTAAGTCGATAAAAAAATTAAGCGGGATGTCGGTGATTATATGGCAAACGATGTGATAGCAAATGAAATAAACAATTAAATATGTACTTATGTGCTTAGAAATCCGTCTTATCGTGGTGACGCAATCCACTATAGGTAGCTGATAGAATTTTAATTAATCAATCGATTTAAAATGGAAAGTAAAACGACATATTTAGAGTTAAAGTATTTCGCTGTTAAATAAAACTGTTTAAACGGATTATATCCCAACGTTTCGTGTAAAGACTGTAAAGGGTTCGAAACATCGGCATTCGTGATGTATTTTTAATTCATCATACGCATTATAATCCGTTACACACCTAGTTTAATTTCATGAGTAAGTAATTATCGCAGACAATATATTTCACTTTCAATATTATATGTGACCTGCTCTACTTTTGACAGTAGGTACTTGCGTGTTACTTTGCGTCATGTTTCAATTTAAACACCGCTTAGTCTAGCTTCAGTTTTAGGTTTAATAGCTGACTAGCTTCTGCCCGCGACGGTCTGCGTATAACGATGATGATGATTAATAAAAACTACCTACCCTGTGGCATTCCCCGGGCCTCAAACTACCCCTATACAAAATTTCATCTAAATCTGTTTAGCTATTTAAGTGTGAAGAGATACCTAACACACAGACAGACAGACTTTCGCATTTATAATATTATAGTTTGGATATATATATAAGGAGTGATTTACCCACTCATTGTCAAAATATTATTTAATACATCGTAAAAGAACCATATTTCAAAAATCAAATGAAAGATTATATTTACTTTGGCCTTATCATTTAAATATAGATTCTTGATTAGGTCTTCAAACATGTGTTTTTAGATACATTTCGATTTCGCTTTCGGCAGTTTTACCACATCCATTTCAATACAATTGTTTGTCAATCGCAATAGGTATAAACGAATTACTGTCAAAACAGTTATTTTGTGATACATGTGTGAATTTCAGACGTAGGTAGGTAATTGGTGTTTTACAACTTGCTAAAATGCAATTTGCCCAGTCGTCAATTTTATTATGTGTTAATATTCTGTTTAGGGGTCATCGCCCCTATAAACCACAGGGAAGGACAAGCCGAGTGCGAACCGGTACCGAATGTACCGATAGGTATAGAAGACAAGTGCAAAATGCCAATGCACAAGTAAACAGTCACCGTTTTTTTTATACTTTAAGGTACAGTAGGTTCCGAACACGGTGTTTTTAAATAGCCGTTGCGCTTTTTTGGAACACAATATGGCTGTCATAAATTTAATTAGCAAATTTGAGGCCTTATCCTCCAGGGACTGTATCAATTCAATGAACCTAGTATAACTAGATCAGGCATGAGGGGTAGGGGGAAATTACCAAACGGGATAGTCTTTATGCTGTAACTTTCAGTAGGAGTAGCAGCGAAAGCGCTATTATTGTTTGTCCTTGTCAGTCT
Source organism: Cydia amplana (assembly GCF_948474715.1). Lineage (NCBI taxonomy): Eukaryota > Metazoa > Arthropoda > Insecta > Lepidoptera > Tortricidae > Cydia > Cydia amplana. Next base: position 28,126,956 of record NC_086069.1, read on the forward strand.
TTAATTTTTAGGATTCCGTATCTCAAAAGGAAAAAACGGAACCCTTATAGGATCACTCGTGCGTCTGTCTGTCTGTCCGACCATTCCCCCTAACCTAAGTAGGTAGGTATCATTCTTGAGTGCTTTGCACATCGCGTTAATTGTATGGCATCAACGCAAAGTACCTACGTAATAATTAAAGCGGAATCAACAATTAACATGTTTTTTACGAATTAGTAATTCAAATAGGGCATTGAGTTCAAGATGTTTTGGCCTACGGCAGCACTGACGTCAACACACTATCGCTGACACTGACCAATCGGTTACTGTCGACGTCGGAAAAATACGCAATTTTATTGATTAAATTCATCCAACGGTAAGTCAAAATATTTACTAAATTATTACATTCTGTCTTAATCATTCAGGTGATATCATTTTATAACTTTCCGAGTTCTGACAGTTAATATACAATCTCGCTGCAGGAATTGAACCACACCCACCACATGAAGTATTAAAACTGAATCGAACGAAAATAAACTAAGTGTATTTTCGTATCATCATCTGAGGCCTTACAGCCACGGGTGGGCCTTAGCCTGGTCAAGCAATTAAAAGTTTCTCCAGCCCGATCTATTTGTGGCCTTCCTTCTCCAACTTTTCACTCCTAATAAGGTCCTGATGTCCTGGTATACGCCGTCCAACCATCTGAGCTTGGGCTTGCCTTTACCTCTGCGGCCCTCCGGTCGTCGGCCTTCTAGAAGGCGTTTAGGTACTCTGGCCTCGTCCATTCGTATCACGTGCCCTGCCCATCGCAGGTATCCGTATTTTCGTAAAGACTGTTAAAAATTAAGCCTGAACTCCATATGTTTTCAGCACTTCATTCTTTAAAATGAAGTCAGTACCTACAGTCAAGTGTAAAAATATAGGTGCACTCATCATACTCAAAAATAAGTCCTATAACTGTCAGCGAATTAAGAACTGTACGCACCAGTATTTTTACACTTGACTATACCTACATGCTACGCTACGGTGGAACGCACGTCACGAACATACCTACAAACGTACATAAATATACTGCTAAATGCTAAAATTAGTCGGACAAAAATACTGCAAGCATCGTTTTATATGAACCAACGATCGTACAAACAAACGTTGCAAAGTAAATAACAGAGGGTCTACCGCGAAAAACGAATATAGTAATTTCGTTTTCTGCCTCTCTATCGCACGAATATGGAAGTAAGGAAATTTCGCGGTAGACCCTCAGCTTGGCATATATAAAGCGCGTTTTAAATTTTCACTCAGTTAAAATTAAGGTCAGGTCAGGCGGGGTAAATATAAGACACGGGTAACTTATTCTACTTCATTCCATTCCATTTAAAAAGACGACTTGAGTGTAAATTTCTTTATAAATGGAATAGAAATTAAATATGTATACATATAAATATAAGCTTTTGAGTGTTAAAAACTTAGTCTTATTTTTACCCGTGTCTTATTTTTACAGTATTTACTATTTACCGCACCTGACCCTTCCAATTCCAATTGTTAATTGTATAATTAAAATTATCGATTTTGATAAAATCAATATGTCCATATACATCCATTCTGGAACGTCACGTACTATCTGTTGACCTTGTTTGTGAGTGTGACACACCGGAAATATTTTTTTAACCCTGATAATTTTTTTAAGCAATGAAAACACGGTAGATATTCAATTTAATCACTGAATAAGTATGTGCAAAGTAATGCAATTTAGGTTTACAGCTTAGTGTCCTAAATAAAATAAATTTACTTTTTATGCAAAATGCTCTCGTAGAGTGAACAGAGTGTAATTGTAAAATATAGCGCAATAATCAACAAAATGCACAAATAGAACATTAAGTATATTTTATTAGGTAGGTACTTCATAATAAAACTTAATCTAGTGCAAAGACAGCATTATGTAGAATTGAAAAAAAATTGTTGCTTGTGTCGTTGTAGGTACTAAAAGCAAACAAATAACACAATAATTACTTCATAAATAAACGCAATTGATGTAAACAAATACCTATTCTCGTAAGATTTATATAAAGAATTGTTTCAAAGGCACGCGTTGTAAGGCTTCGTCACACAGGCGCGTTTTCCGGGCGGGGCGTGAGCGGGGCGCGCCACTTTTTTGATAAAATCAATATGTCCCGATACATCCGTTCCGTAACGTCACGTTAGTATACTCGTAATTATGTATCTGATAACAGTGATAACTTAGTTTGTGAGTGTGACACACCCGAAAAAAATGTAGTCATGCTCTCGTGGAGTAATTTACGTGGAGTGATTATGCGCCTACCACAACTTTAGCATTGACATATTCGCTAACGTCTGCCATCGTCTGCGTAACCATAGATAAAAAAATACATAGATTACTCACTCCATACATCAGTTTTAGTACCAAAAAGACTATTAGCATCTAGCATCGAGTAGCGGAACTATCAGTACTGCTACTTGACAATAGATGTAGCACCGACCGGAAAGTCTTATCTCAACAGCATAAGACTTTCCGGTAGCAGCAGTAGTGATAGCTCCGCTACTCGATGCTAGATGTAGATGTAGACACCGAAATTAATAGTCTAACTGATGTATGGAGTGAGCACTCTTGTCTTATTATATTTCTCTATGGCGTAACTTACTTTCTATACATCTCTGAAACGTTGAAAAAATGTATCCAATAGGTATAAGAAATATTAAATATGCGGTTGTACGGGACAGCCCATGGAATGCCCTCAATTCATCAAAAATATGTCTCCACAAAAGATAGACTAGGTATTCAGCTCCGTGATGTCATTCAGCATTCAGCCGGTGCATGATCTCATTTTGGCTAACCGCATGTTTTTGTTTTGACATAAGTACCGACCATTTTTATCTACTTGTAATAATGATTCATTTAATTTGGTAGACATAACAAAATAGAACAATATAGGTACATATTAGGTATTTGCAACAAATAAAATCGGTAGGTATATCATCATAAATGTTTAAGAAAACTATTTATTACGATTTGAGAAAACATGATGCAAGGTTAATTAATATGTATTACAGAAATAAATATGAAAGCAATTAACGCAGAGGAAATGACTTTTTTTGTATCCATGAAATTAATGAACAATATAATAATTAACAGGAAATATGCTGCCATTTAATTTGAAAAAAGGGTTCATCTTGTATATTTTCGGCACGGAACCCTAAAAACTATGACAGCAGCAATTCCGAGAACGAGACCACCCGTTTTTTTTCTAACACCTAATCTTTTTGGTTCAAACCCTATTCCTAGTGGAAGCAAGTGGAGGTTTAGATTTTTTTAAATTTCTATTTGCTGAATTAACCAAACTGTTTATTTATCTGTAACGTCATACAAAACAAATCATCGTTTGTGATAATAATTAACGGTTTCAAAAAACATGTTAAAACAAATTAATTCATTATGAACCTTTTTTGAAAAAAATGCTTTAGAATGCAAGTCTAGGAGGAACGCCCGCATACCAGCTACCTTCCTTCTTTTAATCTAGTATGAGTACTAGTTCGTTTTTTTTAGCATTAGAAATAAGGTAAACAATCTTGACGTGTATTTTTATTGAAAAACACGTTTTTAAAATAAATAATGGCAAATATCTAACAATTATGAATCTAATACGATCATTTATATTCTTCTGCTTTCATAAATAATAGTTACTGATTTTTAAAAGGCGTTTTTCAATTAAAAGACATGTCAAGATCGCTTACCTTCTTTCTAATGCTAAAAAAACGAACTATAGTATACTCCTTCTTGCCTCCTTCTTCCTGCCTATCCGTATGTAGTAAAAGTAGTACTTACTTTTCTTCCGGAACCCTTCAGTGACAGTAAGGGTGAGATCTGTGAACTGGATGTCCACAGACGAGGGCATTTCAGCCGGGGGCGCCCTCTCACGTTCGCCCCCAGTGATCATATTGCCCAACCCTTTCAGCATTGCCGGAACCACCGCCATTTTCAGTAACCACTTTGAGAATAAATGTATAGCATAGTCCAAGTCACTTGTGTGTTTAGATGTTTGGTCAGGTCAAAAACGAATGTTCACAAAGCTATAAAAATTATGTTAGATATTTATTACTATTTTTTTTATACGTATCAAAGCATCTAATGTTTACGCGTCCAAACCACTCACACTATTAATATCTATAAAAATCACAGCCAAAAAGCGATAAAATATTTCTAAATAAAACCGTCACGCTATTTTTTTTTAAATATCTGTCATTGAAATGCTCACTCACACCGCCAGTCAAGGCATATACTGGCAATATTTTTTGAATGTGGGGTACATGTTAAATTCGAGCATTGTTTTTGTTTTGCGTGGCGGATAGCGCAGCGTGCGCGGGCCGGCGGCGGACTGGGACTGCGCTTGCGCCGTGCGCGTGGGCGGAACGCTGATAATCTCATTACATTGAAACATGATTGAAACCGGACTAATGCGTATTTTTCAATGGGGTTCTGTAGTAATAGGCTAAGGCTTATTATTAACCGGGCAACTAAAATATTAAACAGGAACTTTCATTGGGCATATAATAATATAATTTGGCTGTGCATTAATATTTTGGCGCCAAACAAAATATTTTAGCTTCAAATATAAGCATCATATTATTAAAAAAACTGGCAGCAAAATCAAGCCACCTAAAAAAATTATAGGGAACTTAAAGTGATAGGTTGGCATCTAAAATAATAAATTGGCAACTAATATTGTAAAGCGATCATAAAATTTAGTTGTCATCTAGTTGTTCACACCTAAGTAATCAACTAATCATAACTGAGCATATCGTTTTCAGCTAGGTAGTATTTTAACACGAAAGCTTAAATTTAATAACTTAACCTAAGAACTTAATTTAATTTAACTTAACCTAAGAATAGTATATATATATACAGTTTGCTCTGTACTCTGTAGGTATAACGCATAAAGTACATACTTATAAACATAATCGAGAGCGCACTATTCGCCAACAAACTGTCTACAGTTTGGCGAAACTTTTGTATACCTAGACATAAGTATTTTTTTGAAATAAATAAATTAAAATTAAAAATTAAATTAATGAATATTGGTCACTTTTTACACAAAACACCTCAAATTAATTTACCAATACGCAATGGTTAGTATACTTAAGTCGAAATTTCGAATCATGAAACGCCTAATGGCCATTATACCATTAGATCTTTAAATTTTTAATTACTAATTTCAATAGTTACCACTGTGTTCTGCTAGAGCCAACAGATAGGTGCGATGACGAGCGAAGCGAGGAGGAGCGTGTTAGATTGACCGTGTAATGACCAAACAAAATATTTTAAAAGAACTTCATTTTTGAATTAATAGATAGCCGTTTTCTTTTTAAAATGTGCTTCATAAATAGTCTCCAATATATTAATTCAGTTGCCAAATAAATACTTGGTACCTGCCTAAAAATATGGGTTATTCCCACTAGTTACCACCAAGTTGTTACCAGTGGTAACTACTGGGAATTTTTTTCCCACCTTTTACAACTCGGTTTGGTGGTAACTACTGGGAATTTTTATTCCCAGTAGTTACCACTAAAAATTTTGTTAGACTTAAATACTAATAAAAACAGTATAAAATAGTATAGTATAAATATAGAGTGATTTTGAATTACCGAATAAAATCACTTAAAAATAATCTAAATGGATTATTAAATTTATCCTTGCATATATTATAGTTTTTGTACTAGTACCGGTTAAACTGTTTCAATATGTTTTCGTCACTTTTAAGGCAGTTTACTAAAACACTAATCGACTTAATAATGATTTATTAAATCACTCTATATTTATTTTTAATTTTTTTGTACTGTTTTTATTAGTATTTAACCCTAACAAAATTTTGGTGGTAACTACTGGGAATTATTTTTCCCAGTAGTTACCAGTGGTAAAAGGTGGGAAAAAAATTCCCAGTAGTTACCACTGGTAACAACTTGGTGGTAACTAGTGGGAATAACCCAAAAATATTCAAATGCTGTAACGGCTTTAAAATACAGCTCATATTGATATATTTTAAGACTCCGTTTTTGTTGCCAAACTATTAATTTTAGTAGCCATATCTATTTTTTTAAACTACCCAAAATCGATTAATAAGTTGACCGGTTAAATACGTGCCATAGGCTAATAGGTACCTATACCAATTTTGCCGTGATAAAAAGATGCAAGGAGTGTTTGGGCAAATGTCAATAAGTAACTACGAATTAATTAGACGCATGATTAATCCGTAACGAAATATCTATGAATGATCAATTTATTTTCTCTTGGGTCTTTAGGGATTGTCTTACTTTAGTAGTGAGTATTTCGAAGTAGTTATGTAAAAAAATGCAAAGAAAGAAATTTCCGGTGCGTCACGAAAAACTTCCAACTGAAATGTGACAACCCGGAAAATATCATTTTTAAAATACTTTTTTAACAGTCTCGATTGGAACTGTCTTAGTGTTAACATTGTCTTAGGTTTATAACAAATATAACTTTTAAAATAAAAATCACGCATGTCACGTGTCTGCCACGCTCAATAATCTGTAAATACTTACCTATAAATCGATCTTTACCCCGTACGGAACCCTAAAACACGTCACAAGAACGCGTTATCAGAACTAGGGTATGGGCCTTACTCATCATTAGAAGCAGGGATGTTGCGAACATCCGCATCCGCATCCGCAATCGCGGAACTTCCTCATATTTTCAACATCCGCATCCGCATCCGCATAAAATCGATGCGGAGCTTATGCGGATGCGGATGTCGAACAAGTCGGTACAGGAACGTCTTAGCGGCGGCGTAAGTGCTAGGTAATTTCGTCATTATCTATAACGAAATCGTCTAGATCCAGAAAAGTCGGCCAAGTTACTGTTTATTAAATATAACGCACCTATATATTCTTGCTTAAATACTAAACGTTTCGTTTTTTTTAAATAAAAATATACTAAAAATGTAATATTTGACGTTTTCTAAGTACCTAATCTTGACATCCGCATCCGCATCCGCATCCGCGGATGTGAGCCTTTAAATATCCGCATCCGCGGATGTCAAAAAATCTGCATCCGCAACATCCCTGATTAGAAGTCGCAATTATGTCGCGGTAATTAGTCGCAAATAATGATTTATGTCATTACATCATTAATTATAAATCAAGGCATAATCGGAAAAATTTTAATGTAAAGTACGTGACTTTCGTTCACGGATAATAAGTAGCCGTCAATCAAAATTATTCAAAATTTGTCTTCACGGTTACCCGGTAGTTCATTGTAATTACTAAAAGTAAACGTCGTAATCTTATTTAATATGCCCACAAACATTATCTAACTCAAGTACAACTGTAGTTTGCATTGTACATTCTAATTGTATTAATAAAAATTGTTACCTATACAAAGAAAAGGGAGCGAGTAAAAGTTTTCTACGTCTGTAATGATGGGTGAATAACTTTTTTGTACGAATGCATACTAAAATTAATAAGAAAACAAGTTTTTCTGAAAAAAAAATCGGCCAAATGCGAGTCGGACTCGCGTTCCAAGGGGTCCGTACATTAAGTCCGACTCACGCTTGACTGCACATTGCTAATAGGTTTTCCTGTCCTCTATAGGTAAAGAACTATTTTTGTGTATTTTTTCAAAATTTTAGACCTAGTAGTTTCGGAGATAAAGGGGGGGGGGAATGGTCGGACAGACAGACAGACGCATGAGTGATCCTATAAGGGTTCCGTTTTTGCCTTTTGAGGTACAGAACCCTAAAAAACATTAAATAATGGCTCAAGCGATGACATTCAAAACTTTTTATGCGCCATAAAGTTAAAAATACGCAAATGAAAAACAAGTTGACTTGGGGCCCGTTTCTCAGAAACTTGTAACTTGTAATACAAGCGAATGTCCCTTTTTGACAGCTTTTATTAGAAAAGGCCTTCTACTGCCACTTTTCGAAACGCTCACTCGTGGTTAAATCTTTCGCTTGCTCGGGTATCAATTTTATCACGAGAAGTTAAACAACGTTGCCCCCTTGTTAAACTAATAACTATTTTCCGATTAGTAATTATTTTATTTTATTTATTTTACTTTTTAAGGAGTAGGTACAAAAACATTATACAGATTTAGGTAACAATACAAAGCCAATTACAATCAATTACAATTAGGTACATTATTTCAAACATGATTAAACACAAACGAAATTAACAATTTTTTTCCTTTGTATACATAAGTGTACTTTTAGAAACCCAAATTAAATAATTTTCACAGAAAGTACTTAATTTAATTTGTTCTTAGAGGATGATTTTAACATAATAATTTATCGAGCTTTAAGATAAAAGATAAGATAAAAGATAGTTTATTCAAGTAGGCATAATTACAACGCGCTTATGAACGTCAAATAAAGCTACACCGGCTCCAACCCTACACCTCTGCCCCGAGAAGATTTAAATTCCCCTCAATTGGGGAGGGTATCCCAATATGGGACCGGCAACAAACTCGGCGGGACACATCTTTAAAAAAAATACATCTTATAATTAACACGCATTACAAGAAAATAAGGAAAAAATTATATAATTAACACCAACTTCAGAAAATCATCATTCTATTTTTTCCTGATCACATCTGATGAGTCATCGTACACATGGACATAGGTAGGTAGGTATACATTTTTGTTACAAAAAATGCCCTTGCCTGGACATATTTACTTTGAAGTCTTTGAACTTGTTTTTATTTTTTATGACTAAACCTTAACCCGTGCTGCATTATTATTAGCGCCACTTGCACCATTCCACTAACCCGGGGTTAACCGGTTAAACCATTAATCCAGTGTCTAATTGTACTGGATACCATGCTAAACCCCAGATTTAACCGGTTAACCCCGGGTTAGTGAATAGTGCAAGTGGCCCTGACAAGTTTGTGTGTCAAAGTGTAAAAAAAAATCTATTGTTAACCAATAATTTCATTAAGGTGCGGTAGGTTCAGCTAGAGAGCAAAGTTTTTGAAAAATCGTACCTACCGCTTTTTTAGATCACAATACGTTTAAAATAACATTTGTTTTTTCATCTAAGATATGGCTACCTTCCGACTGCATCATCAGATCAGCTCCATGTTAGTATATTATTAAATTATCGTCAGATATACGTCATATACGGAAGTATGTCAAATTTATATGTATTAATACAGTAAATACATTCAGCGTTTGCGTCAGTTTTGATTTTTTTCCAGACTTATTTATGATATTGGCCCAATTAATACTACAAATATACGTGGTGAAGCTAAAAAAAGCGGCCAAGTGCGAGTCGGACTCGCCCATGAAGGGTTCCGTATTTAAGGGATTTATGACGTATTAAAAAAAACTACAGGGTGGCCAAATAAGAGGTATACACATTATTTTTGAATTTTATTCTATAAAACATAAAAAATATTAAGTATTCCTTGTTAAATATAATATGTAGGGTCAGCAATTACACATGGAAAATAATGTCAGACAAATGTCCACCTCTAGCAGCATGGCAGATGCGAACCCTTTTCATCGCGTTTTTCATCACTTTTTCACACATTTCTGGCGTTATCTCAGCGACAGTGTTTCGAATATTTTGTTTTAATTGCTGAAGGTTCGTTGGCCTATTAGCATAGACACGTCCCTTTAGATAGTCCCACATAAAAAAGTCAGGAGCTGTTAAATCAGGCGATCTTGGGGGCCAGTCAATGTCACCGTTTCTCGAAATTAATCGACCGGGAAACGTTATTTTTAATGTTTCTATTGTTTTTAATTATTAAAACACGTTGTTCCGTCGTAAAACGCTCCATAAAAAATTTGCCGTATCTACACAAACTAATTTTCATGCAATAACTGTCATATTTACCGCCAAAATAAAATGGCGGCAAAAAAAAAGTTGTATACCTCTAAGTTGGCCACCCTGTACGTACTTACTAGATCTCGTTCAAACCAATTTTCGGTGGAAGTTTGCATGGTAATGTACATCATATATTTTTTTTAGTTTTATCATTCTCTTATTTTAGAAGTTACAGCCCCCCCCCCTGTAACTTCTAAAATAAGAGAATAATACACATTTTACCACTTTGGAAGTGTCTCTCGCGCAAACTATTCAGTTTAGAAAAAAATGATATTAGAAACCTCAATATCATTTTTGAAGACCTATCCATAGATATCCCACACGTATGGATTTGATGAAAAAAATTTTTTTGAGTTTCAGTTCTAAGTTCTAAGTATGGGGAACCCCCAAAAAATTTTTTTTCTATTTTTGTGTGAAAATCTTAATGCAGTTCACAGAATACATCTACTTACCAAGTTTCAACAGCATAGTTCTTATAGTTTCGGAAAAAAGTGGCTGTGACATACGGACGGACAGACAGACGGACAGACGGACAGACAGACATGACGAATCCATAAGGGTTCCGTTTTTTGCCATTTGGCTACGGAACACTAAAAAGTGTATAAAAACTGCTTCTTAATCAAAATTCCATTTAATCAGCCGTCAAAACTTCATCAACTTTCACATCATTGATATCCACAGGTATCTCAGGGTATATCTGCTGGTTGAACCCCACGGCTAGCACGTGGAGGTCGCGGTCTGCGTGTCGCGCGCGCAGCGCGGTGAGGTAGCGGTCGTAGTAACCGCCACCGTGGCCGCAGCGCCAGCCGTCACGCGTGAATGCGGCCCCGGGGGCTATTACTAGGTCTAATCCTGAAACAAAGGGTAAAATAAATATTGACTTCGGTCGAGATAGTTACTTATGAAATAAAACTAAAACGGAATATAGCGCGTATTATGAATTTAACCCACCAAACCCGTTGTCTAAACTGCAATGCATAAATCGTCTGCAATAGGCGCAAAAGCCTGTGATGGTGAATTTAAAATACATCCTGACGTTTGAATATTTTACAGCGTTCGTCGTCAAGGACATGAAAGAAGTTAGCATAGAGTAAGTGATCACTCCATACATCAGTTTTCTAACCAATACGCTTATTTTTTTTCGTAGTCATCTAGCGTCAACTAGCGAATTTATCAGCAGGTACTGCTTACTCTAATACCAATTATAGTCTAATAAGGGTTATATTTTACCTTTCTCCATAGCATCCTCCCTATCCGCATCCTTACTATGCTGCTTAATCTGCCAACTAGTCTCAACCATGAGCTCCAAATCCCCTGGCAACACCCTCAACATCCTCATCTGCCCCCGCGAGTACTGTGGTACGAAGGCTGCATCTCCTCGTGCCAGAATGTCGTTGAGGATCAGCTCGGTGGGGACCTCTGTCGGCAGACTCAGGAATAGAGATATTGTTTTGGCTGATTTGTATTTTGGGTGGGCGAATATCTGAAATTATTATTAGAAGTTGATGAAGATATAGGTACCTAGGTATGTACTTGAGAATGAAGGCTAGCAGACTAATATAAGTATTTATTATTTAACAGATATTTTCACAGAGAATATACGAATAGATTGGCAAAGTCTTTATTAAATAATATTAGAGATAAAAAGGCTAAATATATAATTAAGCTTATTTAAGGCAATAATAACAAAATAATCCTATGATAAATGATAAACTATGCCTGAAATATCAAGTTATACCTATGGTAGGTTTGTTAGGAACATTTACTATTAAAACTTTCTAGTAGGTAACTTAAGTAAGAACTTTATTTATTGACTAGGTAATGTTAAGAATAAGAATCTTTTATTACCGGACGGGTTTATTTTTTGTTACGGAATTATAAAAAAAGAAAACAAATAATACAGAATATATAAATGAACTTGATTCAAGTGATTATTAATTCTCATTCAGACACGTAGGTAGTTACCTAACTAATATCTTTTAGCACATGAAATAATAAACCCTGCAACAAAAACGTCAAAACAGATAGGTATCACTCACTTTGCTCAAAATTATTTTCGACTGCCGGTCCCGGTCCCCATCCGTCATGGCAGCGAGCCTCGCGTCCACGTCCAGGCGGAGCTCGGCTTTCAACGGGTTAGGGTTTACTTTTTTATCACTCATTATTCAGATTTGTTTTTTTTTATACTAAAATTAAAGAAAATAAAAGCCTCGCTTGTACAGCAAAAATAATTTTATCTGCAAGTAATGAAAAGTTGCAAAATTTGTGAGATATGGTGTCAAAGAAAAGGTTAAACGTTAATTATATTTGTATAATTAAATTGAGACGTCCGAACAGTTCCAGTATACGTATTTTATGAATAAAACTTATTTGTTATTACACAACGTTTAATAAGAGTAAAATCGATAAAGGAGTAGGTAGGTATTTAGAGTTGTTTACTTAAGAAATGGCGATTATATTATTGCCCATAGCTATAGTTAATATGCAATATATTATGTAAAATATATTTTCCATAATGTCAATATCCAGGAAGGAAAATGGGGACTACGTTTGTATGGCGAAGCAGTCATCCACTATAGTCTTAAACGGGCATGTTCGCGTCGAAGTCAGTAGCAGTAGTACCTAAACGCTGCATAAAATAAACAATACCTACCTTTTGTTTAACAGATTAGGGTTTAAATCCCAAAAAATCACCTCAGAAATTTCCATTTACACTTGTTGATGTATTAAATTTAAACGATAAAGCAAAGCGGGGTTATCTAAGACCGAGTTAAGTGCAAATGTCTAACTTATCGTTGTAAAGACTAGATAAATCTAAAATATCTATGTATAATTGACCGACAAATGTCAGTTTCATCTCATTGCTCGTCGAAAACCACAGGCGTTTAATTAGTGTGTACAAAAACTCTGCAAGACTTTTCGGTAAATACCTAACTAGAACTAAATATGTCTTGCTAGCTAGACTAATATTTTGTCCAATATAACCGTTTATGAACTCATTTACAAATAGCCGATAAAGAAAATTAACGTAATTTTTTAAGAACCAATGTAAACTTTAAATAAAATATGAATTGATTATAATATAATATTATAATCATTACATTATATGTATAGTAGGTATTATGCATGTCAAACAGAGACGTCTATATGGAAATAACCTACTTAGCTAAAGCCTTATGCTATATTTCCAGAAATATAATTATGTAGCATAAGGCTATAGCTAAAAGTAATTGTCTTAGAATTAGCACAAAGAGTAAACGTGGGATTATCGTACTATCTGGTAACGATGTCGCCATAAGAGCGCTTTCAGACTACCATTTACTTAGGTAAATAGGTAAGTATCAATTTAAATGTCGTTGTAGGTGTAAACATATAAACTTAGTTATTGTAATTTTAAACCTTTGGATGCCAAAAGAATAAATAACGCTTATAAAATATTAATGTAGGTAGGTACCTGCGCTGCGTAAGCGCTGGTGGCCTAGCGGTAAGAGCGTGCGACTTGCAATCCGGAGGTCGCGGGTTCGAACCCCGGCTCGTACCAATGAGTTTTTCGGAACTTATGTACGAAATATCATTTGATATTTACCAGTCGCTTTTCGGTGAAGGAAAACATCGTGAGGAAACCGGTCTAATCCCAATACGGGCCTAGTTTACCCTCTGGGTTGGAAGGTCAGATGGCAGTCGCTTTCGTAAAAACTAGTGCCCACGCCAATTACTGGGATTAGTTGCCAAGCGGACCCCAGGCTCCTATGAGCCGTGGCAAAATGCCGGGACAACGCGAGGAAGATGAGGTACCTACCTACATTATTATCACTGTGACATGATAGTACAAATGGTAGAGAAATTTGCTCAGCTCACCAACGAATGATCCGATTTTGATGCGGTTTTTTAACGTGAAAGCTAGTTTTCTTGCGGTTCTTCTTAACTAAGTTTAATGGAAATCGATCCAGCAGTTTTAAGAGTATCAGCTCTTTTCCAAAATGATGTACTTAAGGCATTTTTAGCAAAAAAAAATGTTTTTTTAGGGTTCCGTACCCAAAGGGTAAAAACGGGACCCTATTACTAAGACTCCGCTGGCTGTCCGTCCGTCCGTCTGTCACCAGGCTGTATCTCACGAACCGTGATAGCTAGACAGTTGAAATTTTCACAGATGATGTATTTCTGTTGCCGCTATAACAACAAATACTAAAAACAGAATAAAATAAAGATTTAAGTGGGGCTCCCATACAATAAACGTGATTTTTGACCGAAGTTAAGCAACGACGTCGGGAGAGGTCAGTACTTGGATGGGTGACCGTTTTTTTGCTTGTTTTTTTTTTGCTTGTTTTGCTCTATTTTTTGTTGATGGTGCGGAACCCTCCGTGCGCGAGTCGGACTCGCACTTGGCCGGTTTTTTTTGCATATAGCGTAGTAGGGGTCTTATTCAAGAATTTAATTTACGTAATTGTTATTCAGATAGGATAGGGAGCCTTTAAAGTTTAAGTCATGGTTAAGTAGATAAATTATATGGAGACAGTTGGAGATGACAAGTCATTTGTTCCGAAGCTATGTGAAATATATTATTGTCCTTAACACCACCAAACGAGCGTAATTGTCGCCCAGACAAGCAATATGCGCAGAAAATATCTTAGTGTGAAAGGTCTCTAAAACAATAAGTAGATAAGATTTTATCACCCAGTCGAGTAATTGTTCCTGCAGAGATAATGATAACAGCAGATTACACCCAGACACCAGTTCCAAAGTATCGTAGCATGTATTGACGTACACACCTATTATTAATTTACCTGTATTTTAATTGATTCTCAGGTAAATTTCTAAACATTTCTGATTATTGGAAAAAGGTTCTTGTTGAGTGTAAACTTGGTTTATTTTCTTTGTTAGTGTGTATAGTCCAATTAGTTTCAATTGAAAAGTGCATTTTATCGTAATACAATCGCCATCAGATATATTGGCGCTCACAAATATCTGAACACGCCTCTATTGTCGGGGCGTTAGAGTGCGTGTTCAGATATTGTGAACACCTTGGCCGCTCCGATATATCTGATGGAATAAAAAGCAAATTACTCTGCATTTTTAATAATTCAAAAATATAATTTCATTTAAATAAATTATGGCAGTTTCTACTGTCCGAGTCATTAATTAGGTGTAATATAGGTAAGTTGTACGGTGTAACGAGTGTAAATCTTTTCCAGCCTTTTTAACAAGAGCCTCGATACGTCAGTAAAAATGCATTGGCGGTCAATATGTTGCCCGGTATGCACTCCATCGGCTCCAACCCCAAAAAGAACATCGCAGTAAGTAATTTCATGTTCATAATGAAATAAACTACCTAAACCTGCCTGATTTTACGCCTTATCCCTTCCACTTAATACATTTCTGTCAGATGGCGTTTTTTTATTATTTTATTTAAAGCTTTTATATTAAAGTCCATTTACTACGTCAAGTTGGATATCATATGAAAAAGCTTAAGTTGTACATTCCGAAACATGTTTTTGCAGAAAAATAGATAGTGACGGCCACATAATTATTCGGAACACGTCCTCTTTTCAACAAAAGGTGTTTCTTTATTTATCTTATACCTTTAAACGAGCAATTCTTGTATAGGTATTTATATATTTCGGGGATCTCGGAAACGGCTCTAACGATTTCGATGAAATTTGCTATATTTGGGGGCGAAAAATCGATCTATTCTAGTATATCTCTGGTAAAATGCGCATGGCGCGCGCAAAAGCTCGGTCTCGCAGATACCTATTAATTAGATTTTAGATAGAAATCCCACAAAACTGTTATATTATACGAATGTTACGATATACCTACCTATACCATATTTGGCCACGGCCACTTCGGCCGTCACGATCTATTTGATACTGACTGTAACTTGTAGGTACCTACAGATAAGTAGGTACATAAACAGTACTATATTAGACAATTAAATTATCTACTGCTTCGGATTTTGGCAATACGTTTAACAAATAAAAGATGAGAATCAATCTTAATTAATAGCCATAATATAAACATTATTATTGAGCGGATCAAAGACCGACCGCGACCTTGAGACATGGCTGAATTTAGATAGCTACAAACAAAATACACGTGTACATATCTGCAGGTAACAATTCAATTCAAATTCAAACATATTTATTGCTCTTGCTGCTACAGCAATTTATTTTTATACCTACATTAATTAATTTAATAATTTACTTATTTATTTATTTGTTTATTTTTAAAATTAATATTTTTAAATACCTACATTAAATAAACCTAGTAAACGTTCTATAGTCTGTCAAGCAGGATATGTCAGTAGCAATGTAAAGCAAACTAAAATATGGTATCCCTAGGAAACGAACAAAAAGCAGCAATGTACATCGAACATCGATGAAATGTAAACAAAACAGTTCCACAGATAAGATTAAATGACACGCGATTTTAGAATAATTCAAACGTAGTGTTGCTAACCCGCGATTTTTCAAATCTGCCGCCTTTTTCTACTGACAAGATTTGCTTGAACGAGTATATTTTAAAATTGCATTACTTATGGTGTAAACCTCTTTACAATGTATTTAAATAGCTCAGAAGTTTAATTAGGTCCTAATCATGTCCATTTACAATATTTTTTTTCATGAAGATTAAACAAAACAGTCGTCCAATTCTATTTATGTGATTCGTTTTTGTAAAATTAAACAAGCAATGAGTGCCATTAAGGGCCACCCCACATTAGCGTCTCCCGAGTGTCGAAGTCAACTCTACGGCTGCTGAACAATGATTTATATAGTCCGTCAACCAAATCTTGTCAGTAGCAATGTAAAGCAAACTAAAGTAGGGCAACACTCAAAGAGCAGTATTGCGCTAAGAAAAGCAGCAATGTACATCGAACAAAAGATTTTTTTTCCGCTGAGCGCGCCCTGCGTACGTCACTTCAAATTGTCACTCGCGGTTTAATGAAAAAAATTGAAACATGGACGGACAATTTAAAAGCGATGTTAAAACAATGTTACTCAAAATGATGAACAAATTTGAAGATATCAAAAACAACTCCCTATCGTAGTGCTTATATTCTCTTTGTTCCCTATCTATGTCTTCTAAGTTTACTAAAATAAAATCATATCAAAATGCAGATAATTAGATAGTGCATATATTTGTTATTTACAATATAATATGCCACTTGTTAATGTAAATTAGTGTACTGTTCTGGATGAATATGACATACCTGTGTAATTTTTTTGATTGGTATATATTGTACAATATACATATTAAAAATAAAACAACTGATATTTGGGTGTTCATTTAATTTAAAGGTAAATAAGATAAGGGTCACTTTTCGATTTGGTTGCGTTGTACACGTACATAAACCGCCATAGGTAAGTATTGTCTGAAGAGATACTACCTACTACGAACGCCTTATATTGGGCAAGATTTAATCCTGCAACAAACATGTATGGATTAGGTAGATATTGCGAAAGAACGGCGATATAATCAAGGCTCTTAATACTGTTTAAAAGGTTTACTTTTGTAAATAGTCACAACTGATTGCTGAAAATATTAGACATGCGGGCCTATGGACGGTTTCCTGGACACAATTTATGGTATTGTTGGATAGATTTAGGCATACGTTTTAATTTTGTTTATGCCTTTTAACCCTAAAACAAAAAAACTGAACATAATCTTAAAAGTTCGAAAGAGTTCTTCCAGCACTTGTTATAACCTCAATTTTTAGTAATGTTTACCATCAACGAGCATGATTGTACATTGTAGGCCCCTTAGCTTTGCTTATTCTTATTTAATGTATTGGTATTTAATGGTGACAGCAGAAATATCTCTTGAAACAGAAACGATTCAGAATGAAAACCAAATGAAAACAAATAAGGTGACGGCTGTCATTCACGATCCACATTACACAGATAAAACACAGATGACACGCGTTTTGGAATTATTTGAACACAGTGTTGCTAACCCGCGATTTTTCAAATTTGCCGCCTTTTACTACTGACAAGATTTGGTTGACGGACTTTAACTCAAGATAGGTTATAGGCGTTCCAAAATTGAAGCGCTTAACTTGTGAAAAATTGGACAAGTTTTCTTTAGTCGCGGCTGGACAAGCGAGGAATTTGCACGTGCTAACGAGCTCCCGCACACCGAAAGAGAAAGGGTCGACCTTATGTTTAACAACGAGTATGAGAAAATTAATCATAAATTATAGATTTCTTCGTAGGCACAGAAATAAATATGGAAGTATTTTTTGTGCTCTTCAAGTATGAGTATAACCTATCCAGGTTATATAATATCATTGCTGCTGAACTGCTGCTCGACACAACGTTGTTGCAACTGTTCTGCGACCAACGACGCCATTTTCCATAGCGCCGACTAGACGCCAAGACTTGTGTGGGGTGTGGAGTGGCCCATAATCGAACTATTTTAGCATAGCAGTAAGCCAGAAGCCATAGACATCCATTTACACCTGTCCTTTTATCTTGTGTCTTTCCATGCAACCAGCTAGATTCAGCCGGGCCATTTTATTTAAAGTTGTACTTACATTACACTTTTTTTTATTTGGAATTTTTTATATATTTTTTTCTGCTCAGAATCACGAGCTGTTTCGATCCTAAATTAGGATTCCTAAAGGAGAATAAAGTGTCCCAATGTTTTTGCCATTAGTGGCAACTTTCAAGCACTAACGACCACCGAGCAAAGCCGCAGACGGACAGACAGACATGGCGAAACTATAAGGGTTCCTACTCCTAGTTGACTATGGAACCCTAAAAATGACCCATCATGTCTAAAGGCCACTTTATTATCGATTCCCAACCGTCAAACCACGCGCATGTCATTTACGCGCATCACGACAGCCGCAACAAAAATAGTAAACAGCTGATCGTGATCACTTTGGCGCCTAACCAAAAACCTTTAAAAGCATAAAACTATTTTTAACTCCGTCACTCCTTAGTTGAATCGGGTCAGTGTCAGTTTCAGGGTGGTGAAAATGGCGGTGGTGAAAACGCAGTACGGAGTGCTGCAGGGCTGCGTGTGTGAAGGCACGGAAGGGAGCTATGTTGCGTTCAAGGGCATCCCATACGCTAAGCCGCCGGTTGGAGATCTCAGATTCAAGGTGAAATTAAAACGCTATAAATGTACTATATTATTGTAAGGTTTTAACAAAAATGTACCGGCCATGTGAGTTTTTTTTCCATTTATACATTTTATAGGTTAAGTTGCCTAGTTAGGTACCTAAGTACATACATATCTAAAGTCCATTAGGTACACGTTGTTTTTGTTTGATGACTGCTCTGCATAGACTTGTGTGTGATGCAATGAATGCGTGATGTTTCAGCAACTTTTTTTATAAATAGCTTGACTGAAGTTGAACGAGTCATTATTTGTAGGTTTCGATCTATTTTGAAAAGCTGAATTTATTCTATAAATTTTCATAATAGATTGGTAACTTTACATGGCATACCTTTGGCGTACCTAGGATGTATGGCTTAAAAATGCTTACCTGATATTACGCTTGCCAAAATGCATGTCGATAGCTACTGAGGATTATTTTAGTTTAGGTACATGCCATGAAAGACTGTTAGGGTCACCCCTCACTAGCGTCAGCATCATCAGCTTCGAGCATCAGCGTCTAATCAGCGCTATGCAAAATGGCGTCACTGCACAGTTGCACCAACGTTGCGTCGAGAAGCAGCCATAGAGTTGACTAGACGCCGACGACGCGACACTCGTGATGGGATCCGGACGAGTATTGCTAGAGACGAATGGTTTATGCCAGAATTGCCAGATATAAGTATATACAGCGAGGTACCTACCTATCTACAGATGTATCGGCGGAAACTGCGGAAAGATCCCAAAATTGTCAAGCTTTCTATATACCTTAGAAATGTCTTATTAGATAAATTCTCTTTAATTCCTGAAAATTTTTGACATATTTTTTCGACTTTTTGGAAAATTTCTGCAGCTTGGAAATCTTAAAACTGTGAAAGATAGAAAAACTAATAGGTAGTTACTCTTCCAGGCTCCCGAACCACCGGAGCCGTGGGAGGCGATCCGCGACGCGACACAACACGGCCCCGTCTGCCCGCAATTCAACGAGCGCCTGGACCGCATCGACCTCGGCAGCGAGGACTGCCTCTACCTCAACGTGTACTCCAAGACCCTCACGCCCCCCCACCCCCTCCCCGTCATGGTCTGGATACACGGCGGCGGGTTCTACACCGGCTCCGGAAACTCCGACTTCTACGGACCCGACTTCTTCATGGCACATGATGTTATACTCGTCACTTTTAACTACCGACTAGAGGTGCTAGGGTTTCTGTGCTTGGAAAGTGAAGAGGTCCCTGGCAATGCTGGTCTTAAAGACCAGGTAGCAGCTTTGAAATGGGTGAAGCAGAATATTGCCGCTTTCGGCGGTGACCCGAACAACGTAACTATATTCGGATGCAGCGCGGGAGCGGCCTCTACATCCTTACATTTAGTGTCTAAAATGAGCCAAGGGTTATTCAATAAAGCTATTTGCCAAAGCGGCGTGTGCTTGAACGAATGGGGCTACACTTTATACGGCCGGAAAAGAGCGTTTCAGCTGGGAAAGCGACTAGGCCTAGACACAGAGAACCCGCAAGAATTATTAGAATTCTTAAGAACTGTACCAGCCTCGTCTTTAATTAGTATACAATTGCCGTTTATAGAGTCAGGATTGAGTGACATCGCTGATGGTATTCTGTTCGGGCCTGTGATTGAAAACACTGAACTCAACGTAGAAAAGTTTATAACAGATCTCCCTCCAGACTTGGTAAAATATGGGAAAATAGCTAATGTCCCAGTCATAGTTGGTTACACATCTGGAGAAGGTATTGAAATAGCTAGAAAATTACCGACTCTGATCCCGTTCTTACCCGTGCCTGGAGCAGTTGTCCCACGAGAATTGAAACTAAAATGGGAAACTGATAAAATACATGCAGCAGATAAGAGAATTAGGAAAATATACTTCGATGGGAACGAAGTAACACCAGAAATGTTGCAGGAGGTAGCTAATCTCGAAACGGATAGAATGTTTTCGTATAACATACGTAGATACGCTCGGTATCACTGCTTGTATAACACAGAGCCGGTATATTTGTACAAGTTCACACCAGAGACTGAAAGAAACTATACGAAGAAGCTCTATAAGATGGAGAGCGTGAAGGGCGTGTGCCATTCTGAGGAGCTGCACTATTTATTCCACGTGACGTGTCTGGACATACCGTTGACGGACGAGTCGAGGGGTGTTATACGACAAGTAGTAAAACTATGGACGAACTTTGCTAAAACGGGGTAAGCATCTACGAACAGGGGCCCGTTTGGCCGTTTCTCAAAAGCTTGTAACTTGTAATACAAGCGGATGTCACTTTTTGACATCTTTTGTTAGAAACGGACTTCCACTTGTATTACAAGTAACAAGCTTTTGAAAAACGGGCCCCAGCTCTAGTTTAAAATACAACGGTCAATGTTCTCGTTAACACATCTCGAAATGCAGATATCTCTACCGTGACTTTCGTACCTATAGATACTGTCGTCAGTTACTAAAGAAAGGAGTTTAAAAGCGCTTTAGGTTAGTATTTATATGCTGTTCGTCTAAACAGTACCCTTTATATTTCAGGAAGCCCACCGCTGATAATTTCACAGAATGGAAACCGTTCTTCGAAACGGAACGCAATTGCTGCATAATCGGATCCAAGCTCAGCTGCGTCCAAGATGTGGATGGGGAGCATATGAAATTCTGGGACGACATCTATGGAGAAGCCGAGATAAAAAGACTGTAACTTAACGTTGTTATATTATATAGGGTGCACAGTAATTAATGGATAACCTTCTAACCACCAAGAGTTTTCGAGATATTCGCACTTTTACTAAATCTTAAAGTCGATTTTCTAGGCCAGCCTAAGTAGGTCACTGATCATTTGTCAAGAGGGCGCTGTTATTCTCATGTATAGGGTGACAGTTCCGTATAGTATGAAGAAAATAGTTCCAGTGGAATTCCGCAACATGGCGCGTGATCATATGTGACGTTCCACGGCAAAAGGTACCTTATGGCACTTGGCGCTTACGTCGCATAGCGGCCAACGGCCATAAGGTACCTTTACCCGTAGGACGTCACATATATTCCTGGTTAGGCTTTAATTTCCTCGGCGTATCACTTTCGGTCAAACTATAACTCGCGGCGCAACGCCGTGTCAAACACAAAAGCTGTCACTCAGACGCCACGTCACCGAAGTGGCAAAACTAAAGTTGAACTTTATGCATATGCACGTAGGTCTATGTTGCTTTGTGACTGATTAATCCGTCTTCGGCGTTGAACCTACGGTGCGGATATATCCGTCATTGGCGTCAAAATGGGCATAACGGAATAGGAAATTCAAAAAATAAATATTAAGGAATGAATACTTATAGTTATTATTAAATGTCACAATTTCTTACACAAGTATAAACTATCTTAGATAGGTACTGCAACACCGCACTCTGACAGACAAGTCTTAAATAAAGACAAGATAAAATGATATTACTTTTCTTTCTGCAATATTGCAGTATGCACATCAGTAACCACTGCTTTGAAGACTCCCTTAAATATTAGTAGCTTGGTTATTTTGTTTGATGTTGTATACAAGAGAATGTAACTGATAGGTATTTGAAAAAAATCCATCATCTTCCTTGAGTCCTCATGGTTTTTTTGCCACAGCTCATTTGGGCAATTTAATCCAAACAAAGCAATAGTTTTTTTACAAAAGCGACTGCCATCTGACCCTCCAATTCAGATAGGAAATTAGACCTAATTGGGTAGTAGAAATAGGATGTGGGTATCCTAACATCAAACAAAGCAATCAAACTATTGATACTCGATTTACGCATTGGCCGAGACACCTCACCAAACGAACATGAAAATTCTTCAAATTGATATCTTCATTTTGGAAATTTGAGGCCTTGATATTCAATTAAATATTTTATTTGACAGAATTATTAAACACGTTTTCCGCATCTATCTAATCCTGGATCCTTTGACTGCCCCTTGCACTCGAGGGTATGGTATCGGTATGCCCTGTTTTCATGACGGTAAATGGTGGGAAACATGTCAAGACTAGTGTCAAAGTAATATTCCTCTTGGAGCACCCTATATGTAGTGTGCTTTGAGCAGTTTTCAACTTCTTGAAAAATATTACCATATTACCTTCCGTCTCGCTTTCATCAGGGTCGCGGGATCGTTTTTCTCAATGACACGTTTCCAACCGATTAAAATTTTAAAACTATCCGGAAGATTCTTTCCACAGTTAGTCGGTCACAAACACTCGCACTCAATCGGGTCGACAGGTGATGCCAACTATAACAGCTGATTTAGACTCTCGCGTGAGCCACGAGACGAGCCGCGAGCCGCGCCACGAGACGCGAGTCCACCGCTTACATTCGCGTTCGGCTTGTCATTCGGTTATAAACCTTATGCCGTGCCGTTAGTGTTTAAATTATATTAGCTCGACGAGCTTGCGAGCCACGAGACGAGTCGCGAGCCCACCGCTTACATTCGCGTCTCGTGGCGCGGCTCGCGGCTCGTCTCGTGGCTCGCGCGAGAGTTTAAACTAGAGATGCACCGGATATCCGGTTACTATCCGGTATCCGGCCTATCCGGCCGTTATTTTAGTATCCGGCCGGATACCGGATAATGACCTACTATCCGGCCGGATACCGGATAGTAAAATTAACACATTTTGGGGTAAAAAATGGAATCTAAAAAACAGTCACGGTCATAATGCTAGCGACACAGTAGATAGAAATGAATACGTAACCAATGTCACACAATACACTTATTTGTTTACACAAAAATACGCGCGCGCACTTGTTTATGTATAAACGAACTTACTACGTAATGACATGATAAAACTCGTTACGATCCTAGAAATGTGTCCGCGCGAACGTTCACTACGAAACAGGTCGAAACCTGCACGACGCGCACCTGCAAAACTCAAAATATAGGTATAGTTCCGCCGGCCGAATATCCGGCGGCCGGATACCGGATATTCGGCCAGTGAACCGGCCGGATATCCGGTATCCGGTATCCGGCCAAACAACTATCCGTTGCATCTCTAGTTTAAACCGGCTATAAGGTGATGTCTCGGTTCGTTCAGGTGCGGGCGGGATGTTTGTGTCTGGTGGGTGGGTGGTGCGGGTCAGTAGCGGCCGGCGCGCGAGTTGCGCGGCGCGTCCCTGCGGCCGGCGCCGGCGCCGCGCTCGCGGCTGCGCGAGCGGCGCGGCCGGCGCTCGCGCGGCGAGCGGCTGCGCGACTTCCGCCCGCCCTTGCGACGCGAGTATAGGTATCTGGAAAACGAGGCAAGTTGTGATGATGTGGCAAACTTCCGGGACTCATTTGTAAGAAACGAGAATGAATGAGACATCTAACGTCTACATGTGCAGCTTTTAAACAAATCTTATGTTTTCCTACTTTTTTGAAGTGAAAACTTCTTTAGCGGCGCTGTGCACTTTTTGAGGTGGGGAAAAAATGTTAAACTCGAGACAGCGTGAGACGGACACGTGACCTAATCGAAAAACTGTTACATATAATGTCATTGAGTTTTTCTTTATTGATTTAAATGCCATCTAGTGAGTTTCGCTCTAACTGGTATTAATATAACTCGAGTACTAACAGTGATGTGCTTAGGGGTTCCAAGTAATTAACGCTAACGCTAGATGGCGTTAACCTCAATTATACATAGCGCATTTTGCACTAATCATTGAGATTTCACTTCAGCCGGCACTACCTGAGTGCAACCCATTGTTTTTTTTTTAAACGACCGCGTATTTGCCTCGCGGACGTATGACACACTAGAGACTCCTCGACTCACCTCCTAAGTTCCCTAGAGATAGGCTTAAGGTGCATGAAGTTGCAGAACCCGGAGCGGGTGCACTCGCCCATCTCGTACTGGCGGCAGCATGCCTCGCGGAAGTCCGTGACGGGGGACAGCTCCGCGTAGACGGGGCGGCCGCCGAACCAGCGGTTGTTGAGGTCGTTTACGGCCTTCTCCGCGTCTTCTTCGCGACGAAACTGCAAAATCGTATAAATTATTTTAAAGAACCAAGCGCCTTTGAGCCCCATCATTAAACTAGAGATGATTGAACAAAAGCGCTACCCTCATCACTTGCGAGATATAAAATAGATTAGTAGAAGGCCAAATAAAATCTTACTATTACAAGTATTAGAACAAATTAAATTATTTTCAGAAAATATTTTAATGTTTTGATTTCGAGTGGAAACAAAATTAAATTATACACTGAAATAAATGTCATATACTACGAAAAACACACACACAGGCACCTGCCGCGATAGCAGAGGGTGCTGGTTCAATTCCAGCCTAGGGCACTGGAGGCCATGGGTCACTTTTTCTTACTATATGACATTTATTTCAGTTTATAAATAAAATTTTGTCAAGGTATATTTAGTACTCACTTTAATATAAACATTCCCGACTAGGTGATCTCCCAAATTGTCACAAACATTCATCTCCTCAATCTCTCCGTATTTGTCTTCGCATTCTACAAACACGTCCTCAAAGAAGTTGTCGTAATGTTCCTGCATCTCCTCATCGGACACATTCGCTACAACCACTGTAACAGAACAAGAAAAATATGTAGTGTTATCATTTGAATTTGTATCTAAATAAAACTAAGCACGCAGTTTAAGCAGATTTTCTCCATATGTCGAAATTTACTTGTATCTCTATAACTCTATATCAATAACCTGTCAAAGCGTCCTTATGGCAAGCAAGTCTTTTTGCTTGGAAATGACCAGGGGTCGGACAAAAAGTGCCGATGACGTAAAAATGACGTAATGTTGCACACAGGATGATGTTTGAGTTTGTATTTAAACTTCCGTGTGACATGTAGTAACAAAGTAGTATTAATGAAGTAACAAAATAATCGTAAATAAATCCATGGAATTAATAATACAGGTGGTAGGGTGATGTAGTGAATAAAATAAATTTCTTCGTTGGTATATCTTGATTACAGCAAGACCAGTATACGTGTTTGTCACATACCTCCAAAAACGGAAAATTGCCACAATATTCGAGTACAGATGACATTTTAGAGCGTTTTCTTATACATTAGTAAATATACATTTTAGCTAAATATAATCGTGAAGATACAATAGCTAAACAATAACGAAGTCAATTTATTGTTCATCTGATTGACAATGTCTGACACATTGTCAAAAACGTACTTACTCATTTCAAGTGGCGATATCGTTTAATAAAGAGGTTGATAAATGATAAGTGATAATTGTTTATGAAAATCAAAAATACTGTTTGAAATCATCCTATAAGTGGTTTGACGTCATCCGCACTTTTTGTCCGACCCCTGGAAATGACACATAGTCATATTGTAGCAAAAATCAAGTAATACTCTCTTTTCACTAGTTCTAAGAAACCGCTACAAGCAGGGGACGGAGCCCCAACCTCGCCTTGACTAAACAACTCCATTATTGAAAAGTGGTATAGGTGGTTTTCACACTGGATGTGATTCGCACCTCACCCCAATGTGCGAGCGGGTTGTCGCTATAATACGCGTAGCGTTGTCTTGCTCAAACATCGGAGCAACGTGCGAATAGTATCCAGTGTGTCCAGTCCAGGTTATTCAATTAACTTTGCAAAGTGAGTGGATGCCTGAGTAGGCCGACCAGCGTGGAGTGTGGGGCGCCATGATAAACAAATGCAAACATGAACAGCCTTAGTGCACGTTGCGCATTGCCTTGGAAGCTCAATGTGCTGCAAGCCCTATTTGGCATGGTGCTGGATACTCATCATCCTGAGTCCCCCTTGGTCCCCTTTGTCATTATTACAGTTTTGAATCTGGAACGTTTTTGTGTTCCAATTTAAATCAAAATTCGATTTGGATTAAATCCTTTATAAAGGCCTGAGGACTCAGATCAGGAGGATATACTCAGGAAAACTTACATCTTTGTTTTTTTTTTAAAGTTTTTTAAACAATATAACTTACAATGGCTGCCATCGGCAGACTTTGCAGAGTTTTGAGGATTCACATAAAGGTTTTGCAGCAACACTGTTTGCGAGAAAGTTGGCTTGTTATGAATCCGAGAGCACCTGTCTCCGTGACGGCACGCTCCAATTTTGAAATAAAAGGAGCAATTGACCCTGTAACAAAGATTTATGGTTATTTTATGGTAGCAATCAAAGCCAAAGTATAAGCTAGTGCCCAACAAATGAAACAATTATAAATGATAAAATTTAGAAAGTTCTAGTTGATAGGTTATATTTTGCTTTGTATCTTGGAATGTTTTATAGAACTAGAGAGAATTATGATATTATAAAGCCTTTTTTGGCTGTGTTATCATGAACTATCTGCATTATTATATGATCTATCATACTGTTACAAAAGATCCTGTTTGTCGAACTGAAGAGTCAACTTAGGCTTTCTGGTGTTCATAATGAGAATTATGTTTGATCATAACCTCTACGCATTGTATAATAAAAATTAGTCAGAGGCTAGGTAGACATTTAGGTTACAAATGACTGCACTTACTTGTCTTTTTCTGTGCCAAAGATAGCAGCTAGATACTCTGCCATGGTAAAACGCTGTTGATGACGGGTGTAATGCTTAGCTTGTGTCAAGAACGATGCACAACAAAATTACCGTGAAACTCTATAATGGTTATAGTTCTTATAATATCACTTTGCTTATATTGACCTGCTGAACAAACCGCCGTTTCTTATCGTGCTGAAAAGACAAAACTAATAATGTTTCGCTCAACAAAAAAGAACATTAGCGGCAATCGCGCGGCTGTCCGCCATTGTAGGCATTGTGGCATTACTCTACAGATAAGAAATAAAAAGAGTATCGGTGATGGAATGGAGCATAGATTTGCTAGAATTTTAAATGAAATCTCATGGTTGCCAACATAAAAACTCTAATGGGCTCTACAGATTCCAAATTCAAATTCCAAATAACGATACATTGCCGACTACTCACTTGCAACGACTTCAATCGATCGATTAAAAGCCGCAATGTATCAATAATCGCGGTGACAAAGTGTTAAAAACAGTAAATTCATATCAATTTTTATTAATGTTTTATATGTAGCGCATTAAACATAAATAAATACAATTATTTGGTTTACTTCCACAAAATAAAAACTTGTTTATTCTATAGATACCAGAAACCGAATCCATATGAGTGTTGCAACATTTGCAAAACCTATTTCCGATTTTTTTCCTCTTGCTAGCTCTTCCTCTTAACTTCCTTCTGTCACACTGCGTGAGTCGTGTTGTCTCGTCGCCGTCGCGCTGTGCGGTTATCGTGGGCGCTACACAATGTTGTAATCGACCATACAGCACCTTCAACATTCTTTAATTTTTAGAACAGAAATATATACATCACCCGCTAACGTGTTGTGCAGCTAATAGTTGATAAACAACGGTCGCCGTTTTGGCAGTTATCACATGTGTTGAGTGTAAAAAAAAGTTAAACAGCTAGTGCGAGAGTAATTTTCTGATAAGTTTTATATGAACGGCCGTTAGATTTCTCGTTGCAAATCTATGGGAGATAACTGGTTCCACGATCACGTAATAAGTGACAATGTCTCTCGAGTCTCCGCTTGACAGGTTTTGCGGCTCCAAGTTTTGGGTAAGTCCTTGTTTAATTAATTTGGTAGTCGTGTTTGTTAACGGAAACATTGCCGTGATAATTTTAACTTTCATTAAGAAAAATATAAGAATGTTTACAATTACAATGTTTCTGTATTAACGTTTCTGAGCCAAATAAATACAACTGTGCACTAGTTGCATATTTGTTTTTGTTCTGATTCAGAGCGCTAAATATAGTCTTATAGTCTTAACAAGGTAAATAATTTAGTAGATACTTATCTTGAATGTACTACCTATTGTTTCTGAAGAACATAAATCATAATTATACAATAACTTATCCACTTTTTCTATTATTGCTTATTATTGTTACCATGGCAATCTCTCAAGAACCAGAATGGAAAAAGCAGTAAATAAAATTATAAAGCTTTATTTGGCACAGTAGACTTCAATTGGTACAAAAATGCAGTTATAGGTTGGTCAAACTAATTTGTCAGTCAGTAAGAACCAGGGAAACTATACACATCCTTTTCTTTTGGGTGCTAGGACTAGTGTAAGACAAAGATAGTATGATTCTTTCTATGTTTGAAATGAGACAGTTCTTTGACAAACTATACATACCAAGGATCCATGTTAGTAACAGAGATGTTGAAAACACAAATAAATGTCTTAGAATGTTTAACCTTTCATCTAATGTGCTGTATAGAGCACAAAAAAATTGTTCTAAAAAAAGGCTAAAATATGACTAAACATTTGGTAAGGATCCTTATCACAGACAAGAGGTTAATGATGTAGTCACTTATTTCAGTTGTATGTACTCTATTTTTATTTTCAGCCAAAAATGTCAGCATACCTACTAAAAATGAGTGAGGAGGGTGTTATTGTCCAAAGTTATGCTTAAAAAAGGAAATGTGTACAAATATGAAATCAATTGGAAATCACGAAGTTTCGATTTTATATTTTAATGACAAGTTTAAGTTAAAAAAAAATAGTTACATTAGTTGACACCTTAACATTCGGACCAGAAACATCAATTAACCCGTGGAGCGCCCTAACAAGACACATGCTAGATAGGAGTTCCATACTACGGTAATTCTGGGGCGCTCCAGGGGTTAAGTTGTTGTTAAGCATACATATATATATGCAAATTCTATAGATATTGCTTGACCAGTATGTTTCTAGTTTAAATTTAGTATTTTTGCACCTCCTAATTAGTTAATATATCATATTCATTTCTCCACTACCTAAAGGTTGTCTGGAAGAGATCGCTCTTTAGCGATAAGGCCACCTGTTGTTTACCTCTGTCTTCATGTATTATTTGTGTTTCCATGTACATTTGTTCTGAGGTTGTGCAATAAAGTTTGCATTGTATTGTAAGTGTAGATTAGCAATATGATTGTGAATTGTGTTACCTCTAATTTTTTAATTTTTAATCCAAAGGCTGTGAGTTCAAGTCTCACCCAAGACAGTAATTTTTCCACTTTTAAATTTACTCTACTTTTAAGTTTGTGATTTGCACAGCTTCCTCTTGTTGTCCAATAACAAGTATTGTTACAATATTATTAGAATGGTACAAACAGCAACACTCTTTAACTGTCCATCGGTGGACCTTATGCCTCTTGTAATATGGTTTACCAATGGACAGTTAACATTGTGGGCGAAGGTATGTACAAAGAAGAGTGACCAGGGAATGCTCTAAAGGCTTCGACACACAGGCGCATTTTCAAGGCGCGGCGTGAGCGGGGCGTGAGCGTTTTATATGTAAAAGCGGCGCGCCCCGCCCGGAAAACGCGCCTGTGTGACGAAGCCTTTAGAGTACATTTTTTATGGCATGAACTAGGAGTTCCTGGGTCCAGGATTCATTTTGTATAAAAAAGTACCTGAAGCACACCATGTAATTGTTTAAACTAGATGAGAAGAATTACCATGATTGATGATGTTTTCAAGCAAAAATCAGCCTTATTTACAACTAATACCAGTATCACCTTAATTACTTTAAGTGTTAACAAATTGGTAGGTACCTTTTGTCTTGATATTAGTATATGTAAACAATATTAAAATTCAATAAATAAATAATAAGGTCACTTAACATGTAAGTGATTATCTTTTAATTACTACAGGCCCTACAAACAAAGCTGCCACTAAGGTATTTGGTTGTTGATGTTTCTACCTAGATTCTGACTAAATACAGTAGTACCTCGCTAAAATCCAACATTAAATGGGGTCCAATTGAAAATCATAAAAATCTTTTTGTTTTCCAAACCAGCTTTATTTTATAATATGAAATTCACAGTAAACTAGGTGTATTAGTATAATCCATGATTATTAGTAGGGTAAAATCAACTCTCAACATTTTATTTCATTCTTAAAAAATTAAAGTGTATTTAACAAAAAGAGCCGCTTGAATATATAGGGCTCACAAGTGGGCTCACACAAATATGTGATGTTGGTTTTGTTAAATACATTCACTTCTTGACAAAACGCGAATGTCCATCACGAAATCAAAAATCGCGTTACCTGCCTCTGTATCTCTATATCGATCTCGAATATGCACGAGTGAGAGAGAGGCAGATAACGAAATCTCTATGTTAACTGTAGGCCCTCTGTACCTAGCGCTGGTGGCCTAGCAGTAAGAGCGTGCGACTTTCAATCTGGAGGTCGCGGGTTCAAACCCGCAAGATATCGTACCAATGAGTTTTGCGGAACTTATGTACGAAATGTCATTTGATATTTACCAGTTGCTTTTCGGTGAAGGAAAACATCGTGAGGAAACCGGACTAAACCCAATAAGGCCTAGTTTCCCCTCTGGGTTGGAAGGTCAGATGGCAGTCGCTTTCGTAAAAACTAGAGCCTACGTCAATTCTTGGGATTAGTTGTCAAGTGGACCCCAGGCTCCCATGAGCCGTGGCAAAATGCCGGGACAACGCGAGGAAGGAGAAGAAGGCCCTCTGTACCTACTGTATAGGCGCAGTACTCATAATATGAAAGTGTTTTTCTTAATGTCAAAGTAACTTGAGTCAATGACATGTTGGCATAGCCATTACGCCCATTACCTAATACATATATGGAGCTGTAGGTACATTATGCGGTTAGTAGGTTATTGAACTTATTGACTGCTTAAACGTTTGACAATTGAGTTACCACAAAACGCCCCAAGATACACTTGTAAGTTTTACTTACGTAAGTAGGGACACAGCTATACTACAGAGAGATGAATATCGTTATCTCATTCTAACAAATAGCTTAAGAAAGTTAACAAACACAAAAAAGCAGCAGCAAAATATAACACACAATCTATGTCCCTCCCTCCCTTCCCCTAAGGCAGGGGTCGCCAACCGCGGCTTTTGAAATTGGAGGTAATACAATTGCGGCACTTCAGATCGCTCAAAATATTAACACTTAGAGTTCACAGACCAAGGAAAACAACCTTTGCGGCTCTTTGAGGTTCCTAAAACTAGTGATTTCTATTGCGGTTGGCTCTTCTCAAAAGTTTGCCGACCCCAGCGATAGGGCTTCGGCGATATCATCTTCCCCCCTGGTTCATCGCCTGGCGACAGTGGCGACGCTTTTGCCTATATATAGTAGGTACTTTACGCGTCTTCGTAATTCCTTGTATATACCGTAAATAACAATAGGATTACATAATTATACAATATTATCAACCAATTTCTGACCGGAGTGACCAGTCCCCTTGACCTTTCGTTCTGATGTCATCATGCCCATGAATAGGCAAAACCTGTTGCTGTGGTATTTTTAATAGTATAATGGCAACTAGGGTCGAGTCGGATGTTTTAACAGAGTTAAAAACAATCTTATACCTGCTAACCTATGCTTGGGATTCGTCCATGTATTTAGCCTCTAGTCGCCAGATGCCTATTAAAAAGTTCCATTCCATTCTACCTATTGTGAATCATTATTTAAATAAATAAAAAACAAGATTGCATTTGTCAATGTTTTGATGTTTGGGCGTCATCAAACTGGAGGATATAGGGGGTCATCTTATAAATTTTCAGAATTTCCAGTAAGATATCACTCAGCATACCTGTGTTGACACATTCATTGCCACCCAGCCAAACAAGACATCCGCGCCAGGCCACAATAATTTCGTCATATAAATAAAGCTGTATTACCACGATCCCGACTATCGGGACGTCCGGACGCGTCCGGCCTGGGAACGAAATCATAAAATACCCGATAGCACAGAATAAATAATAGTACTAAGTGCAGAAGACTCACTCTCTAACAAAACGCGTCTGTTACGATCAGCACAGATATGGCCGCTAGGTGGCGACAGCGCCACGCGCGGATTATGGCTTTCCCCAAAATTGGGGCCGAATGGATGTACTTTTAGCTACCTGTAGCAAAGCGACGAAATCGCGGAGTGAGACACACCTGCCGATAGTCGGGTTTTCGGCACTGAATGTGTTAACTCGTTCGTTCACAACACAATCTACGGATTTACGGGCATATTTCCACCATTCGTCGTCCACCATTTTTTTTATGGCCTGGTTACGAAACCTTTCAGCCTGGTCCACTATTATTTTCCAGTTCGGTGTTGCTATTACCACCGACTAATCACCCCTTCTTTTCCAGGACGGCAACCTAACATGGAACACAGACAACCCAGAGCTCACAGAATGCTTCGAGAAGACCGTCCTCATCTGGGTCCCCTGCATATACCTCTGGCTAGCCGCCTTCCTCGACACATACTACATCGTCAACAGCAAGGAGAGGAACATACCATGGAACCCGCTCAACATCAGCAAGCTGATAATCACGAGTTTGTTAATAGTGTTAACTTTCGCGGACTTGGGAACGACTGTGCATCGGTTCTCGAGGCAGGAGGAGGATGTATTCAACGTGGATTATTATACGCCTATAGTTAAGATATTGACATTTGTGAGTATTTTTTTTCTATATTTTTTATTAGTTTAAGGTTAAAGAAACACTAGACTGTTTTGAGCGCCGGCGTCTAGTGGTGTGATTAAAATGGAAAATGGTGTTCGCAATTGCGCCAACGTTGCAACGAGCAGCAGTCATTATAGAGTTGACTATACGCCGACGCGTTTATACTTAAATCTATGTCTGGTACTAGTTTTCGTTGCTAGAAATGGTAATACAAAGAAATAAGAGCGTCCGACCGAAACGGAAACGGAAGGTACGGTTTTTGTTCTTATATTAGTTTCGGCCGTAAACATGATTTGTATACCAAAACCGGCTGAAACGGAAACTTCGATCGCACGCACACTACCAAAAACCATAGTACCACTACAGTTTCGCCGCGGTCGCAATTTCGGCAGTTTATTGGCCGAAACCGAACCTTCGCCGAAACATGATTTTTATGCCGAGACCGAAACTTCGATCGGACACTATTATTACATTAAAGTACGATTCCCACCGAACGGGCGGAGTCGGCGCGCATTTCACATTTGTATAGCCGCGAGCCGGTCGATTCCTCGCGGATGCGGACGGGTCCGGTCGGACTCCATCGCTTCTGCCATAAATAATCTATAGGCTGCATTGAAAATGTGCTCCGGCGCGGCCCGACTCCAGCCGGTCGGTTGGGAATGACGCTGCAGCTGTACATGACGCTGCGTTTTCGATGCACTATGCACTGCCCGTTCGGGTGCTATCTTGAAGCATGACTTGACGTTACTAGGTAATTGAGCGAATGACCTGAATCTGACCAAGGCTGTTTATTGCTCATTTCAACCGGGTACATGCGAGATTAGAGAGATTAGACACAATTAAAAATCCCCTACGCTAAAAAGACTTGTAATAAAAAAACAACCCTTAACCTTTTGGACGCCAATGACCGGTATATCCGCACCGTAGGTCCAACGCCAAAGACCGATTAATCGGTCACAGACCACAGCAACATAGACCTACGTGCATATGCTTAAAGTTCAATTTCAGTTTTGACACTTCGGTGACGTGGCGTCAGCGTGACAGCTTTTGTGTTTGACACGGCGTCGAAAAGGTTAATAAGTTAAAAATATTTCTTTATAGATATTTTTGTTGTGATTTAAAGTCGCGGCGGGATATCGCTAAGTTTGTAACATGCTTTAAATATCCATCCAATAAAATCTTACAAAGTTATACCTATATTTTTTTACTTTTTAAGGCTTTTTTAATATTATTATTAACTTAATTAGTAGGGGGTTTTTTAAATGTTTAATTTAATGTTCTACTACTCGATAGTGATTTCACCTGCGAAGGTTGAGAATGTTGAGATACCGGATCAGAAACAAATATGTATGAGTATGACTTTTGGGTCATGGTCATGCTCATGAATGTGATTATTTTTACGTATTTAAGTATAAATCTATTTATAGAGTCCCTTTATAGCTTTGCACCGACTTTGCTTAGCATTATCACCGAATATGACACTATTCAGTTGTGAGGGAGAGACATAGATTAGATTAGATATATCTAATACCTTTAAACGAGCAAATCTTGTATATTTATTTATTTAGATATATATATATTTCGGGGATCTCGGAAACGGCTCTAACGATTTCGATGAAATTTGCTATACGGGGGTTTTCGGGGGCGATAAATCGATCTAGCTAGGTCTTATCTCTGGGAAAACGCGCATTTTTGAGTTTTTATATGTTTTTCGAGCAAAGCTCGGTCTCCCAGATGTTGGTATTTTAATAGTCATGCCCATTGAACTATTATTACTTCGTATAGAACCGGCACAGAGAACCAGTATTTTGTGCCATGAGTTGTTGTTGTTTTGACAACAAATCGTAGAAGCGGAGCGTGAATCTTGCGACCGAAACGCGTAAGCGCCATGAATAAATTACGGCTCTTACGACGTTTTGGTCGCGTGGTTGCGATTGCGACAATTTCATCGTTTGGTATGGCTTCTCTATAGTAATAACTAGCGACCCGCCCGGCTTCGCACGGGTTAACAAATTATACATAAAACTTCCTCTTGAACCACTATCTATTTAAAAAAAACCGCATCAAAATTCGTTGTGTAGTTTTAAAGATCTAAGCATACATAGGGACCGACAGAGGGAAGCGACTTTGTTTTATACTATGTAGTGATAACTCAATGACATTGATATATGGTATGGTATCTAAAAATGGTCATCTAGTTTCATGTTAGGTATTAAAGCATGTCGTTTTAAAATAAGAGCGTAACGTCGAATGTATGTGAGCGGCTTTTGGGTGGCGGGTTCGTATAACTCTTAACCTTTTGGACGTCTGTCTTCAATGACCGATATATCCGCGCCGTAGGTTCAACGTCAAAGACCGATTAATCGGTCACAGACCACAGAGCAACATCGACCTACGTACATATACATAAAGTTCAACTTCAGTTTTGACACTTCAATGATGTGGCGTCTGAGTGACTGCTTTTGTGTTTGACACGGCGTGGAAAAGGTTAAAGAATAATCGCTTTGTCATTCTTAGATGACAAATACCCAGTGTATTTGATTTATTTTGTCTTGTCTGACCGAAACGTGTGCAAATAAGTTATATTATACTTTACGTTCGAATCTCGGTGACAAATATATGGGTTGAACAGTAACCGACTTGATACGAACTTTTTACCTAGTCACCTAGTTAGGATAAATCAATGTTGCTAACATCTTCGAGTGCTTGTTCTAAATAGAATGGCAATATGATGTATTTTTTATGTTATTTCTACTCAGAATCACGAGCGCTTTCTATCCTAACAGGAGAAAAAAAGTGTCCTAAGGTTTTTATTTCCATTACGTCACCATTTTTCATAGACTTTGTATGGCGGTCGCGGAATGGAAAGATCGAAAAATGTATGGAAATTTTGGGACACATTTTTTTCTCCTATTAGGATAGAAAGAGCTCGTGATTCTGAGTAGAAATAACATAAAAAATCCCAAATTTGAAAAAAAAAGTGTATGTATGTGTATGTATTTTTGTGCATACGACAGCGGCAAGGTAAGTCGGATTTCGAAGTCCTAAATTAGTAGTAGGTGACAGATTTTATACATACAGTCAGTAGCAGAAGTTGCTGAGCGAGCCAGGTGTTCCAAATGATCTTGACGCGACTTTATTGTTAAGAGAATAAGAGCGTGTCAAGGTAATTTAGAACACCTCGCCCGCTTAGAAACTTTTTCTGCTGACTGTATAAACCTAAAATGGAAAATTAGTAAAAGCACGCGAGATCGGTGTTGTATGGAGACTGGAGATTGTCCGTCTTGAATATTTACAAGTCTCTGCTTTCTTCTTCTTCAACCTAGCGTTTTCCCGGCCTAGCGCCAGGGTCCGCTTTCCTGCTTAGTCTTCTCCACTTTGCCCTGTCTTCGGCATCTTCAGGTGTGAGATATTTCTCTTGCATGTCCGCTGTCACGACGTCCAGCCAGCGCTTCTTAGGCCTACCGCGGCCGCGTGATCTAGGGCCTTGGACAGTGAAATTGAGGCATCTATTTCCGACGTAGTCTACCGGTCTGCGGCGTATATGGCCATACCATCGCCATGGCTTTACCGTTGATAATTTACTTACCAAATGTTGAGCAATAGTTCATGCAGTAGTATTTGTAGGTACTTGATGAGATATTTACCTGTGTTGTATTGTATTCTGGTACATGATAGATAACAATTAGACACCTGTTAACTTGTAAATTACAGTCTGTTTGCTCCTATTTTTTTTTTAAATATTTGCTAGGTTCTGGTAGGCTTCCGTAGCTCAATTGGTTAAGAGCAATGCACGGATTGCAGATGTTGCGGGTTCTAGTCCTGCCGGAAGCGTACATTTTTCCATTATTTCCTTTAAGACGAAACAGGAGCTGAGATTTAAATATTTTAGGTAAATATACCTCGCTAACAAAAGCGGCTCCTAAAACTAGTGCGATAAGGACAAGGCGAAAAATCCTGCGTAAAAATCTCAAAAATCGAGGTTTCGTACTCGACTGTTTCCTACTCCAAAACTTAACCAATCGTAACCAAATTTGGAAATCTAAATGATTATGAAATTATCTGTGTCGGACCGTTTTACTTTTTTGGCTAATTGATATCAGTTTTGAATACCACGCCTCTCATTGCGGCATAGTCAATTAGGCCATTTTAGCCATTTTTGAAGGGCTCTAGCGCCTTAAAAAACAAAAATATCAAAAAAATAAAAACGGTCCGACACAGATATTGACAATATTAATCTGTGTTGAAAAAATCATTGCTCTAGCTTCAAAACCCACGGAGGAAACAGTCGAGTACGTTTGTATGGAGAAATGACCACTCCTGTTGGCTCTTAATATAAAAAATTGTAATATCGCACGCAAGCGACCTTGTTAAAAATTGGGTAAAATTCTAATCTTTGCACACTACTTACGAGAATTATACTAGAAGTATAATAATATACAAGATAACGGTATTTAAACATAAACTAAGGGGAAACCAAGATGAAGCCGCGTCCTATTGTTGTGAGTGGCAATTAACGAAGTCGGCCATATTCATAACGCCTAATTACAGTCTAGGGAAATAAACAACTCCTGAACTTGGCCCGTATTAACGTTTAATACCAATATTGCCAATACAGTCTAATCTTATACGGTTTCTCATTTATACGTATTGTGTAATACCAATCACTAAATAGTATAACACAAAGTCGCTTCCCGCTGTCTGTCTGTCTGTATGTAGGTATGCTTAGATTTTTAAAACTACGCAACGGATTTTGATGTGGTTTTTTTTAATAGATAGAGTGATTCAAGAGGAAGATTTATGTATAATTTGTTAACCCGTGCGGGGCGGGTCGCTAGTACAATATAAATGAGAAACGGTCAGTTTATGACGGCTAAACGGCAAAAAATAAAACGATTT
This sequence comes from Cydia amplana, assembly GCF_948474715.1. Classification (NCBI taxonomy): domain Eukaryota; kingdom Metazoa; phylum Arthropoda; class Insecta; order Lepidoptera; family Tortricidae; genus Cydia; species Cydia amplana. The sequence continues at coordinate 28,165,199 of NC_086069.1, forward strand.
TGATCTTGTACCTGTATTTCGGTGATCTCGGAAACGGCTCTAACGATTTCGATGAAATTTGCTATATGGGGGGTTTTCGGGGGCGAAAAGTCGATGCAGCTAGGTCTTACCTCTGGGAAAACGCGCATTTTTGAGTATTTATACGTTTTCCGAGCAAAGCCCATCCCCCATCTCCCAGATATTTAATATTTATTGAACGTAACACAACGATGATCGGCCGTAGTATACACCCTTTAATAGTACTGTCCCTTAACTGACCAGCGGTAGACCTTATCTCGTTGCAATAAAACCCATAAATGGTCAAAATACGTATATGGTAGGTACTCTACACCGTAGGGCCGGGGCTACAAATTTAAATTCCTAACATTCCGACGTCGGAATTGAAGGTAAAAACAATGAAACTATATCGCGGTAGACCCGTTTGTGTAATTAAATTTAAATATGTGTACAAAACGCGACAGATTATAATGTTATATTCCTTAGATCACAACTATTGCCTATTTTATTATTTACTACACTGTGAAGCTATCTAGGCATCTCGCCTAGGATACCTACTCAACAAACGGGTCTATTTTTATTCTGTTGTATTTTTTCCTTTGGTCCGCGGTCATCAAAGACCGATTGACTCGTCTCGCATCAGTTGTCAAGCTATCACAACGGTACTTGTTGTGACACAGATGATACAACAGACGTGATCGGTTGCAAATATTAAGCAAGCAACAAAGTAGGTAACTAAATAAATTAGTTAACTAAATAGTTTAGTAGGAGTGTAGTAGGTAACTAAATAGTTTAGTAATTATTGAGTGAGTGAGTGATCTTATCAATCGGTCGCAATATTTGCTCACAATGAGACAATGGGGTGACAAAAATATGAGTATTGCATGGTTGTGTTGTGTTAAACGTCGCAAAGGCTGAATCCACTAGGACCTAGGTAGGTAAACAAATGAATTTATCACGATCAAAATGACTGAAAGAAGAAAATATTTGTTTTGTTTATATTTTTTTGTTTTTTTTTATAGGCACATTGTAAATACTTCTTATGTTGCATAATATTTGATATGCTATATTCCTTTCATTCTATACTATACTAAATTAGTGTCAAGAATCAGTCAGTGGCGAAGCGAACATAAAACTGTGGCAAAACAATTCAAGAAAAAGTTGATATTTACTGAAATTGATTAGCAGTAGGTACGCTTGTAGCTACTATGTGTAAGCCATGTCCTTACATGGCTTAATAATTGCGTTACAATTCAATCAATCTGTTGGAATTTCCATGCGTTACTATTCTGCATAAAATAGGTAATTACTATTAACTTATTCTGTGGTTTGGCACAATGCACCTACTGTTCGGTAGCCGGCCTTTACCGAGGTTTCCAATTCAATAGGGCAGTGACTCGACACGCCACCGTATCGTTCCGATCGCCGAACAAGCGAGTGATTCGTAAAAAGTTACAAACTCGTACCGTTAGCATGACCTGTCATTGTTGCCAACTTAGCAACTAAAGTCCTAAATTTAGCAACTTTTTGAGCTATTTAAGTCTCAAGTTTGGCGATTATCATTTTTTTTTATAGATTTTAGCAACCAACTTACTAAACACTAAGTTAACATCGACATTTGTAATGACGTTAGTACATTCGATAGCGAATAAACAAGCTTCAAATAGATTTCGTGTTTGTAGATTCGGTATTCGATGATATCCAGGGTGCCTAGCCAAGATGCCAATCGTTCGCTCCGTAGCGAACGATACGGTAATCTCTCTCTACGACAGAGACAGTTGCGTTTCGGCGCGTAACCGATTGGCGTCTTGGCTACGCACCCATCAGGTCACAAATCGTACGTTAGCGTTGATTTCAATACGTTACTTGCAAATCGTGTCATACTAGCGATAGCAGCGATGTTTAATTGTAGAAATATGTGACTGCTAGAAGAGCAGTTTACGACATTACTAGGGAGAACGGACTGTAAACAACTAAACACTCTGGGCCCATTTCTCAAACTATATTAGTCTAATATTATTAGTGTGTTGTCATGACAATCCATACGATTTGACAATTTGTGGACTAATAATACTAGTCTAATACCGTTCAAGAAATGGGCCTATGGTGCCATGGTAATATAAGGGTACATTACCTGTTTAATACCGCTCACCCATTCCATTACGCGCACTTGTTATACCAATGTCGAAAACGCGAAAAAAACATTTAGCTGCCCCATAGCAATCAGCGGTATCGCATGAATCACATCAGCCGGAATGTACATACAGCAACACTCAACTGTCCATCGGTGGACCTTATGCCTTTTGTAATAAGGTTTACGAACTGTCAGTTAACAGTTTTCGCTATTTCGGCATTGGTCCCATAACTCCCATAAATGTAATATCTGGGAGACCGATACCGCTTTGCTCGGAAAACGTAAAAACTCAAAAATGCGCGTTTTCCCAGAGATAAAACCTAGCTAGATCGACTTTTCGCCCCCGAAAACCCCCATATAACAAAATTCATCGAAATCGTTAGAGCCGTTCCCGAGATCCCCAAAATATATATAAGTACATATAAATAATTAAATATACAAAAGTTATAAGATTTACACTATGTACATTCATGCCTATTCATGCCTATGTTCATCACACAAATAAACTTTTGCCCCTCCACTATCATAGTATATAGGTAAGGAAACATTAAAATTATTATATCCCCAGGTTATTTATGTAATTACATGAAAAACTACGGTGACGTCACGCTCTCTGGTGCCTTGGTTAAAAACTTGTCCGTTTGACCGCAGGCGCAAGTAAGCGGATCTCTAACGCCCTTGACTTGTGTACTAAAATGATTGCTATAAAGTATAAACAAATTATTTTCCATGTTTTAAAAGTTACTTGAACCTGCCGCTATTGAACTAGTAGTAGTAGTAGTAGTAAACTTTTTATTGTACAAAAAGACATAACTACTATTACTACGTATAGAACCGGCACAGAAAACCAGTATTTTGCGCCATGAGTTGTTGACGGCCGACATCAATTTATATACAGAGGGCCTACCGCGAACCACGTTCGACGTGCTGCCTCTCTGTCGCACTTGTAAATTCGTACGTAAGTGTGACAAGGAGGCAACACTTCGAACGTGGTTCGCGGTAGGCCCTCAGGTTGTTTGGTACATCGTTTGCCAAATTAAAACGGTAGGTAGGTAGGCAGGTAATAGGTAAACGGAGTCATTTGCTGTCTTCTCATGCCTAGAAAAAAAATGGCCATGGTTTTTTTTACTACTGCGCAAGTAACAATTTGAAATTTACGAAAAACGGTCATAGAGCTGAATAGAAAAAAACGTGCGCTTTTTTTTTCTAGGCATGAGAGCATATCAAATGACTCAACCTATCTGCCGTTTTAATTTGGCAAACGATGTACCAAACAGCCTGTATAGAAACGTGAATCTCGCGACCTTAACGCCTAAGCGCCATGAATTTTCACGGTGCTTAGGACATTTTGGTCGCGTGGTACAGGTTGCGATTGTGACTATTTAATTTATCAATAGTAATAACAACTCAATGATAATTAATTTATGTATTTAATTTTAGCACATGGAAAACCAAGCAATATATCCAGAAATTACAATATAATCACAAAGCCAATTATAGGTTAATTAATAACAATGCTTTCTTCCAGAGTTTATCAGCAACACTACTATACTACAACCGCAAGTACGGCATGCGAGCATCAGGGGTCCTATTCTTCTTCTGGCTATTCCTAACAATAGCCGGCATCCCCCAACTCCGGTCTGAGATCATCCTGCACAACCAGAAAAGAGACGACGAGAACGTGCAATATGCGTTCGTCAGCTATTGCATGTACTACGTGTTGGCGGTGGTCATGTTTATACTCAACTGCTTTGCAGACTTGGCGCCTAAAGATACGCCGTACAAATATGAGAAGGTAAATATTTCAATGCTACTTTACTTTATTACAGATAACATTGGATTCTAGAAGATGACAGATTCAGAGATTCTAAAACTTTCTTTCATTATTCTTAATTCAACTAGGTACGCATTTTTACCTGTATATACATTTTTACTTTGTAAAAAGACATCTTTTACATTACCTATATAGATCACAATGATAAAAGTTCGCTTTACCGATAAGTTATGAGTCAAGTGGCAACGAAACTTTGATTGTGTTTCTATCTTTGTATTACTTAACCTCGTAAGACCCACCATGTAAGTTATCAAATGTTTTTATTTGAACCTTGTTCTATAAGTAAATTGGACGAATTTCGTTTGTTTTAAAACGCAATTAAACAAAAATACTACTTTATTTGTTTCATGAAAGGTTCAAATGAGATTGCAACGAATAAGTACATTTGAATTTACATTCAGAATCACGAGTTAAATGGCTTAAAGTGTCATTCAATAGAACTTGCTAACAGGGATGTTGCGGATGCAGATTTTTTGACATCCGCGGATGCGGATGCGGATATCTAAAGGCTCACATCCGCGGTTGCGGATGCGGATGTCAAGATTATGTACTTAGAGAACGTCAAATATTACATTTTTAGTATTTTTTTATTTAAAAAAAACGAAACGTTTAGTATTTGAGCAAGAATATAGGAGCGTTATATTTAATAAAAGGTAACTTGGCCGACTTTTCTGGATCTAGACGATTTCGTTATAGGTAATGACGAAATTACATAGCACTTTCGCCGCCGCTAAGACGTTCCTGTACCGACTTGTCCGACATCCGCATCCGCATAAGCTCCGCATCGATTTTATGCGGATGCGGATGCAGATGCGGATGTTGAAAATAATGCGGAAGTTCCGCGGTTGCGGATGCGGATGCGGATGTTCGCAACATCCCTGCTTGCTAACTATGTAAACAAACCGCCATACTAAAATTGACACTGAATGTCAATTTCCTAGTAACTTTTGTTTACATAGTTGGCAAGTTCTATTGAATGACACTAGGTAATATTGATTTCTATATGTGTCCTTTTTTGGTCCAGAACCAATGCCCGGAGAGCGCATCAGGGTTCCCCAGCCGACTCACGTTCAGCTGGTTCGACCCTCTCGCCCTCACCGGGTTCCGCAGAAGCCTGACCGAGAGCGACCTCTGGGCGCTCAACCCCTCAGACTCGTCCAAGGAGGTCGTGCCCAAGTTTGAGAAGTTCTGGGAGCGGTCACTGAGGAAACTGGAGGTGTAAGTATATTGGGATCATTCTGCTGGTTGTCCAGGCATTTTATTTCGTATACCGTCAACTGCTTAAACATTACACTGATTTAAACTTTCACGATTTTTACACATTATTAAATTGTACAACGGGACTTAATCGCGTATCTAAGTTTTAAGATTTACCTCCGACGTTTCGAGGACGGCGTTGTCCCCGTGGTCTCGGAGAAGACTGGTTTAAGTTGACATCAGCATCTTCTAACCGCGCGAGTTTTTTCGAATTACCCGCACTTGGTCTTATTTATCCTCTTGAACGTTTTGCGCACTAGGGATGTCACTCTGTCGACACACAACACTAACGATATTGCACTCACTCATGTCCTTCGCTACATCCTTCCTGTTAAGTATTTTTGCCTTCGATGTTATAATTACTAACTGTAGTCCATAGGTAAAATTTTTACTGTACTAGCATTACACAAGACTCTGGCGATGGCGGCAACGTGCTAGATTGTTCACGCACAGATTGAAATGTTGCGACTGGGCCCGGCGTATATTCTTATGCACACACACTTAAAGTTTTATTAAAAATCTTATCATGTTAAAATGAGTCCACTTAACACACTATTTAACTATAAATCTTAGTTTTATGCACCGAGAAAACTTTTACAATCCGACATTTATTCAACGGAAAATCAAGACTGACGTGATTGGTCGATTTGAACGCTGGTTCTTTTCGCGACTGCGCAGTGCGGCTTTGGTGTTGCCATGCCATGACACAGGCAATGGATTTCAAAATTGAGAGAATGAATAATGCTTGTTTTCCCCTGGATCTTGGACCTGGGATGGTAAATTGTAGTGCCAAATTTCCTACGTAGTCAGAAAACATTTTATAACAATGCCAAACATTGCCTGGCTTGAAAAACAGTGGTACTCTACCAAATCGCTATCTATATTTAATTATTAATGATGGGAAGAGGAATCCGACATACATAACTCTGCTATTTGAAAAATAATCCCTGTTTTTTCAGCATTTTTTTAATCGCTCGCAGACGTATCTGCTTGTTAAAAAATCACTAGAAAAGTTAGTTCTAAATGTTTGAACTCGCTACCACGCAACTCTAAGTACAAGTTTACAAGTCTTTACTATCTCTCATCTACATTTACATTCAAACTGTCGCTAGCTCATGAGCTCGCGTTACAACATTGCTTACAGTTCCAGCGAAACGCGAGCGACGTACAGCAAAACATCGGCCAGTGTCAACTTCAAGCCCGAAAGTGAAAGAAAACCCGCATCCATACTGCCTGCCTTGTGTCTGGCGTTCGGCCCGCAATTCTTGTTCGGCTCGACCTTGAAATTAGCCAACGATCTGCTGATGTTCGTGTCGCCACAGTTGCTCAAGTAAGTATGGTTACTAGGGAAAAGCGTACGAAAGCCAGAAAGTGAAAGAAAACCCGCATCCATACTGCCTGCCTTGTGTCTGGCGTTCGGCCCGCAATTCTTGTTCGGCTCGACCTTGAAATTAGCCAACGATCTGCTGATGTTCGTGTCGCCACAGTTGCTCAAGTAAGTATGGTTACTAGGGAAAAGCGTACGAAAACCAGAAAGTGAAAGAAAACGCGCATCCATACTGCCTGCCTTGTGTCTAGCGTTCGGCCCGCAATTCTTGTTCGGTTCGACCTTGAAATTAGCCAATGATCTGTTGATGTTCGTGTCCCCACAGTTGCTCAAGTAAGTATTTTATTAAAAGTATTGTAAAATGAAAAGAGTTACATAAGTTGTTGGCAAAATATCTAGTTACCAGAGACATCAATGAGTCCGGTAACACAACTGCTCCCAAAATAAACGCTTCGGCGGGGTCGCCATGTAAGGTCACCTTTATAGGCCTCAAAAAGCTCATCAATTTATTGATCAATGAACGTGTTAATTTTGACGTGTATTGTTTATAAAAAATACAATAAAACTCTATTAAATTGTGTCTTTTTCTAAAAACATATAATACGCCAAAATGAGGAATAGAGGCAAACGATTATCAACGGCTCGTAAGATTGACATAAAAAACTATCTACTACAGTACAAAAAATAATATCTTAAATTTCACACATCAGAAAGTATTATTAAACCGTTTTTGTTTATTTTCAGATACCTTATAGCTTTCATAGGAGATAAAAACACGCCAGTATGGAAAGGCTACCTCTACGCGGTCGCCTTATTCTTATGCGCCTCCATACAAACCATGCTCCTCGCGCACTATTTCACGAGAATGTACCTTGTGGGCATGAGAATAAGGACTGCCCTCACTAGCGCCATCTATAGGAAGTCGCTGAGGATGTCCAATGCGGCCAGAAAGGAGTCTACCGTGGGAGAAATTGTCAATTTGATGTCTGTGGATGCGCAAAGGTAAGATACAAGATATTTCACAGACTATAAATTATAGGCTTATGCTGATAAAACGGTTTAACTCATGTATTTTAGTTACTTGCGCGATATGTCAGAGACCCTAGTCAGTCACTTATTTGTAGACTAGCGACCCGCCCTGGCTTCGCACGGGCCACACAAAACCTTAACAAATTATACACCTAAACCTTCCTCAAGAATCACTCTATTGATAGGTTAAAACTGCATGAAAATCCGTTCAGTAGTTATGGAGTTTATCACGAACATACATACACACTAAGAGACAGATGCGGCGGGGGACTTTGTTTTAGTAGTGATAGTGTGAGGTGTATCAAAAAGGTAACTTGATGAAAATAGTTCAAGGCCGTCGACATTGACAACTTGATGTCTATGCAAGCGCGCGGAAGATAAGATAATATCGATATCTATTACTAGTCGGTGTAGCTTTATTTGACGTTCATAAGCGCATTGTAATATGCCTACTTGAATAAACTATCTTTTATCTTTAGCAAAATTTCTGGTGCTGACTACATTCCACTATATTTTAAGTTTAAACGGGTATCGTAGACAATAATAACATAAGACCAAGTTTAAGAAAAATAAACCTATTCGACAGATCAGGTTTTGGACTTACGATAAAATCAAAGAAATAAGTATAAGTAAACAAATTAAAACTAACAAAAATAGATTAAACTAAGAGTATTCTATAGATTAAGAGTGTTTCCTTGGTATCGGAATTTAAACAAAAAAAGACAATATGATTACTCAAAACTAAACAAGTTCCGTGAACCAACGTCCTTGAAATAATTATCCGACCGCAACGTAAAAAACGTAGACATGTATCCAAACATATGATGATGACTTAGAGACGTGAAAGATAAATACCGCTTACTTCTATAACAGTTACCTATACTTATATCGAAGAGAATAGATTTCTGGAGAGTAGTAAATTATGTTTGTTGCCGGTCCCATAATGGGATACCCTCCTCCAATTGAGGGGGGATTTAAATCTCGGGGGTTCTGGAGCCGGTCTACCTAGCTTTATTTGACGTTCATAAGCGCATTGTAATTATGCCTACTTGAATAAACTATCTTTTATGTAGCCACAATAAATTTACCGCCATCTTTTGACAGAAGATTAAAACTGTTAGAACGCCATTTGACTTTTGATCCTTATTCTTTCACTGACATGTGTTAATTTGAAATTTGAATGTAAATATTGAAATTAACGCCATAGCCGAGCATAGGCCAAAGGTATGGTGCAATCTATGGCGCCATAAAATTTACTGTGGCTTCATAATTTACCATGACAGTAACTCTCTATAAAATCTATTCTCTTTGCTTATATCGACCGGGATATGAACCGTGATTACCTTTTGTATTGTTTTCGAGCTCCCGATATTTCGACGCAGTTACATCCTGCTCACGGGTAACTTGAATATAGCGACAAGTCTAGTGAAACTAACCGTGAATCATTTAAAACTGTTACAGTTAACCTATGCCACTCTAAATCTAAAAGGAAGAGTTTAATATCCTATTTTAGCGTCCCAAGTTATTTAACACATTCATTGCCATCCAGCCAAACAAGACATCCGCGCCAGGCCACAAAAATGTCGTCATATAGGTAAAGCTGTAGTACCACGATCCTGACTATCGGGTCGCCCGGCCTGGGAACGAAATCATAAAATACCCGATAGTCGGGTTTTCGGCACTGAATGTGTTAAAGGTTTACAATTTTTCGTTTTCTGTGTATTGTGGCGTTAAATAAATGTACTTATTTGCTTTCCTTCTTTCTAATAAATAGCTTTTTTTTTTGGGTATTTAAACTTCACATTCTTTCCACGCCCCGTGCGATATCGTCGTTTTAACTTCACTAACCAAACACTTCGCCCATATCTAATCATAATCAAGTCACATCTACCTCGAATTTGCGACTGTATAGGTGATTTTTGTAAATATTGTTTTCGCGTTTTCCGGGTGGGTCCATTAGTAATAAAGTTTCAGTATGACCTACATATTCACCATTCAGAGTATTGTCAGACATACATAATCAACCTAAACACATATGTTTAACATTGATCGTCAATTTTATGACGGCCGCTAACCACTCGTTGAATAAAAATGGTAAATACAAATACCTATATAAATACATAGACTACTTTTTAACAGACTCCGCTTTATGAGTTTATAGGAGCGCGCGAGGGATCACAACCTATAACTGCTCTTTTATATAATTCTTCTTCTCCTTGTCCTTTTCCCATTATTTGGCAAAATAATATAATATATTTATTTATATAATTATGTATATTATTTGTAAAATACTACACCACTGAGCCACCTTCCTTGATTCTTCGTCATTTTATACAAAAATAGTATTTATTTAGAAGTCGATATTTGTCACACGAAGAAATACAGTAAAGTATCGTTTATCGAATCATGCGTTACTCTGGCACTTATTGACCCAGCGTTAGCGAAGGTGTCAGCTTGGGAAAAAATGCTTTCGTGTATTCAGATGTTCTCCTCTACAGGTCGCATTTCTCAATCGTTTCTCGTGAAATTTTGTGAGCAGGTTCAGTAAGTACTTAGAATTTTTTGTCGTCTCTCTTTTTGGAAAAAAGTTCTTAAAATTGGCATAAAGGACTTAAGCACCAGCAGATCCTAGGGCAGTTAAAACCATTGTGAGTTCGATGTATTAATGACTCAACGAAATAAGTATCGTATCGCGAGGTCTACAGCACACAGCCACTAGTGTACTTATTAGAATATGATAGCCACATTAATACACAATTAAAGAATGTCCAATAGTATTCCTATCTGGGGATAGGGTAGGCCCTACAGTTCGGGAAAATAGACTCAACTGAATTATCTAAGCGGTTGCGCTCTCATTCAAAAGAAGTACGGGAGCGCCAATCTGTGATGACCGCGAGCCATGCTCCATCTAATAGTTAGTAATCTGTATATTTCACCATAATTATTGAATGTGTTATTACTTGGTCACTGTGGCAACTAGTTTTAGAATTTCACACACATTATGAATATTGTAGACCGTCACCTAGTCATTGGACGATTAAGTGACGTAATGACCGGAACATGAGGATATGTGTAAAGTCCCTTTCAAAAAATAGAACTCGTTTTGTTGAGCAATAGCACTTTTTAGTTATTAATAATAATAACTAAAGGCTATAGTTCGTTTTTTTAGTGTTCCGTACCTCAAAAGGAAAAAAGCTAGGGATGTAACGATACATGATTTTGCCGATACGATACCGATATTTAAAGTAAATAATCGGCGATACCGATACGATAGCCTGGTAGTTAGTTAATAAATCAAATAAATAAAGAATTATATCCTTTATATGCATAAAACATACTTATGTTTAATAGACACTCCATTTTAAGAAGTGTGAAAAACTGAAAAATAAAAATAAAGAAAAATATATTCTTATTAGCAAAATAGCACGATTATAACAGCTTCACTGTTACGTTGAGTAAGTAATCTATCGTAGTAAAACTTACGTAAGTTTTGACACATCAAGTTAGAATTGAGGTGAAGAATATTCATGCCCCTTACTGTGGGTTGTTTAAATTTTGTTATGATATCGGGTGTATTTAAACCGGCGATGCCGATATATCGGCCTGCCGATTATATCGACCGATATATCGTATCGGTATCGGTATCGTTACATCTCTAGAAAAAAAGGAACCCTTATAATGAACCTTCACTCGCGCGTCTGAAACGGAACCCTTATCTTAGTGATCCTTCACTCGTGCGTCTGTCTGTCTGTCCGTGACTTATTCTTCAAAAGTGTTTTTCAATAAAAAGACAAGTCAAGATTGTTTACCTTTTTTCTAATGCTAAAAAAACGAAGTATAGCTTGTCAATGTGTCACCTCTATTTAAATCGTCGGTGGACTTTGGTCGCAGGTTAGGACCATAATATGTCTCGTACAGTCAGCAGCAGAAGTTGCTAAGCGGGCGAGGTGTTCAAAATTACCTTGACACGCTCTTATTCTCTTAACAACAGAGTCGCGTCAAGATCATTTTGAACACCTCGCCCGCTTAGCAACTTCTGTTGCTGACTGTACTTTGAATTGATTGAATATCGGAAACCTCTTTTCAATGTTTACCTGTCGCTTTTATGGCTCCTCTACACGATGGGCCAGCGCCGGCCACTCCAAGGGACGCAGCCATACGGCAAAATGAGATAGCAATATCACTTGCTCCCTCTAACGCAGCGGTCGGCAACCCGCGGCCCGTGAACCTGTCACTTGCGGCCCGCGAGCCTCCTTGGCTATTTTGTATGTAATATTGACAAACGACAATGTCTAGTCTAGTCATAAATATTAACAAAGTGCGGCCCGCTTCAACTTAGGTTTAAAGAACGCTATGCTAAAAGGTTGCCGACCGCTGCTCTAACGCATAAATTGATGATGATGACGACCGGTCTGGCCTAGTGGGTAGTGACCCTGCCTGTGAAGCCGCGGTCCTGGGTTCGAATCCCAGTAAGGGCATTTATTTGTGTGATGAGCACAGATATTTGTTCCTGAGTCATGGTTGTTTTCTATGTATTTAAGTATTTGTATATTATATCTATCGTTGTCTGAGTACCCACAACACAAGCCTTCTTGAGCTTACTGTGGGGCTTAGTCAATTTGTGTAAAAATGTCCTATAATAATATTTATTTATTTATAAATGCGTCCCTTGGAGTGGCCGGCGCTGGCCCATCGTGTAGAGGAGCCATTAGGTGTCAGAATAGTCAGAAAATCCGACTAATCCCATCACCCCTTTTCCAGGTATAATACGATTTAGCGACCACAGACGCGCCAATAGAATTTTAACTTTAGCATGCCGATTTAAGGTTCAAATTAGATTGCACTTTCGGGTGTGAATTGTCTCTTCATCAACAGTTGATTAATTGGAATATATATATTTGCATTTTTTGAGAAGGTTTTCAAAGCCTTTGGATGCAATGAAATCAACTAAAATGCATCACTCTAACGTCTTGACAATAAAGGTGTGTTCAGATATTTGTGAGCACCTTGGCCTCCCCGATATGTCTGATGGCGACTGTCCTTTATTTATGCCATAGGAAATTGTAATAGGTATTTCACGACTTTTGTTTTCCGGCAGCAATGTCTAAAACATGCAATGTCACGGGCTGCCTAACAACAAAGTGAAATAGGCTTTGCTGATCTGCTCTGAGTCACTTTGAACAAAAAAGGTCACGCATGGCAGATGATTCTGTGTTATCATTATTATCAATGTCACCATATTTTGTAAGATAGTTGAACTGACAACAGATTTTTATATATATTTACTTAATCTTTATTGCACAAAAGAAAAACTTATCGTACAAAAGGCGGACTTAATGCCAACAGCATTATCTTTCAACCCTAAGGCAAAGCAGAGAAATTGTGATTTATACTCCTAAGGCTCAAGTAATCTAAGGTAAACGTACTAGTGCTCGACATGCTAACGCCCAATAGATGACACCCTGCTGTCACCTCTATTGACAATGACTTATTAAGTTTCAAGATGACATGTACTGGGACCGCGTCGATCACCAGTATGTTTACCTTATAGTACTATATCAGTTCGAATCATTTTCAATTGGAACAGAGTTGCATTTGTTTTGTATGACTCAATTATCAAGCAGAATAAAAACAACCCTATTTCCTACCCTATAGGTTCTAATTTCATTAGAAAATCTTGGATTTTTCATTTATATGACTGGGCTGAGATTGAAAGAGATTGCATGTACTTACCGGAGATGAATATACAGGATGATTTTCATTCAGGCCGACCTCAAATAAAAGGGAAAAAGGCAAGCTAATGATGATGATGTGTTATTCCATAATTAATCATTCGGTCCATTCGCCTCTTCAAATTTTGATCAATTTAGCCCAGTCACGTTATAATATGCATTTGATAAGTTCGCTTATCAAACTATTGAGATAAGAACATTACTTGTATATAAATGACAGTGATTGATAAGCGGTGAATCGCGTTATGTCAATAAGTAGCTGAAGTAACTATAGTAGTTAGCAAATAATGCAATACTGAACACAAGAAACTGTATATCTGACAACTACAAATACAGTTCGCATACAAATAGCGATTAAATCGAATATACTTTCCTTTGTTCTAGTTCAAGATAAATAGGTATATAAATAATCGCTACCGTCACATGGACATGGGAAGTGAAAAATGTATTCACTATTATTACTTTTTAGGGTTCCGTAGCCAAATGGCAAAAAACGGAACCCTTATAGATTCGTCATGTCTGTCTGTCTGTCTGTCCGTCTGTCTGTCCGTCCGTATGTCACAGCCACTTTTCTCCGAAACTATAAGAACTATACTGTTGAAACTTGGTAAGTAGATGTATTCTGTGAACCGCATTAAGATTTTCACACAAAGATAGAAAAAAAACAATAAATTTTTGGGGTTCCCCATACTTCGAACTGAAACTCAAAAAATTTTTTTTCATCAAACCCATACGTGTGGGGTATCTATGGATAGGTCTTCAAAAATGATATTGAGGTTTCTAATATCATTTTTTTCTAATCTGAATAGTTTGCGCGAGAGACACTTCCAAAGTGGTAAAATGTGTGTCCCCCCCCCTGTAACTTCTAAAATAAGAGAATGATAAAACTAAAAAAAATATATGATTTACATTACCATGTAAACTTCCACCGAAAATTGGTTTGAACGAGATCTAGTAAGTAGTTTTTTTTTTATACGTCATAAATCGCCTAAATACGGAACCCTTCATGGGCGAGTCCGACTCGCACTTGGCCGCTTTTTTTTATTATACAATCGTTCTTGTAGTAACGAAACGGCCAAGCTACATATTTTGATTAAGGTGTAGAGTTTAGGAAGTTAGAGCTTGTAGAGTTAGAAGCTTGGCTCTACATGAGATCTGATAATTTTTTGACAGTGCGAGCCTTATGGTTTCTTTTGGGCAATATTTTACATTATTTTTTTTGGTGGGGTGGGATACTACGTATAGAATTTTCTCTGTCTAACATAACACATACCTAACAGATGTTTGACACCGAAAGGTCGCAAATCATGTTGTCTATAAACCAAAACCCCTAATGTAAATTAAATTTACACTACAGTTCATTTTTTTTTGCATTAGAAAAAAAGGTAAACAATCTTGATGTGTCTTTTTATTGAAAAGTAAGTCACGGCAAGTATGTAACAATTATGAATCATATACGATTATTTACATTCTTTTGCTTTCATAAGTAATAGTTACTGATTTTTAAAAAGCGTTTTTCAATTGAAAGACATGTCAAGATCGCGTAGTCTTTTTCTAATGCTAAAAAAACTACTATAGGGTTACTGATCGACTCATACCATAAATAAAAACTTGTAACCTAGCCTATTTCACACGGCGGACACGCCATACATCAAAAATGATTTGCGTTTATATGTGTGCGCGGCACGTCTGTACACGCGTCATTGAGTTTCTGACGGAATCCTGACATGTTCTCAGTAGAGCGACTTACGCACACATTCATGTCGCGGCCTGTCGCGGGCGAGGTAATCCGAATCGGGACGGGCCGGTGCGTGTCCGTTCTGTATGATAATACTATTACTTATTCTGTGCCTATTATCTTCCTTTTCAGATTCCTAGAACTGACGGCATACCTCAACATGATCTGGTCAGCGCCGCTCCAGATAGCCCTAGCGCTCTACTTCCTGTGGGGAATCCTCGGGCCCTCGGTGCTCGCGGGGCTGGCCGTCATGATCGTGCTGATCCCCGTCAACGGCGTCATCGCCAACAGGGTCAAGAGTCTGCAGATCAAGCAGATGAAGTATAAAGATGAGAGGGTCAAGCTGATGAACGAGGTGCTCAATGGGATTAAGGTATGTTAGTTCCTTTGCAGGACGCTATCAGCTCAGACAGAAACTGCGCTTTAAAGACTGTGAGCGAGACATGTCAGCGTATGTAATCGACCACCATGCCTGGGAAACCTTAGCTGAAGACCGTGATGGATGGGGCAAGCGTGTTGTGGAGGGGAGAAGGCTATGCGACCAAGCCTGGTTTAATGCTTTAGATAGTAGAAAGCAAACCGGGACTGGAACCTCAGGTGGCATGAGCTTTCTCTGCCAAAAATGTGGACGGTCGTGCCGCTCACGCATCGGCCTCAGTCACCAAACCCGTTGTCTAAACAGCAATGCATAAATCGTCTGCAATAGAGGCAAAGGCCTGTGATGATGATGATGTTCCTTTGCAGGACGCTATCAGCTCGGAACTAAATTGTTAAAGCATGATGAAGGTTGTCAATGTCACTGTGCGAGCTTGACAGCAATATAATTATGCGCGTGCAATAGAGATAGCAACAGGCCGGTTAATGTACAAAAAATTATGTGAAAAGAGTCTCTTCTTTAGCGGAATTCTTGCTGCTTTCGCATTATATTAAGGGAAGTTGGGGATCCCATGGAAAAATCAAGTTTTAAAAGTTTTTGTTTATGTTTCGCCATTGCATTTGAAATGAATATGGGGTCATACTGAAAAACTTTTGCTAGGAAACGAACCCTGAAATCAAAAAAAAAAAAACCTGAGTTATGGAGGTTTCTATGTTTACATTATTGTTGTTTGATGTTCACATTATATACATATATAACTGTATATTATATATATCGTCGCCTGGTCAACACAAGCCTTATTGAGCTTACTGTGGGACTTTATGGGTCGATCTGTGAAAATTGCGCTGTCCCATTTATTGGACAATTATGGGGGCGACCCAACCTAAGATAGCGGGATATCAGCACACACAAATAAATTATTATGTATTCTTTCCCTGTTCTGGTTTGTTGTTCTGTTTGTAGTTTTATTGTTGTATTTCTTGTTGTTATTATTATGTGTTCTTTTCAGGTTTTGAAAATGTACGCGTGGGAGCTCAGCTTTCAGGACCAAATTCTCAAGATAAGAAACAAAGAGATGCACGTGTTGAAACAGACGGCATACTTGAATTCGGCGACGTCGTTCATATGGTCCTGCGCTCCTTTCCTGGTGAGTCAGTACATATAATATTAACCTCGTGACTCTTAACTAAATGTATATTAGAATGAACATATTCGTTGCAATCTAATTTGAACCTTTCATGAAACAAATAAAGTAGTATTTCTCCATATCTTCTGAAAATTTTCACATGAATAAATATGAATAGGGAATCATCATCATTTTCTAACAATTACGTTTCAATAAGACAGAGCGATTCGAGATGATCGAACGAATTCAAATTCATGAATTCATAATCGAAATACTTACGTTAAATAATTAAAATTATGACTGAGTGCCATTGACAATGAATTTCTATAATTTTACAATACTTCATTTCAAAAAGTTGCTCGTAATTCTTGATATATTTAAACGTCTTATCTTTATTACCCATTGCAATATCAATAAATCTTATTATTGTGTCATCGTTATCAACTTACATATTATGTCAATAAACAATCTATATTGGTTTTTAATAATACTGATAAACATTATCTCTCGCCAATTTACACATTTTTATCGTTCATTATAAGCGGATTATACATTTTCACAGATTTATAATTTATTGTGACATATTTGATAATAATCTTCGAGTTTATCGATTTTTGAAAAAAGGACCTTACTGGACCTTACAATAAGGCGCTCAAAGTGATATTACATATTTTCATTTGCTATAATAAGGTAACTTTTACTACTGTTTCGCAGCGTACAATTCTTTACTTATTTAGTTAGTAATGACAATATAACCTATATAATATTATAACTAGAAAATCGTGAATTTTACCGATACTTGATTTTATTTGCTAGGATAATCTGTTTTTTTTTTCAGCTATCGTAATTGGTTCCGAAAATACCGGTATTAAAAATAAACCGGTAATCTCTATTGATTCTACTGTTACCGTTAAATAAGAATACCGGTTAACCGGTATTTTTGGACTAGTTAGTAAATAAAATTCTCACAGAAATATATTTTGTTATTTACTAAATACATAAGACAAAAATGACATTGAGCTGACCAAAACCGAAAGTTTTTACTCATCAATACTAGTATTATACCATACCGTTTCATTGGTTTATGTTATTTGTCATTATTTTAAATGCCAGATGAATAAAGAAATAAACATACACTGCCAACTACAAACTGTATATGTTAGTTATCATCTATCTACACAAAGTAACACATAAACAAATGTTTCTGTTTAAGGTGACCTTCCTCACTTTCTTTACGTATGTGATTAGCGACCCCACACACAACCTGACTGCAGAAAAGATATTCGTCTCGATGTCCCTATTTTTCATGATACACCTGCCGTTAGGGCTGCTGCCCCTCATCGTGGTCTCAGTCATCGAGGTGACCTTGAAACCCGTACCACTAGCAGCACGCGACCAGCGGCTATGGCTCTTCTATACATAAACCCGGGATCGGATACCGGTATTTTTGTATGGGGACGAAAGCGGTATTTTTTCGTACTTTGGTAATTATTTAATTTTTTCGAAGTTTTTGCAAAAAACCGGTTCCGATCCCTGACATAAACTAACAATCCATGCAATGCCATTATAATTGGATGGTGGTCAAAGTGGCTGGCTCTTTCTGTTCTTCTTGAATGGCCGGGCATAGACAAATTAATGCTGAGCTGTGTAAATGTAAATATTGTATCTGCTTTGAGATGGAGCTGGATGAATTTGAACATTATGCGTTGACTGGGTTATAAAGCGCTAACGTTTGGCAATCCAGTAGGCGTAGCACAGGAGGGGCGCGTCTTATTCTCATAGTATTAATTAGAGAGGGACGGGAAGTCTATCTCGCGGGCGAGATACTGTCGCGCCGCTCCTGTGCTAAGTTTCTTTAAAACGTTTGAGGTCGTACATCGCCATCTAATTTAATTGCCAAATTGGTGGATACAATATTTTGGTTTACTTTAATGCGTCTAAGCGTGCATTTGTCTATAGATGGATATAACAGCTCCACAAATCGTGGTTATGAAAGAATGTAAGCTCGCGGTCGGCTTACAGTCCAGTTATATTATATATTAACTTATCTAGGTCCTAAAGTATGAAGCGACGGATTTTTTATACACTTTCATCAAATTATTTAAGTAAACGTCTATAATATACAGTCGGCATCAATTAGATTAGATAGTGACGGCCAAAACGGCCAAACATATCGTAACACACCCTTGTAACAATGAAAATATTGTCATAATTAATACAATTTAAAAAAAAAACGATTTAAAGGCATAGGAATTTTAATTTCCCGATAAGTACTGAATAAAACATATCTAATTATGTTTTGCAACTATAAGCGCCACTTGCACTATCCCTCTAACCCGTGGTTAACCGGTTAAATTAAACCATTAACCCAATATCAAATTGTACTGGTAACCATGGTCCAGGTTTAACCGGTTAACCCCGGGTTAGTGAATGGTGCAAGTGGCCCTTAGGTAATTATTAATTATAATAGACCAAACTAAAAGTATACGTATTTTTGGAAAAATAGAGAAGTCCGCTTAAGAAAATCCCTAATGTCATACTTTAAGACCTAATCCCTAACCGGTTTCGTAAAATGGTGTCGTAGGTATCCCTGATGTCGTTCGGGTGCTATGTACTGGTAAATGACACCGAGGTGCTGGACTCTAAGAAGGCTTTCGTAGCGCTGTCTCTTTTCAACATCCTACGTTTCCCACTATCTATGCTGCCTAACGTTATATCCAATATCGTACAAGTAAGTTATATATTATTACATTTATGTGTTGTATTACAAACTAGGGCAGGCAAGGCCCGGATACCGGTTAAATTTTTATACCTTTATTTCATTTTATTTTATCAGTTTTTATTCGTAAACACACAGTTCTTAAATTTCGGTTTCTTTCCAAAAAAAAACATTATATTTCAAGCTGGTTTCGAAGATTTTTATATTTATATTTTTATAAACCGGTTTAGAAAGATCAGAAGTGAAGCTATTTGAAACAGGCTACAAAGCTCTTACTTCACCCACCCAAAAACCGGTTAATTTTTGTTCAGATTTTACCTCTAGCGTCCCACGGTTGTTATATTAGTACAAATTACTTCAAATAAAGTTTTAACGATTATTAAATGGAACAGAGACGCTTTTCTTTTGTTTCGTTCTATTTCAAAACGAAACAAATTCAACTCTATTTTCCAATAACATTGACTGCCAATTTTTCTTGAATGGTGGGCCGCTAGAGGATAAAGTTCTTAAAACGTTCGCGTTCTCATGAAAAGTTCGGAGTGAAACCGAAATAAACCGGTATTAACCTATATTTCAAACCGGTTCCGAGCCTTGGTAATTGATCTTATCGTCATATTTTTTGGTCGAATTTTGAATTATATGTATAAACATTACTTCAATGGGAACTCGATAAGACGATACGATCAAGGGTATCTTTAGTGTGAATGACCCAAAAGAGCATATAGTTAGATTTTTTTTTTTAATAAATAAATTAGGAATGAATTAGTACAGTTTAAGAAGGAGGATTCTACTGAAGACAGGAAGGGACATAGTTTATCTAAATAATATAACCAACAATTATTGAATCATTTCGTCTTTGTTACATAATAAATCCCTCTAGAGTTAGACCAAGAAAAGTTTGCAACGATTTTGATAGCACACACAGTGCCTTATTTTAAACGTCAAACTTCTATGAAATTATAACGTATAAATAACACTTTGCAATGCGTATGCTATCAAAATCGTTGCAGACTTTTCTTGGTCTAACTTGTGGTCTAACTCTATTAAACAAAGAAAATAATTGTTTGTTGGGTTTCTTGACACCTTTACAATTATAAACAGGGAATTATTAAAGTGTCACAGATTCGTCTTTTCAATACTTTACGAATTCATTCATCAGAGAAATTAATAAATGCGGTTGTGCTAAATATCAAGAATGACATGGTATCCGCACTGATCATCTTCAGAAATCATTCTTCTTCGGCTGTGCCAAGAACATGACACTAGTAGTGTAGTAGTAGTAGTAAATAATACCATATTTTTCGTGACTAACACGGCTTTTGGCTTTTAACATTGGCTACTACACTTTTAGTACAAACAAGGATTTATACCCTAAAAACTATTACCTAAACACTAACTAGGTACAGTCACAGTACACTAAGAACAGTAGTGAATCTAAGGCCGCTCGGCAAGTTATTTACCTACTCTTGCGTTGGCGCTTAGGGTTGTCACTTTTATTTTTAGTTAAATATTATTTGCGTATGAGTAGCACTAGGTTTCTATTTATATAATATAATGAAATGTTCTATCAATTCATAAATGAGGTTAAATTAAGGCCGGTAAGAGCAGGCAAATGCGAGCGTACTCGAATGCGCGCGATCACAGTCGCGGTACGGCCCACACTGCCGCCACCGTATTCCCCCGTATATTATGCGAATGTGTGCGTGGCAGCGCGTGCGTACACGGCGCCCGGCGCGCACGCACACATTCAAGCCGGCAGCGGCACATTTCTATGAAGATTCACTACTGTTCTTGTACTGTGGTACAGTCGCCATCGGAGAAAGGTGATCATAAATATCTGAACAAATAAAATAATAAAAATAAAAAATAAAATATCTTTATTTCGAAGAACAGACTTCATAGTTGTCAGTAGGTATAACAGGCAGTAAAATTAAAACAAATTTATTAATTAAAAGGCTCTATTCCCAAGATTAATGTGCATGTTCAGATATTTTTGAGCACCTTGGCCGCTCCGATATATCTGATAGCCACTGTTCCTATGTGTAGGTACCTACATATTTAGGAACTAAATCATTCCAACTTTAAGCAATGTGAATTTTCCTATTCAAAATATCCTTTCAAAACGTGGTTCAAGCCACGCTACAGCATACAGTAAGTATAAGTGATTTTGGCGACACACTTGTAAATATTCTTGGGCCATTTTTTTAAATAGTAATATTTGAATAATGTATATCCATGTTTGTTTAAAAAAAATGGTTTTATTAACCAAACTAAACTACTTGTGATAAAACTAAAGTGTAGTAGCGCATCTTGTTCTCGAAGAATGGTTTAATGCTTTTTGCATGAGCTTGTAATGTGTCGAATTATCATAAATAGCTCAGCAATAAATATTAAATTATACATTAATGTTTTAGACTTCAGTGGGTATAAAGCGGTTGAACAAATTCATGAACTGTGACGAGTTGGACATGAACTCCGTTGAACATGATCCTAAAGAACGTAAGTTGATTTTTCTGTATTTATTTATATATTTTTTCTTTAAAATATAAAAAGAAAAACTATAGATAAGTATACAAAAATTTCTACCGAAGTTATAATAATAACACCCCGTCCAAATACTCCGCCTGCGCCATTGATCCCATTGATCCATATGTTTCTTTCACACTTTAGACGCTAAATTCAGAACGTAAATGTGAAGGCATTTATGATCCAACTTTAGATTGAACCAAGTTAAAATATGGAGCACCTATTTATGATTTTATGATAAACTAGCTTTTGCCCGCGGCTTCGCACGCGCAGGAGAGTTTTTTTTTAATTTTGGACCCCCATTTCACCCCTTTGGGGATGAATTTTGAAAAATCCTTTCTTAGTGGACCCCTAGACCTTATAAGGAACCTACTTGCCAAATTTGGACTTTCTAGTCCCAGCGGTTTGGGCTGTGCGTTGATTTAAGTCAGTCAGTCAGGTCTTTCACGTTTATATATATAGAAGATAATTATAAGCTGATGGTTTGATTTGATGTCCGCGTTGCAATCGCATTTTTTATACATGTAAAAACTGATAAATCATATGGAGCAAGCAATAGGGTACCTACATAGACATAGGTATAGAGGTACTCTTTTGTGTATGAGTTTTTTTGTCAGTAATTAAGCCATCAAAATAGTACACCTTTGAAAATGTGTATCTACCCTATTATTATTTGTGAGCTCATTTTTGGAGCGTCATGGTACAGTTTTCCCTCCACATCGAAATCAAGGAACACTAGACATTCGCCATCAGATATATCGGTGCGGCTAAGGCGCTCACAAATATCTGAACACGCCTTTATTGTCAGGGCGTTAGAGTGCGCGTTCAGATATTGTGAACACCTTGGCCGCTCCGATATATCTGATGGCATCTGTACAACAACATGAATATATATACAATTTCAGCGAACCCCTTGGTAATGGAAAACGGGAACTTCTCCTGGGGCGACAAGGACGCAGAACTGACCCTAAAGAACATCAACCTGACAGTGCCTAAGGGTCACTTGGTGGCCGTGGTCGGTGCCGTGGGATCAGGCAAGAGCTCCCTACTATCGGCATTCTTGGGCGAAATGAATAAGATCTCTGGACGGGTTAACACTAATGGTACTGTATTTTTATATATTTTTTTAAATACATACTTCATTTGACCTGGTACAAGTGTCTTTGATTGTAAGGAAGACCTTACAATAGCCGCGCTATAAAATGACCCATAAACCATTAGAGCAGCGGTCGGCAACCTTTTAGCAGCCAAGGGTACATAGTAGGTAACGAAGTTGACGCGGGCCGCACTTTGTTAATATTTATGACTAGACTAGACATTGTCGTTTGTCAATATTATATACAAAATAGCCAGGGAGGTTCGCGGGCCGCAAGTGACAGGTTCACGGGCCGCATGTGGCCCGCGGGCCGCGGGTTGCCGACCGCTGCATTAGAGCATCGTTCTGACAAGTCAAATCAGTTTTAAATTTTGCACTTGCACTCAAGTTACTGATAACTTTGTTCTCCGCTTTCTGCTCCTACACTAGCTACTTTAAATTAGGAATTAGTTTATTAAGGTAGGGCACTCAAGGTATATTAACACATTGCGTTATTTTTGTAAATGACGGTATGTTGCCCAAAAAAAAAATCAAAACTGTCATTATGAACTGAGCTGAGCCACATTAGTTAATTATGAAAACTAATAATCGTATTTACTTCATCCAGATAGCATAGCATACGTCCCGCAGCAGGCCTGGATCCAAAACGCAACGCTCCAAGACAACATTCTATTCGGCAAGCCACTAGCACAGCAAAAGTATAGTGACGTCATCGGCATGTGCGCGCTCAAGCCGGACTTCGACATGCTCCCCGGCGGCGACCAAACCGAGATCGGGGAAAAGGGTGAGTGTCACGGAGTTGTAGGCTGTTCTGTTCGGCACGCCACCGCCACTAGCACAGCTAAAGTACAGCGATGTCATCGGAATGTGCGCGCTCAAGCCGGACTTCATGCTGCCAGGCGGCGACCAGACCGAGATCGGTGAGAAGGGTTAGTAGTAACATGCAGTCAAACACTTTTTTAACCCCCCGACGCTAAAAGAGGGGTATTAAAGGTAGCGACGGTAGTAGAGCACGTGTACATGTGTGTCGGGAACGGATGAATCATTGGAGTGCAGTATTTTTTAATCGAAAGTTTTGTTTATCGATGTGGTTCTTATTTTTGGGGTTTTAAATGTTTAATACATAGTTATACCTTGAAACTCTTGAAAGCGTTTAGAAACTTCAGATAATAATATAGCGATATGTTTTCAGGCATAAACTTATCCGGCGGCCAAAAGCAGCGCGTGTCGCTTGCGCGAGCCGTATATTACGACGCGGACACGTACTTCCTGGACGACCCCCTCAGCGCCGTCGACTCGCACGTCGGGAAACACATCTTCGACAAGGTACCATCGCCCACACTGTGTCATAAATCTGATTGCATAGACAATGGTCCGCCGTTGGTCAGTTGAAAGTGCTGCCAACATAACCATAGGGGTTTTAACCCTTTGAACGCCACGCTTATCGTGCGCGACACGTCATCGTGAACCTTGTCGGAATGCACGAAGGTTGATATTGTGCTGTAGCAGCGCGCGTCAGTTGACGTCTTAAGCGGTCAAAGGGTTAAGGGTTCAAACCCGAAAAATAAATAACAGATTGGCCATTTTACTACCCAATCAGTCTGCTATTGTACCAATTTTGTATTGACAGATTGGTCAGATAAACAGTTCTAAAAATGTATTCTATTTTCAGGTTCTCGGCCCCAACGGTTTACTAAAAAGCAAAACCCGCTTATGGGTCACGCACAACGTGTCGTATCTGGCTCAAACGGACCTGGTGGTGGTCCTGAAGGAGGGAGAGATCTCGGAGGTGGGCAGCTACCAGCAGCTCTTGGAGAAGAAGGGGGCTTTCGCGGAGTTCCTACTGCATCATCTTAGTGACACGGAGAGGACTTCGCCTGAAGGTATTTACTACTCATTCTATGTTACCATCAACCCGACCTGGTGGTGGTCCTGAAGGAGGGATAGATCTCGGAGGTGGGCAGCTACCAGCAGCTCTTGGAGATGAAGGGGGCTTTCGCAAAGTTCCTTCTGCATCATCTTAGTGACACAGAAAGGACTTCGCCGGAAGGTATTTAATACTCATTCTATGTTACCACTTGGCTCAAACGGACCTGGTGGTGGTCCTGAAGGAGGGAGAGATCTCGGAGGTGGGCAGCTACCAGCAGCTCTTGGAGATGAAGGGGGCTTTCGCAAAGTTCCTTCTGCATCATCTTAGTGACACAGAGAGGACTTCGCCGGAAGGTATTTAATACTCATTCTATGTTACCACTTGGCTCAAACGGACCTGGTGGTGGTCCTGAAGGAGGGAGAAATCTCGGAGGTGGGCAGCTACCAGGAGTTCTTGGAGAAGAAGGGGGCTTTCGCAAAGTTCCTTCTGCATCATCTTAGTGACACAGAGAGGACTTCTCCGGAAGGTATTTAATACTCATTCTATGTTACCACTTGGCTCAAACCGGACCTGGTGGTGGTCGTGAAGGAGGGAGAGATCTCGGAGGTGGGCAGCTACCAGCAGCTCTTGGAGAAGAAGGGGGCTTTCGTGGAGTTCCTGATCCATCATCTTAGTGACACGGAGAGGACTTCGCCTGAACGTATTGTTATATCTCATAATAAAAGTTGTTCAGTATGTCCTATAAAGTCACTATGCAGAGTATGGCTGGTGGTTAAGGGGCTACCTGCGGTTTTCATCGATTTATGACAAGTTTTGAATTGTATCTCCTTCATTTGCACTAGTTAGATTTATAAAACAAACGGCTATCGGTTCTTCAATCGTTTATAATCGGGAAAAATATAAAAAAAGTTATTAAAATGCACTTGTTGCAATCTAACGACCTTAGTTACATATAATAATAATTTTAGTTATTATAAGATAGATATGTCGGCGACGGATGGTCCCGATGGCGGTGGGCGCGTGGGGGAAGTACCTAGATGTATTACTTCACAGCCAAAATAAGTAGGTATGCTACCAACGCATGAAATAAACATTCAGACTCGTTACCCATACTAGTGCCTACTATATTTTAGTACTAAATTATCAAAACGACCAATCACTATTCCAAAAATTATTTGAATCAAAATAAAAAGATCACATGAAACCGTTCAAATCTTTATTTTACAAAAGTAAGCTTCTAATGGCACATAAGAAATCAAAATAACACTTGGAATAAAACACTTAGCTAAACGGTTAAACAACGTGAGAATCTATAAGCTTTCAGAATAATCCTTCAGGTGTAAGCCTTCAGGAACGTAGCGAATTAGGCACGAGCTTGGCTAACGTCCGATCTCTAGCGCGGTCCGATCAAGAAGAAGGAAGCCAGTTCCAGCGGCGGAGCCAACCGCTCCCGCCTCCAATTCAAGTTGGTAAACCTGCCTGACCAGTCTACCAACATAACGACAAAAATGCCTGCTCGTGCCTACGTTCACTCAAGATACGCCTCTTGACGTTCCAAAGCCTTCTACCTGTCATTTTCGTTCAACAATACACCAATAGATGGCGGCGTTACTCACTACGCAGCTTCATTATTTCATTACAAGCAAATAATACATAGCCAAACATTGCTAATCGACTTTTACAGGCGTCAACTATGAACTGTAATGCTGCAATACGTCTTTCTGGTGTCTCGCTCCGACACGGCCGTCCTGCGCTACACACGTCCTCGTGTGTGGGTGTACGCATTTGATACTGAAACAAAACATACAGCACAGTATGTCATCGCTCGGTCATTCCTGACCAACAATTTGGGTCTCATTCAAATTACTATTAAAATCAAAGTTTGTTATCAATCAAACCAGAAAAAAAAATAATTGTTCAAAATTACTTTAACAATCCTCAATTCTCTAGTCAAAAATAGTCCATCGAGCAACGACTAAATAAAAATACTCGTCAGTAATCATCGCTGCTATCTAACGGATACACTCCAATAATCATCGCCTCCATCTGGCGGATACTCACAAATTTATGTGAAAACAAAACAATCCCAAACATCAAAAACACAAATCACAACAGCTCTAATTCATTGCTCGACAGTATCACTACTATTGTCGTCAATATCAATTTACGGGGAAATTATCTGGCATAAAAAAAAATTGGTCATATGTGATCTAAATTTTTGTAAGACATCTTAAAATAAATAAGATTCTGAATTGATAGTTCCAATTTTACTCATATGAACACAGTACATAAACGGGAATTCATTTTTAACAAAACAACACCAGTCCTTCGGTGCATTGCCAGTCCTTCGGCAGATACCAGACCCTCGTCAGAAGTAACCATCTCAGCTGCGTAAGTGCTACTCCTCGCAAAGAGCATTCTGCACATAAAAAGCAGACCACGTGCACCTCTTACATGCTCCGGCACTTCTGATGCGGTCACTAAACAATATCCAGTCCATCGGGCATACTTTCAGTCCATCGAAAGCAAAACAGTATTGCCCAGTCCATCGGGCGTGCCTTCAGTCCATCGAAAGCATGACAGTATTGCCCAGTCCATCGGGCGTAATTTCAGTCCTACGAAAGTACAAGCTTTCAGTCCGTCGAAAGCAAAACAATGTTAACAGTGAATTCCAAAAAAAAAAGAAAATAAAAACAGGTCTTTAAATCATGTTACTCAGAACCATTGGTACGATCAGCGTCAACTGATCAACTGAAACTGAACATTACTGATCAAAATCAAACTCGCTCAAGACTTCTATGCAGAAGTAAAACATCTCAAAATAATCCCAACGAAATGGGAACTGCTCACCAGCTTAATAAAGTATGATGCACGCGACCAAGTCAAAGGTGGTGGTGGTGAGGTCCAACCCAAGCACGGAGGCTGATTCTTTCCGCTTGCCGTTGCCGTTGCTGCGGCAGATTGCGAGAGACACGATGTGGTTCAACATAGCTGGCTGTTACTGAAATCATCATTTGCACGGTATCAGGTTTATCATGAATGCAGGCTACACTCAAAAGGTTTATGAAATGCAAGGTAGCAGACACAAAAAAACATGTTTCCAATGTATACGGGACTTCAAAAATCTCAGAATAAAATTTAAACTTCAATGAGTGCGTTTTATTTAATTCTGTTGACGAAGGTTCGTAAATGATGAAGACGACACCAAATTATAGTTTAAACAGTGTATATTGATCCTGAGCGATTAAATTACAAAAATGGTAAATCTAGAATATCGCGAGTACTGTTAGCGGTGTGCGCGCGCGCTCTGGCCGAGAGCCCTGGAGGAATGCGGGCCGGCGCGCCGATGAGACGGCAGCCAGCGGCGGCGGCGCGGGGCGCGGGCGCGGGAGGCGGGGACCCGGTCTGCGAGTCCTCTAGTGGGGCGCGCTAACAAGCTGGCCCCCTTGGACCATCCTGGTCCAATGTCAGTGGGAGCGGGCAGAGCCTGTTGTAGGCCCTCCTCAGCGTCCCTGTGGTGGTGGTGACGTCAGCGACGCGGCTGACTCCGTCGTCGCCCGGGTAGACTGCGGCGACTCGCCCGAGCAGCCATCTGCTGGGGGGCAAGCGGTCGTCTTTGACGAGAACCATCTCGCCGAGCTTCAGCTGGCCTTCATTCCTGCGCCATTTGTTTCGGACCTGCAGTTCTGAAATGAATTCCTTATAATACCGATTCCAAAAATGCGCTTTTAGCGCATCTATTCTCTGATATCTCGCGAGGGTATGTATCGGCGAGTCTTGCACCAAGGGAGCAGGTATCATAGTGAGCGTTCGTCCTATCAAAAAATGCGCAGGGGTAAGAGGGGTAAGATCGGATGGATCCGATGAAATTGGGGTTAAAGGCCTAGAATTAAGTAAAGCTTCAACTTGAACCAAAAATGTTACCATCTCTTCGTAATCTAAGTGAGCCATGGAGGTAACTCGTTTTAAATGATATTTTACTCGCTTAACTGCGCCCTCTGCCAAACCATTAAAATGTGGGCTATAAGCAGGACAAAATTTGAATTCTATTTCCTTTGTAGCTGAATATGACGTTATTTCGTCAGAGTTATTTTTAAGAAACTTGGCTAATTCGTTACAAGCCCCTACGAAACAAGTACCATTATCTGACAAAATGGTGGCTGGTTTGCCTCTGCGGGCTATGAATCTATTTAACGCGGCAATAAAGCCCATGGCTGTCAAATCAGTGACGAGCTCCAAGTGTACCGCCCTCACTGCCAAACAAACAAAAACAACTATGTATGCTTTCTTAGTTTGACAACCACGACCCTTTCTGCTCGCTATCAGGATTGGCCCAGCGTAGTCACAGGATGTGTTAGCAAATACGTATTCGGACTGTACCCTTTGCAGTGGCAGGTTGCCCATAATTGGTTGATGAGTTTTACCCGAATATCTTAAACATGTAATGCAGCTTTGTGACGTTTGCCTGCAAAGGTTACGGCCGTTAATTATCCAATACCTGTGGCGTAATGTTGCTAGCATCAGCTGTGGTCCAGTGTGCATTAACATTCGATGGTAGTGATGTACTAATATTTTAGTGATGTGATGTGATGCATGTAATAAAATAGGGTGTTTTGTGTTATAATCGTAGTATGAATTTGCAAGTCTGCCACCTACTCGCAAAATTCCAAAGGTATCTACAAATGGATTAAATTTCAACAGGGTATCCTTGTGAGAAAGTGGGCGTTTGTTTAGCAAACGCAAGAGTTGCTCATTGAATTTGTCTGTCTGCACTTGTTTACACAACATTTGTAATGACAAATTAAGCTCTGACACTTTTAATGGACCTGTATTCTTGTTAGTTCTATTTTTACAGTTATGAACGAATCTATTCATGTATGCTATAATTCGTTGTAATTTACAAAAGTTTGAATATTTAGAGGTGAAATTATCCTCGCATTGTTCAGTTGAAACGTGACATTGTATTTTGACTTCAGGCAAATTCTCTAAAGGCAAATTTTGAGGTTGAGTAGGCCATTGTATTTCACCTTTATGGAGGAAAGGCGGTCCTTCCCACCACAAAGGTGAATCTTTGAGATTTAATGCGCTCTGACCTCTACTACCTATGTCGGCAGGGTTCAAGGTTGTGGGTACATAATGCCAATCTGTGGGGTCAGAGTTGTTAGTGATTTCTGTGATCCTATTGTGGACAAATTGTTTTAATTGTTGTTTGCATGTTTTTATCCAGCAAAGAACTATAGTTGAATCAGACCAAAAATGCTGTGAATCAATAGTCAAGCGCAGTGAATTTTTGACCTTTTTTGCTAAGTGGGTCGATAAAAGGGCCCCTAATAATTCTAATCGAGGGGTACTTAATTTTTGTTTCAGTGGGGCAATTTTGCTTTTAGCTATTGCTAAGTGAACATTAACCTGTCCTGCATTGGAAATTGAGCGTAGATATATGCATGATGCATAAGCTTTATTACTGGCATCGCTGAAAGCATGTAGCTCGACCTTGACGTGAAAGTCACATAGTATTCTGCGCGGTATACGAATTTGAACTATGTCTGGTATTTGTTTAGCAAAATTGTTCCACTGTGCCTCAATGTCGTCAGGTAATTGACCTTCCCAAGAAATGTTTTTAGCCCACAGTGACTGTAAAATTAATTTAGCTGGCAGCAAACACGGGTTTATAAGTCCTAAGGGATCAAAAATAGTGGCAATGGCGGATAGAATGCTGCGTTTGTTAGTGGGTTTGGGTTTTAAATTTTCAGTTACAGAGAACAGCAGCTCATCAGATTTACATGACCAAAGTAAACCTAAGGTTTTCGAATGATCTTCTCTGTCCAATTTGAATAGTTCATCGCTACTGTTGTCTGCAACCAAGTTGTTTAGTAATGATAGTGTGTTTGAACGCCATTTTCTTAAGTGAAAATGGGCGCTTTCTAGCGTTTTGATGACGCCTCTACATGTTTCTAGCAAAGTGGTTTCGTCATCGTTTCCTGATATGTAATCATCTACGTAGAAATCGTGTAAGATTGTTTCACTTACATTTTTGTCTGCGCATTCTTGGCCCAACTGTACAAGACATCTGGTGGCAAGATATGGGGCACTGGACGTCCCATAAGTGACAGTGTTTAATTTATATTGTTTGATTGGTTGTGAGGTGTCTGAGCGCCACAGAATTTGCTGCAGACTTCTTTGACTTTCAGTGACATAGATTTGTCTGTACATTTTTTGGACATCTGAAGTTACTACGAATTTGTGCTGTCGGAATCGAATTAATATGCTTAGCAAATCATCTTGTACAGTCGGCCCAACGTATTGTATGTCGTTAAATGATTTCCCTGAGCTAGAAACTGCAGAGCCGTCAAAAACTGTACGTAAGCGAGAAGTTAGACTAGACTCCCGCAAAATTGCATGATGTGGCAAGAAATATGAAATTTCGTTTGTATGTATGTCAGTGTTTTCTGACATGTGACCTAGTCTTAGGTATTCGTCAATGAATTCTATGTATTTTTGTTTGAATTCTGGATTTCGCTTGAATTTACGCTCTAGTGCTTGAAATCGAAGTAATGCTTGTGTTTTAGAATCGCCCAAAGTTTCAGGAGATTCTCTTAATGGTATTGTGACAACAAACTTACCATCTGGGTGGCGAGTTGTTGTTTGTGTAAACATGCGTTCGCATTCACTCTCACCTTTAGTGTGGATTTGTTGAGTGGATGGAACTGATTCTAGTTCAAAGAACTTGTCTAGTTTTGAATCAAGCTCAATGTTGTTTATTAGATTGCAATGGACTGTATAGGGTTGCTTTTGTTTAGAATTGGGTGAATATATAGCACCTGCAACAAGCCATCCGAGTGTTGTTTCAACTAAGATGGATTTTTTCTTGCCCAGGGATATGTGATTGAATGTAAGACACTCCCAAAATTGTTCTGCATTCAGCAACATCTGCACCTCGGATGGCTCGTGAAAGTTCGGGTCCGCTAGGTGGATGTGAGGGGGAATAGTGAACGAGTCACAATCTAGTTTGTTGAATGGAATCATGTCAGTGATCTCTTGGACAACAAGGCAATTGATTTCAGCGGTGTAATCTTGTATACGTGAAGTTATAGTTACATCACAATGTTCGGTGATGTGTGACCGTTTCTTTTCCAACCCTGTGACGGATATGCTTGTAGAATAGGTAGGTAATTTTAGTTTTGCTTGAAGATCTTTAGTAATGAAACTAGATATACTTCCGTTGTCCAAGAGAACTCTAACTTGGTGTGGTTGGCCATCACAGTCATTGACGTTGACGACAGCTGTAGCTAATGGTACACGATGGCCACCAAAGGTGGAGCACAAAGTGGCACTGCTTGGTTGTGGTGTCTGTGTATGCTCCTTTAGAGTTGTTGATGCTACACAATCATTAGAAGGTTTGGATGTGGAAGGTTTAGGGTCTACCTTTGCTTGATTGTTCATGTGTAACATGGTATTGTGTCTTTGTGTGCAAAGCCGGCATGAGCTCAACCTGCAACTTTGCTCGTCATGTCCTGATCGCAAACAGTTTGTACAAAGGTTTAATTGATTCACCTTATTAATGCGGGATTCAACTGGCATTGTTTTAAATTTAATACATTGATAAATTGAGTGATTATTTTTGCAAACAGGACACTTATATTTATACTGAGTTTGATTTTGAGCATGATTTACAAGAAATGATTTAGGACGATTGTGAGTGATGTCACTGTGTCTACGTGGTTTATTTAGTGTTTGTGCTTCCTCCATGGTTTCCAGCAAATCTGCGCGGTTTCTTAAGAAAGTGGTAAAGTCTGTTAATGTTGGTAGATTTTTAATGTCATTGCGCTCGGTCTCCCAATCACGCAACGTGGCTGAATCGAGTTTGCTGGTTACCATGTGGATTATGAGGAGGTCCCAGTGCTCCGTGGGTAAATTAAGAGTCTTCAAAGCCCTGAGATTTTTATTGACTGAATCTACAGTGTTACGTAAGGCCTTTGAAGATTCCTGAAGCACGGGGTTTATGTTGAATAATGCATTTAAGTGATTGTTTACCAATATTCTATCATTGGTATAGCGTTCACAAAGCAGATCCCACGCAACTTTATAGTTATCAGATGAGAATTCTAGTGATTTAATTACGAGTGAAGCACCGTCTTTTAATGAACTTCGCAAATAATGAAATTTGTGGATAATTGGAATCGATTGATTATCGTGTATGAGAGATTTGTAGGTATCGTGGTATTCTAACCAGTCCTGATAGCGCCCAGAAAAGGTAGGTAAATGAATCGTAGGTAATTTAATGTTTGGCCCACCTGTGAGTGCAGTAACGACATTGGAACCCGTTACCAGATTGTCCTCCGGCGCCGCAGAGGCAGCACCAGCCGCGGCGTGCTTGCTGAGCAGCTCCTGTGCGGCAGCCAAGGCGCCGAAGTAGCTTGTCTCGAAATTTTCCCGTTCTGTGTGCTCGTCACCTGGAATTTCCGTTAAATTTTCGATGTCAGTTTGAACTGAATCAAAATCATTGTACATATCTTGGATTTTGTTGAATCTAGTATTTAGCTCATGATTTTGCAAATTATTTAGCGTCTGGCAAGACAAAAGAGGCTCTAAATATGATTTAAATATGGTAAGCTTTGATTTGAAAGAAGCACGTGTTTTTTTGAGATTTTTTAAATCCATGATGGCAGTGTGTGAAGTAACAAAAAATGCAAATTTTTAGAAGGAAAAAAAATAGCCTTGTAATAGAAAGTGAAATTTTAGTTTATAGGAATGGCGATAGAATTCAAATTTCCAGCTGCAATTAGAAAATGTAATTAGCACGTGTTTAAATAATAAAAGAATTGAAATAACCAAGCTTGTGAAACGATACGTAAATTTTAAAAATGCAACTAGCGTGCGTGCGAGATGGATGGCGTGGCAGAGGCAAGCAAGCGCGAGCGATGACGGAAGCAGATGTACACGTGCACGTGCACGCTGTAGCTCCGACCCCGGCACGGCTCGGTTACGTGTAGGTACGAATACGAACACGTGCAGATTTCTGAAATATTCCAAGTAAATATTAAAAAATTGCAATGATGGCACACAGTTGGAACAAATGGTTGAAATACAGTTAATTAGGCCTTGAAATGTGGTTACTGATTTTAGGCTAATTTTACGAAAATGTAATAAAAAAATATCCAAAATATGAACGGGAATGTTAACCTTGATAGGAAAGCTTGTAAATAAAAATAGAATATTTAAAAAATATTGCGATTTGACTAAGATGTAAACGGATTTAGAATTGGTGACGTGAAACAGGAATGTGATTTTAGTATCTAGAAATGGGAATTAAATTGAAAATTAAAGAAATACCAAGTAAAGGTGGTCAAACTATATCTGCGCAATAAGAAATAAAATTGGAACGACTCACGAATAAATACTGCAAACCCTTTTCCTGGTATGTGGAACCGTTCTGGTTTGTGGAACCCTTTTCTGGTTTATTGTTTCTTTGTTCTCGGGCAGGACGATGACTTCACAAATTTCGCTTTGTTGTAGTAGTTGTAGTTTAGTGTGGCTTGCGGTGATTCACTCCGATGTTATATGTAAGATGGCGATCGTAATTCTCGGCCGGGCGCGCTATCTTCTTGCTTGCTTTTTGACCTCGTCGAAACGGCGTCTTTATGGTTGCTTTACGTCGAATCCGGCTCGAAACTTGTTGACGAAGGTTCGTAAATGATGAAGACGACACCAAATTATAGTTTAAACAGTGTATATTGATCCTGAGCGATTAAATTACAAAAATGGTAAATCTAGAATATCGCGAGTACTGTTAGCGGTGTGCGCGCGCGCTCTGGCCGAGAGCCCTGGAGGAATGCGGGCCGGCGCGCCGATGAGACGGCAGCCAGCGGCGGCGGCGCGGGGCGCGGGCGCGGGAGGCGGGGACCCGGTCTGCGAGTCCTCTAGTGGGGCGCGCTAACAAATTCCATGAACAAACAAACACGTGTTCCAAAAATAAGTAACACGGTAAATGGGCCAATACGAAAAGTGACAGCTTATTAGTTACGTTCGACTGTTATGCTTCGCCATTACACTCAAAATAAAATTCACTAATAAACAATTAGAACGAAACCTGTCCTTTTATTTCCAAATCTCCAGCACAGAAGATACTGCACAGCCGCCTCTGTATCACGGGCGCAATGGCGTCCGCAAGCTCGCTCGGCTCCGGCTGCAGGACACTGTAACATTAATTTTCATATGCGTAGCTCATGTTTCCATAGTATACACGATTTGTGATCTATCACGGCATTACGAGCAATAATTTGTCGCAATTTTATTAATTACTAAATATTACAGGGTAAAGATTACATAATGCTTGCATTGGCAAATCAGCAGGATCAATTTCTAACGGTGCATTGTATTTTTATGAAAAAAAAAATATTTTTTGAGGGTAGATGCACAAGTGAGCGATGAAATAATATCACGTCGCGACAGCCAATATTTGATTTTAATTAACGATATGGATTTCACATCAAAATAACTTAAGATCACTTAGATTTCAACGGATTTTAAAAATTAATTGTATTTTCAAATCAATTATTGAGGGTATATTCACAAGTGAGCGATGAAATAATATCACGTCGCGACAGCCAATATTTGATTTTAATTAACAATATGGATTTCACATCAAAATAACTTAAGATCACTTAGATTTCAACGGATTTTAAAAATTAATTGTATTTTCAAATCAATTATTGAGGGTATATTCACAAGTGAGCGATGAAATAATATCACGTCGCGACAGCCAATATTTGATTTTAATTAACAATATGGATTTCACATCAAAATAACTTAAGATCACTTAGATTTCAACGGATTTTAAAAATTAATTGTATTTTCAAATCAATTATTGAGGGTAGATTCACAAGTGAGCGATGAAATAATATCACGTCGTGATAGCTAATACTTGGTTTTAATTAACAGTATGGATTTCAAATCAAAATAACTCGAGATCGCCTCGATCTAAATGGATTACAAAAATTAATTGTAAAGAAACGCGGCGATACCAGAGATGACGTCACGTAACGACCGCTATGCTCGACTGCCTCAATCATAATTCACAATTTCACAATAATTCTCACCAAATAACAATGAATTACACTCACCATTCAATCAAGGTTAGACACGTGAGCTTACCATTAAAGTGTGGTGTGTCCAGATTATGGAATGTAGGTCACCAGAAATACACCACGCTCCCAGGTGGCTGTGTAAGCAATACATGAAACTCCGCATCTATCCCACTTGCTGATGTCGGCGACGGATGGTCCCGATGGCGGTGGGCGCGTGGGGGAAGTACCTAGATGTATTACTTCACAGCCAAAATAAGTAGGTATGCTACCAACGCATGAAATAAACATTCAGACTCGTTACCCATACTAGTGCCTACTATATTTTAGTACTAAATTATCAAAACGACCAATCACTATTCCAAAAATTATTTGAATCAAAATAAAAAGATCACATGAAACCGTTCAAATCTTTATTTTACAAAAGTAAGCTTCTAATGGCACATAAGAAATCAAAATAACACTTGGAATAAAACACTTAGCTAAACGGTTAAACAACGTGAGAATCTATAAGCTTTCAGAATAATCCTTCAGGTGTAAGCCTTCAGGAACGTAGCGAATTAGGCACGAGCTTGGCTAACGTCCGATCTCTAGCGCGGTCCGATCAAGAAGAAGGAAGCCAGTTCCAGCGGCGGAGCCAACCGCTCCCGCCTCCAATTCAAGTTGGTAAACCTGCCTGACCAGTCTACCAACATAACGACAAAAATGCCTGCTCGTGCCTACGTTCACTCAAGATACGCCTCTTGACGTTCCAAAGCCTTCTACCTGTCATTTTCGTTCAACAATACACCAATAGATGGCGGCGTTACTCACTACGCAGCTTCATTATTTCATTACAAGCAAATAATACATAGCCAAACATTGCTAATCGACTTTTACAGGCGTCAACTATGAACTGTAATGCTGCAATACGTCTTTCTGGTGTCTCGCTCCGACAGATATATGTATCATGATTTCTTTTTCTTGAACTCCCCATCGGCACACAAACCTCCTCAAGGTTTTGCCCACGATGGGTCCTGTAATATTAACATGCATGTAACTTGTATTATTCAATAAATTAAAAAAAAAATCTGAATTTTTGTCTTTCGGATTTTGAAAGAAATGAATAACTACTGAAGAAATGAAGAAGACTATGAACTTTGAAGTAAATATGGGATACTATATTGCTTAAAGTTACTACAAGTTACTACTGCTACAAAAAACATTAGAAAACTAAGGTATTCAGATCTAAGGTCATTGGCGTGAGGGAGCCCCTTAAAATTGAGTAGAAACGACGATCCCACAGCGTTCTAACAGTGACCTTTATTTTCAGAACTGGACGAAATCAAAGACGTGCTTCAGAACAAACTCGGCACAGAATTCAAGGACAAGCTGCAGAGGGCCCGGTCTCTCTCGGAAAGCGCATCGGAATCGGACCAGGCTGCCACAGGCATGTGACATCTTTTTGTCCCATTCACACTGTGTGCGTTAGACGGAGACAAACATTGATTCAGATTCAGCTTTTATTTATTAATGGTATCAATCGATCAGGTTTGTTTTTAGGGTCAAATATTAAATGGGAGTTATGGGACCCATTGCATTAAAGCAATACAAAAGTTAGAAAGATAGTCAAGGTCCGACAGTCGTACTTCACTCGCGAAACGCTCCTAACAAAACGATAAGTGAACGTGACGTCAAAGTTAGAGAGAGCCCATCTTTGAAGTATTGAAAACAAGAAAAATGCGATTTTGTCGATGAAATATTACGTTTATGTGTACAGTTGCTATACAATATTTCCTTGTATAAAATGTAAGGAGGCGAATGGTACCCTTACTTTATTCCTTTTTGGAATTTATAATGAATCTTATATTTTGAAACTTTCATGTCCTGTATTTTTTAGACTAATAATATTAGTCTAATACCGTTCGAGAAATGGGCCCCTCCGCGACCTAATACAAGGTGATATCGCCATCACCACTCGCAAGGTTAATACAATATTGAACTACATCTCTTATACATATATTCATTCATTTTGTAGGAGACCGCGCGGGCAGCGTAAAGAGAAAAACGCCGGAGGCGACACCTGCAGAACTGAAGGAAAAGAATAAACTCATCGAATCTGAGAAGGCTGAAACTGGCAGTGTAAATATATTCTATACATTTCTATATCTATGACAATGATTATAATATAAATGTTGGTTTAATATGAAGAAGAAAATTAAACAATCGATTCTTTTTTCTTATTTTTGACAGTCAATTAAAATTACTTTATACATGACCAAGTAAAGTTGACCCTTCAACCATTCCGATAAAGTTCACTTTTGACTGAATACGGTAAAGTTAAAAAGAAGGGTCATACCTAATTTAAGCAATCTTTACGTTTCGGCCACGACATTGCGAGACACGGCGACCTTTCGTTCCCACCTATGGTTGCCGCGGCCGCCGGTCGCGCAATATCGTGGCCGGGCCGTTATGGCAATAAGCAATCTTTAGCAAGCAAGTAACGTCTAAACTTCTAAACCGTTTTTTAACCTTAACTTTGTCTTTGACAGGTAAAATGGAGCGTATACAAACACTACCTGATGAACGTAGGCATCCTGGCGTCCGTGGTGACCGTGCTCATGAACCTGATCCTGCAGGTGTTCCAGGTCGGCTCCAACTACTGGCTCGCCGTCTGGTCCAACGACCCCGACATGGTCAGTATCACCACACTATTACAAGCACTACCTGATGAACGTGGGCATCCTGGCGTCCGTGGTGACCGTGCTCATGAACCTGATCCTGCAGGTGTTCCAGGTCGGCTCCAACTACTGGCTCGCTCTCTGGTCCAACGACCCCGACATGGTCAGTATCACCACACTATTACAAGCACTACCTGATGAACGTGGCATCCTGGCGTCCGTGGTGACCGTGCTGATGAACCTGATCCTGCAGGTGTTCCAGGTCGGCTCCAACTACTGGCTCGCCGTCTGGTCCAACGACCCCGATATGGTCAGTATTACCTACGTCACAGAATAATTAATAGTATTATCATACAGAACGGCCACGCACAGCCCCGCCCCGACTCGCATTACCCCGCCCCGCGACTGGCCGCGACATGAATCTGGCGGACTTCTGGCGTGCTCTCAGTAAAGCGACTTACCCAGATATACACAATGACGCGTGTACAGACGTACCGCGCACACATATAAACGCAAATGATTTTTGATGTATGTCGTGTCCGCCCTGTGCCACAGTCTATCAATCAATCAATCAATATCTTTATTATTTACTTTTATATAGAAGCATAACTTAGGTACATAAAGCGGTATGGTATATTGCTATACATAATAAAATATAGATATATTTATACTTATATGGATGTGCAAGGTATAGCGAAAGCAAGCTACCCTCCGTACTAGCTATATTACGGCAAGGTACCTGTAAGGCAAGGTCCATAAAATAATACAACAACAACAGAACACAGTCTATAAATTCGCCTTTGTACACATTTACTGTATTCTATCTGTGTTATGTACTTGTTTTATGCAATAAAGTCGACTAAAGTGTCATTCAATAGAACTTGCTAACTATGTAAACAAAAGTTACTAGTAATTTGACATTCAGTGTCAATTTTAGTATGGCGGTTTGTTTACATAGTTAGCAAGCTCTATTGAATGACACTTTACTACAATACAC
Source organism: Cydia amplana (assembly GCF_948474715.1). Classification (NCBI taxonomy): domain Eukaryota; kingdom Metazoa; phylum Arthropoda; class Insecta; order Lepidoptera; family Tortricidae; genus Cydia; species Cydia amplana. Next base: position 28,204,701 of record NC_086069.1, read on the forward strand.
TCATTTGACGAAGCCGTCTAGACAGGGCAAACGTGCGAGGTGCGAGGGGTGGGTCGCGCGCACCCGAGCTGCATACATCGCCATTGTTAGTAGCTCAGTACTACTTACAGTGCTAGCTAAACGTGCTAAAACGTGTCTTATTAAATTATTTAAGGCGTGTGACAACCCTACTGTGTTCTTGTGCGATGTCGGCATTTACGCAAACATCAAAGGCGTCGGTCCACTGTTGCTTTTTACACTGTGGTATTACCACAGAATAAATAATAGTACTACCACACCTCGGACACTGGCGATCAAATGTATGAAACAAACGCGTCGCTACGCACACAGCCTAAGCTCGTGTAGGTGAACGCATACCATGCTTGTGTGAGTGAGATGAGGCATTGTAGGGTAACTGTGAGGTAACCGAGAGCGGGTCTCAGCGGGTGGGCGGCACTTTCAACGGGAGGCAGGGAGCGTCCATACTGTATGCTAGTACTCTTTATTATACTGTGGTACTACTGTACAGAAATTACACTTCCTAAAAAACCGAAGTTTGACAGCGATTCAGGGACGAATAATGTGTCCCTTTCTAATGTATGGCACTTTCCCTTTCGGCTATTTAATGTAGGGTTGTCAAAATTCGCTTTATGTTAGTATGTCTCACGATAGTTTAAATTGGATCTAATGTAATTATTTCCTTCTCAGCTCGTAAACGGCACGGTTGTTAAAGAAAAGCGCGACCTGTACCTCGGCGTGTACGGCGGTCTCGGGGTTGGCCAAGGTAAGCTATATTATAAGCAGTAATCATACTCGTACACCAAACTAACGCATTCCTCATCAAAGGACGCAACTAACAATCATGTTTCTACTAAAGCAGCGGTCGGCAACCTTTTAGCAGCCAAGGGCCACATAGTAGTTAACGAAGTTGACGCGGGCCGCACTTTGTTAATTTTTATGACTTTGTCAGACATTGCCGTTTGTCAATATTACATACAAACTAGCCAGGGAGGCTCGCGGGCTGCAAGTGACAAGTTCACGGGCCGCGGGTTGCCGACCGCTGTACTAAAGTAAGGACACTAGACACGAAGAATTTCGTACATTGACCCGCTTGTTCCTATCTCTATCGCACGCGCGTATATTGGTGCCCCGCACATCATGTCGGCGGTCAATGCCAGTGTGCGAGCGGGACAACAAGATAATTATGCGCGTGCAATAGAGATAGGAACAGGCGGGGCTATCTACCAAATTCTTCGTGCTTAGGGTCCGTCAGGGTCAAACCATGAAAAGGCAACGCGAATCACTATTTCATTCTGTTTTTACGAGGTTTTATTTAACTTGCAATATATGTTCCGGTCAAATCTTGCAAGCCAAATAAAGACCCACTTATTCGATTGAGCTGAAATTTCACATACATATGTAATTTGGGTGACAATCCAATATTATAGTCTCGATGAGTGTTAATTGCCTGTTGAAAGAGTACAGTTGGCGATAAAAACTTGTGTCCAAAAAATTTATTATGCATCAAGTGTAAATATGTCTAGGGATAAAAAAATATCTTAATAAATTAATTCCTATATTTGAATAAAAGGAACATGCAATGAAATGGTGACTTGCGACTAGTCGTGGAATGACCCGTCAAGGTTATGGGATGGTTTCTTTAAACGATATAAACATGCAAAGCTGAACGCAGATGGCGCTTTTGCGTTATATTTTCCGTCCAGTATGGCATCCTGGTTTAGGAATAATCTAATTATTCCATATTTTGGGTGACTATCAAAATTACCTTATCGCTAAACGACCATTTCAGCTAGATGACAAAAAAGCAAAATACACAGTCAGCATAGAGTCAATTCAGCTGAACGACATGAAAGTAGAATACTCAGTCAGCAAAGAGTCAATTTAGCTGGATGGCTAAGAATTAGAATGACTAAGTAGCCAAACGTCTGGAAATATAAATAGTCCGTATGATTAGAATACCTAATAAGCCGAAAGTAAAATTATTTGATTGACGTGAACACAGAAGGAGTTAGTAGCAAAACGTCATGAAATGTAATGTGTCAATGTGTTTACAATACAAAGTGTGCGCGGGAAGGTTTTAATTATAAAGTGTCATATCAAAATCAAGACGTATTGCTAACGGGTCGTTTGGCGTTTATTCCATTTAGTAAAAAGGACATTACACAATACAGACTATTTAGCGTTTATGTCTATTAAGTAATAAAGGCATTCGAAGATAAATATTTTTTGCTGCTAGGTCATTTTAAATTGTAACATTCTAAGATCCAGACGTTTTGCTAAAGAGGCATTTAGCATTCATGTCTATGTTGTCACAAAGACATAACACAATCCAGACATTTCAGCTATATTGTCCTTTAGCGATAAGGTACATTTGATAGTAACCCCATATTTTAGGCTGTATAAAAATGTGATAGTAGGCATGTAATGGAAAACATATCATTTGCACAGTGAGTCAGTGACTGATAACCCGTACGCTCATCATGCAACTATACTTACCTTTTTTTTACGGATAGAAATTTTATAACCTCAAAAATAGTGGTAACTTTTTTCCTCCAAAATTAAATCTGAGTAACTATGCACTGAATTAAAGTGTCGTTTACATATTATTGAACCGCAATGTTAGATATCATAGGAACCCTAGCATTTCGGAAGAAAAAGTTAATTACCACTACTTTTGAGGTTAGAAAAATTCTAATCTTTAAAAAAACGGGGTATAAATATGTATACTTAAGTTTGAATCAACCAGTATGGCATATCCATAATAGTTAGGGTGGTTAATTTTTAGGGTAATCATTTTTAGATAGCTAAAAAAAAGAAATAAATACGAGTTGATAAAATAGTTTTGGCCTTTGTTTTTTAAGGGGTTTTTTATATTTTCGGATAGGACACTACTTTCGATAACACGTGCTTATTTATAAAACGTAGAAAAACTTTTTTGTTTGTAATTGTTAAATATTTCTTGAAAAGATTGGTTAGAACAGAAAGCTAGCTTTTAATACGAGCTACGTGCTAATATTTGATGTTTTAACACTAGGTACATTTTTTATATAAAGCTTTTTACTACATCATTTTGAATCATAATAATAATTCCTCACAAAAGCAAATGACAAATTTACTAACTTACTTTTACTATACTAATATTCACTAAAATAACATGATCTATAAACTTAAACAGTAAGTTTAGTTTCTAGTTTACTAACATATATTAGGTATTATTACTACTTACTAACTATCGACTTCATTATGCACTTAACTTTAATTTATACATAATGCTGAACTAACTAATTAACTACCGATTTCAATTTTCTTACATTAATTGGAACTTTATTGGCGTCATATATCATACTTACCTATATGTAACTAAATTCTTCTAATTCAATGTTTATTATATGTACTAAATTATTAATTCATAATAATGAATACATTCTTTACCTCGCATCTTCGTTATATAATAACGTCTTCTAGAAACACTATTTCTATTCTGAGGATCTTGATTTTGTTCGGTGTTTTACCATTTTATATTTTTTTCACGTTATGTACTTAGGTAATGAATGAGCTAATGAGACGATGCATGATTAAATTCATTCACTGATCTGCGGTCACATCATATACCTCAATGTGCATGCAAACAAAAAAAGTTGAATCGTAAAAAGTCTACCTCTTTAGTATCTTTTTTTTTTTCTTATTCAAGCCTTTTCAATGTCTACTTTTATATAAACTGCATGACAATTTCTTCTATAGCGAATATTTCTACCAAATGCTTTCTAAATTGACACTCTTCCAATTTGTTTAATAATTATTATAGTTATTTATATTATGATTAAAATAATGTGAAGGAAAATTAAAACGAGTAGTACATACAATGTTGTATATGTTTAATGAAAAAATACAATAGTTAATTACTTTGAAAATAAAATACAAAAATAAGTATCATCAATCATCATACATCATTTATTGCAATGACTTTTGTAAAATACATATAACATTGGACTTTTACGAAATTTGAATCTTTAATATTATAACATTTTGAAAACATTTGTGAGAGCAACTCGAAAGTTAATAGGCTGGTGTTGAATTTGTGATCTTTATCTATAGGACCTACCCTTTCTCTTATCATCAAAGGTGTCAGTAATTTTCATATATAGAAACAGTATTTCACTTATCTAATACATTAATAGGTCGAGATTTTATACGCTAGCTTAAGTCAGGCCGGGATCAGGTCCGGTCGCTAGCTGCAACGTAAAGATCATTATATTATTTTCAAAAAGTTAATAAACTGATAACTGGGAATGAGTTGCGAGTAATACCTATTAGATACGCATACGTACGCAACTGTAGTCACAGAATAAATAATAGTACTAAGTACAGAAGACTCACTCTCTAACAAAACGCGTCTGTTACGATCAGCACAGATATGGCCGCTAGGTGGCGACAGCGCCACGCGCGGCTTATGGCTTTCCCCAAAATTGGGGCCGAACGAATGTACTTTTAGCTACCTGTAGCAAAGCGACGAGATCACGGAGTGAGACACGCCTGCTGTAGTCCCTAATAAACTGATAAGAGTCCCGTATAGATGTCCCTCCCGGGCCTCTCTAAGTTTCTAGTACCTAATAAGTCGCCAAGCGGCCCGTGTCGTACCTCCGCGCCTCTAGAACGCTGGTTGTTGGGCAGTGATGTCGGTGTCGGTGTCGTCGCTGGCGCTGTACCTGGGCACGCTGGCGGCGGCGCGCGCGCTGCACTGCGGGCTGCTGCGCGGCGTGCTGCGCGCGCCCACCATCGGCTTCTTCGACTGCACGCCCGTGGGCCGAGTGCTCAACCGCTTCAGCAAGGACGTGGACGTGCTCGACAACGTGCTGCCGATGACGCTGCGCGGGTGGACCTCCTGCTTCTTTGCGGTACTGCCATCTGACGGTCGTGTCGCGAACCCGCTCGCTGATAGGGATGATGACGCTGTTCTTGATATAAAGAAAACTAAAAGTTTGAAGGTGTTGTTCTATTTAGGTACATCACCTATTTTTCCTTTATTAAGTGGCTTTTAGATAATCTCCTGTAATCTGTGAAACAAGCGGGGGCCTTTGCCTTTATTACAAGTTACAGGCGTATTGTTAAACGGCTTCAACTTTTCTCGGCCGCCGCTTAGAAGACGATGTTGCTACCAATACTACTCGTAGTGTCATAACGTGACATTCGTAAGCGGTAAGTGCGGCGCAGTCTTGGTAGCGCTAGAAACTTCGCACATACAAACATTATTAATTCGTGAATTTAACGAAAATAGTAAAATAAATAACAAAGACATAAAACAAAGCGTGAATTGTTCACGTTTTACGCAAAAAAAAAATCAAAATGAGATATCATAAATAAATGTTAAACCACGTTTAAGAAAATGATAGATTTTTATACTTGAAAAACGGAATTCGCCATTTTACATTAAAATAATTCTGGGCTCATCATCCCTATTGTGGTGTGCGATGACAAATTGTCCATGGACGGAAACCAAAATAAAATATCACATGTATTTGACCGATCATAATCAAACCTTTATAATGTTGTAGTGCTAAAATATAATATGTGTAAATAGTTGTAAAAATCATGGAATGATATTGGGATCAGTTTATACGATACAAAATAGGACTTAAATTTTCTCTAAACGCGTTTGTATTTAATTAGGCGTATTCTTCTTCCAACGCTCTTTCTTTAAACCGTAGTGCCGCCTAGTAGCCTTGGCTTCAGTG